>NC_056629.2:64598011-65218368 GCF_002870075.4 Lactuca sativa | reverse complement strand
CTGCTCAACCCGTAGAAGATAAAGAGTACAGAACATATACCAGAACCGATCCCAAGTAACCGCAGCTCACTGCTCATTAGAATATGACCCAATAACCAACCTCCGCCAATCCTTCGCTTCGGACCTCAGCAGGTTCAGAGGGCACCTGACCTGTTGTCAGTAGGGCAGGAGTCTGTGAAGAAACAACCCTCCACATCAGACAGCCACCTCATGGCTACAATCGGATCCTAAGTCCCTTTGAAATTCGGGGGCTTCATGTTATCGAAGACCCGATACTGAAACATCTACATTAGTCCAACACCCATAGCCGCAACAACTATAGACGCTGCGGCAGCAGCATTCTCAGCAATGGCTACTTATCTGTCATCAAAGTTCTCCATAATCACAGTCTTGATAGAACCAAACATCTTTGGAATCTAACCTTAGAAAATCTAATTCACCTCTTCCCAAATGACCTCCCTAACACGATCCTCTGTCAATTCTAGCCTATCCTGGCTGCCATCTCCCGATCCTGACTCGGACCCGGTCTCAAATCGCCTCGTAGTCACCATTCTAAAAATACACCAGAAAGATATCAGATATTCTATATAACGACAGGGAACCAACTCCCAACTAAATCCTAGGGATTTGTGGCTTCCTCACTACACGTATGGGTCCTGTGCTTTCAGTATTACGGGCCCATACTACCTTCCACACCTACCCATGTTTGTGTCAAGGATCATCATAGCACCCTAACAATGTATATAACCATAGGCGAGCGCTCAATCCTCACTCCTATAGGAAGGCTAAATATCTCACAACTGACCGACTAAGCCTCACAACTCATCCATGAAACTTCCACCAACTCTGTAGAACTTGTGTATTCTATCCATACATAACGTTGAACCATATAAACATTTGAATATCTGATCCTATCCTAAGCCCTTTATCAGAAAGAACAGAAAACAAGGATAAACTAAAGATTCTCAGGCAATAAGATCTTAATTATATATAACTATAATGCATATACTAAGCAACTACAGTAATGATGTTAATTTAATAAAAGTAAAGATGATAGGCTATCAGGCATCATATAATCAGGCAATTCTATCATGTAATTCCTGAAGATCCCTAGCCAATCACTAGCACATTGTTCCAACATATCACAATTTCAAATAATAACATTACTGGCTCCGACTGATCGAACACTTCGCAGCCTGCTTTGGTATTTTGAAAACTATTTGAAAATCATTTTGAAAATCTTTTACTTAGTTTGAGACTTGATTCACATGAGTGTTCCTCCAATTCACTCAAACCAAGGCTCTGATACCAACTTGTAACATCCACAAAATTTCAGAAAAAATTAAACTTTTCAAAATACACCCAAGTTCATAAATTGTTTCCAAAACCAGTAATGTTCACAAATTGTCTTCAAAATAAATCCATATCATAGTTTTCCCAGAAATCATAATTATAAATCGAGGAAGTGTACGGTTACGCCTTCACCTTACTGCAGTCATCCGAAGTACTTGAAACAATATTTGATAAATGTAAGCTTGAAGGCTTAGAGAGTTACCCCCAAAATACCAACGCCATACAAACCAGAACAATATCAATACAAACAGTATGCAACTGATCCATTAGCCTGACTGGACCACCTTGTAGGGCTTACAACCTATCTGGACCGCTCTTGAGCCTTCGGCATGTCTGGGCCACCTCGCAGGCCTTACAGCCTGTCCAGACCGCTCATCGGTCCTTCGGCATGACCGGTCCCCCGCGTAGGGACTTCAGTTTATTTGGGCCGCCCTGGGTCTGTTGGTCTTCAGGACAAAGCAGGACCACCTCAACCCAACCATACACACATATGTTAACATACTTATTTAACATAAAAAATCAACAAACAAGCATAAATCATACAGATCACTAAGCATAGCATCATCCTATCTACCAGGATATCGACCTAACATATCATAACAACATAACAACATACTATAACCAGGATAACAATCCAAAGGGCCGACCTTGGTGCCGTAGACGCTGTCAGTATAGTGAGGAGAACTCACCTCACAAGTAGCACTGGATGGTAATATCAATCTCCCGAAACACGGCTCCAAACTCAAACACCTACAAACACCATAGGACAAAATTTATCAAGACCCAAATGCCCAAAATACCCTCAGAAGTCAAACATGGTCAACCCTTGGTCAAAGTTAAATTCAACGGTCAAGGTTAAGAGTCCATGTTGACCCAACTGGATGAGTGTAGCTACTGACTCGTCTGGTTTCTTTAGAACTCAGGAAATATGAAAAACTTGAGTCAACTCATCAAGTTGCCAAACAACTCATCGAATCCATGTAGTGTCCAAAACATCGGGAAAACCCTAACCAACTCGTCGAGTTATCTCACTAACTCGACGAGTTCACTCAGAATCCAGAAAGCGGGAAAACCTGACCCAACTCGTCGACTTGTCAATCTAACTCATCGAGTTTCTTCAGCCATTTCGCATTTAGTTCATTCTAGTCGAGTCCAAAGCTCCCAACTCCAGATCTATCTCCCAACTCAAAACTAGTCCTAATAAGAGGTTTAGGACATGTAGAAGGGCATAGCTTGCTAAAGTCGAGAACTTTATGTCCATGAGGGCCTCGAGGAGTCCAGATGTGAAATCCTCACTTTCCAATGTGCTTAATACCAGAAATGACACAAGATTAGGCTAGAAACGACGTTAAACTCTTGAATAAAGAGATCTAACAAGAGAATGATCAAGGTAACGACTTTTTACCTCTAAAAGGATGACAAAATGAAGTATATGCTAGATCTACAAGCTCTTTCTCATTCCAAGCTCTTGAATCCTCAAGTTCCTGCAAGAATGCACCAAACACACACACTCTTTAGTCTCACACACTCAAAAATGGAGAGTTAGCTTGTTAGGGTTTGTTTCTGGATGATAGGGTGGTAAGGGAGGCTGGGGAGAGGAGTTAAGGTTCTTTAAATATGGTACAAACCCTAAAAATTAGGGTTTTCATGCACAACCTCAACTTGTCGAGTAGGTCCTAATGTCCATACGGCCTGATCATCTTCTACACGACGAGGTGGGTCCACTAACTCGTTGAGTAGGTCTCAAGAAATGTATAAAAACCTTTGAAATTTCATACCTGAGAGTCGGGATGTTACAGTGCACCTCCTCATGTTTTGTTTCATGATTTTGGGATTACTCTGATAGTGAACCTGTTTTGAAAACTATTTGTAGAAAATGATGATTTTTGGGTTGTTTTAAAAGTTTAAATTTTTCATGATTTTTATTGATGTTACATAAGATGTATAGAGACTTTTTTATATTGCACACTCGTGTCTCATCCTTTTTGCAAAAACCTTGATGCATCTTCATGTACACTTCCTCATCCACCTCTTGATGCAAAAAGGTATTGTTAACATCTAGTTGATGTATTATCCAACCCTCCTTTACGACAACATCAAGTAGAGTTTAAACAGTAACAAGTTTAGCCACCAGTGCATAAGTCTCATGGTAATACACTCTTTTCATTTGGGTGAAACCATTCGCGACCAACCATTCCATGTATATCTCAATTTCATTGTTGGGCTTGCATTTTGTTTTATAGACCCATTTGGAGTACATGGATGGTTTGTGCTCTCTTAGTTCTTCAAGAGTCTACGTCCCGTTCTTTTTAAGAGCTTGAATTCCATTCTTCATTTTTTGTCTTCAGTTCTCATCCTAAACGGCTTGAACAAAGTATTTGGCTCATCATTGGAGTTGAATGCCATTAGATAAGTTTTATGAGAGTTAGCGAAATTATTATAAGCAATAAAGTAAGAAGAGATGTACCATCGAGCAACTATTATTGGTGATCAGGTGTGCATGGTCTATTCATGGGGTTAGTTTGACTCGAAGTGGACAAATCATTTTGGTTCTGTCTTGCTTCTTCTACTCCCTGGTCTCCGTGATCAGTTCTGGTGGTTTACGAACAACTTCATCATGGTCCATGTTATGATTTTTTTTCTATTCCCGAGCCTCCAATATTATTATTTACTTCAACTGTTTCAGTCTCGTGGGCTCGTGTGGTGTCGCTTTGTTTTGGGCTCCCACCTCCCTCAATATATTTTGTTTGGGATGATGATGAAGTCACCTATGAAGGGTTATCGTTCTGATAAGGTGAATTTGTTCCTAGAGCCGACATATTGTAATGTCCCAAAAATTACAAAAGATTTTTCATCATAAAACAGATTAACCAGTTAAGTCGTTACTTCAAAAACCATATAATAACAATTCATTCATTGAAATCTATACGTTATTAGAGTGAAGTTGCAAAACTGCGAAAAAAAAAATCTTCGATGGATGTGTACAATTCCGCCGAGCTCTTCTGACGAAGACCTACAAAATGTTCAATCCACAACTGTAAGCGTCAAGCTTAATGAGTTCCTTGGTATACCACATATTCCACCATACATAAAATGCATCCACATACAGTTCTCGACTCTAGCATTGACCAAACAAGACTCTTATCTGATAGGGTTAGGTAAAACAAATAAACTAGAAAACAATTCCTAAATTCACATGCAACCTACTTTGGATCTATGTTCTAACAATTGAACATATAACTTTGAACTGCAAAACAAGAACCCTAAGAAGAGAGGCTATTTTTGAAAATAATAAATTAGGGTTTTAGAGTTACATACCTTTCAATTGTTATAGCAAACAATTGGTAATCCTTTGATCTTGATCTTCTTGGAAACATAGCACCACAAATGCAATGCATCTAATGGAATCACACCCAAGAGCTAACAAGAAGGAAAGTTATGAGGAGAGAAGCTAGGGTATCCAATTTTCAGCCTAGGGTTTCTTCAAGAAAAGGAGTGATCGATTTTGGGAGCCAGGAGGCTCCGTATATAGCTGAGGTATCTAGGGATTAAGGAAAACCCTAATATTCCTTTGCTTAGGGCCTAAGTTTATCCAAAGGCCCTATCCATGCCCCTTAAACGAAATCATTAGGGTTTCCCCTATAGATTTCGTCCACCCCCTTCCAAGGAGGTTTTGGAACCTTCCACTCAACTATTTGATAGTTGCAAACGAGTCCCTGTACTTTATAACTAATACAATTGACCGAAAAATCAATTCTAATTAATTTCTGGCTAACTATTAATTAATCATTATGATTTCTAAATAAAATATTAATCTTTTAACGTATTAATAAATCATTTATATTAATTTATTAATCTTATAATAAATTGGTATCCCTCCTTTGATAATTTCCTTATATAATTCCGAGGTTTAAGGGAAACCCAAAAGGACTGTGCTACTATCAATTTAAAATACATACCAATTATAGTTATGGTCTTAGACACCTAATCAAACAGTCTCCCACTTGGATAAGTCTATAACTATAATTGTTAGTGTGACTTCCAAATTGACCAGCAAATGGTAGCTTCCAAAAGCTGTTGCAGAACTCTGACCCAGTCAGTTACATGTCCTAAAATAAGTGATAATATAATCCTTCATTCTGCAATATATCCCCATACATAGTACATGGAATGTAATCAATCTCTTTGTCCATAATCTATGTTTCCTGATTTCTGATTTGTGATGATGAAGGACTTCTAATTGAACACATCAATTTAATCCTAGCTGGGCCTAGTACATAAGCAACACTAAATCATCGAGGGGCCCACAGATATCGGTTTTCCCATTAGGGAAAAAGGAACAAATAAACATTGAATTATATGCTTGTATCTTTTACTCACCAAACTATACATGACAATACTGTAACGACCCAAAAATCAAGGATAAAAATTCCATTTTTAATATATCTAAAACATTAATAACGTTTATTTCTAACATTTCAAATCATCATTAAGTAAAACATTTATCAGAGTTCATCCCCATAATCATTCATTACGGAAATCATAGGTGTGTGCATTGCGATCAATCCGAGCTCTTCTTTTCCAAAACGTTAATACCTGAAACCAAAACTGAAAACAGTAAGCACAAAGCTTAGTGAGTCCCCCAGAGCATACCCCGCACACAATCCACACAACACATCATATTAGCTATAAAAGCTGCATCTACCATATAATAAAGAACAATTAGCTACAAAGGCTACATCTACCAAATATCACATATTCATTATCTATAAAAGCTACCTCTACCACATATCACATGTCAATTAGCTATTGAGCTATCTCTACCATTAGACACAAAGGCTATGTCTACCCTTAGCCCCAAAGGCTATCTCTACCATTAGCCCCAAAGGCTATCTCTAACATTAGCCCCAAAGGCTATCTCTACCCTTAGCCCCAATGGCTATCTCTATCGCTAGCCACAAAGGCTATCTCTACCATTAACTGTAAAGTTATCTCTACCACATATCAATGCATAACAATGCCACACACCTCTACACAGTAAGTATACCAACTATCATAAAACAGGTTGGCCTTGGTGCCTTAGACCCATTGGTATGGTGAGAAGACTCACCTCGCATTACAGAAGCTTCCCGCATGAATTCCCTAGTTGCCGGCCCGCCAGCGTCCCGAGCTATCACTACCAAACAATATACTTAATTAGCAATTAGATCCCATACCACAATCCTTAATCCATGTATGGGGTAAAATGACCATTCTACCCCTGGCCCAATATGATCCAAACTTAGGCCCAAACCCAAAATAAAAGCCCAACACTAGGTAGGCTTTCCAAGCGCACTACTGGCCCACTAATGGCCCAATTTTCCGAATTGGGTCCAACTCCTCTAATGGGCCTTTCCTTAAGCCCAAAACATCTGACTTCCGATGGTCTACTAAGGCCCAAAGGCCCAAAGTCCACTGCATGGCCCAACTCGAGGCCCAAAAAACTCCAAGCCCATAATTGATGAGTACGTGGGGTGTACTCCCTTGTATGCTAAGCGTACTAGCTGAAGGTGGTGTATGTTGCGCGTACCTGCATGTAGGCCCATCGTACTCCTCTATTAATCCACTTTTCCTCTAAGTGCTTAATAGTCTACTCCTGAAGCTACAATTACAGATCCAAGTCCTCTTCAATGTCTTAAACCATAAAGTTGCTTACATGATGGCTTTGCATGACTCACATAAGCTCAAACTCCAAAAATGATAATCTACTTCCACGGAAATGGTCTTAACTCAAGCATGAACCTATTAAGACCTCTAAGATGGAAACTTTCTGCCTGAGGGACTCATTTAACACCGTGAGTGGCAACTCTAAGTCTAAGAATCATATTGCAACCACAAAGTCCCATCCTTGGGACCAAAATGAACTAAAACTCACAATGGTAGATCTAAGAGATGAATGATAAAGTTCAAAGCTTTGTACCTTCAAGCTACGAATGAGTCCCAAATGCTAGATCCACAAGCTCCTCCTTGATTCTCATCTTTGCAACAAGTTCCATCTTCTTGAAATGCACCAAAAACCTGTTGGATTCGTGTCTAAGTCCATAACTATAATTGATATGTACTTGACCTGATTGGCATGGTACATTTGGATTGCATGGCATCGTAAAAATTTAGATAGACTTTTACGAGAAAAGGATATTTATGATTTGTTAATATATTATAAGCACTAATATATTAATATGAAATCATATTATTTAACTAGTATTGATCAAGAATTAATTTGGAATTAACTTTGTGATCAAAAGGACACTAATTAAATATATGGGGATTGATTGTGTAAATCATTCATTATTATATATATGGGCTTATGATCCATAGTTCTTCATGTAAGGCTAAACCCATGGAGTAACCCACGAATACTCCATGGAGGTTTTAACCCATGGAGCATGGAGAATATGTGTCACACCCCGAAAACCGAAGGCGGAAACATTTCCGGGGTTAACTCCACATTGAGTATCAAGTCCAATGCACATAGTAAGTAAAGTAAACAATCATTACATTACATATATAAAAATTTACATTTGTTTCAAAAGTAAAGTTGTACAAGTGATACATAGTATATATGAACAAAATAAAACGTGTCTTGAACGCACTCCATCTTCACCGAAAGGAACCATCGGGTACCTGTCTAATGCGGACCTGAGAATACAAGCAGTTTGAAAATCAGCATAACGCTGGTGAGTTCATAAGTGGTTTTGTTTTGTGAAAATGTACAAGTTCCTTTCCGTTTCTAAAAATGTTACACACCAAGAAAATCCCATATTTTCTTTAAAGTTTATTATTGAATCCCAAAATGTAATGTAAAGATGTACACTGAAAACATGTTTACCCTTGTGAAATGTAAAGTTAGGTTATCTGGTTTGTTACACTGTTCTGGTTATGTACAAATGTTTCCCCCAGGAAAATCCCATATTTTCCGTAATGTTCGTTACCAAATGTGAAAGATGTATACTGAAAAACATGTTTACCATTGTGAAATGTAAATTAGGTTAACTGGTTTGTTACACTGTTCTGGTTATGTATAAATGTTTTCCCCAGGAAAATCCCATATTTTCCTGAATGTTGGTTACCAAATGTGAAAGATGTATACTGAAAACCCAGTTGTCCTTGTGAAATGTATTAGTTTTAACACATATATAAAACTAATATGTACAAAGTAAATTAATTACTTTATTCATTATTACTATTTAGTAAATCTCTGTTATCCAAATTGCGAGTTCCATAACCATACGATAGACTAGATATGGCAATAAGTAGTCCACATCACCTTATGACTTTCGTCACCCTTGAACCTTTCGGTTCGGCTGTAGCTAGCAGCCAGGTGTGGGGTAGTCAGCCCCGTATAGATCTATACACTCAAGTCACGCTCCTTATCTAAGAGATTCTGGTTACGGGTGCGGTCCTCCACTCACGTATCTCTGTGGAGTGTTCACCGAGGACATGTCTCCAATTTATAGGAATAACAAATTTACTAGTAGTAATACAGAAAGATCCTATTATGAACAATAATCCTCCACTCGCGTATCTCTGTGGAGTGTTACCGAGGACAAAACAGTGTACTAAGTTTTAAGTTCAGAGGTCAAATGTCATGCTTTTAACTGATATAATGTGGAAACCCATTTGTGAAAACATAAAATACAACATTTTATAACGTATTTCACAAATAATATGTTTACGTGTTCTGCATGTTCAAACGGTTATCTGTTTCAATTATCAGTGTTAAAATCATATGAAATATGAAACACACACATGTAAAACAAGTTTTGAGTACAATCATCCCTTGTACTTTGCTTGTATTCCCCCCCTGAAAACAGTGAAAAAGGGTAGGGGTATGAACTCACCAGTCGGGAAAACGTGACGGTTTGGATGCTAGTTGTCAGTTCGGGGCTTGATTACGCACGAGGTTCCTATTGAATATGAAATGATATACAAATGTATCTAATTAGACTTTGGACCACTAATTAGACATGAATATGCACTCCAAGACGTGAAAACACTTCAATTCAAGTGTTAGGAGTGATCCGGGTAGCATCTAAGGGTGTGTAGGGCCTAAATATGGAGTTTACTCTTCAAGAGTAAACTCCTTGAGGAGTTTACGGACCATTGACCATATCCCCATGAGTTTACGGCCGTAAACTCATGGATGGTGGGTTCTTGGATGCTAAATGGAAAAGCCATGCACACGGGAAGGTTCCAGGGTCGATTCCATGGCTTAGGAAGTGATCGGGACTTGAAATGACCTTGGGAAATGAGTTTAAGGTCTAAGGTGATTTTCTTGGGGAGTTTACTACCTTAAACTCATGAGTTTACAACCATAAACTCATGTTTGTCCATGAATCAAGGGCCTTGGTGGTTTTAATTCAATCACATGTGACTCTAGTTCCAAAACCAAGCTATTCAAGGGATTAAAGGCACCTTAACACCCTCTGAGGGGTGTTTACGGCCTAAGGAGGTGGGTTTACGGTCCAAGAATGTTCTTGGGCCGTAAACTCAAGTTTGATGCTTTTGAGGATGTTTTGGTGCATCACATGAAGGCTTATGAGGTTCTACACTCCCGTGGAAGCTTTTGAAGGTGTTTAAGGGCACTTTAACACCCATTGAAGGAGTTTACGGTCTAAGGAGATGATTTATGGTCTAAGAATGTTCTTGGACCGTAAACTCAGGATTGTCCCATTTGATGATGATTTGGTTCATTTCATGAAGGGTTACAAGGTTCCATGCACTCATGGAAGTCCATTGGAGGTGTTTAGGGGCAAACTAACACCCAACAAGGTGTTTAAGGTCTATGAATGAGGGTTTATGGTCCAACCATGTTCTTGGACCATAAACTCATGTCCATGCCTCATTTTGTGTGATTTTGGGGTCCTAAGCTCATGCATGCAAGTTTCTAGTCCGAATCTAAGCTCTAGGAGTCTTTTGGAGGGGTTTTGAGGCTTCAAAACCCTCATATGAGGTGTTCACGGTTTTGGGAGGGTCCCCAAACCGTAAACACATGTTCATATGTGTTTTGGGTGATTCCAACATGAATTTGAATGATAAACAAGCTTAGGATAGATTTCTTACCAAAATGAAGCTTGAAATGAGGTTTTTGGGCCAACTTCGAGTTCTAGAGAGAGAGTGTAGAGAGAGAAAGTTTTTAGAGAGAGGGAAAAAGCCTCAAAATTATGTCACTCAATCCCTTATATAGGGGTTGAGTTTGTGGCCCGGTGGAATTCTACCCGATACTGCCGTTAGACGGTGCTTTTGGTCAAACCCAATAAATTTTGCCGTAATCACGACTTTGATGAAAATAATAATTTTCCAAACAAATATGGAAAATATTTTAATGATTAAAACACATCCCGACAATTTCAAAACCAAAATAAAAGTCGCGATAAAATTAATTTAACACAAAGGTTAACGGAACGAATTGAATATCACGGTTTTATTCGACTGGAACAGTTTTAGCGACAGAATAAATTACAGGTTGTCACAATATGGAAAGACATGAGTTACATGGTGTAACCTTAATAGCCATAATATATAACGACTCCATGGCTCAAGAAATCGGCACTAGTGTGTGTACACATGAGGGCTAGCCGATTTGAGCATAGGAAACTTTTCTCTCAAGTTATTCCAAGATGCTGGTGATGTTGTGTAAACCATTTGAGGTGTCACATTTGAGGCACTAGGCTCTTAAGCTCCATGGAATCAAGCTACAACAATCAGGTATGTAATTCTACTAGAATTTATATTATATGTACTTTATATTATGCTAGTTAGAACAATACCTTGGATAATTGATATATTTGCATGTATAATATAGAAAACATAGATCCAGGGTATTTAGGGTTGGATGTACACCTTAGGCGTGTTAGAATGCTCAAAACTCTTCAGTGGTATCAGAGGCTAGGCTTGTTTTCATTTATACTTGATGCAAATGGCTGAAAATTAAAGTTTTTTTGCTGGTTGGCAGGGGACTCGACGAGTCCATGTGCAAATTCATCCAACTCGTCGAGTTGGTTCATGAACTCGACGAGTTGGACTCCCAGACAGCATATCTTCGAGTTTTAAGGCTGGAAATGGTCTAGAATCATTAACTTAAACTGTTTTGGACTTATAAAACTTGTTTTTGCTATGGTAATGATTATGGTAAACCAATTTCAAAGTTATTATCAAAATTTCAAGTTTTATGTGTGTTTATGTAATTTTTGAAATTTTTGATGGGATTGTTCATACACTTATGAGTTTTGGTAGATCATAGGAATTATTTGCAAAACTGTTTGTTAGTTAATTCTTTATCTAAATGTATTTTAATGGATTCCGTAATTTTTCCTCAAGTTAAGGATTACCAAAAGTCATTTCTTTTAAATATCCATTAAAATGCATAAGTTATGAAGTTGAAGAGTCTTTCTCAAAAAATAGTTTTATGGACTCCATAACTTGTCCTCAAGTTATATATGGATGTTCAAGAGTCTCTTCATTAAAGTTTTTAAAACCTTAATTAAACTCATAAGTTAAGAAAATCCAAAGGTTTTTTGAATTCATTCCATAAGTTATAAAAATGAAGAGACTCATTTTTAAATGATTTAAAGTCTTCCATAACTTTTCCTCAAGTTATGGAACTTGAAGAGTTTTTTTCATTAAAACTACTTTAAAAAAATAAGTTATGGAATTGAAAAGTTTTTTAATAGTTCAAAACTTTCCCTCATGTTTTGGAATTCTAAAGTGTCCCCTCATGAATACTTTAATTCCAAGTTAAGCCCTTAGAATTTTAAAAGTTAAAATTCAACTAGTATACTCTATAGTATTATAAGTTAATAATATGTATATATATATATATATATATATATATATATATATATATATATATATATATATATATATATATATATATGTATAAGAACAAATTCAGTCTTACCGTTAGTATGCCTCATTCACAAAGCCATACTATAAGGGGGCTATAAGGTTACTGCCTATAAAATGGTTGTTTAATGGGTGTCCACTCTCATCCACTGCTTCCTTGACTGGTGGAAGGTCGTTAGCCGAACGGGTAGGACAAGGACTATAATTCTCCCTTCATTAAAAGTACTAATGATAAATACTAAGTAACTAAACTATTACGAATTCCCAATCTTAGATACTTAGGAAAATGTGAATTTGGTGCTAACCCATGAAATTACACTTTGTACTTTGCTTAACTCGGTTAGTGGAGCACGTGTGGTTAACCGGCACACTAGCTTGATTTAACAAGGTAGGAAAAGGGTAACTTAATGTTTATCATAGTATTGGTGGAGAGCGTGTGGTTAACCGACACATCGATTGAGTGGTAAATATTAAGGGTACCAAGTATATTTGCCTGGTTATTCACACCTTGTTTTGTGATCCTCGGCATCCCAGTCACAAAATTTAAAAAGGCACAATAGAGATTGAAAAATGTCATTGAAAAGTTCAATAAATCTCAAAAGATCTAGGAGTTTCAAATCCAATTAAAACCTAATAAATTATTTCATTTTTTTCATGGGGGAAATTGGTGAATCGTCATTTGCCTACCTTCAAATATTCTATAGCTTTGATTACGGCATCCCTCTTCCAAGTTATAAAATATTGTGTTGGGTACTAGCCTTAATATTTCATATTGGGTGTTATATTAAGGACTTTAAATCAATTATCTTGAATATCTCCCAGAAGATGTCTGGTTCACAAAATTATGATCTTCCCAAAACTCTTGGAACAAGCTTTCCCAATGAAGATGATGTCCCGGAAATCATTCTTCACTTCCTCCACCTCCTCCAATTATTCTCCCTAACCCACAAAGTTCAAGGTCACTCAAGCCCTATTTGCAAGCAAGGTCTATGTATGATTACATCTTGGAGATGAAGTCACATATTGACAAGTCGGGAGAGTTAGGTGTCAAAGTCTTGAGAAAGTGGGATGTTCAATCACTTTCTAAGTCACATAGTAAGTTCGCTTGGGACTACTATGAACCAGACTATGACATGACCCTTAATGATCTTATCCATCTGCTTGGTGATGCTGAATCAGCAATGATTTGGAGGACTAGTAATGCAAATTTGATTAGAAGATCAACTTCCCAAGCCTCCATGGATATTGAAAATGGTAACATTGATATCCAGAAAAGCCTTCTCTTCCCAATAAAAAAGGATCGACCATAGTTAACTCGGTTGACCAACTGATAAAGAGAAAGGCTAAGTATGAGATAATCCCATGTACCATTACCAAAGAGTCCATATGTTTCTATTGCCAAAAGGAAGGGGTATTGGTTGAGAAGCTGCCCTAACTACCTGAAAGATCTGAGAGAAGGTCAAGTCAAAAAGTTTGACTCTGCTTCAGGTAAGTCCACTATCTAACTCTCTTAAGTTCCTATTTTAAGGTTGTTAATACATTTTGATTTACGACAAGATCAAGCAAAGGGAAGGAAACTTAAAGAAAGAGTATGATAAATCTGATTGCGAAGATGGATTTCAATCGCATGATTCGAAGATCGGATTCTCGAGTTGGTACTTAGGAGTTATGATAGATTGTTAGGAAATATGTAAGAGCATAGTTTTCATTTGAAGTTGCATTGTAAGGAAAAGTTTTTCTGCATTTTATAAATAAAGTTTTGGTTTTATTTTATGTTATATCTCCTTGCAATGGTTTTATGGAAAATTTATGTTTGTATGTTTCGAGCAATAAAGGAAATATGAATTTGATTCTTTCATTTGTGGTAGTGTCTAAATTTTCTAAATAAGGAAAGGTTCTCATCACCCAAGTTTTAATTGGATCGAAACTTGGAATCATGCTAGTTGTATGATGAATGAGAATTTTCATCTTTGGTAAAATTAAGACTAATTCCTTGTTCACATGTCTATGTGAGTCAAGTGAAGGACTAAAGGGATCGAGTACACATTCTTGTGCACTGGTCAAGTCCACCACAAAAGATCAATAAGACTATTCGTCATGATTTACTAAAGTTAGTAAATATGGTTATACTTACAAGTTTAAGTATAATTCTGAAACATTGGAAAAGTTTCGATGTATGGCAGAACAAATGAGAAAATCAAATTTGGCAGATGATAAAAGTTTCTCAAATCTGAAAAGATGGGAGAGTACTTTTGTATCATGTTTTATGATCATCTTAATGATTGTGAGTCCATATCACAATTAATCCTCTAAGGACATCTTAGTGCATTCTTATGGCTAAAAAGAGGGGAAATGAATTGTTGAAATGGTTAAATCAAGAAGATTAGTCATACTTCTTTCCAAAACAAGTCTTAGAGTCATACTACAAGATTGTAACTTGAGTGACACATCTTAAAAGGTTTATTAACACTAATCAAATGTAAGAGTAAATGTGTCCTACTCTTATACATTTGAAATTGGTAAGTTGTGATGCTTTGGATAAAACAAAGACCAACCAAGGCCAATTGTGTGAAGTGTTTGTTTTGATAAAGAATATGCACTATCTCTTGAATATTTGGCAAGAAAGTCTTATATGCCAAGAGGACAGTGGGAGTCTAAAAGATCCTGGAAGAATTTCAAGATCTAATCAAGAATAAAACCTGTCTTTTATCACTAGCTCATGCCTTGAGGTTTATAACATATCGTGTTGACATATTCCTATTTTTGTGCCCATTCCAGTTAAAGTTAGCATTGCATATGAGTTCTGAGAGTTCTTAATTGGTTGCATAACAACGTGGAAGCAATGGCAGGCCCTTGTGCTGCCAGGTGGCAAGAAGTTAATACTGCACAAGTTCAATCCATATGAGTTTGGATTTGTCACTAACCTTGTCCTGTGATTATGGTTTTGAAAAATTCATATGGATAGGAACATATACACCATAAAAATCTAAGTTTCATAAGGGTTCTCTCCGATTCATGAAAATGATGGTGAGGAAACTCTTTCACTAAGTAGATAGCAATTGTGATATTTGCATTCTCAAAGTCGTTAGTGGAGCGTTTGTGGTTAACCGGCACACTAACATGGATTTGTGAGGAATGGCAAATGTCTAAAACTAGACTATGATTATGACATCCATTTTCATAGTTCCAAAATTATTTGGACACACATGTCTGTTATCTAAGGAAATGTGTATGATTTTGATAAAGTTTTATCAAAGCATCTCATATCAAAAATCTGAACTTTGGTAAGAAATTCAATAAAGTATTGATTTCTAGAAGTCCAACTGATTTCTGAGTACATTACAAAGCTACTGGGAGCATAAGTGTTATACTAATAATGATCATGTTTGTGGGAGCATGATAATTATGATAAGTGTTCCAAGTTAGCAATGTTAATTTTAGAAAAACAAAAGTTCAATTGAGAAAAGTTGTTTTGCTATAATTAAGGGAGAGGAAATTATACTTCATTTCAATTGTAAAAGCTTAGATTGAGCTTTTAATCATCTTTAGTCAAGGATATATATATATATATATATATATATATATATATATATATATATATATATATATATATATATATTTATTTATAGGAATGAGTTTTATGGAAAACAAATAACTAGGGCAACATCTACCGGAACCAATAATCAAATGACACGTGTCCATTTCTTTCTTCACAAGTAATGTATTATGGAAGTTATTGTGGAAGTGATGTGTTGTCATGTTTTCATTGGTTCAAATATGTGTTACCCTAATCATTCATTTTCCATATAACTCTTCCCTATATATATATGTGTATATATATATATATATATATATATATATATATATATATATATATGAATTTTATGTTGGAATGGCTCAACATAAGGAAAATCTATACATGGAAACATTATTTGCGTTCTAAAATTCAATTTTGATTACGGCATCCCTTTTCATAATCTGAATTATGAGAGCATGGTAAATAGAAATAGAAACATTATAGCAAAAGACTTGTCTAGTATCATGTCTTTATGTGATACATCATGAATCATGTCCCATATGCTTCGAAGATAGGGTCAATTGCATGTGCTATAATATTCATCTGTTCTAAATTTTTCCAAATGCCTAGATCATTAAGAGGGACAAAGTACTATAACTAGATGTAACTAATTTGATTAAGCAATTGTGGAGGACAATCTAAGGTTTACCAAAGAATAATGTGTAATCAATATGGTGATAAATAAAGGGTTTTCTATTTATATTCATAAGTTCTGAGACCATATTGGATTCGATTATTCTTGTGTTTCACTTTGCATGTTTTGACTTCCAGAATAATAGGTCAGTCTTCCTGAATGACTAAATTATTCAAACCATCCACAATCTATAATATGTTGAAAGAAGGTATTAATGCAAGACTATCATGAAGCTGATTTGTAGATGTTCAAGGTATTGGACATAACAAGAGTTACTACAATATTCATGAGTGCTCATAAGTTCTGAGTATTGGATTCAAGCCACGCTCATTTGAATCACTTCAAGGATTTTATCACGAGTGATCATGAGACGATAATATCTTAAATCCTTTAAATCTTGAGATATGAGTTGTTGCCTATGAGTTGGTTATACATTGATTGCACGAAAACGCATTGGTAACTCGATGTTATAAACCGTGCCTTTGTGTATGATTCAAAATGTAGTAGAAAAGGCATATGATTCGAAGTTTATCCATTCCTTTTACCCTTAAGGGGATAAAAGCGATATTTGTGGGCCCTCGATGATTTAGTGATTACACCTCGAAGTGCTTGGCCAAGCCTGGACTGATTTCATTTGTTTAGTTAGTCGGTCGTCATAAATCGGAAATCGGGAAACAACAAATGGACAGATAGCATGATTATAATCCATGTCTTAGTATATATGATATCTAGAATGCAGGAATATATGATCCCTTATCTAATGGGCGCGTCAATGACTTGTTCAGAGTTCGACGGCAGCGGCTTTAAGAGCTAAGATTGCTAGTCGGGTTTTGGAGTGATACGCAATAATAGTTTTAGACTTATCCAAGTGGGAGACTGTTGGATTAGTGTCAAAGTCCATAACTATAATTGGTATGTACTTGACCCGATTGGCATGGTTCATTTGGGTTGCATGGCATCGGAACAATTTGGATAGACTTTTCTGAGAAAAGGATATTTATGATTTGTTAACATATTATATGCTCTAATATATTAATATGAAATCATATTATTTAATTAGTATTGATCAAGAGTTAATTTGGAATTAAATTTGTGATCAAAAGGAGACTAATTAAATATATGGGGATCGATTGTGTAAATCATTCATTCTTATTTAAGTGGGCTTATGATCCATAGTTCTTCATGTTGGGCTAAACCCATGGAGTAACCCATGGATACTCCATAGAGGTTTTAACCCATGGAGCATGAAGAATATGGAATGACATGAGTTACATGGTGTAACCCTAATAGCCACAATATATAAGGACCCTATTGCTCAAGAAATTGGCACTAGTGTGTGTATACATGAGGGCTAGCCGATTTGAGCATAGGAACCTTTTGTCTCAAGTTATTCCAAGATGTTGGTGATGTTGTGTGAACCATTTGAGGTGTCACATTTGATGCACTAGGCTCTTAAGCTCCATGGAATCAAGCTACAACAAAGAGGTATGTAATTCTACTAGAATTTATATTATATGTACTTTATACTATGCTAGTTAGAACAATACCTTGGATAATTGATATATTTGCATGTATAATAGAGAAAACATAGATCCAAGGTACTTAGGGTTGCATGTACACCTTAAGAGTGTTAGAATGCTCAAAACCCTTCAAAATCACCCAAAATGCACCCAAAAAGCTCTCAACACTCTTGGATGAAGCCACCACTCGAATTTAGGGTTTGAGGCTCAGAGAATGAAAGGGAGGCGCACCCCCTCGGACTTAAGGTGCTTAAAATAGTGAGCCAACCCTAAAAATTAGGGTTTAGGAACTCTGAGCGTACGTTGGGCATACGTCTCCAACACCCGCGACCACTTATCCTCTCTATGTTGGGCATACCCCAGCTTACGCTAGGCATACTCTTGAGCTGGCCACCTTGCATGCATGGGATCTACTTGCCACTTTTCTCTACTAAGGACCAATAATGCCAATATCTTCAAAGTACTAAAACTTCTTCATTCTAAGTCTGTTTCCTATGAACTTCATATCCACGAAAAGGTGATGAGAAACCCTACGCTCCCATCTCCAAACCTGAGCCCTACAACCTTCTGAATAAGACCCGGGACCCATGCAAGGCTAAATCACCAGATTACACTTATACCCTTGGTTTCCGAATACACAATCGAGCACTTTCAAAAGTGGGTGTTACAACTCTCCCCCACTTAAATTAGATTTCGTCCTCGAAATCATTCGTTACCATTCCTAACGGAAAATAACTAAGGCCTCATGGACACAGCTCCGAGCATACCATATCCTTTCCAAGGAAACCGAAACCAACCCTCGAAGGGTTCTAGAACCCAAAGATGAACGAATTCCTCACAACCTGATCGCATTGAATCATCATCGAACTGATTCCTCAAGAAAAACAGCCTAAATAGAATACTTCCCACCCATAATATCTTGAGGCTTCCACAAGGACAAAACCACCGGTCAACTAAGACTACCGAAACAAGCAATTCCACACAGACCCCAACTCACTGAAGTCGCTCATCTCCTCTTGCTGCCACATGGTTACTTTCCTGAAGAACAATCAGGGACCTCCCTCGTCCTAACCTCTCTGCCAACTGTCTGGAACACCGCATACCTACCCGATTGTTGAGCCAAAAACACACTCAAAATTTCCCTGCAACCTCCGAAGAATACCTCATCTAACCAAAACTGCTCTATCTCCTTCAATCCATTTGATCCATCCGATATCGCCACTGAATACTACGCAACCAAAAAAAGGGTGAATACTACCAGAATAGTTGTAGACTTACCTCGTACCCAGTCTCCTTCGACCTACCGCTTCCTGATTTCGGCATATCGTGGCTCTATTATGGATAGAGCAACCCAAGACACACCACAATGGCTTAAGATACCATCAAGCCAACCCATGCATCACCCTGAAATCCTGCCCACGATGTCCTTGTCATAAAAATTCCCCACATCCCATCACACTGAAACAAAATCCTGCATGAATTTCTATTCGAGTTCCTAGACAAATTCGAATTTTTACTCTGCTACTATCCAGAGATCCTCGAATCGACATTTGCATAATACACCATGACTTCCCATCATCATTTACCCGATCGATTAATTGATACTCTTAGCCGATTCCCTGAGACTTCCAGTCTCGCACCCGGTCCAACCAACCAATTCTTATGAGATCCAATATCAAGGCTACCTAGTCGTAGCCCTACAGAGACATGCACTACTCGACCACAAGATCCTGTATCACGAGGTCCAACCCTTAGCTCAGCAGTCTCTACCGGTTCCATCCTAAATTCCCATAACCATTCGGTATCACCCCTAGATAACTGATGGGTCAATCACATCTGGTCCTGATCCTAAATAAGTTGTGGCTCCCCCACAACCCTACGAACTAGCCTTCCCTAGTCTAAATCTCCTAAAAGAATATGTGAACGCTATGACACCCAGGCAGTCTTACATCACTCTCTACTGCGAGTGAATGTTACGGCTCCCCCGTAGTGTTACAACACTTTCACCCTTGCTTCTACTATGGATTCCTGGACGGTTCTCCCCCACTTAGATTCAACTAAGTCCACTCGGCACATGAAAATTGAAGGATTCCTAATCCTCATTACGTTCCAATGCTCACCTTGCTGACGGCCGGTGCTTACCAAAGTTAGAACACCAAAAACACCCATGTCCAAACAACACACTTCCTGAAAACCAGCTAACACTTCTTGCATTCCTTCTACATCAATGACTTCAATCGCTTAAAAGCGATATCACGTTTAGATCTCAGATTCCAACGAACGGATAGTCTAGCTAAAACCTCAGCATCCACTATCTCTTCCCTCGGCAATCCCGATGGCTCTTCCAAACATGAATACTAAGGCTACTGAAAACTAGTCATAACTCTCGCGTAGTGTTACAACACTTTCACCCTTGCTTCTACTCTGGATTCCTGGACGGTTCTCCCCCACTTAGATTCAACTAAGTCCACTCGCCACATGAAAATTGAAGGATTCATAATCCTCATTATGTTCCAATGCTCACCTTGCTGACGGCCGATGCTTACCAAAGCTAGAACGCCAAAAATACCCATGTCCAAACAACACACTTCCTGAAAACCAGCTAACACTTCTTGCATTCCTTCTACATCAATGACTTCAATCACTTAAAAGCGATATCACGTTCAGATCTCGGATTCCAACGAACGGATAGTATAGCCAAAACCTCAGCATCCACTATCTCTTCCCTCGACAATCCCGATGGCTCTTCCAAACATGAATACTAAGGCTACTGAAAAATAGTCATAACTCTCGCATTCAATCCCTTGAACCAACCCCGAAAAGACTGAGCAGGAGCACTCATTGCTCCTCCCTGATTATCAGACCGTCGACCTCATTGTTGTCCACCTGATCACAACGAAAATATAACAAGCTTGCTCCCTATGGGCAATCCCTGAAGACGTGGCCAAACCTGCTACACTCGTAGCAACCCATATCATTGAACTGATTCCGAAAATGACTAGGAGCAATCACAGTACACGTGGAATCCGCTCCGCAAGATACATCTGTCAGAAGATCTATCAAAGATTCCTCAACATGCTGAATGGCATCTGACAACCCTTGCTAACCCAGACAATAGCAGAAAACCGACCAAATATTCAACTTATCACAATTTCCCAAGCGATACAAATACACAACATCCACCAAAAATGGCCGAAGATAGCATATCTGGAAACATTTGAAGGAATCATGACCACCTCCTCCTGTGATACCTCGACCACCGTAAGAACATGATGTAACACCTCATTCCGATCCCAATGACAATCCAAACCCTTGGAACGAAACTTCATTGTACCATCCTTCCGCTAACTGGCTCACCATCGGAGCTGGGACCAAACCCTGGTCTCATCCCTGTGTGCTCATCCTCATTTTGCAAAGCAACTATTCCCACGATCAAGGCATAACCAAGAATTCTCCTTCCCATAAGCTTCTCAGATTCTCCAAGACTCTCACCGATTTGAGTATGGATCATGTTCTTTCAGTAGTACGGGCCTAATACTACCTTCCACACCTATCCATGTTTTCCTCAGCAATCCTCCCAGATCCTCTAAGTCAGTTACTCCACCGGCATACTAAATGTTTGCTAAATATCAAGACAATCTCGACCGTAGCACCTCCTAGGCTCCCCCTAGGTTTCCGTACTCACCCAGTCCTCAGCTGCTAAATGAATATAGCCACATGCAACAGAGATCAGATAATCCTTCGAGTAATAGACTCATCCCTAGAACGGTTAGACTCAAATGAGAGTTACACAATAGGTTTAAATCTATCACTCTCATATTATCCAGCCTATGCCACATGTGACTTTGCATATTCACTTAATAGCTAGCTCACATTACTAAGAGTCTCACAAAGCACAAAGCAAGCATCATTCAAACAATGGAAAATCTAACCAACATACACTAGACAAATCAGTCTATCCACACATACATCCCACAAGCAGGTAACACCTGTCGCTAACCTCATCCTAGGCTTACCCTAGGGTAAACTTCCACCCACAAAATATCATAGAACATTCAATCTATATACCACAACCAATGATGTCCACATCCACCCTCACTCTAGGTTGCCTTATGCATGCAAATTATACATATAACAGGATCTAATATACTGTTGAATAATAGACTCTACACTACGACCGTAGGAAATAAGGTCAAATCAGCTATTCTAAGGCTATAAGATCCTAACCATGTAAAACTTTCAAAACATACACATTGTAGTTACAAATATCAATTATAATTCTCATTCCAACATGACATCCAATATCCTCATGGCTACAAACACCGCATATCAGGCCAACCTATTGCTGACTACACAGCACTAGCATGCAAGTCTATCAGCTCATACAACGTATACATGCATCTCCCCTAGCCCTAACTAGCATGTGATTCACAGATTCAAAATCGGATCATAACCGATAACAAATGTGGGTATTCTGGGGAAACTTACTAGATCTCGGCTGATTGCATTCACTACACCCTTTCTTGCCTTACAAATTCTTTACTTAAAACATTTTTCTTTTCAAAGCTTTACAGATGCTCAGTCTAAGTTCAGACACACCCGAAAGTATGTCTAAATCCCTCAAAACAAGGCTTTGATACCAACTTGTAATGACCCCAGAATCATTCATTGTGGAAATCATAGGTGTGTGCACTGCGATCAATCTGAGCTTTTCTTTTCCAAAACGTTGATACCTGAAACCAAAACTGCAAACCGTAATCACAAAGCTTAGTGAGTCCCCCAGAGCATACCCCACACACAAGCCACACAACACATATCATATTAGCTTTAAATGCTACCTCTACCACATAATACAAAACAGATAGCTACAAAGGCTACCTCTACCGCATATCACATATTCAATAGCTATAAAAGCTACTTCTACCATGTATCACATATCAATTAGCTATCGAGCTATCTCTACCAATATCTAAAACGGCTATCTCTACCCTTAGCCCGAAAGGCTATCTCTACTGTTACCCCAAAGGTTATCTCTACTGTTAGCCCTAAAGGCTAGCTCTACCATTAGCCACAAAGGCTATCTCTACCATTAGTTGTAAAGCTATCCCTACCACATAATAAAAAACAATTAGCTACAAAGGCTACCTCTACCTCTACCGCATATCACATATTCATTAGCTATAAAATCTACCTCTACCACGTATCACATATCAATTAGTTATCGAGCTATCTCTACCATTAGACACAGAGGCTATCTCTACCCTTAGCCCCAAAGGATATTTCTACCATTAGCCCCAAAGGCTATCTCTACCGTTATCCCCAAAGATTATCTCTACTGTTAGCCCCAAAGGCTTTCTCTCCCGTTAGCCACAAAGGCTCTCTCTACCATTAGTTGTAAAGCTATCTCTACTACATATCAAGTCATAATAATGTCACACACATTTATACAGTAAGTATACCAACTATCATAAAATGGGCCGACCTTGGTGCTTTAGACCCATTGGTATGGTGAAGAGACTCACTTCCCATTGTAGAAGCTTCCCGCATGAATTCCCTAGTCACTACCCTGCCAACTTTCTGAGCTGTCACTACCAAACAATATACTCAATTGGCAATTGGGTCCCATACCATAATCCTTAATTCATTCCTGGGGTAAAGTGACCATTCTACCCCTGGCCCAATATGAGCCAAACTTAGCCCCAAACCCAAAACAAAAGACCAACACTAGGTAGGCTTTTGTGACAACCCAAAATTTCTAGCTTTCATTCTTCATTGTTATGAAAGTTAGCTTTGTTTTGCTATTTTATAATGAAGTTTTGGGTATAAAAGAGTGCTTAAAGCTTAGTATAATTGAGATACATGTCGGAGGATGGGTTAGATTGAGCGTGGCATTGGAAAAACGGGCCAAACACACCAAATCCGGTGTGTACGGCCGCACACTAGAGTGTGCGGCCAGCCAGCCACACACAGGCCAACCACACACACTTCCAGCCGCGCTCACCTCATATATATGTTATCCTTGGTCTTTCGATCATTTCTTACACTTCTTCAAAGCAAGGACTCAAAAATCCTCTCAAGTATCATGCAAAAGGTAATATCTTTCACCAAGAACACCATGTTTTCTAGCAGCACACACCTTCTGGCAGCACACCTGGCTGCACACATTGCCACACACACGTGCTGGCAGCACACCTGGCCGCACTCTTGGCCGCACCCACACATATAGAGTGTATTTTGGCCATACACCTTCTTGTATAGCCTTATAACCCTTCATATCTTCCATATATGATTGTAACACTTCAATATAAGTGTTTACTAGTCCCTAAGGTGGTCCCAATTCATTAATTAGTTGTTCATAACACTAATTATATTCATATATGTGCCAATATATGCTAAATAGGATTCGCGTGTGTACTCAAGTCACCACTTGCCACCTAGCAACTAATCCAACATTGTCATCAGAACCACTCACTACAGGTGCGTTCATACCCCTATTAATCAACCTTTGAAATGTTTTAAATGCTTTTATGGGGCGGAATACAAGTTGAATCATGATAAGTTATTAGATCAATCACATGTGATTAATAACTAGCATATTATTGGAAGTTTAAATACTTCACACTATTTTAGCAGACAAATGACTTTAAACTATTTCATCAAGCTATTTTACATGTTTTTAAACTCAAATATAGTTAAAAACCATGTCTAATACATATATAGTTATATAAATAAGGTTTGAAGGACTTAGAAGAAATAACCCACTTTACTTCCTGTTCCTTGTTTGGTTGTGGTCCTAAAGTACCCGGTTGTTTGTCCGAGTGTCGTTGAATCCTTACTTTTATATTATGTGTATATGTATAGACATAAGGATTTATATATTAGTTCAGTACATTTAGTCATGCCTCAAATTACTAATAAACTATAATAGGTATAGTTTAGGGTTATACTACTTTCTACATTTAGTCCCACGAAACATACAAGGACTCAGTTCATTCGTGAGTCAATACTTATTACTACTAGAACATATACATGATATTACTATGAGAACATATACCACTATACTAGAAGGAGAACATATACAACTATACTAGAAGGAGAACATATACAACTATACTAGAAGGAGAACATATACAACTATACTAGAGGGAGAACATATACAACTATAGTAGAAGGAGAACATATACAACTATACTAGAAGGAGAACATATACAACGATACTAGAACGAGTAACAATACATTACATATACATGCATACTTTAACAAAATGTGATCCACTGTATCGGAGCATGCCTTCAATGTCATGGCCCGGGTTGTAGCCAAAGTCTCTTGGAGGGAGAGCGTGAGTTTGCGTATAGATCTATACTGGATTGACTATCCTACACCTTGCTGCTAGCTACAGCCGGACCTGCAGGTCTGTGGGTGCCAAACGTCATACCTTTTACGACTTACATTGTCGTGTTTCAAGTTCAATAGTGTGGTACAATTAATCACATAATACCTTGATATAAATCTGGTTTAAGGTAGATAGTACGGCAGTAGTTCCTATAATACAACACGAAAGTACTGCATTAATTTACCCTATACATATATTTAGTGATCTATTCACTTAAACATTAATGTACAAACTATATTTTGATAATGATAGTTACACTTGGGAAAATTACACACTGTTACAAGAAACGAACTTACAAAACAGATATGCCTTGGTAGAAGGCTACTTTTAGTATAAAATATAGGATTTTCTAGGAGTTACAAGCTTTTACAAACCTTACAAACATTTATATACTTCTATTACAAGTGTTTACAAACTCGTACTTCAAAAATCACGTTCAAACATTTTGATACAAACACCGACACTAAATACTTATGAACTTGCCAGCTTTAATGCTGATAAACTCTTTCAAAATAACTTGTATTCTCAGGTCATCAGTAGACAGGTACCGAGACCAGCTTTTGAGAAGATGGAGCGCGTTTAGGACTCATCTCTTTATTTTGATTTGCATTTTGGTGTCTATACTGTACAGAACACACTTGTATTAAAATTATATGTTTAATGCAATGGATGATGTTGTTTTCTTGTTTACTATTATTGTGTTGTGATACTTTACATGACGTCCTCCGCCCCAGAATGTTTCCGCCGTTCTCGGTTTTGGGGTGTGACAGATTGGTATCAGAGCATTGTTTATAGTGAATTGAGTATATCAACCCATAAAAGATATACTAACTATAAACCCATTTTGGATTAAACACTCTGACCAAGAGTCTATACTTTAAATACTCAAATATTTAACTAAGTATACAAGTCTACATTCATACTAAAATCAGTGTCACAAAGACAAGAACAAAAGTATTACGATTGTTAAATATCACAATTGAGCTTGGGGATGTATGGTCAGTCCTGGGAATGGCATAGCCTGATCAACTATGTTGGTCCGAGGAGTGATTAGCATATGCCCTAGAATGATTGTGATATGGTAACAAGTCTAAAAACTTACCAACACCACTACAATAGGAACATTAGAACAGAGCATAGGTTTAAAATACTATAGGAGTATTTTATGTTACTTTAATCAATTATCTGAGAATTAAAAAGGTCGTTATCAATTAGGTCAATAGTTGTTAAGTGGATACTCCAAGGTTGTATGAAATTAGGTGTTATAGTCTGAGAATCTGTGACCTTTGCTTCACCTCCTATCCTTGTTTGATTGTGGTTTTAGAGTTAGGGATACCTATTCGAAGGCCTATCCTACTCTACTTTCATGTAACTAGTATGCACTACACAAGTATTGACATAATTAATAAAGATCATCTTATAATTATCTAATGTAGTACGTCTATTTATATAAGATTCTTATATCCCCTTTTCTCGCGTAGATATCATGGCTGGATTCCATCATGGTGACACGTACTTCCCAAATGAAGGCAACGCAGGATGGCTCGAAGCGGAGTCCGATGATGAGCACCAAATTCCGTTGGATGATCATCAAGCAGAAGGCTTCTCGGATGGATCTGACTTTGAGCCCGAAGTCAACAACCTACCTCCCGTAGGTCAAGCCCCAAACAACAACCCCCGACCAGTTTTTCCAGGTCCCACACCCTTGTGGGTAAACAATTTGAACCGCTGGAGTGACGAACAGGGTCAACCCTTACCTTACTTTGGAGACCGAACCTTTTACAACGTTAGCAAAGGTGGCTCTGCGGATCGAGTTGTGCCCGTCATGGTCCGTAGAATTTCTTGTAACGTTGAACAAGGTCGAGCAGCCCTCGACCGGGTCATGGAAATTGATGCCAACTCAGGCGTTAACACCGTCCGCATTCGACATTTGGAAGAAGCCCTCGAAGGGACGAGGAGAACCAATGACGCACTGCGACAACGATTAACCATCGAAGTTGTAGAACTTCGAGTTCGCCAGAGGGATCACGAACGACACCTCCAAGAAGTGGTTCGTCAATTGGCAGATATGACGATTCGCCCTAGGATTCTCGTCTCCGTTAGAAGATGTCTAGTACATCTTCTCCTTTTGTTTAAGGAATAGCTTTTCGTATCTGTGCCCTAAGTAGCACTTGTCTATAAAATATTCCTAACTCTCAGTACTCTAACTAGGAATCTAGGAACTGTCAAACTTTTCTGTATGATATGATGTAAGACCTACTGTTAGGTTGATTTTCCCTGAACTTATTACATCAATAATACCAGTAATATTGATAGCTATCTATTCTGTGGGAAAATCTTTGCACTTGTGTTTTTCCTACTATTTTTCCCTATTGTGATCTCAATTTGTACGCTCATTCAACTGTTGGACTATGGATATTTAGTCCATGTGTCACTCTCACCCTGCTTACAATTGATTCTTACCATTGTGTTTGTCTTTATAACCTTATAGCTAAAATATGCCTCCTCGCAAGTCAACAAGGCGTAATCCTCCACCTCCACCACCACCTCCTCCTCTGGTCATCGATACTGCGGCTCTGAATGTTGTAGTAGCTGCGGCAGTGGCAACTGCCATGGCTTAATATCACTCAACCGACAACAGCTGAGGTGGAACCCCTATTGACTCTACTCACGCTGAAATCCCTGTGCGCACGAGAGAGTGCTCCTACAAAGATTTCACAAACTGCAAACTGAAGTCCTTCAAGGGGACTGGCGGAGTCATTGCCCTCTCGCAATGGTTCGAGAAGACTGAATCGGTCTTCGAAATCTGTGCATGCCCTGCTGCGAGCAAAGTCAAATATGTTGCATGCAATTTTGAGGAGAAAGCCTTGACGTGGTGGAACGGCCACGTTAAAGCTCTAACTCTCGTCGGAGCCAATGACATGGGCTGGGAAACAATGAAAGACCTCATGATTGAGGAGTACTGCCCGAGGGGTGAGATTCAGAAATTGGAGCAGGAGCTGTGGGGCCTAACCATGAAGGGCTCCAACATAGTCGCATATACCGCCAGATTCAGCGAACTGGTGGCCCTCTGTCCCAATATGGTTCCCACTGAAGGGAAGAAAATCGAGAGGTACATCTGGGGGCTGGTGCCTCCGTATCAGGGAAATGTCCTATCATCTAACCCTGCTACCTTCGACAGTGCCAAGCGACTGGCACAGAGACTCATTGACCATGGAGTCCAATCCCCAACAGCGACAATAACCCTAGCCATCTCGGAACCCTCCAAAACCGCTGACACTAAGCGAAAGTTCTGGGATGACAAGAAGAAACAGCGAGCTGCCAAAAAGCAGCAAATTGTGGTTGTGCATGCCGCGATAACCCCTGCTGCTCCGGTGAAGCAATATGCTGGAAGTTTGCCTAAGTGTAACAAATGCAACTTTCACCACAACGGCCCCTGCCGTGAAATGCAGTACTCTAACTGCGACAAGAAAGGACACACTATCCGTTTTTGTAAATCTTCGGCGAGGCCGATTAACCAAGTCCCTGACACTGGCGTGAGCCAGGCTTGTTATGGTTGTGGCGATGTGGGCCACTACAAGAGGGACTTCCCCAAAACAAAGAATGCCGGTGGAGCGGGGAGAGTACTGGCAATAGGCCATGGGGATGTAGTTGCTGACCCGATGGTGGTGACTGGTACGTTTCTTCTCAATAACTCCTATGCATGCATTTTGTTTGATAGTGGGATAGAGCAAAGCTTCGTGGACCATAAATTTGCTCGCATACTTAAACAACAACCGTACGCACTTAAAGAACAATTCACAGTAGAAATTGCTAATGGGAAAATTGAAAGCACCAGGAGCATATACTTAGGATGTAACCTAACTCTAGATAACCATTCATTTCCAATCGACCTCATGCCAGTTTCAATTAAAAGCTTCGATGTTATCATCGGCATGGATTGGTTGAGTCTTCATCGCGCCGACATCATGTGCTATGAGAAAGTAGTTCGTCTAAACCTCCCGTCTAACGAAATTCTAGTCGTCTATGGCGACAAACCCGGTACGAGTCTTCGTATCATCTCAAGTATTCAAGCACAGAAGTATCTGCATAAGGAATATCGTGCATTCCTTGCTCACGGTGTCGATACAAGCCTAGAAACAAAAGAACTACAAGAAATTCCAGTAGTGAGCGACTTTCCCGACATCTTTCCAGAAGAGCTACCAGGATTACCTCCGCAACGATAGGTCGAGTTCAGAATCGACTTAGTTCCAGGAGCTACCCCAGTAGCCAAGTCGCCATACTGATTAGCACCGGCTGAGATGCAGGAACTATCTGGTCAACTTAACGAACTTCTCAGCTGTGACAACCCGAAATTTCCATCCTGAACAAACGATATCACTTCAATAGAAGTTATAGCAGTCACAGCAAATTTTCAGACTTTTCCGTATAAGTTTGAATAATTTGGGGTTTACACTTCAGGAGATATCAGGACAGTGGATGCACTAGGGTTTTGTGCAACTCTGTTATTCCAACACTCTATTATATTAGAGATCATTCCGGGAATAAAATATTTTCTGCCAAAAATCTCAGGACTATAAATAGAATTCTGAAACAATTTCATTCATTATTTACATTTCCAACTAGAGAAAAGCCATTTTCTCTCTATAGACGACGTTTACGACATGTAATGCGTATCAAGGAAGGCCCTGTCATAAAGGAAGACGACGCGCATTCGCGTGTCGTGACATTACGACGCGCGTGTTAATGACACGCAATGCGTATCAAGAAAGCCCCTGTCAAGAAAGGCCATGTCATAAATTATGATGACACATTTTTTGCATATCGTAAATTTAAATGCTTAAAAAAATTATATATTTATTAATTTTTAAATTAAATTTGCATTTAATTTCTCATAATAGAAATAAAATACCATATACAAAAAATACAATCCATTGCATAATATAAAATAAAATTTCATACTCAAAAAATAAAATAAATTGCACAAATTATAATGTCATACAAAGAATCATTCAAATGTAAACAAAAATAATACATTGCTAACATGGGTTATACGTTCCTATAAAGCTAACAAATAATCATACAACCCTGTTTCTTACTGGAAAGGAATGCCAAACATGATTACAAGTCTCTCTTAATCTTGATTACTTACCTGCTTAAGTAGAATGCTGTTGTTGAGAAGGTTACCTAGCAATAGAGAAAAACACAACACCTCTCCCACAATCACAACATCATTTACAGAAAAAGGGTTGTCAATTACTTTCATTAAGACTTTCATTCAATCACAAAAATATTAAATAAAAGGGTGAAAAAAATAACTTACTTTTGATAAGTTGATCTCCTTTAGAGCAAACACAGCTAAAGCATTGAACAAGACCCTATTTCAAAATTTTGTAAATACACAAATCATGATAGCTAATACTGGAATACACACTTTGAGACATGAATTAATATGAGTAGATTAACCTGGATACATAGGAAGTAAAGATGGAAGGTGCCAGAACTCCGGGGGCATTGGGTTGGTTCCTTCCCACTCGTACACACCAAGCCAGAACTCTACTTAATCTAGCACCAAAATAAGCCTGCATTCAGAAAGCTGCAGGGGTGAGTCACAATTCAAGAATCTGTTAAAATTTGAGGAATAACATGTTCAACCAAAACAATATTAGAAAACAGTGTTAAATGTGAATCATGACAATGTAATAATTATCAAGGTGCTGGAATACTTGAAATCTAGATTATTTACCTTTTGATTGTAAATCTAAAGATTCCTCATGCACAGATTATGTTCTTGTCAACTCTTGCACAGTGGTAAATTTCAATTTAGCTGGTTTGTCTGTTCTTTTCACCTAATCTTTTCATCTCTAGGCATCCTATCTATTTATTCGTTGCAGACGAGTGAGCTTCCATCATTATGTTCTTGAAATCTTGATTGTTAAACTACTAATTTTGAATCTGATCTTTTTATTACAATGTTACTATTGTAGCACTTACTTAATGCACACATATTTACTATGAATAGGTTCTTGTCAACTCATACATGATGTTAAATTGCAACTGAGATATCCATTAAATCCACGTAAAATGACTATTTCTCCCACATTTTTGTATTTTTACTAATTCTTTTGTACATTAACTCACAACAATGAACTTTGAATAAAATGATCCAGACTTCCATTTTACTTCTCATGAACTGTATTGTATTTCTTATTAGGAATCAAGTTTATTGATGTTAAATAAACTCTCTTAACATTTCTTTCCTATCTTGTAGTTTTTACTAGTTTGCTTTATAACATTAATGGTAAAGTAAGACTATTATCTCCTGACATTGATGATAAAATAAACTTCTTAATTCCAGGTTCAAGTGTTCCAGCACTTTGCTTTATAACATTAAATGGTAAAGTAAGAAATAACCTTTATGTTGTTCGAGGAAAACAATATTTGCCTCCATCCGAGATTTGTCATGCAACTGACTACAAAAGAGAAAACCCAAAATTTATTTCACAATACATAAAAAATAAAAAGATTTAACTCTCTAAAAGGTAATTAAAAAATCCATTTAACAACCTGATAGTAGGTCGCTTTGCTTCAAGGACACTGGAAATCAGTTTTTCACCACCAGTGACAGGAGCTAGCCTTGATGCCATTTTATGGAAGAATCTTATCTTTAAAAAGAATAATATATGATTTTTTATTGAGAAATAAATTTTTTTTATAAAAAATACAACTATCAGATTAATTAATTTGCTTGTTGGGATACCAAGCATCGGTGAGAGTCCGGGTTTCCAACATCCAATCAGTGTAGTTGCTTTAGGGCCTGATGACACACAAAAGTTAGTTAAGTTATTATCCAAATCAAATAAAAGAAACTAGTATTTTCTTTTAAATTTCCATCCATATTTTTATTTGAAATAAGATTACCTGTAATGGTAAAGTAAGACTGTTCTGTCAAGTGTCAATATTAAACTTATTAATGTTGTTAGGAACTGAGAGTTTTAAAAGAGTGTTTGATTCAATCATTCAATAGCTAAAAATTGTATTAATTTTTGTGATAAAGTGGTGTTGAAAGAGTGTTTGATTGAGTCATTGAATATAGCTAAAATTGTTTAAATTTGATGAAGAGGTTAAGATGGGATCTTTCACAAAAAGTGAAGTCTATACATCATCATGACAAGGAATTGGTATAATTAAGAGCAGCTGGTTAGCATGATTTTACATGAATAATACCATAAAACCCAGCAGCAGCCATATAAGGCTTACAAATACGAAACATGTATGTATAAGAACAAGATTTAAGTATAAAGCTGAAAAAGAACCTTAAAACCACACCACATCATTCACATGTATATCTTCTTATTTCTTAAGCAGTAGCTTCAGCTTTCTCTTCATACTCATGTGGTGGCTGAAGGGTTCCGATCACCATACACATTGTCCACACGGCCTGTCACACATAATTAACCCAACCATAGTTAATCAATCTTTAACCACATCAATCAACAATTCAGGATTCAAAAAAAATCTTTTTAATTATTCAGATTAAATTTTATCCATGAGAGCGAGAGAGACGAACATGTAGTAGGCCAAAACTTAGTTGCACGAAGCCATGGTGCAGGGTAAGCTGCATATTCTCCGGAGTATGGTTTTGTCCACTTATCGGCCATGAGTAGTTGTGGTGGATGAGGTGCTCCCTACAATTTATTTAATTTCCATCATTATCCCTAATATAACTCTTGAACAAATAATACAAAACAGTTAGAACTTAGTTATTGTTATAATTACCTTGATGACATTGTTGTTGATGTCCACTGTTCCTTTCTCAATTTCTGCTATTTCTTGTCTAATGGAGATCAAAGCATCACAAAACCTATCCAACTCAGCCTACAACTCAAAAATTCCACATGTTATGTTATATAAAATGAAAGGAAAGGAAAAAACATTATAACTTTTAAAGAAACTTTACTCTTTTTTTTTCAAAAACTACCTTGCTTTCACTTTCAGTGGGTTCAATCATTAGTGTTCTTGGAATTGAACATGACATAGTTAGACCATAAAACTGGTAATCAATCAGACGTTTTGCAACATCTTCTGGCTCTATTCCAGCACTTGTCTGAATATGAATATGACTCAAGTTAGTTCCTATTTCTTTTTGACTTAACAAAAAATATGACTAAATAATACTATAACTTACTTTCAAGGGTCTGAAATCAACGATGAACTCATGGGCAACTGTTCCACTCACACCACGGAAAAGAATGGGATAGTGACTCTACAATGTAATTAATCCCAAAGGAAAAAAATTGAGAACTTGATAATAACAATAATTAAAAAAATATTATATATTTGTTCTTAATGAATAGGGAAAGAAAGAAATTGAGACCTCAAGACGTTTTTCCATATAGTTTGCATTCAAGATAGGTATATTGTATGCATCTGTAAGTCCTTGAGATCCCATCATGGCAATGTATGTATATGATATAGGCAAGATAAGTGTTGAACCCCAAGGTGCTGCTGAAACCGTGCCAAGTGGGTTACTCTTCTCAGGGGTTGGTATGCCTCTAGTGGCAACCTTTAAATCAAGATTTACAAATTAAATTATATAAACTTCACAACATATTACTCTAATTACACATAAACATCAAACTAAAAAGAATTTTGTTTTGTCTTACCACAGGGTGTGAAGGCAAGTAGGGTGCCAAGTGTTTCTTCACACCAATGGGGCCCATTTCAGGCCCACCACCACCATGTGGAATGCAAAATGTCTTGTGAAGGTTTAGATGACAAACATCAACCCCAATCCACCATGGACTAGTTAATCCAACCTGTAAAAAATAAAAACCAAATAATTTTTATATGATGTTTCAATTTTGTTACCTCCACTAAAACGACACAAGAAGTGTAATGTTTATGTACCTGTGCATTCATATTCTCCAGCAGCTCCAACATTTGGTTGCAAAGAGAAAGAGTCAAATCTGGTTATGGTACACAGAATGTCCCCCAAATTCTTGAACACTTCCTACAAGATATTTTTTTATGTTGCTCTCAGGTTAAAAAAAAGTCAACAAAAATATAATTTGGAATTGTAAGTCAAAATTAGAAAGATTTGATTACCTGATACCCCTATGCATGTTGGGTAGGAGCAAAATGATGCATATCTGCAAAGGCTGCCATGTCACAGGCATCATCTCTGTAGTTGCATTAAGCTTCATGGTGCAAGATCCCAAAGGAATCATACTGTGGCATAATGACAGATCCTTTGACTGCAGCTTACTAATGTATCTTAGTAGCTCATGCTCCATATGATAAATAAAATAAATAAATAAATAAAGAAGCAGGAAAAGCCTTTTACATGCTAAAAAAGTGACTAGGTTTTGAAAAAAAAGTATCATGCGTGTTGAAAATCGAATGAGTCAGATATGGAGTCTCTCTGACAAGTCCGGAAGGGATTACATCCTGAACCTCTGGTGCAAGTGATGTGGCACTGAATGTCACCTAGAATCAAGAATCAAGATTCTTGATTTATATAAAGATTTGTTATATCAAAAGAAAGGACAAACTCATGGGTTTTCCTAAGGCAAAAACTTTGAACATCCTGAACCTCCGCCATGAGAACCCACTTCAGCTTCCGCCGTTATTTCACCAACTCCGGCCATTAGATGTAATCATGTGTGCAGATACCTACATTACCAAAGATAGGACCGGAGGCAAGAGCGGATGAACTTGGTTCAGAAAACCAGAAGGGTGATTATGGTTTTCCAAAGAGAGAGAGAGAGAGAGAGAGAGAGAGAGAGAGACAGAATACACCTCAGGAATGATGCCCTCAGCCATTGCCCAAGCCAATCAGAGATGAAATTGAGGGCTTTAAGCACAGTGGGCTGAAAATATCACATATAGCTACAATATAAACAAACGGATCTAGAAGTAAGTAATGTTACTGGTAAGAATAATTAGCCGACAGTCATAAATGATAAATGCATAAAGTTTTTATTTCACTTGAAGAGATTTTCTACTGAGGTGACCTAGATTTGGTTCTTTGTGATCTGAAATATCAACGATTCAAGAGTGAATTACTTGCTTATTGTTATGATCTGTATAGAATTCATTTATATTTCTCACTCAAAAACTTGATTGTATATATGAACAAAAACTAAGATGATCTCAAATTGATAAGCGTATAATCGCAGAAACAATTAGAAACAACCAACGAGCAAAATGCAGGCAAGCAAACTTCAAATTATTCAGGTAGAAAGCACAAATTGCATATCTAGTTACATTCATTTGCAAATCAAATCAGATTAAATCAACTATTATAAATCGGATTGATCTTAATCAAATCAACAAGAAGACCGATCTATTTGAAAGAAGTAACGGAGGAGAAAACGACTTACGGATAGGAGACAAAAGGTGGATCCAGGACTTAGAACCCCAATCGCCAACATCGTGAGTGTAAGAAGTCGCAGTCGTCGGCATAGGCGTGTGTGAGCGTAAGGAGTCGCCGACACTGCGAGGATGAAACTTGATTAATTTTGTGGAGTTCTCCCATAAAAGCCCTAGCTGGTTGATGGAGGCGTTGATTGTTGATGATGAAGGGCCGGTAGGGTTTCATCGATTTCGAGTATGGTAGTACCAGGTGGGGGAGGATAAGATAGCTTCAAAGAAGGTCATAAATCTGGAGCAAGGAAGAAGGAAGACATCGTTGCGAATTGACGGTGGTTGTGTCTAGGGTTAGATTGAAGGAGGAGGGAGAAAATGGCTCTCTGTACGATTTTATGAGAGATAAGGGAGATTACTACAAAATTTTAGAATTTTCTAATTTTAGAGGATCCCTCCTTAAAAACACGCGTTTAAATGAAAAAAAATATAAAGCGACATTTGTAGACGACGCCCATTTAATTTAGGTGCCCTCCGTGTTTGTAAATTTTTTTTGTGGGACAATAATTTTAGGGCACGCACAAATGTGTGTCTTCTATCCTTCAAATTTTGGAAGGCTGACATTATTTTTAAAAACACATCAAAATGCGTATCGTAAATCAGTGAGTGTCATTGTTCGTGCGTCATTAAAGGGTATTTTTCTTGTAGCGCTAAAGCCTTGGACATTTACTTAGAAATGTTTCCACTCAAATCAAGGACTTTAACACATCAAAAACACTTCCCAAAGTGAGTTTACGGCCCTAAAAAGGTTCTTGGGCCGTGAACATCAATCAAGGGCACCAAAGTGTGCCTAAGGCCTTCATTAGCCTTAGATAAATGCCTATAAACTATCCTACATGTGCATGGGACTTGAAAGCATAAAAACACCCCTTCCATGTGAGTTTACGGCAGTAAACTCCAAAGGAATTGGCCTTGGATCCGTAAACTCCTCAAAGGAGGTTATTAGTGCCCTAAACCCTTCCAAGAATTAATCCACCAAGTTGGAATACTTATAAGGATCATTTAGAACTTCAAAACACCAAATGCCACCAAGCATGGGAGTTCACGGCCGTACACTCAAGAGTTTAAAACCGTAAACTCCTTGTGTGATGTTATATGGAGAGTAAACTCATGTATAGGGTCCTTTGGAACCCTAAACCCAAGTGCCTTGTCCCACAATAACTTAGATGCAATCATTAGGGCTTATAACACTTATATAAAGTGTTTATTATGTTCTAGGATGTCTTAACATTATCAATTAGTATTTTAAGACTAATTGAGTGCATATGTGTGATTATATGCTCATTAGGATCGTAGTGTGTGTACAAGTCCTCACTTGACACCTAACAATCCTACATCGTCCAGTTCATCCAAACCACCATCTATAGGGGAGTTCATACCCCTAAATCAATGTTTTAAATGAATTTAAATGCTTTAATTAGGGGGAATACAAGTAGAAAACAGTATGTTATTAAATCATTCATATGTATTTTATAACTGTGTTTTCATTCAACAGATATCACATAGTACAAAATGTGATGCATGAAATGGTTTTAAATCTTAAAAATACTTTGTTATCAAATGTATTACTTTTGAAATGTTTATTAAAATGACATCAAGTCATTGTTAATTATTGTTCAAAACTCTTAGATGTCTTACAAAACCATTTTTACATTCTTGAACTAAACTATACATATACACTTATATTCTTATATATGTATTGATGTCATAGTTTTCATATTTCATTTAGTTTCCCACACTCTTGTGTAGTAAGGGTGTATAAACGTACTTGAACAACCCATTACCTTTCAGTTAACTATCATAGGGATAGTTAGAAGATATCAAACATTATTCCTATTACAAGGAATCACACAAGAGTCAGTTTATTCATGAGTCTATACCAGTTCATTATCTGATACATGAGTACGTTTACATATACGTACATGATACATGAATAGCTTACATGAGTACCTTTACGTAGATACATTTACCTGTGTATACTTACATGAATACTTGTATCTCGATTTGCGAGGATTATTTATTAGTACCATCTGTGTAAATTTTCCTGCCTATCCCTAGTACCTCGGGATATCTAGACGGGACCCTATCCCTAGTACCTCGGGATATCTTCACGGGACCCTATCCCTAGTACCTCGGGATATTTAAATGGGACCCTATCCCCAGTATCTCGGGATATCTAGACGGGACCCTATCCCTAGTACCTCGGGATATTTAGACGGGACCCTATCTCCAGTACCTCGGGATATTTAGACGGGACTAACCATTCCGAATCCCAGCTGATTAGCACCAGTGGGTGATGAACATCTATGGATGCCTAAGGTTATTACTTATACTAGGAGTACCTTTATGGGACTAACCCTTCCTCCTCCATGTTGCTGCTACAAAGGACAATTGGACAACCTTCGGATGTTCATTAGGTTATATATGTCGTGTTAGCCCTAGTACCTCGGGATAACATTTACATATGTCGTGTTAGCCCTAGTACCTCGGTATAACACTTACTTTAGTATATTTTCCTATTTACTTTATTTTTTGATAGGTTATACATTTCACTTTACGCGATGGCGTGTTAGCCCTAGTACCTCGGGTAACACTTACATTAGTAGTTTTTCCTATTTACTTTATTTTGTGATATATTCACATAAACGAAGAATTAGACTAAGTACTTTTAGTACAAGTCAATAGAAAGGAAAAACCATCATTTTAACTTACAGAACATTCATGTCTTGGTAGAAGACTATCATATCTTTTTCCTATTTTACTTTATTTAGTGATACATTCACATAAACGATGAGTTAGACTAAGTACTGTTTGTAATGGTCAAAAAGAAGGAAAAACCATCATTTTCATAGCAAAACATTCGGGTCTTGGTAGAAGACTACATTTCATACTTATATCAAATGTTCCATTTAAAGATTTACATGACATTCATAACAGCATTTCAAAACCAGACAATAACACTTAAATACTTATGAATTCACCAGCATTAGGCTGATACTCGCTTTCAAAATAACTTGTATTCTCAGGTCACCAGTTAGACAGGTACGGTGGTCAGTTTTTGAGAAGACGGAGCACAGACAAGACTCATCTTATTTTGATTATTCGTGTTATTGTTGTACATTATGATAGAACACACATGTAGTAAAACTTTACTTTTAATGCAATGGATGATGTTGTTGCTTGTTTACTACTTTACATTGTTATGATACTTCACATGACCTCCTCCACCTCGGAACGTTTCCGTCATTCTTGGTTTTGGGGTGTGACAGATTGGTATCAGAGCATTGTTTATAGTGAATTAAGTATATCAACCAATAAAAGATATACTAACTATAAATACATGGGATTAAAACACTCTGTCTAAGAGTATATACTTTTAAAATAATAAAATATTTAACAAAGTATATGTGCCTGCATTCATACTAAAATCCGTGTCATAATGACAAGAATAAAAGTATTGCGATTGTTGAATATCACAGGTAAGCCCAGGGATGTATGGTCAGTCTTGGGAGTGGCATAGCCTGATCAACTATGTTGTTCCAAGGAGTGATTAGCACATGCCCAAGAATGGTTGTGATATGGCAACAAGTCTAAAAACATACCAACATTACCACAATGAGAACATTATAACAGAAACTAAGTCTAAAATACCATAGGGGTGTTTTGTGTTACTATAAGTACTTTATACTTGAGAACTAAAGCGGGATCTTCATTTCCAAGTTGATATTTTCTAAGTGGATACACTAAAGTTATATGTAACTAGGATGTTATAGACTTAGAATCGGTGGAATTTTGCTTTACCCCTATTCCTTGTGAATTTGGAGTTGAGGTCACTTATTCGAAGGCTATCCTGTGTTGATTACATATAACTGGTATGAAATTTACAAATAGCGATGTAACTAATGAAGATTTCCTAAATAATTATCTAGATAGTTCGTCTAATAATTATTTTCTTACCCCAAATTCTCGCGTAGATAACATGGTTGGATTCCATCCCCACGGCAACCTGTTCCTTCCAAACGAGGTTATTGCTGGATGGTTTGGAGAAGAACCAGATAATGATCATCCGATCCCTCTGAATGATCACCATGCTGAAGACCTTTCGGATGGTGCTATCTCCGAACCCGAGGTTGAGAACCTACCCCCGGCAGCTCCCATTCCAATTCCTAACCCTCGTCCGGCTTTTCATGGCCCGACGCCTCCATGGTTGGAATGTCTGGAAACATGGAGCGAAGATTAAGATCAACCTATGCCGTTCAATGGAGACCAAAGTTTCTACAATGTAAATGAAGGGAGCTCAGTAGACAGAGTTCTACCTATTCTGATCCGAAGAGTTGCCCGAAACGAAATTCAGGGCAGGACAACTCTACAACGTATCGCAGAAGTGGATACAAATGGAGGAATGCATATGCTTCATACCAGTCGCCTTGAACATGCTCGTGAGAGGTCTGAGAGAGACCATGAAACCCTACTGAAAGCACTGGCTGAATCACGAGCCGAATTCATAGAACTTCGAGTACGCCAGAGAGTGTACGAAAGACACCTACTTGATGTGGAACGCCAACTGGCTGAACTGAGAGTTCACCAAAGGGATAACCGTCGCTAGTAGTAGATACTTTACTTTATATTCCTTGCTAGAAAGAAATTGTGTTTCTGTCTATGCCCAACGTGGCATTTTCTATGAAACTATCTTGTACTGTAACTACTTTTGGTTAGGTCTCTATGCTGTCAAGAACTATCTTCTCTAGATATGATCTAAGACCTTTTTACAAGATCATTTTCCCGAATTTGTACGTCATGAATACCAAAGATATTGACAGTTGGCTAACTTCTGTGTCATTCTTTATTCAAATACTCTCATCATACTTTCATTTGATTCTATTTGAAACATGCTCTAGTCAAGTCACTGGACTATAGCAATTTAACTCCGGAGACATCTCCAAGTCTCATTTAATGGTTGGATCACGTTATTCGCCAACCAGCGATATCTCGGCTAGGACGACAAACGTCTTGAGACATAGTACAAACTTACTTCCGATTTTCTAGGACTGTGTCATAGGGATGTAGGTCAAACCTTCGTGAACATACTTCCATTCCATACTAGGACTGCATCATAGGGATGTACGTCGAACCTTAGAGAACATACTTCTACTCTTTGCATGAGCGATCGAAGTACGTCTAGGTTCAACCATCAACGCTCACAAATTCATTTTCTTTCGGTGTAACAGAATCATGTCATCCAAGAAAAATGATCAGCCTATCAACCAAACACCAACTCTTCAGATTGATGCAGCTACCTTTCAAGTTGCAGTCTCGGCTGCCGTGTCAGCTATTCTGACCCACCTGAACGATAACAACGCAAGTGTTAGCGGGATTGTTAACAACCATTCCAATTCAAGTAACAATCAAGCACCGCAACAAGCAGCAAACTACCACGAAACCCCGAATCCTAAGACCAAGAGTAACAAACGGAAGTCTTCGGCTAAATCTAAGGACAAGTCGCTTCTAAGGGCGAACAGGAAACAACCAACAGTAACAACCTTCACAGCCACGACATCAGCACCTCCAACTACCATCCCTTCGGGCATCCCAATTATCCCTAAACCAGCCAAATTTTATGCTGGAAATCTCCCAAAATGCATTCAATGCAGTTTTCACCACCATGGACCTTGTAGGGAGATGTAGTGCTCACACTGCAACACAAAGGGTCACACCAAGGGTTACTGCAAGAGCCTAGCAAGGCTAAAAAACCAAGTGCCCAGCACCAGTGTAAACAAAGCTTGCTACGGTTGTGGCAAGGTAGGTCACTACAGAAAGAACTGCCCAGAGGCAGCAGATGCTGGCACAGACGGCAGTATGCTACCGACCACCGCTGCAGGAGAGTCTACTCCGGACCCACATTAATGTAATTTAGGCGTTTCGTTGTAACAGACTTATGAACCATCCCAAAACTAATGCAACCATAGTCTTATCTTTTGCGGGATCCCGTCCGTTTAGGGATGCTCGTGCTGCGTATACTTGTCTTTTGTAGTATACCATGTTCGCAGCAATAGTCTTGTAGTAAATCCTAAGTACAGTAACTCTGTTAATGGTTGCACTGTTGTGTTTTGTCTGTAACGCCTTATGTTCAAATCTAATGTCTTTAATTTCCGTATGATTCCGAATTTATCATATGACTCGAGTAAATTTGATCCTCGCAATACCATCTTCATAAATACATCTCTTTCTCAGTAAACGTCTTTTAGCGAAGCCGTCATATCAGAACACCGAGGTACTCGTGCATGAAGTACCTTATAGTTCTTTTCCTTTCCGAAGGAATCCCCACAGTATTACTCGTGCAGTACATCAAGTTCAATTCCAGGATTCATACGGTTGATCTATCACTAAACAATGTATACAAGAGAGTGATATATAATCAATGTTCTACAGGTTTAGAATTGATGATTCCACACTAACTTATTTTCCCTCGATGCGATGTGAGATTAAGGAAGAATCAGTTATTCGACTACCTTTTCAATCTTAATTATATACGACTCGTATACACGAGATTGTGATCATTGAACCATGTATGAATTCTAATATGAACTTCAGGACGGAGACTGTCCAAGAGTACGAGTAATTGCATTGGCATAGGAACAAACTTAGAACCCAGTATGACTCTTATAACCTGATCACCTTACAGCCTTAACACCTACGGCAGATACAAGACCAGCCCGGACAACACAACGAACTACTCAACAATAGAATTAGAAGACCAGGCTTCTCACCCTTGAGAGCTCCGGTTTTACTCTTACCAGAAGTCGACGGAGTGCATCATATATACCTCAACAACCGGAGACTTCATTAAGATTTCCTTTATAAATCGTTGTCTCTGCCTCGCATAGACGAGTTGATTGAGCAAACACAGGGAAAGTGTTACCTTCAGAAATGGACCTGAGATCCGAATATCACCAGTTCGAGTTTTAGGGAAGCATGTCCTAAAGACTACCCTCCGAACTCGATGCGGGCACTTCGAGTCCGTGGTGATACCCCTCGGATAGGACCAATACGCCCATAGTATTCATAAGCTAAATGAGTGGGGTACGCCTTTCTTACTGGGATCAGTTCGTCATTTCTCCATGCAATGACTTACATATCTACCCTCGTAGTAAGAAAGAACTCATAGAAACATTACCCTCGGAGATACTTTTCGCAAAATCCTCTGAACATGAGTTTTGGAATTAAAGAGTCAAATTTCCTGAGGCACACTATTAGTGATGTGGAAATTCTTGAGTACTCTGGCAAATTATCCAAAACCGTTGGGAATTTGTCGGCACCGTAGTCACCGACGAAAAATTTGCCAAATCCTAGGTCTTACAGACCTACTATCATAGTCCATTCAGGACTCCTCAAAAATTTAGAAACCCTTTTGACTTTGACCCAACAAGGGGCGGTCCTTGACTGGGAAGTTAAGTGAGAGAAAGAACCTTTGGAATTCCAAGTGAGAGACCAAATTCTTTAGGAAAACTCACTCTGGGAACGACTTAATACGCTTCGTAAAGCGTGGAAAGCTAAATCCAATGTAGTTGGGACCTCCGAGATTCTTACCAGAATCGGTCCAGTATCTCACCGACTAGATCTACTCCGCGAACTCAGTAACGTACATTTTACCCTTCGCATCTTGAACTAGAAACAATACCTTTCCGTTAGGACTCTCGTAAGCCCTCTCGACGAGATCGAGATTAATGAGATCCTCTCATTTGTATTAGAACCGTAGTGACCCTCGACCGAGTGGTCAAGCGGACGAAGCAATGCCATCGCCCGTTAGTGAAGGTTCGTTGGGATACCAACCCAGAACCCGATTTCACTTAGGAGCGATAGAACCAATCAATTAGGAAGTTTCCACCTCATGACTCGAGCCTTCGTACCTACTTCCTTGCCTAAATTCTAATTTCGGGACGAAATTCCCTTTAACAGGGGGTTGATGTGACAACCCGAAATTTCCATCCTGAACAAACGATATCACTTCAATAGAAGTTATAGCAGTCACAGCAAATTTTCAGACTTTTCCGTATAAGTTTGAATAATTCGGGGTTTACACTTCAGGAGATATCATGAGAGTGGATGCACTAGGGTTTTGTGCAACTCTGTTATTCCAACACTCTATTATATTAGAGATCATTCCGGGAATAAAATATTTTCTGCCAAAAATCTCAGGACTATAAATAGAATTCTAAAACAATTTCATTCATTATTTACATTTCCAACTAGAGAAAACCCATTTTCTCTCTCACGGATCTTCGGTTTTTCATCCCAAATCATGAGTACCTCTCTCTAGTAATGTTATATAGCTTATAACGGGTTTATAACTTAGATTACATAGGTAAATAACTAGATTTAGGAGTTTACTCCTCAAGGTGTTCTTGGGCGGTAAACTCCCGAAACAATGCCTAGCCTCTCCCCTGTGACATGTTACTACCTTAGGCTTGTATATACGTGTATTTGGGGCAAGAAAACAACAATGAAACACCAAATTTTGGGTGTTCACGGCCCAAGAAGATCTTGGACCGTGAACTCCAAAAACTTGGACTAAAGTGTGTTTTTAAGGCACCTAAAGCCTTGGACATTTACTTAGAAATGTTTCCACTCAAATCAAGGACTTTAACACTTCAAAAACACATCGCAAAGTGATTTTACGGCCCTAATAAGGTTCTTGGGCCGTGAACATCAATCAAGGGCACTAAAGTGTGCCTAAGGCCTTCATTAGCCTTAGATAAATGCCTAGAAATTATCCTACATGTGCATGGGACTTGAAAGCATAAAAACACCCCTTCCAAGTGAGTTTACGGCAGTACACTCCAAAGGAAATGGACTTGGGGCCGTAAACTCCTCAAAGGAGGTTATTAGTGCCCTAAACCCTTCCAAGAATTAATCCACCAAGCTTGGGAGTTCACGGCCGTAAACTCAAGAGTTTACAACCATAAAATCCTTGTGTGATGTTATATGGAGAGTAAACTCATGTATAGGGTCCTTTGGAACCCTAAACCCAAGTGCCTTGTCCCACAATAACTTAGATGCAATCATTAGGGCTTATAACACTTATATAAAGTGTTTATTATGTTCTAGGATGTCTTAACATTATCAATTAGTATTTTAAGACTAATTGAGTGCATATATGTGTGATTATATGTTCATTAGGATCGTAGTGTGTGTACAAGTCCTCACTTGACACCTAACAATCCTACACCGTCCAGTTCATCCAAACCACCATCTACATGTGAGTTCATACCCCTAAATCAATGTTTTAAATGAATTTAAATGCTTTTTTGGGGGGAATACAAGTAGAAAACAGTATGTTATTAAATCATTCATATGTATTTTATAACTGTGTTTTCATTCAACAGATTTCATATACTACAAAATGTGATGCATGAAATGGTTTTAAATCTTAAAAATACTTTGTTATCAAATGTATTACTTTTGAAATGTTTATTAAAATTACATCAAGTCATTGTTAGTTATTGTTCAAAACTCTTAGATGTATTACAAAACCATTTTTACATTCTTGAACTAAACTATACATATACACTTATATTCTTATATATGTATTGATGTTATAGTTTTCATCTTTCATTTAGTTTCCCACACTCTTGTGTAGTAAGGGTGTATAAACCTACTTGAACAACCCATTACCTTTCAGTTAACTATCATAGGGATAGTTAGAAGATATCAAACATTATTCCTATTACAAGGAATCACACAAGAGTCAGTTCATTCATGAGTCTATACTAGTTCATTATCTGATAGATGAGTACGTTTACATATGCTTACATGATACATGAATAGCTTACATGAGTACCATTACGTAGATACATTTACCTCTGTATACTTACATGAATACTTGTATCTCGATTTGCGAGGATTATTTATTAGTACCTTCTGTGTAAATTTTCCTGCCTATCCCTAGTACCTCGGGATATCTAGACGGGACCCTATCCCTAGTACCTCGGGATATCTAGACGGGACCCTATCCCTAGTACCTCGGGATATTTAGACGGGACCCTATCCCCAGTACCTCGGGATATCTAGACGGGACCCTATCCCTAGTACCTTGGGATATTTAGACGGGACCCTATCCCCAGTACCTCGGGATATTTAGACGGGACTAACCATTCCGAATCCCAGCTGATTAGCACCAGTAGGTGATGAACATCTACGGATGCCTAATGTTATTACTTATACTAGGAGTACCTTTATGGGACTAACCCTTCCTCCTCCCTGTTGCTGCTACAAAGGACAATTGGACAATCTTCGGATGTTCATTAGGTTATATATGTCGTGTTATCCCTAGTACCTCAGGATAACATTTACATATGTCGTGTTAGCCCTAGTACCTCGGGATAACACTTACTTTAGTATATTTTCCTATTTACCTTATTTTGTGATAGGTTATACATTTCGCTTTACGCGATGGCGTGTTAGCCCTAGTACCTCGGGATAACAATTACATTAGTAGTTTTTCCTATTTACTCTATTTTGTGATATATTCACATAAACGAAGAATTAGACTAAGTACTTTTAGTACAAGTCAATAGAAAGGAAAAACCATCATTTTAACTTATAGAACATTCAGGTCTTGGTAGAAGACTATCATATCTTGTTCCTATTTTACTTTATTTTGTGATACATTCACATAAACGATGAGTTAGACTAACTATTGTATGTAATGGTTAAAAAGAAGGAAAACCATCATTTTCATAGCAAAACATTCGGGTCTTGGTAGAAGACTACATTTCATACTTATATCAACTGTTCCATTTAAAGATTTACATGACATTCATAACAACATTTCAAAACCAGACAATAACACTTAAATACTTATGAATTCACCAACTTTAGGCTGATACTCGCTTTCAAAATAACTTGTATTCTTAGGTCACCAGTTAGACAGGTACGGTGGTCAGTTTTTGAGAAGACGGAGCACAGACAAGACTCATCTTATTTTGATTATTCGTGTTATTGTTGTACATTATGATAGAACACACATGTATTAAAACTTTACTTTTAATGCAATGGATGATGTTGTTGCTTGTTTACTACTTTACACTGTTATGATACTTCACATGACATCCTCCACCCTGGAACGTTTCCGCCGTTCTTGGTTTTGGGGTGTGACATCTGCAAAGGCTTTATAAGACCGAGTTACTCACCTTGGGGAGCACCGGTCTTGTTCGTTAAGAAGAAAGACGGATCATTCCGTATGTGTATCGACTACAAGGAACTCAACAAACTGATAGTAAAAAATTGTTACCCTCTGCCTCACATCGACGATTTATTTGACCAACTGCAAGGGGCGAATTATTTTTCCAAAATTGATCTGAGATCCGGATATCACCAATTACGAGTCCTAGAGGAAGATGTTCCGAAGACAGCCTTCCGAACTCGTTACGGACACTACGAGTTCGTGGTGATGCCATTCGGATTGACCAATGCGCCCGCAGTTTTCATGGATTTGATGAATAGAGTATGTCGACCTTACTTGGATCAGTTTGTCATTGTCTTTATTGATGTCATCCTGATCTACTCCCAGAGTAAGGAAGATCATGGCGATCACCTGCGACAAGTTCTAGGAACTTTACAAATGGAGAAGCTCTATGCGAAGTTCTCGAAATGTGAATTTTGGATCCGAAGAGTCGAATTCTTAGGACATGTGGTAAGCCAAGAGGGAATCCATGTGGACCCATCCAAAATTAAGGCCATTAAGAACTGATCAGCACCAAAGACGCCTAGAGAAATTCATCAATTTCTACGTCCCGCTGGCTACTACCGCAGATTCATACAGAACTTCTCCAGCATTGCAAAACCTCTTATGACACTGACCCAGAAGGGCGGGGCCTTTGACTGGGAAGAGAAACAGGAGAGAGCATTCCAAACGCTTAAGTGAGCCTTGTGCACCGCACCAATACTATCCCTACCCGAAGGGATAGAAGACTTCGTTGTCTATTGCGATGCGTCAAATCAAGGGCTCGGTTGTGTTCTGATGCAACGGGGTAAGGTCATCGCCTACTCCTCGAGGCAGCTGAAGACACACAAAGTCAACCACACCACACATGATCTTGAACTAGGAGTAGTTGTGTTTTCCCTGAAGATCTGGAGACATTATCTGTATGGCACCAAAAGCACCATTTTTACTGACCACAAGAGTTTACAACACATATTTGATCAGAATGAGCTCAACATGCGCCAACGATGATGGCTCGAGATACTCAATGACTACGAATGCGACATTCGTTATCATCCGGGTAAAGCCAACGTAGTAGCAGACGCCCTAAGTCAGAAAGAATATTCTGGTCGAAGAGTCGAATCATTAACAACGACTATCCATTCACACTTGTCTACACAAATTCAGGAGGCTCAACTTGAATCCTTGAAACCTGAACATGTGGTGAGTGAATCCCTCAGAGGAATGGATAAGACCTTAGAAGCCAAGAGTGGCGGAGCCCTATATTTCATGGACCGGATCTGGACCCCGAAACACGGTGGTTTTGTAGACTTGGTCATGACCGAGGCGCACAACAATCGATACTCCGTCCACCCAGGTTTAGATAAGATGTATCTGGATCTTAAGAAGTTATACTGGTGGCCTAACATGAAAGCAGAGATTGCTACCTTCGTAAGTAAATGCCTTACTTGCGCAAATGTTAAGGTCGAGTACCAGAAACCCTCTGGTTTTCTGCAACAACCAGAGATCCCAGAATGGAAGTGGGAGCGGATCACTATGGATTTCATAACCAAGTTTCCCAAGACAACGGGTGGACTTGATACCATATGGGTCATCGTCGCAGATTGACCAAGTCTGCACACTTCCTGCCTATCAAGGAAACTGATAAGATGGAGAAGCTTACGAGAACATACATTAAGGAAAGCATGCGACTACATGGTGTTCCTATATCCATTATCTCCGATAGAGATAGTAGGTTCACCTCAAGATTCTGGAAATCGTTGCAACATTCCCTAGGAACAAGGCTAGACATGAGCACAACCTACCATCCTCAGACCGACGGGCAAAGTGAGAGGACCATCCAAACATTGGAAGATATGCTGAGAGCCTATATGATTGAATTTGGAAAGGCATGGGATACTCATTTACCTCTTGTCGAATTTTCATACAATAACAATTATCACACGAGCATCAAGGTTGCTCCATTTGAAGCCCTCTATGGCCGGAAGTGCAGATCCCCTCTGTGTTGGGCTGAAGTGGGTGACACCCATTAGCTAGGGGGCAAGTTTCTGACAGTACTCTCACAGGCTCGGAAATCATTCGGGAAACGACGGAGAAGATCGTTCAGATCCGTGAACGATTGAAAGCCACCAGAGACCGACAGAAAAGCTACGCCGATAAACGTAGAAAACCGTTGGAATTCCAGGTGGGCGACCGTGTTTTATTGAAGGTCGCACCCAGTAAGGGCTTAATACACTTCGGAAAGCGTGGAAAACTAAATCCAAGGTACATTGGGCCTTTCAAAATTCTTGCCAGAATCGGCCCAGTAGCTTACAAACTCAATCTACCGAGCGAACTTAGTAACGTTCATTCTACATTCCACGTCTCTAACTTGAAAAAGTGTTTGCCCGACGAGACTCTTGTAATCCCACTCGACGAGATCAAGATCAACGAGAGCCTCAACATCGTGGAAGAACCTGTAGAGGTCATGGACCGTGAAGTCAAGCAGACGAAACAAAGCCGCATCCCGATTGTGAAGGTTCGTTGGAACGCCAAGCAGGGACCGGAACTCACATGGGAGCGCGAGGATCAAATGAAATTGAAATATGCTCATCTATTCGCTTAGTTATCTGTAAATACTTTATTTTCTTAGACTCTAATTTCGGGACGAAATTCCCTTCAACAGGGGGATGATGTGACAACCCGAAATTTCTAGCTTTCATTCTTCATTGTTATTAAAGTTAGCTTCGTTTTGCTATTTTATATTGAAGTTTTGGGTCTAAAAGAGTGCTTAAAGCTTAGTATAATTGAGATACATGTCGGAGGATGGGTTAGATTGAGCGTGGCATTGGAAAAACGGGCCAAACACACCAAATCAGGTGTGTGCGGCCAGCAAGCCGCACACAGGCCAACCACACACACTTCCAGCCGCACTCACCTCCTATATATATATATATATATATATATATATATATATATATATATATATATATATATATATATATATTATCCTTGGTCTTTCGATCATTTCTTACACTTCTTCAAAGCAAGAACTCAAAAATCCTCTCAAGTATCATCCAAAAGGTAATATCTTTCACCAAGAACACCAAGAACACCATGAACACCATGTTTTCTGGCAGCACACACCTTCTGCCAGCACACCTGGCTACACACGTGCTGGCAGCACACCTGGCCGCACTCCTGGCCACACACACATATAGTGTGTATTTTGGCCATACACCTTCTTGTATAGCCTTATAACCCTTCATATCTTCCATATATGATTGTAACAATTCAATATAAGTGTTTACTAGTCCCTAAGGTGGTCCCAATTGATTAATTAGTTGTTCATAACACTAATTATATTCATATATGTGCCAACATATGCTAAATAGGATTCGCGTGTGTACTCAAGTCACCACTTGGCACCTAGCAACTAATCCAACATTGTCATCAGAACCACTCATTACAGGTGAGTTCATACCCCTATTAATCAACCTTTGAAATGTTTTAAATGCTTTTTATGGGGGAGAATACAAGTTGAATCATGATAAGTTATTAGATCAATCACATGTGATTAATAACTAGCATATTATTGGAAGTTTAAATACTTCAAACTGTTTACCAGACAAATGACTTTAAACTGTTTCATCAAGCTATTTTACATGTTTTTAAACTCAAATATAGTTAAAAAAAACCATGTCTAATACGTATAGAGTTATATAAATAAGGTTTGAAGGACTTAGGAGAAATAACCCACTTTACTTCCTATTCCTTGTTTGGTTGTGGTCCTAAAGTACCCGGTTGTTTGTCCGAGTGTCGTTGAATCCTTACTTATATATTATGTGTATATGTATAGACATAAGGATTTATATCTTAGTTCAGTACATTCAGTCATGCCTCAAATTACTAATAAACTATAATAGGTATAGTTTAGGGTTATACTACTTTCTACGTTTAGTTCCACGAAACATACAAGGAGTCAGTTCATTCATGAGTCAATACTTATTACTACTAGAACATATACATGATATTACTATGAGAACATATACCACTATGCTTGAAGGAGAACATATACAACTATACTAGAAGGAGAACATATACAAATATACTAGAGGGAGAACATATACAGCTATACTAGAAGGAGAACATATACAACTATACTAGAAGGAGAACATATACAACGATACTAGAACGAGTAACAATACATTACATATACATGAATACTTTAACATAAATGTGATCCACTGTATCGGAGCATGCCTTTAATGTCATGGCCCGAGTTGTAGCCAGAGTCTCTTGGAGGGAGAGCGTGAGTTTGCGTATAGATCTATAGTGGATTGACTATCCTACACCTTGCTGCTAGCTACAGCCGGACCTGCAGGTTTGTGGGTGCCAAACGTCATACCTTTTACGACTTACATTGTCGTGTTTCATGTTCGATAGTATGGTACAATTAATCACATAATGCCTTGATATAAATCCGGTTTAAGGTAGATAGTACAGCAGTAGTTCCTATAATACAACACTACAGTACTACATTAATTTACCATATACATATATTTAGTGATCTTTTCACTTAAACATTAATGTACAAACTATATTTTGATAATGATAGTTACACTTGTGAAATTACACACTGTTACAAGAAACAAACTTACAAAACAGATATGCCTTGGTAGAATGCTACTTTTAGTAGAAAATATAGGATTTTCTAGGAGTTACAAGCTTTTACAAACCTTACAAACATTTATGTACTTCTATACAAGTCTTTACAAACTCGTACTTCAAAAATCACGTTCAAACATTTTGATACAAACACCGACACTAAATACTTTTGAACTCACCAGCTTTAATGCTGATAAACTCTTTCAAAATAACTTGTATTCTCAGGTCATTAGTAGACACGTACCGATACCAGCTTTTGAGAAGATGGAGCGCATTCAGGACTCATCTCTTTATTTTGATTTGCATTTTGGTGTCTATACTATACAGAACACACTTGTATTAAAATTATATATTTAATGCAATGGATGATGTTGTTTGCTTCTTTACTATTACTGTGTTGTGATACTTTACATGACGTCCTCCACCCCAGAATGTTTCCGCCGTTCTCGGTTTTGGGGTGTGACAGCTTTCCATGCCTACTAGTCGCCCAATTTACCAAATTAGGCCCAACTTCTATAATGGGCCTTACCTTAAGCCCAAACATATTCCTGGCCCAAAACATCTGACTTTTGATGGTCCACTGTCTGGCCGAAACTGAGGCCCAAAACACTCTAAGCCCATAACTGATGAGTACGCAGGGTGTACTCCCTTGTATGCTAAGCGTACTGGCTGAAGGTGATGTACGCTGCACATACATGCATCTACGCCCAGCGTACTCCTCTGTTAAGCCATTTTTCCATTAAATGCTTAACACTCTACTCCAGAAGCTAAAATTACATATCCAAGTCCTCTTCCACGTCTTAGACCATAAAGTTGCTTACTTAATGGCTTTACATGACCCACATAAGCTCAAACTCCAAAAATGATAATCTACTTCCATGGAAATGGTCTTGACACAAGCATGAAACCATTAAGACCTCAAAGATGGAAACTTTCTACCTTAGGACTCATTTGACACCGAGAGTGGCAACTCTAAGTCTAAGAATCGGATTTCAACCATAAAGTTCCATCCTTGGGACCAAAATGAACTAAAACTCACAATGATAGATCTAAGAGATGAATGACCAAGATAAAAGCTTTATACCTTCATCAAGCTGAGAATGAGTCCCAAATTCCAGATCCACAAGCTCCTCCTTGATTCTCATTTTTGCAACAAGTTCCGTCTTCTTGAAGTGCACCAAAAACCACCCAAAATGCACCCACAAAGCTCACAACACTCTTGCATGAAGCTACCACTCGAATTTAGGGTTTGAGGCTCTATGAATGAAAGGGAGGCGCACCCCCTCGGACGTAAGGTGCTTTAAATAGTGAGCCAGCCCTAAAAATTAGGGTTTACGGACACTGAGTGTATGTTGGGCGTACTTTTCGTGCGTTGGGTGTACGTCTCCAAAACCCGCGACCACTTATCCTCTCTACGCTGGGCGTACTCTTGAGCTGGCCACTATGAATGCATGGTATCTCCTTGGCACTTTTCTCTACTAATGACAAATAAAGCCTATATCTTCAAAGTACTAAAACTTCTTCATTCTAAGTCTGTTTCCTACAAACTTCATATCCACAAAAAGGTGATGAGAAACCCTACACTCCCATCTCTACACCCGAGCCCTACAACCTTCCGAATAAGAACTAATACCCATGCAAGACCGAATCACCAGATTACGCTTATTCACTTGGTCTCCGAAGACACAATCGAGCACTTTCAAAATCGGGTGTTAAAAATACGCCTTATTACACCAAGTTACAGATGTGTTTTCGTATCACCAATGTATAATCGACTTGCAAATTACAACTCATATATCTCCGTTTCAAGATTACAAGAAATTATTGTCTCAGTATTACTCGTGATGACTTCCATGAAGTAATACTTTGAGCGAAGGTTTATCTGTTGGATTAGTGTCTAAGTCCATAACTATTTTGGTATGTACTTGACCTGATTATGAGCGTGGTCCTTTTGGGTTGCCTTCACCATAGCAATATGTAGGATGAATTAAGGAGAGAAAGGATTAATTATGATTTATTAATATACTATGAGAATAATATATTAAAGGAGAAATCATATTGTTTAATTAATATTAGTCAAGAATTAATTTTTGTGGCTAAAAGAGATTAATTAAACTTAAGGGTGTGGAATTGTAATTATAAGATAATTGCAATTGGGCTATGGATCACCTTGTAATAATAGGTTGGACGAATTCTATGGGGAAGCCCATTAGAAATCGTCCAAGGCATGTTCCAAAAGGGGTCCATGGGTTGCTTAGGGCTTAAGCAGTTAAATTAAGGTTTCTTGTTTGATAACCCTAATAGCCTATGTTTATAAGGAACCCTTGGGCACCAAACACGTGGAAAACACTTGGATTAGGGTTTCCAACCGTTTTTGCTGCCTCCTCTCTCCTCCCACTTCATCTAGTTTTCTTAGTGGTGTTTGTGACTCCATTAGAGGTGCAACACTTGAGGCACTAAGCTTTCTGAAGCCAATCAAAGTAAGGAATTGATTTTTATTGCTATATAACAATCAAAGGTAATCTCTAAACCCTAATTTCAGTTATAGTTTATTAGATTTAGGGTTTATGGCTTTGGATTATCAATTGCATGTTCATTAGACAAACTAGATCCAAAGCTATTAGGGTTTGCATGTACACCATAGGATTGATGTATTGCTCAAAACCCATCATTATCCAATACTCAAATGTGAATTTATGAGTACCCATGAATATTGTAACAATTCTATTGCTATGTCTATTCTTAAACAATTTGCAATCCAATTCATGACAGTCTTAATTCACTACTTACTACCAAAAGTATGAACGACTGTGGAGTTTGAATAATCATATTATTTGGGAAGTAAAACAAGCAAAATATGAAACACAATAATAAACAATTGGCAAAAGGTAGTAAACAAACTCATAAATAATACTTTATTATTTAATCTCCAAAAGTCAATTACATTTACATTGTTACAAGTTTTAGAATAAAACTAATATAACTACTAAAACTAACATCATCTCTCAGCCCAATGCTTCGAGCATGCCGAATATGGTTAACCCTACTCAGACCCTTATGAGGGGATCTGCTGGGTTATCCTCAGATGATACCTTCTTTACGACAAGATGGCCTTCTTGTAATCAATGTCTTATGAAGTGGTACTCTCTATCGATATGTCTAGTTTTACCATGATCTGTGTGTTCCTCTGTTAATGAAACCACTCCATCATTATCGCAGAACAGTCCCATAGGCTCCTGGATGGTTGGAACAACTCCGAGATCTCCAATTAAGTTCCTCAACCAAGTTTTTTCTTTCGACGCTTCACTCGTTGCTATGTACTCTGATTCATAAGTAGAATCAGCTATCATATCTTTCTTGGAACTTTTCCAAGTAACTGCTCCTCCGTTCAGCAGAAATACCCAACCAGATTGAGAACGGAAGTTATCTTTATCTGTTTGAAAGCTAGCATCACTGCAACCATCTACTCTCAAAGTACCATTGCCACCAAGTACAAGGACCCAGTCCTTTGTCTTTCGCATATATTTGAGTATATTCTTGACCGCTATCCAATGACCTCTACCCGGATTTCCCTGATAGCGACTGGCCATGCTCAAAGCAAAGGCCACATCAGGGCAAGTACTTGTCATAGTGTACATGACTGATCCAACAGCGGAAACATAAGGTACATGACTCATGTCAGCTATTTCTTTATCTGTACTCGGGCATTGAGTCTTACTCAATTTGGTATTGCTTTGGATAGGTAGCTCTCCCTTGTTGGAATTTTCCATACAATACCTCTTTTGTACCTTGTCCAAGTATGTTCTCTGACTACGTCCAATTAGTCTCTTCTTTCTAGCTATCAATATTCTAATCAAAAGAATATAGGCAGCTTCTCCAAGGTCTTTCATGGCAAAACACTCTACAAGCCAATACTTAACATCTATCAAGGTTGGAACGTCATTACCAATGAGTAATATGTCATCGACATATAACACCAGAAAAGTTACTATACTCGCACTAGCCTTGATATACACGTAAAACTCATCTTCACTCCTAGAGAAACCAAACCCTTTGACCTTCTCATGGAAGCAAAGATTCTAGCTATGAGATGCTTGTTTTAATCCATAAATGGATTTCTCAAGCTTGCACACTCTTTTCGTAAACTTTGCATCAACAAAACCCTCTGGCTGATTCATATAAACATCTTCAGCTAACTTCTTGTTAAGAAAAGTAGTCTTGCCAGCCATCTGCCAGATTTCATAGTCAGGAAAGGTAACTATGCCAAGCAATATCCTAATATACTTAATCTTAGCTACTGGCAATAAGGTCTTATCATAATCAACCCCTGGGATTTGAGTGAAACCTTTTGCAAACAGTCGAGCCTTGAATGTGTGCACATTTCCATCCATCTCTATCTTCTTTTTAAAGATCCATTTGCACCCAACTTTCTTATGACCTGGTGCATTATAAACCAAATTCCAAACTTGGTATTCATACATGGACTATATCTCGCTGTCCATTGCCTCTTTTCACTTGGAAGCCTTTGGGCCTGCCATTTCTTCCTTGTAAGTAACCGATTCATCTAGATTGTAACAACGTAAATTTTCAAAACAAATTTTTTCATTTCTTAAAAACATATTTTCAGCCAAAACAAGTCATAAACATCCAATGTATCATATCATAATACAAATCATATAAATCCCAAGATCATAAATTCTCCATCAGTGTGTACAGATCACGTCGGCGCCTTCCCACGGTCCTCGCTAGTACCTGAAACACATAACACAACAACTGTAAGCATAAATGCTTAGTGAGTTCCCCAAAATACTACTTACGCACATACGCCTTTCCAGGCCATGACCTTCCGGTCCATGTGTCTCAGGGGACTTTCTTCCCGACCCGGTAAACCTTCCGGTCCTACCCGCGTCGACCTTCTGGTCCACATTACAATGACTTCCGGCCCATAACATAAAATGCCTTCCGGCTCATAACATAATGCCTTTCGGCCCATATCAAGCATAGCGTACATAGCACATACAAACAGTTAACTTATCATATTCAATGCATACAACTCATAACATATCCGACCTCTCGGCCACACATAAATACCCTTCCGGGTACAGTATAGTGAGAAGACTCACCTCGCAGGAAGTCTAGAATCTCACGTGCTCGCTATCTCCGAATCTCGAAACGAAGACCCAACCCCGCCTAATCATAACGAAATATCATTCTAATTAATATACACTTTCAAGACTAGGCTACACCCTTATCATTATCCCACAGAGGGGTAAAAGACCATTTTACCCTTCCTTGACTCATGTTGACCAAACCCTAAAAGTCAACGAAAGTCAACTAACCACAGTGCGCGGGGCGTACCAGCTTCTTTACGCGGGGCGTACATCGATGAGTCAAAATCGGGGGTCGCAACCCCTTACGATGCGCGTACTGGGAGTTACGCCCAGCGTAAATCCCAGATTCAGCCATACCATACTTCTTGTCTTAAATGGTTAAGACACTCCTTCAACTTCCAAATCTGGCTCTCATTAAGCCTCCTAATCCATAAAGTCGGAACCTTTAAGCCTTGGCATGGCTATAAAGGCTTCTACACCCTCTAATACCTTCCTTTTCACCTCCAAAGATCTAGATCTCATGCATGGCTAAATATATACATCCAAGATCACATTTTTATGAACATACAACTCAAATGGACCTGGAATATGGTAGGTCTAAGCCAATGGAGACTACTTCCTCATAAAGTCTCCATCTTTGGGACCAAAACCCTAGAAATTGGTCCATTGAGCATACCATAAGAACTACAAGGCAAGATCTAAACTTTTTACCTTAGGAAGAAGCTCCAACCTTTTCTTTTCACGGATCTACACTTGCACACCAACTTCTAGCCTCCACAATGGACTCCTCTTTCCTTTTCCTACCTTGAAATGACACCTCAAAGCTTAGAACACTCACAAAAAAAACTATGAATGAAGGAACAACTCTCTTAAGGTTTCTTTCTGAAGGATGGTGGCTAAGGAACCAAGCCATCACATTCCTTTTATAGCCAACAACTCAAATTAGGGTTTTGGGTCTGGACCGATTACGCCCGGTGTAACCTTGGGTACGCCCAGCGTACCCGACGATGACGTGTTTAAATGAGGCGCGCGAGTACCTGCAGCGTACTCGCCCAACACAAAGGCCCAAAATGACTAATAAATAAAGATGAAGGGCTAATCGGTTGTACCTGAATTTCGGCTGTTACAATTCTCCCCCACTAGAACCAGACTTCGTCCCCGAAGTCTTATACCGAAAACAATTATGGATGCTGCTCCCGCATCTCCGACTCGGACTCCCACGTCAGCTCGGACCCCTTCCGATGCTGCCACTGCTCTTGCACCTAGGGCACTTCCTTGTTCCTCAGAACCTTAACCTTTCGATCCCTAATTGCCACTAGTCTCTCAACATAGTTCAGGCCCGCATCCACTTGAATATCCTCTAATGGAACCACAGCCGACTTGTCGGCAATACACTTCCTCAACTGCGACACATGAAAGGTGTCGTGAATCTGACCTAGCTCCGCAGGTAGATCTAAACGGTAGGCTACCCTGCCTACCCTCGCAATTACCCTGAAAGGTCCAATGTATCGAGGTCCCAACTTGCCCCTCTTCCTGAATCGAATCACTCCTTTCCAAGGAGAGACTTTTAAGAGTACCAGGTCACCAACTTGAAACTCGAGCTCGGACCGACGCCTGTCCGCATAGCTCTTCTGGCGACTCTGAGCGGTCAACAATCTTTGCCTGACCTGTTGTATCTGCTCTGTCGTCTGAAGCACAATCTCTGTACTACCCATTACCTGATGCCCCACCTCTCCCCAGCAGATGGGGGTCCGACACCTCCTCCCATACAACAGCTCACAGGGTGGCATACTAATGCTCGAATGATGGCTGTTGTTGTACGAAAAATCTTCCAAGGGTAAATAGGTGTCCCAACTCCCTCCAAAATCCAAAACACACGCTCGGAGCATATCCTCAAGCGTTTGAATCATCCGCTCGCTCTGCCCGTCCATCTGTGGGTGGTATGCGGTACTGAAATGCAGCCTTGTACCCAACTCCTCGTGAAACTTCTTCCAAAATCTGCAAGTAAATAGCACGTCTCGATTTGAAACAATCGACATCGGAACCCCATGCCGCGATACCACCTCCCTCACATACAACTCTGTTAACCTCTCAGCGGAAGAGCTCTCACTGATAGCAAGAAAATGAGCGCTCTTCGTCAACCTGTCCACAATCACCCAAATTGCATCGACTCCTCTCGCAGTCCTTGGCAATTTGGTGATAAAATCCATGGTAATCTGTTCGCACTTCCACTCAGGAATCTCTAGCGGTTGCAGCTTACCATGCGGACGTTGGTGCTCGGCCTTAACTTGGCGACAAGTTAGGCCTCTCGACGAACCATGCAACATCCCTCTTCATACAGGGCCACCAATACTCCTTCTTTAGATCCAAATACATCTTAGTAGCCCCAGGATGGATCGAGAACTTCGATCGATGTGCCTCCTCCATCAAAATGGTACGCGTCCCGCCCACAAATGGTACCCAAATCCGACTCTGAAATGTCATAAGTCCCCGACTATCGGTAATGAATTCTGACACCTGCCCAACAACCCGCTCCTGCTTTCGGTTCTCTGGTCTCGCAGCCTCAGCCTAGGCCCCTCGAATGGTGTCCAATACCAGAGTCATCACCATCAACCTCATACAAATGTCTCGGATCGGGGCGCTCTCCGTCCTACGGATCAAAGCATCGGCTACGACATTATCCTTGCCCGGGTGGTACAGGATCTCTCAATCATAATCCTTCACCACATCCAACCATCTCCTCTGGCGCATATTCAGGTTTGGCTGATCCATCAAGTACTTCAGATTCTTGTGGTCCGTGTATATGGTACACCGAACCCCATATAGATAGTGCCGCCAGATCTTGAGGGCAAACACCACAGCCCCCAACTCCAGATCGTGAGTGGGATATCTCAACTCATGAGGCTTCAGCTGCATCGATGCATACGCTATAACGTGCCCCCTCTGCATAAGCACTGCCCCTAACCCAGATATGGATGCATCACAATATACCACAAAATCCTCCATCCCTTCCGGGAGTGCGAGAAGCGGGGCCTCGCACAACTTCTGACGAAGGGTCTAAAATGAGGACTGTTGCTCCGGACCCCAAGAAAATGCAACACCCTTCCGGGTTATCTTGGTAAATGACACGGCGATCTTGGAGAAATCCCTAACAAACCTCCGATAATAGCCGGCCAATCCCAGAAAGCTCCTGATCTCAGTGGGTGATCTCGACACCTCCCATCTTATCACTACCTCAATCTTGGCCGGATCGACCAATATCCCCTTCTGGTTAACAACATGTCCTAGGAACTGGACCTCTCGTAACCAGAAATCACACTTGGAGAATTTGGCATACAGCCTCTCCGATCTCAGAACTCCAAGGATCTCCCTCAAATGCTCCTCATGTTGCTCTCTAGACCTCGAATATACCAAAATATCATCAATGAATACGATCACCGACCGATCCAGCATCGGCCTGCACACCCTATTCATGAGATCCATGAACGCAGCTGGGATATTGGTGAGCCCAAAAGGCATCACCAGAAACTCGTAATGCCCATAACGAGTTCTGAATGTAGTCTTCTGGATATCTTCATCCCGAACCCTCATCTGATGATAACCCGACCTCAAGTCTATCTTGGAGAACCAAGATGCCCCCTGCAACTAATCGAACAGATCATCGATCCTAGGTAACGGATACCGGTTCTTGACCGTCAACTTGTTCAACTCCCGGTAATCAATACACATCCGGTGTGAACCATCTTTCTTTTTGAAAAAAACGATCGGTGCTCCCCAAGGCGAGCTACTCGGTCGAATAAACCCCTTCCCCAACAGCTCCTGAAGCTGCAAGGATAACTCCTGCATCTCTGGCGGCGCGAGGCAATAAGGCGCCTTGGCGATTGGTGTTGCTCCCGGAATCAAGTCAATACGGAACTCCACTTTTCTTTCCGGAGGCACGCCCGGCAGTTCCTCGGGAAAAACATCCGGGAACTCGCATACTAGGCTATGAATCCACTACAGCCCTGCTGCAAACTCTGCCTCGCCCTGGCAGCCGAACAAAACGCTGACCCACACCGGGTCCCCTCGCCATACATAGTAAGCACTCCCCCACTAGGGTCTCGCATAGTCACCAGCTGTTTCTCGCAGTCAATGACCGTTCCAAACTTACTCAACTAGTTCATGCCCACGATGACACATACATCTCCCATTGCGATAGGAACTATGTCTATAGGGAAATTGACACCAAAAATCTTGAGCACACATCCTCGAATCACGTCAGTGGCATATACCGCTTTCTCATCAGCTATGGAAACCCTCAGAGGTCGACTCATCACCTCTCGATCAATACCGAGGTGCTGACTAAAAACCAGAGATACAAAAGACTGAATCGCACCCGAGTCAAATAATACCAAGGCAGGTACAAAATTCACAAGAAAAGTACCTACGCATATCATAAAATAAGCACAACATCTCAGCATAAAAAAATACACGAAAGAATACATACCAGCCACGACATCAGGCGCCGCGCGGACCTCCTCTGCAGTCAACTGAAAAGCTCTCCCACGAGCCCTCGGGGCCTCGGCCTTCACTGGTCGAGTCTCAGTAGCCCTAGCAGCAGGCGCAAATCCCTGGAGAAGCTGAGGACACTCGGCCTTCCGATGGCCGGTCTGGTTGCAATGGAAGCAAACCATAAATCCCTTGGGGCAAACCCTAGCGATGTGCCCCTCCTTGCCACATTTGTAGCAAGCACCTGATCGACAGGCCCCCACATGACCCTTGCCGCACTTTCCGCAAGTGCGGCCCTTCTGACCTCCTGTCCTCGAATCGGCGGACTTGGTCCGCTTGGCTGCCGGCTGGGACTAAGCCGACCACCGATCCACCCGCTGAGACTCGGCCTCCTCCCTGGCCTGAGTCTCCAACTCGATCTCCCTCCTCCGGGCATTTGCCTGGAGCTTAGCAAATGTCCGGTATGTCGATTTCGATACGAACTCCCGAATATCCCTCCTCACTATACCCAAATATCGGCTCATCCGTGCCTACTCAGTGGACACCTGCTCAGGGCAGAACATCGCCCTCTCATGAAACTTCCGGGTCACCACAGCAACTGAATCATTACCCTGCTTGAGGGTCAAGAACTCTTGAACCAGTCGTTCCCTCTCCACCGGGGGAACATACTCATCTATGAACATGGTGGTGAATTTCTCCCAAGTCACCGCTGAAATCTCCTCAAGAGTGAAGTTCGCCGTCACGAACTTCCACCAATCCTTTGCTCCAGGGCGGAGCTGGTTCAAAGCGAACCGCACCCTCAGATACTCCGGACATGAACATGTGTAGAAGCATCCCTCAATGTCAGCAATCCATCGCATCGCAGTGATCGGGTCCTGCGTCCCATCAAACTCGGGTGGCTTCGTGTTGCTGAACTCCCGGAACAACAACGAGTCACCTCCCTAAGGTCTGGCAGCAGCCACAGCTGATGTAGCTGCAGCGGCCGCAGCCTCAGTCACCGCGGCGTACCGCTCATCAAAAGTCTCCAACAGCGTGGCCGGTCTTGATAGACCCAAACATCTCCGGAATCTCGGCCCGGATTTCCGCAGCCACCTCATCGTGGATCATCTGATGAAGCTCCTCGTCACTCACACCGCTCGTCCCAGGTCTGTGGCGTGTCCCAACCATGATGCCTCTGTAATAAAACATAAAAATATCAGAGACTCAATCGAGCATACTCGCACTCGATAACGCAACCCTACTCAACCTCCAATACCCAAAGGATTCTCACTTGGACTGCCCACTGATCTGGTGTCTTCAGTAGTACGGGCCCTATACTACTGACTACACCGCATCAGCATTCACCCCAAGTCCTCCTCCTTGGACCCCGGATCACGAGTACTCTATTCTTGCTATGCACTGGCTACCTACTCGCTCTCAAAGCATCTCATAGCAACAGGTTTCCCCTAGACTAAGGCATCACAAATCAGGCCACTCTAGTCCTAATATGAATACCTAGTCTACTCTAGCATGCATAACATATCATAACATATCTCATAACACATATTGTAAGGGTATTTTAGGGATTTTACCGTTCGGGTGCTGGCTGACCGTACACACTACTTCATCCTTGGTTATCACAAAATCCCTTAGAAAGTTTTATGCTTTTATTTTTGAAAAATTTTCTCAAATCCTCGGTTTGAGTTCAGTTACGCCCGAAGGTGCACCCGAATCCCTCAAACCAAGGCTCTGATACCAACTTGTAACAACGTAAATTTTCAAAACAAATGTTTTCATTTCTTAAAAACATATTTTCATCCAAAACAAGTCATAAAGATCCAATGTATCATATCTTAATACAAATCATATAAATCCCAAGATCATAAATCCTCCATCAGTGTGTACAGATCACGCTGGCGCCTTCCCACGGTCCTCGCTAGTACCTGAAACACATAACACAACAACTGTAAGCATAAATGCTTAGTGAGTTCCCCAAAATACTACTTACGCACATACGCCTTTCCAGGCCATGACCTTCTAGTCCATGTGTCTCAGGGGACTTTTGTACCGACCCGGTAAACCTTCCGGTCCTACCCGCGTCGACCTTCTGGTCCACATTACAATGCCTTCCGGCCCATAACATAAAATGCCTTCCGGCCCATATCAAGCATAGCATACATAGCACATACAAACGGTTAACTTATCATATTCAATGCATATAACTCATAACATATCCGACCTCTCGGTCACACATAAATACCCTCCCGGGTACAGTATAGTGAGAAGACTCACCTTGCAGGAAGTCTAGAATCTCACGTGCTCGCTATCTCCAAATCTCAAAACGAAGACCCAACCCCGCCTAATCATAACGAAATATCATTCTAAGTAATATAGACTTTCAAGACTAGGCTACACCCTTATCATTATCCCACAGAGGGGTAAAAGACCATTTTACCCTTTCTTGACTCATGTTGACCAAACCCTAAAAGTCAACTGACCACAGTACGCGCGGCGTACCAGCTTCTGTACGCGGGGCGTACATCGATGAGTCACAATCGGGGGTCGCAACCCCTTACGATGCACATACTGGGAGTTACGCCCAGCATAAAACCCAGATTCAGCCATACCATATTTCTTGTCTTAAATGGTTAAGACACTCCTTCAACTCCCATATCTGGCTCTCATTAAGCCTCCTAATCCATAAAGTCGGAACCTTTAAGCCTTGGCATGGCTATAAAGGCTCCTACACCCTCTAATACCTTCCTTTTCACCTCCAAAGATCTAGATCTCATGCATGGCTAAATATATATGTCCAAGATCACATTTTTATGAACATACAACTCAAATGGACCTGGAATATGGTAGGTCTAAGCTAATGGAGACTACTTGCTCATAAAGTCTCCATCTTTGGGACCAAAACCCTAGAAATTGGTCCATGAAGCATACCATAAGAACTAAAAAGGCAAGATCTGAAATTTTTACCTTAGGAAGAAGCTCCAACCTTTGCTTTTCATGGATCTACACTTGCACACCAACTTCTAGCCTCCACAATGGACTCCTCTTTCCTTTTGCTACCTTGAAATGACACCTCAAATATTAGAACACTCACAAACAAGCTATGAACGAAGGAACAACTCTCTTAGGGTTTCTTTCTGAAGGATGGTGGCTAAGGAACCAAGCCATCTCATTCCTTTTATAGCCAACAACTCAAATTAGGGTTTTGGGTCTGGACCGATTACGCCCGGCGTAACCTTGGGTACGCCCAGTGTACCCGACGATGACGTGTTTAAATGAGGCACGCGAGTACGCGCAACGTACTCCTTGTACGCCCAACGTACTCACCCAACACAAAGGCCCAAAATGACAAATAAATAAAGATGAAGGGCTAATCGGTTGTACCTGAATTTCGGCTGTTACATAGATTTACCAGTGTCCTGACTCTGGTAAATGTGTCACCGTCTGAAGTAATATGGAAATCATATAACTCAGGTGGCACACTAACCCTCGTGGATCTACGAAGAGGTAATGAGTTATCAACTAGTTCAGCAGGAACTATTTCCTCTGGTTGAGTGCTAGTGTCTTCTGGGGTTCCTTTAATTGCTAAATCTTGAATTTCTTCAAGGTCAATGGTACTCCTACTATCCTCTTTGAATATGAGTTCTCTTTCTAGATAGACTCCTACATAAACCACGTTTTAACTAGGTCTGTAGAACAAATATCCAAAGGACTGCTTTGGGTAACCAATGAAACATATTTCTCACTTCTAGCTGGTAGCTTGTCATCAATCTCTCGTCTTATGAAAGCTTCACAACCCCAGACTTTAATACGTGCTAACGAGGGAATTTTCCCCGTCCACATCTCGTGAGGTGTTTTGATAACCTTCTTTGTAGGGACAAGATTGAGGATGTATGCGGCTGTCTCTAAGACATACCCCCCGAAATGAATAGCAAGTGAAGCACGAATCATCATAGAACAAACCATGTCTCATAATGTCCGATTACGCCTCTTAGCCATACCATTTAAGTGTGGTGTTCTAGGAGGAGTTAGTTGTGAAACTATTCCACATGCTTTTAGATAGTCGTTGAACTCGATACTAAGATACTCTCCGCCTCTATCGGATCTATGTACCTTTATCTTCCTACCCAATTGATGTTCGACCTCATGTTTAAACTCTTCGAATTTTTCAAAGGTTTCTGACTTATGTTTGATTAAGTAAATATAGGCATATATGCTATAATCATTAGTAAAAGTTACATATAAGAGATTAGCATCCCTTGTAGTTGATCTGAAGGGTCCACATACATTTGTATGTATGAGGTCCAACAAACCTTCACCACTTTCACAAGACCTTGTGAATGTTGATTTTTTCATCTTTCCCAAAAGACAAGATCCACACATATCATCTGATTTTAGGTCAAATGATTCCAACACTCCATCCTTTTGGAGTTGGGCTATGTGTTTCTTGTTAATGTGTCCAAGATGACAATGCCACAAGCATGCCTTGTCTACACTATTAGACAAGTCAATATTAAATACCCTATTACCTAAGCTATCAACACAAGGTAAAGCTTCAAACACAAAAACAACATTCTTATAAACAGAAATTGAACCATTCAAATCATTAAAGAATACTTAAAACCTCGTTTGAACAATGCATGAAATGAAATAATGTTTCTCGTCATCTCAGACGAATAGCAACAATTCAATAAATCTAGTCTAACATCATTACTAAGCAAAAGTTGATAAAGTTTGGTCTTAGTTACAGGTGAAGACTTTCTGTTTCCCATGATCAAGTTTATCCTCCCTGGCTCCACCTCTTCACTTTCTTTTAGCCCATGTAAATTAGAACAGATGTGAAAATCACATCAGGTATCAAGGACCCAAGAACGAGAATATAATGAGATATTAGAAGAAATAGTGTAAATACCTACTGAAGATGACTTCACTTTTCCATCTTTGATATCTTGCAAATACTTTGGGTAGCTTCTTTTCTAGTGCCCCTTGTCATTGCAATAAAAGCAGTCGGCATCCTTTGGATCAGAAACATGGGGAATGGTATCATTGGGCTTAGCCTTTGGACCACTAATTGATGACCCAACTTGGGTCTTGCCCTTCCAATTTTTCTTCGGAGGACCTTTCCACTTTTTCCACTTTTACCTTTCATCCCTGCTTCAGTTGTCTGCAACAAATTGTGCAATTAGGCCAATGTCTGCTCGGTATTGTTCAAATGGTATGTCAGGATAAAGTGACCATAAAAATCAGGTAAGGAGTTCAATACCATGTCAATGGCTAATTCCTCATCAAGGTGTATGTTGAGCATGACCAAACACTCTATGTAGCATTGCATTCTTTACACATGAGTTACAACCGACTCTCTTTCCTTCATCCTGCAAAACATGAGTGACTTGACTACCTCAAACTTTTCTTGATGAGCTTGCTTATGGTAATTTTCCATAAGTTACTTGTTCATCTCAAAAGGCCAATAATCCTCATAGTACCTTTGCAGTTAGGGACATGGTTGCGACCATGATGCATGCCACTTTGGTTACATCATCGTAGTGCTTCTTGTAGGTAGCATATTCTTCGGGAGTGGCTTTGGATTCATCAATCTCTTTGAGCTCCTTTTCAAGGACATACTCTTTGTCCTAAAAAACAAAGCGGAATTTTGATATTGCGCCATCTATAACATTTTTTTGGAGCAAATGTTGAGAAAAGAGAAGTTGTGGTTGGAGGATGATGAAGCAGAAATGCTTCTAGGAGTCGACATCTAAAAAAGAAAGATAGTTTTAGTTAGATTTCAAGATATTGATGGGTTTTGAGCATAACATCAATCATATAGTGTTAATGCAACCCTAACTTCTTTGATCTAGGTTTTTGTAATTTGAACATATACATTGAATACCAAAGCAATAAACCCTAGATCTAACCTACTATAATCGGAATTCACTTAAGATTACGGTTAGAAACATTACCTTGATTGTTATGTAGCAATAACAATCACAAACCTTCTTGATCTTGACTTCTGAAAGCCTAGTGCCCCAAGTGTTCCACCTTTAATGGAGTCACAAACACTCGATGCAAGAAGATGACTTAGGAGATATGTGAAATCGGATAGGGCAACTCAAAGAAGGCATACGCCAATTTCCATATACTAATGGTGTTGGAATAGTGTCTAAGGCTGCAACTATATTGGGCAAGTACTTGACCCGGTTGTGCATGGTCCTTTTGGGTTGCCTTCACCATAGCAACTTGTTAGGATGATTTAATAAGAGAGAGTAAATATTATTAATATATTATGGGAATAATATAATGAATAATATATTTGTTATTTGATTAATATAAGTCATAGAATTAATTAGAATTAATTTGGTGACTTAAAGAGATTAATTAAATAAAGGGGTATAAACTGTCAATTGTTTGATAGTTAAGCTTTAGACTGTAAATCCATTAGGATATGGTATGGACGAATTCTAAGAGCTTTAGGATAGCTAAAATCGTCCATATGCTTATCTATGGAATGGATTTGGATAGCCTTAAGAGAAGATTATCCAATTAGGGTTTAGGTTGTAACCCTTAAGGAGTCTACAAGTATAAATAGACCCTATGGCTGATGGAATTCGACACCTGACCTAAAGTAAGGAACCTCTGGTCGAAATTCCTCCCCTCTCCTCTCTCCTAAATCATTCTTCTTTCTTTGGTGTTTGTAAGCCATTAGAGGAGTGATATTTGTAACTCTAGAAGCTCCAAGACCTCAAGATCAACAAGGAACTCAAAGGTATGATTCTAGATCTGTTTCAATGTTTTTATTTAACCTAATTAGTTATTAGAAGACTTGGATTCAAAGCATGTTTATTAGAAAGCCTAGATCCGAGCAATAGGGTTTTGCATGCGCACATAGGAAAGTTCTTATGGCTAAAACCCATCAGTGGTATCAGAGCCTAGCTTGGTTTTCTTTAAATTGTTGCTTGATTAACTGAAACAAACCTGCAAAATTCGATTTTTAGGTTTCTGAGTCACTGACTCGGCGAGTCCCAAGGTGGACTCGGCGAGTCCCCTTGTGCACTCGGCGAGTCAAAGCGTCAGGAATGGCCAGATTTGGTATTTCTTTGTAATTATCTTATCTAAACTTTCCATAAACTAATTAGATCAATGTTAATTCGTTTTTCTGATAAATGTAACTGCAATCTTGATCTAATTAAAGATATTTATCATATAATAAAATATTTAATTTCCTTATATGATAATTAATTAATTATTTTGATTATTTTGGTAATTATGTTAAAAGAAATCTTGAATAAATCAAATATAGATAATTAGGATATTAATTGTTAATTGGAATTATTTGTTATTTGATCCTCCATGTTTTAAATGTTTAAAACTTGCCCTTAAGTTTTGAAATTTATATTTGTGATTAAAAGTTTTAATTTAGACAACTTAAATTTCAAACCCTAGATTTTAAAAGGTTTAAAATACAACACTATACTAATATGATATTAGTAGAATAATATATATATGTCTAACTAAATGCTAGTCTTACCGTTAGTAGGCCTCATTCACGAAGCCAATCTATAAGGTGGGTATAAGGTTGCGGTCTATAAAATGCCGCTTAATGGGTGTACACTCACACCTACCGCTTGCTTGATTGGTGGAGGGTCGTTAGCCGAACGGGTTAGATAGGGCAACCTCCTCCTCTCATTAAAAGTATAATAAGAAATATAAAGTAACTATACATACTTTTAAAATTTCCCAATTCTAGTTACTTTAGGAAAAGTGAATTGATGCAATCCCATGAAATTACACTTTGCACCTTGCTAAGATGTTAGTGGAGCGTGTGTGGTTTACCGGCACACTAATTGGTTCTAAGCGAAGGTGGCAAAGGGTGATTCATTGTTTATCATAGTTCGATGGAGCGTGTGTGGTTTACCGGCACATCGAATAGGTGATCGTTACAATGAAGGCACCATGTGAATTTGCATGGTAATTCACACCCACTTTGTGATCCTCGGCATCCTAGTCACAAACAAGAGGGGCATATCAAGATTTAAACATGCCATTGAATAGTTTCAATGAATCTCATCCGAACCTAGGAATTCTCAAAAACACTTAGGGCTAATAGTTTAGGTTTTTGTGATGGAGAATTAGTGAATCGTCATTCACTTACCTTCAATTTATTTGCATGTTAGATTACGGCATCCCTTTTTCTAATATGTAAATGTTATTGTTGGATCCTAGCCCTAATTTTTCTTATTGGGTGATAATTAGGGATTCTTGTTCTAATCTATCTTTGTCCTTTTCTAATTGTAGATGTCAAACGCAAACAACGTTGCTGCTAGTTCCTTCACGTTGATGAGCCTTTGCCAAAAGGTCACCTTCGATGGAACGAACTTTAGCGAATGGATAAGATACATTCGCACCATTGCTCGCTGTGAGGACAAAGAGTATGTCCTTGATGAGAAGCTCAAGAAAATCAACACTGAAATCGCTACTCCAGCCGAAATCACCACCTTTGAAACTCATGAGCGAGATGCAACGAAGGTACATTGCATCATGATTGCCACCATGAACTCCGAATTCCAAAAGTCCTACGAGGACATGTACCCGTACGAAATGCACCAAGACTTATTGGAGAGGTACCACCAAAACGCGAGACAAGAGCGGTATGAGATTTTCACCAACATGATTTCCGCAAAGATGGGTCATGGAGAATCTCTTACCGTGCACTTGCAAAAGATGCAAAGGTATGTCGACCACCTTCGCAAGTTATATGTTGACTTCGGTGAAGACTTGGCGATCGACATGGTGTTTCACTCTTTACCTCCGATGTACAACCAATTTAGGATGACCTACCACATGAACAAAGAAGAGGTCACCCTAAGCAAACTCCAAGGTCTCTTGAGAGTCGCTGAGAGCAACTTCAAGGACAAGTCTGTTGCACCTACTCCCAATCCGCCCGCTGCTCCTGTCTTGGCTATTGGTCAAGGAAAGGGAAAGAAGAGGAAAGCTTCATCGAAAAACTATCGCAAGGTGAAAGCCCGAGATGGTGCCTCTTCTAGTGGGACCAAAGTTGATCCCGCTAAGCCCTGTCCTAACCCGAAGGAGGCAGAGTGCCACCACTGCCACAAGATAGGACATTGGAAGAGAAGTTGCCTGGATTACCTGCAAGCAATCAAAGAGGGAAAGATCAAGCCACTTGATTCATCACTTTTTTCATAACCATTAGATAGAGAGAGAATCCCACCCGGCCTAGCTATAGCTATCGTAATGCGTCTCGATGCCAAAGCTTCCTGAACCAACTGAAGCAAGGAATATGAGTAGAAGAGCGCTAGCATCCCTTGCTCTCTATCGATTGCTCACCGCCGTCTCATCCAAAGGAATAGAAGGTGGGAGAGGCAGGATTCGAACCTACGTAGAAAAACTTCAACAGATTTACAGTCTGTCGCTTTTGACCACTCGGCCACTCTCCCCTTCCCGGGCCGAGGCCCCCCTTCGTAGCTTCTGGCGAAGCTGCGAGTTCATGAGCAAGTGAATGAACGAGCCATGTTCCTAAAAGGATTGACCATCTTTCTTTTCTTCCCTTTCCCTATCCCTTAAAAGCCCGGTTGGGCGCTAGTGCTTGACTAATAGAAAGTCAGGCTCTTCTGCTGAGCTTAATAGTTTTCCTATTTTAAGTCTACCTGTGAATAGTTTCCCTCTTACTGATTTAAAAGCTTTCGCAGGTATATACACAATCAAATCTAACGATTCTAATCATGCTATTTCTTGGGTTCTTGATACCGGTTGTGGTTATCACATTTGTTCTAATGTGCAGGGACTAAGAAGAAGTAGGGATGTGGAGCAAGGAAGGATCAATCAAATCATGGGGAACAAAAGATCGTCGCCTGTGACCAAGATTGGAGTGTATTCTTTAGTGCTTAGGAATAGTTTGGTTTTAGATTTGAACAATTGTTGCTATTCGCCAGAAATGGCTAGAAACATCATTTCATTTCATGGTTTATATAGACAAGGATTTAGATTTTCTTTTAATAATGAGAATGGTTCTATTTTGGCTTATCTAAATGATGTCTTTTACTTTGAAGCTATACCATGTAATGGAATATATGAAACTGTTATGATTGTTGATAACTTAGGAAATGATGTTTTGAATATTGATTCTTCCACTAGTATGGATAAAGCATCCTTGTGGCATTGTCGTCTTGGACATGTCAACAAGAAACGCATAGCCCAACTCCAAAAGGATGGAGTGTTGGAGTCATTCGACCTTAGGGAAGATGACACATGCGAGTCTTGTTTACTTGGAAAGATGACTAAGTCACCCTTCACAAGTACATGTGAAAGGGGCGAGGGTCTATTGGACCTAATACATACCGATGTATGTGGACCGTTTAGATCAACCACGAAGGATGGGAACCGCTTCTATGTGACTTTTACCGATGACTATAGTAGATATGGGTATATCTACTTAATCAAGAAAAAGTCAGACACCTTTGAAAAGTTCAAAGAATTCAAGAGTGAAGTGGAGAATCAATTGGGTAGGAAAATCAACATGCTTCGATCTGATCGAGGAGGAGAGTACCTAAGTCTTGAATTCCACGATTATCTCAAGGAGTGTGGAATAGTTTCACAATTGACGCCTCCTAGGACACCGCAGTTAAATGGTGTGGCAGAAAGGCATAATCGAACCTTATTGGATATGGTTCGCTCTATGATGAGTCGTGCTTCACTACCAATCTCTTTTTGGGGGTATGCCTTAGAGACTGCCGCCCATATCCTTAACCGAGTCCCTATTAAGAAGGTTGCCAAAACACCTCACGAGATGTGGACAAGGAAAGCTCCCTCGTTGGCACATATCAAGGTTTGGGGTTGCGAGGCTTTCGTAAGACGAGATACTCACGACAAGCTTGAACCTCGAAGTGAGCGGTGTATTTTAATCGGCTACCCGCAGACATCCTTTGGATATCTCTTCTATAGACCGAAGGACAATGTTGTCTTCGTTGCGAGGAGAAGAGTTTTCCGAGAGCCAGAACTCATAAGCCAAGGAGACAGTGGGAGGCAAATCGAACTTGAAGAGATTCAAGAGTCGATAGATGAAGGAACCTCTACCGCTGGCACTCAACCCGAGGAGGAAACTCCGATTGAACCGATTGACGAATCCTTACCTCTTAGACGTTCCGATAGAGTTAGAGTTCTACCCTAGTTTTATGGTTTTCATATTACTACCGAAGGGGACACGTATATTAGTGATGGTACACTAATAAATCTTGATGAACCTAATAGCTATAAGGAAGCCATGGCAGGCCCGGAGTCTGTAAAGTGGAAAGAGGCAATGGATAGCGAGATCCAATCCATGTATGATAACCAAGTTTGGAATTTGGTTGATTACGTGCCTGGACGTAAGACCGTTGGGTGCAAATGGATCTTCAAGAAGAAGACCGACGTGGATGGGAACGTACACACATATAAAGCGCGATTGGTCGCGAAGGGCTTTACTCAAACTCCCTGAATTGACTATGATGAGACCTTCTCACCAGTTGCAAAGATTAAATCTATTAGAGTGATGCTAGCAATTGCCGCATTTCATGATTGTGAGATTTGGCAAATGGATGTCAAGACCGCTTTCCTTAACGGAAAGTTGGCTGAGGATGTTTACATGGCTCAGCCAGAGGGGTTTGTGGATCCGAAGCATCCGAATAGAGTGTGTAAGAGTCAGAAGTCCATTTATGGTCTTAAGCAAGCGTCTCGCAGATGGAATCTTTGCTTCGATGAGAAAGTCAAAGAGTTTGGATTTGTACGAAGCGAAGACGAGTCTTGTGTATATGTCAAAGCCAGTGGGAGTATAGTAAGCTTCCTCGTCTTATATGTCGATGACATATTACTCATAGGAAACGACATCTCGACTCTGCAGGAGGTTAAGTCCTGGCTCGGGAAGTGCTTCGCTATGAAGGACCTCGGAGAAGCTTCTTACATTTTGGGAATAAGGATAGTAAGAGAAAGAAGTAAGAGACTAATTGGACTTAGTCAGAATACTTACTTAGAGAAGGTACTAAAACGTTTTAGTATGGAAAACTCAAACAAGGGAGAACTACCGATACAAAGTAATGCCAAATTGAGTAAGACTCAAAGTCTGAGTACCGAAGCTGAGATAGCGGAAATGAGCCGAGTATCATACGCTTCCGCAGTTGGCTCAATCATGTACGCTATGACTTGTACTCGCCCTGATGTAGCCTTCGCTTTGAGCATGGTTAGCAGATATCAAGGGAATCCTGGCAAAGCACATTGGATTGCGGTGAAAAGCATCCTTAAGTACCTTCGGAGGACGAAGGAATGGTTCTTAGTCCTCGGAGGGAGTGATGACTTGCAGGTGCGAGGGTATAGTGACGCCAGCTTTCAGACCGACAGGGACAACTACCGTTCGCAGTCGGGCTGGGTCTTTACCCTAAATGGAGGAGCAGTGACATGGAAGAGTTCCAAGCAAGAAACTGTAGCTGATTCAACGTGCGAATCAGAGTACATTGCAGGGAGCGAAGCGTCAAAGGAGGCAATATGGCTAAAGAACTTCATCGGTGATCTTGGAGTTGTACCTGCCATAAAGGAGCCAATAGAGATTTTCTGTGATAACGAAGGTGCGGTTGCCTTGACCAAGGAACCGAGGGATCATGGTAGATCAAGACATATCGACAGAAAATATCACTTCATTACACATCGTGTAGAAGAAGGACAACTCGTAGTGAAAAGGATATCATCAGAAGAAAACCCAGCAGATCCGCTTACGAAGGGACTAAGTAGGGTTAAGCACTTGCAGCATGCTAGGAGCATTGGGCTGAAGGATGATATTAGCATAGATTAGAGAGTATTAGAAACGTGTAATAGATAAATGTAATTGACATTTGATGATTAAATAAAGGAGTTTTATTTATAAGTAATGTTACTATCTTATGTTAATTGTTTAGCTATTGTTTCAATTTGCATGTTTTGACTTCCAGAATAATTGAGTTTATTAGGAATAATCGAATTATTCAAATGGTCCACAATCGTTCATATGTTGGGAGTAGATATGAATGAAGATTGTCATGAATTGGTGTGTAGAATGTCTAAATGGTGTTAGACATAGCAAAAGATTGCTGCAACGTTCATGAGTGCTTATGAACTAGTTTTGAGCATTGGAACAAACCCGCGCTTGCTGGAATCACCTTATGGAATAAGATATAAAAAAGGAGACCGCAAGACGATAATATCATATAGTCTTAAAACCTACATATATGGTTTGTTATTTGTTAATTGGTTGTACATTGATAATGCGAAAACGCATCAGTAACTCGGTGTTATAAAACGCATTGTTGTGTATAGTCGATTAATGAATAAGTAAATGCATATAAGTCGAAGTTTATTTGTAACTTTTATCTAAGAAGGTAAAAGCGATATCTCGGCCGCTCGATGATTTGATTTGACTTATGTGCCGGGCCCGGTCAGAACTAAATTGATGTGTTCGATTAAGTTCTATGTCAAAATAAATCAGAGATCGAGAAACCTAAATGCTTGACTAACCATTCCATAGGATTGTCAGCATGATATCTAACAGAGGACTGTACGTTCCCTTATCTAAAGGACAAGATTGATTAGATCAGAGTTGACAGCGTCTTTGAGAGCTACAATTGCAAACCGAATTGTACTTGTATAGTTACTAGACTTATCCAAGTGGGAGACTGTTGGAATAGTGTCTAAGGCTGCAACTATATTGGGCAAGTACTTGACCCGGTTGTGCATGGTCCTTTTGGGTTGCCTTCACCATAGCAACTTGTTAGGATGATTTAATAAGAGAGAGTAAATATTATTAATATATTATAAGAATAATATAATGAATAATATATTTCTTATTTGATTAATATAAGTCATAGAATTAATTAGAATTAATTTGGTGACTTAAAGAGATTAATTAAATAAAGGGGTATAAACTGTCAATTGTTTGATAGTTAAGCTTTAGACTGTAAATCCATTGGGATATGGTATGGAAGAATTCTAAGAGCTTTAGGATAGCTAAAATCGTCCATATGCTTATCTATGGAATGGATTTGGATAGCCTTAAGAGAAGATTATCCAATTAGGGTTTAGGTTGTAACCCTTAAGGAGTCTACAAGTATAAATAGACCCTATGGCTGATGGAATTCGACACCTGACCTAAAGTAAGGAACCTCTGGTCGAAATTCCTCCCCTCTCCTCTCTCCTAAATCATTCTTCTTGCTTTGGTGTTTGTAAGCCATTAGAGGAGTTACATTTGTGACTCTAGAAGCTCCAAGACCTCAAGATCAACAAGGAACTCAAAGGTATGATTCTAGATCTGTTTCAATGTTGTTATTTAACCTAATTAGTTATTAGAAGACTTGGATTCAAAGCATGTTTATTAGAAAGCCTAGATCCGAGCAATAGGGTTTTGCATGCGCACATAGGAAAGTTCTTATGGCTAAAACCCATCAAATGGAACTATTTATAGTTGAGGCAATTAGGGTTTTATGGTGGAAACCCTAATTTCCTTACTTAGGGCTTAAGCAATCCATTGAGTCCATCTAGAAATCCCTTGGACAAAATCTTCTTGGACTCTCCATAAATTTCGTCCAATCCCTTTCTATTAGGGATCCATAGCCCAACTAACAACTATCAGATAATTGCAATATATGTCCTCTTTATTTAATCAGACTCTTTTGATCAGAAAATTAATTTCTAATCAACACTAATTAAATAATATGATTTCCAAATAATATATTAATCTTGAAATATATCAATAAAACCATTTTGAGTATGAATTTTTTATTCATATAATAAATTCTACTCTCTCTCTCTCTCCTCTTGTCATCCTATCAAGTTTCATGAGTGAACGCAACCCAGAAGGACCATGCTCATAATCGGTTCAAGTACATACCAAAATAGTTATGGGCTTAGACACCTAATCCAATAGATACCTCAATATAATAACCCAAAAATATAATATTAAGGTTAGGATCCAACTATGATGATTCACAACATAAAAATAGGATGTCGAGATCTAAGTGTAAATTTCATAAACGTAGGTGAATGACGATTCATCAATTCCACCATAAGCCGAAATGAAATGAAGTGAAATTCCTAATTCTTTTGAGATACATTGAAACTATTCAATGGCATGTTTGGATCTCATATTATGCTCTTCTGTTTGTGACTGGGATACCGAGGATCACAAACAAGATGTGAATAACCATGAAAATGTGCTTGGTAACCTCGTTGTCTTTTATCATATCTATTGATGTGTCGGTAAACAACACACGCTCAATCAATAATGATAATTATGAGATAACCCATTACAACTCTTTATTAGTTCCCATTTGGTGTGTTGGTTAACCACACACGCTCCACTAACTACCAATAAAGCATAATGTGCAATTTCTTGGGTTTGAATAGTTTTCACGTTTTTCCTAAAGTAACTAGAGTTGGAATTTTATAAAATAATATTCTAGTACTTTATTAATAGCATTATACTTTTAATGAGATTAACTTGTCGTATCAAATCCGTTTTGCTAACGACCCTCCACTAATCAAGGAAGCAGTGGGTGAGAGTGGACACCTATTTAACTACCATTTTATAGGCAGTTTCCTTATACCCCCCTTATAGACTAGCTTCGTGAATGAGGCATACTAGCAATTCGACTTCCCAAATCTTATACATACATAATATTTAACTTTTAATTATAATATATATATATATATATATATATATATATATATATATATATATATATATATATATATATATAAGGTGTGTTTTAAACTATTTATAACTTTGGGGTTTATATAAATTTTCAAAAATTAAGCCATTAATTTTTAATTTAAAATAAACCAAAAACAAAATTTAATAATCTATTAACTAACTTTAAATTAATTTATTAAATCTTGTGAAGATTATCTAATCAAATTAAACAATTAATTTAATCCTTATCCTTAACCCTTCTAGATTTCGAAAATTAGGGTATAGGTAATTGCCTTATTTTTTGCAATTATTCAATTAGGCAATAATTATCCAAAACAAGAACCCTAAAAATACGAGGAATTTTCAAAATCAAGGGAGGGAGGCTAGGGTTTTTCAAAACCCTAACCCTAATTTCGATTAGGGTTCATGGAGGCTAGGGTTTTTCAAAAAAAACCCCTTGAACCAAAAACCCTAAAAACGAAAACAGGGCCTTTTAGGGTTTAATAACTATAAACCCTAACTTGCAATTCAACTATCATAGCAATTTTATTTAAAATCAAAAACAATGGCTATGATATCACTGATGGGTTTCAGGTAAAACAAATAAACTAGAAAACAATTCCTAAGTTCACATGCAACCTACTTTAGATCTATGTTTTAAAAATACAACATATAACTTTGTATTGCAAGACAAGTACCCTAAGGAGAGACGCTAATTTTGAAAATTACAAATTAGGGTTTTAGAGTTACATACCTTTCAATTGTTATAGCAAACAATTGGTAATCCTTTGATCTTGATCGTCTTAGAAGATTAGCACCACAAATGCAATGCCTCTAATGGAATCACACCCAAGAGCTAGTAAGAAGGAAAGTTGTGAGGAGAGAGGCTAGGGTATGCAATTTTCGGCCTAGGGTTTCTTCAAGAAAAGGAGTGACCTATTTTGGGAGCCAGGAAGATGCTTATATATCTGAGGTATCTAGGGTTTAAGGAAAAACCTAATGTTCCTTTGCTTTCCTAAGCTTATCCAAAGGCCTTATCCATGCCCCTTGCACGAAATAATTAGGGTTTTCTCACTATCGGAAAATTTTGGAACCAGCAAGGTCTAAACCCTAACCGAGTATAAGCGAAACCACATTGCAACCTTGTAGCAATGTATCATCTATAGCCTAGAGAGAGCATGTTTAGAAGCTAATAGCTAAGTGTAGATTGAAACCCATGTCAATTTAAACTAATATAAGTCAACATAAGTCAAAAGTTTAAGGCTTAAACTATAATTAAGCACCCTATATAAGGGTTTTTGGTCCAAAGATTCTAGAAACAAAGTGTTTTTTATTCAGGGAATCTAATCCAAATTGGGTTTTCGGTTGTGAATTAGGGAACAAAGGTGTTTTCGGTCATACATGACTGAAATCTCAAAGATTACGCCCATTAGGGCCGAAAATAAAAATGCTAAGGACCAAAATCACCAGCTTAAGACCCATCATGGACCGAAATATAATCCCTATATAAATAAATATATATATATATATATATATATATATATATATATATATATACATATATATATTCAACCGAAAACCAACCATATTTCTCAGTTTTCACACAAAAATCCATCCCATTTTACTCTCAAAACCCATAAGATTTTGCCCAGTTTTCCTTCAAATCTTCATACCATTATCAAGAACATTCATAAGGATCTTCAAATCTCCCTATTTTTACTCAAGAACACACCAAGAACACCTAAAACAATTATAAGAATTGTTTTTGTAAGTATTTCTTACATAATTTAATGTTGTCTAACACTTTAAATTATTATTTTGCTAATTTAAATACGATATCGTGTATAAAAATTATTAGGATACGGCTACTTTCAAATATTCTAACCCGAGGATCATCGCTAGCACTTCGCTACTCAAACAAGCACAAACACTCGAGGTGAGTTCATACCCATATGTTTTCACGGTTTTTCAATGTTTTTAGGGGGGATACTATTGGGTTATGAGCATTCTAACACTCCTAAGTGTACATGCAACCCTAATACCTTGGATCTATGTTTTCTCTATTATACATGCAAATATGAATATTCCAAGGTATTACCCTAACTAGCATACAATCTATTGATACTTGGGTAATAAAATTGATAGAATACATACGTTGTTGATGTAGCTTGACTCCATGAAGCTTGAGAGCCTAGTGCCCCAAGTGTGACACCTCAAATGGTTCACACAACATCAAATACATATGGAATAACTTAGAGAGAAATGATACACTTCATGAAATCGGCTAGCCCTCACCATTCCTTCATAATCTCTCATGGTGGCCGATTTTGACAAGAATAAGATGCTTATATAGTGTGTCACAATTAGGGTTACACCGTGTAAACTCTAATTGTCATGGCCTTTCATTTCCATGATCCATGGGTACAAAAACACCATGGAGCATCCATGGAGCATCCTATGGGTTTTAGCCCAACTTGATAATCCATAGAGCATTAGCCCACTATACAAGTATGGATGATTTACACAATCAATCCATATATTTAATTAGTCTCCTTTTGATCACTTAATTAATTCCAAATTAATTCTTGATCAATACTAATTAAATAATCTTATTAATATATTAGAACTTATAATATATTGCCAAACCTTAAGTGTTATTTCTCTCATTTTAGTCTATCTAAATGCATGATGCCATGCAACCCAAATGGACCATGCCGAGTTAGGTCAAGTACATACCAAATATAGTTATGGACTTAGACACTAATCCAACAGTCTCCTACTTGGATAAGTCTAAAACTATTATTCTATATGACTTCAAAAACCAACTGGCAATCGTAGCTCTCAAAAGTCGTTGTCGAACTCTGACCTTGTCGATGTCTTGTCCATTAGATAAGGGATCATATATTCCTCCATTATAGATATCATATGGACTGAGACATGTATTATAAATCATTCTATCTATCCATTTGTTGTTTCCTAATTTCCGATTCATGATGACTAACTGATTAAACAGATCAAATCAGTTCTGGCTTGGCCAAGCACTCACATGTATCATCACTAAATCATCAAGGGGCCCACAGATATCACTTTTATCCCAAAGGTAAAAGGAATGGATAAACTTCGACTCATATGGCTTGTTCTACTACTTGTTGAATCATACACAAAGATACGTTTTATAACAACTCATATATCTAGGTTTGAAGAATATAAGATATTATCGTCTCATGATCACTCGTGATAAAATCTATGAAGTGATTCCAATGAGCGTGGGTTGAATCCAATACTCAAAACTTATGAGCACTCATGAGTGTTGTAGCACCACTTTGTCCAACATCTTAGACCTTTACAAGCCAACCCATAACAGTCTTGATTCATATCTACTTCCAACATATGACCGACTATGGATGGTTTGAATAACTTAGTGATTCAGGAAAAACGACCTAGTTATTCTGGAAGTCAAAACATGCAAAGTGAAACACAAGAATAATCGAATCCAATATGGTCTCAGAACTTATGAATATAAATATAACATCTTTTATTTATCACCATATTGATTACCCATCATTCATTGCATACTGTTTCAAACTATCAACTTTATACTTGAATTAAAACAATAGTTGTCCCATGCTCCAAGCATGTACACTATGTTTTTCTAAACACTAGTCATGCGATACACCAGGTATGAATACTAAGTTTGTCTATGATCTTTACTTTGTTAAATAGATCGATTGAACATGATTCCAATGACTCTCATTTCATAGTCCTAAATCCTTACCGGAATTCCAAATTCATGCCATTTACCGAAATCTTGTTAGATTCTAAACTTATATGCATTGATCATCTTGTAATGATTATGCACAAAGTCACTAAGACTTGACAAAAAACATTACAGAGCATTCGAACGAGATCAACTCCTTGGAAACATCCTTCTTGCATTAAGTTTCCTAATCTTACACAGATTTATTGAAATACTTCCACCTTCCCAAATTCTCATTTTGACTATCACTTCTGAACAAGAGTTGTCTTTTTTCAGAATATGTCAATATGGTCCTTCCAAAAATTAACACTATACTTCCAACTGTCCCTGAGCAACCAATCTTTGGTAAACCTTAGATTGTCCTCGACAATTGCTTAATCCTTTAGTCATATCCAATTCTAGAACTTTTCCCTTCTTAATGCCCCAGGAATTTGCAAAATTTTAGAACGGATGAATATTATAGCACATGCAATCGATCCTATATCTGAATTATATGAGACACGATTCATGATATCTCACATAAAGATATGATATTTGACCAGTCCTTTTGCTACAATATTTCTATTTGCCAAGCTCTCATAATTTAGATTATGAAAAGGGATGTCATAATCATAATCGAATTTTAGAACGCAAATAATAGACTCATATATAAATTTCCTTATGTTGAGCCATTCCAACACAAAATTCATATATATATATATATATATATATATATATATATATATATATATATATATATATATATATCCTTGACTAAAGATGATTAAAACCTCAAAGCTTTTAGAATTGGAATGAAGTATAATTTCCTCTCCTTTAATTATAGCAAAACAACTTTTCAACCCTTGCAACTCCACGACTTGAAACTTTTGTTTTCTATAATTAACATTGCTAACTTGAAACCTTTATCATAATTATCATGCTTCCACTAACATAATGATTATTAGCATATCACTTATGCTCCCACTAGCTTTGACATGTACTCAGAAATCAGCTAGACTTCTAGAAATCAATACTTTATTGACTTTCTTACCAAAGTTCAGACTTTTGATACGAGATGCTTTGATAAAAACTTTATCAAAATCATACACCTTTCCTTAGATAACATGTCTGTGTGTCTATACAATTTCAGAACTATGAAAAGGGATGCCGTAATCATAATCTCAATTGTTTAGACCTTTTGCCATCTGCTTCAAATCTACTTGGTGGAAGTGTTTACTCACCATCATTTTCATGAATCGGAGAGGAACCTTATGACCCTTAGATTTTATGGTGTATGTGTTCTAATCCATGTGGATTTGTCAAAACCATAATCACAAGAGAAGGATAATGACAAATCCAAACTCAAATGGACTGAACTCAATCTGAATTTCTTGCCACCTGGCAGCTCAAGAGCCTTCCATTGTTTCCAAGTTGTTATGTAACCAATTGAGAACTCTAAGAACTCATATGCAAAGCCAACTTTAACTAGAATGGGCACAAAAATAGAAATATGTCAACACGATAGGTTATAAACCTCACATCATGTGCTAGTGTTAAACTACAGGTTTTTATTCTTGATTAGATCTTGAAATTCTTTTCAGGATTTTTAAGACTCCCACTGTCCTCCTGACATATAAGACTATCTTGCCAAATATTCAAGAGATAGTGCGAATTCTTTATCAAGACAAACACTTCACATAATTGGCCTAAGTTGGTCTTTATTTTATCCAAAACATCACAACTTACAAATTTCAAATGTACAAGAGTAGGACACTTTTACTCTTACATTTGACAAATGTTTTAAACCTTTCTTTAAGATATGTCACTCAACTTGCAGTCTTGGAGTATGACTCTAAGACTTGTTTTGGAACAAAGTTTGACTCATCTTCTTGATTTAACCATTCCAACAGTTCAAGATTCCTCTTCTTAGGCATAAGAATGCATTAAGATTTCCTTAGAGGACTAATTGTGATATGATTTCTAAATCATTAAGATGATCACAAAACTTGATACTAAAGTACTCTCCCATCTTTTTAGATTTGAGAAACTTTTATCCTTCTGCCTAATTTGATTCTTCTCATCCGTCCTACCATACACTGAAAAACTTTTTTCCATGCTTCAGAATTATACTTAAGCCTGTATGACGAATAGTATTATAGATCTTTTGTGGTGCACATGGTCAGTGCACAAGAATGTGTACTCGATCCTTAGTCATTCACTTGACTCACATATAAATGTGAACAAGGAACTAGTCTTAAGTTTTCCAAAGCTGAAAGTTCTCTTTCATCATACTGTACAGCTTGTATGATTCCAAGTTTCTATCCAACTGAAAACTTGGGTGATGAGAAGCTTTCCTTATTTGGTAAACTTACACACTACCACAAACGAAAGAATCAAATTTATATTTTTCAATATTGCTAGAAACATACAAACATCAAGTTTTCATAAATGCCATTGCAAGGATATATAAAAAAGAAAGTAAAACAAACTTTTATTTATTTATAAAATGCGGAAAAACATTTCCTTACAATGCAACTTTGAATGAAAACTATGCTATTACATGTTTCCTAGCAATCTATCATAACTCCTAAGAGTAGCTCAAGAATCCGATCTTCAATCAAGCGATAGAAATCCATTTTCGCGGTCAGATTCAGCATACTCTTTCTTTCAGTTTCCTTCGCTTTTCCTTTGATTCTTCAAACATCAACATGTGACCCAGTCACATCATGTAATAAGAATCTCAGAATAGAAACTTAACAGAGTTTTATAATGGGCTTTACCTGAAGTAGATTCAAACTTATTGACTTTACCAGCCTTATGATCTTTCCGCTAAATTTGGCAGCTTCGAAACTAATGTCCCTTCCTTTTAGCAAGAGAACCATATGGACCCTTTGGTACATGGGACAATCTCATACTTAGCATTTCTCTTTACCATTTGGTCAACCGAGTTGACTATGGCCAATCCCTTTCCAATGGGAAGAGAAAGCTTTTAATGGGTATCCAATGCAACCATTGTCAATGTCCATTGAAGGTTTGGAAAGTTGATCTTCTAATCAAATTTGCTTTTCTAGTTCTCAAATCATTTCTGATTCAACAGAACCAAACAAATAGATAAGATCATTAAGAGTTATGTCATAGTCTATTTCATACTAGTCCCAAAGGTAACTCACTATGTGACTTAGAAAGTGATTGAACATCCAACTCTCTTAAGACTTTGACACCCAACTCTAACGGATTATCAATATGTGACTTCATCTCCAAGATGTGATTACACATAGACCTTGCTTGCAAAGAGGGCTAGGGTGACCTTGAACTTGTGGGTTAGGGAGAATAACTGGAGGAGGTGGAGAAAGTGAAGTTCCAAGAGATTTGGGAAGATCATAGATGTTTGAACCAGACATCTTTTAGGAGATATTCAAGATAGTTTATTTAAAGTCCTTAATATAACACCCAATATGAAATATTAAGGCTAGGACCCAACACAATACTTTTATAACTTGGAAGAGAATTGCCTTAATCCAAGCTATAAAATATTTGAAGGTGGGAGAATGACGATTCACCAATTTCACCATCAAAACGAAATAATTTAATTAGGTTTTACTTGGATTTGAAACTCCTAGATCTTTTGAGATTCATTGATCTGTTGAATGGCATGTTTCAATCTCGAGTGTGCCCTTAAGGTTTTGTCACTAGGATGTCGAGGATCACAAAATAAGGTGTGAAGTAACCATGCAAATTACTTGGTACCCTTGATATTTACCCCTTAATTGAAGAGTCGGTTAACCACACGCGCTCCATCGATACTACGATAAATATTAAGTTACCCTTTTCCTACTTTGTTAAGTCAAGCTAGTGTGTTGGTTAACCACACGCGCTCCACTAACCCACTTAAGCAAAGTGCAAAGTGTAATTTCATGGATTAGCACCTTATTCACATTTTTCCTAAAGTAACTAAGATTGGGAATTATAAAACATTTAGTTACTTTATATTTATCATTAATACTTTTAATGATGGGAGACTTCTAGTCCTTGTCCTACCCGTTCGGCTAACGACCCTCCACCGATCAAGGAAGCGGTGGGTGAGAGTGGACACCTATTAAACTGCCATTTTATAGGCAATAACCTTATACCCCCCTTATAGATCGGCTTCGTGAATGAGGCCTACTAATGGAAAGACGACTTGCTCTTATACGTATATATAAATATTATCAACTTATAATATTATAAAGTATAAGGGTAGAATATTAACTTTTAAATTTCTAAGTGCTTAACTTGGAATTAAAGTATTCATTAAGGAAAACTTTTCAAATTCCAAAACTTGAGGGCAAGTTTTGAAACTATTCAAAACTATTCAATTCCATAACTTATGTGTTTAAAGTATTTTTAATCCAAAAACTCTTCAAGTTCCATAACTTGAGGACAAGTTATGGAAAAATTTAAACTATTAAAAGAATGTGACTTTTCTTTATTCATAACCTATGGAAATATTTATGAGTTTTATGAATCTTAAATTTGACTTTTCATATAACTTGAGGACAAGTTACAAAAAAACATTTTAGAATCAACTCTTAGAGTAATTTGGATTGAAAATAACAATTTCACATAACTTTTCTATTAATCTAAACAACTCATACGAACAAGATAATTCAAATCAAACTTTTTTCATGTAATTAGCCTAATCCATAAACTAATACAAAACATGAATCTATTGACAATTATATTTGAAATTGGATTAGAATGATCATTACCACATCAAAAATAGGTTTATAGGTTCAAAAACAGCTTATGGTAATGTTCCTAATCCAATTCCAGCCAAAAAACATGAATATATGCATTCTGGAAGAAAAACTCGTTGGTTTCTTCATGAAACTCGTCGAGATTATGCTCTAATACATGAACTCGTCGAGTTTTCCTTGAGAACTCGTCGAGTTTCAAGTCCTTCCGGATTCTTGGCTTTGAAAAATGAGTTTGCATCAAGTATAATTGAAAACAAGCCTAGGCTCTGATACCACTGTTGGGTTATGAGCATTCTAACACTCCGAAGTGTACATGCAACCCTAAATACCTTGAATCTCTGTTTTCTTTATTATACATGAAAATATGAATATTCCAAGGTATTACCCTAACTAGCATACAATCTATTGATACTTGGGTAATAAAATGGATAGAATACATACCTTGTTGATGTAGCTTGACTCCATGAAGCTTGAGAGCCTAGTGCCCCAAGTGTGACACCTCAAATGGTTAACAAAACATCAAACACACATCGAATAACTTAGAGAGAAATGATACACTTCATGAAATCGGCTAGCCCTCACCATTCCTTCATAATCTCTCATGGTGGCCGATTTTGACAAGAATAAGATGCTTATATAGTGTGTCACAATTAGGGTTACACCATGTAAACCCTAATTGTCATGGCCTTTCATTTCCATGATCTATCGGTACAAAAACACCATGAAGCATCCATTGAGCATCCTATGGGTTTTAGCCCAACTTGATAATCCATGGAGCATTAGCCCAGTATACAAGTATGGATGATTTACACAATCAACCCATATATTTAATTAGTCTCCTTTTGATCACTTAATTAATTCCAAATTAATTCTTGATCAATACTAATTAAATAATCTTATTAATATATTATAACTTATAATATATTGCCAAACCTTAAGTGTTATTTCTCTCATTTCAGTCTATCCAAATGCATGATGCCATGCAACCCAAGTGGACCATGTCGAGTCGGGTCAAGTACATACCAAATATAGTTATCGACTTAAACAGTAATCAAATAGATACAATTAAAACAAAAGAACTTTGTGTTAACATTCGAATTATTTCAAATCATTTTAGTCGAGTCGGGTCAAGTACATACCAAATATAGTTATCGACTTAAACAGTAATCAAATAGATACAAGTAAAACAAAAGAACTCTGTGTTAACATTCGAATTATTTCAAATCATTTTAAACTATCTCAAACCATTTTAACTACTTCAAATATTTCAGCTTTTGTTTTTCCCATTATATATATATATATATATATATATATATATATATATATATATATATATATATATATGAGTATAAAACTTGTGTAGATAAAACTTTAACCCTTTTGTAACATGTTGAGCAAAAAGGGTATCTTTGTCAAATATTTTATTGTTGTTATACAAACTATTAATTACTAAGATTTTCATTACATACAAAACATACATATAAACAATAATAGGTATATTTTAGGGAACACTTACACTATTTTACTAAGTCAAGAATACAATACTAAAATAATTATTTAAGTATAATTATTATACACTACAAGTACACTACTAAAGGGTAATACATATATTTTCAAGAAAAAGAGAACATAAGAACACTATACGTAAACTAGTTAATATAGCATTCTGAGCCACTACTTCATTGTACCTTCTAAAGTACGCACTAAAGTTCTGAATTATAACCAAAGTCTCCTCGAGGCAGAGCGTGAATTTGTGTATAGATCTATACGGAACTGACAATCTTGCGCCCTGACGGTTAGCTGCAGTTTGAACGGAAGTTCTGGGGTTGCAAGTGTCATATCATTCTGACGCCTAAAGAACGTCACGCAGGCCACTAGTCATTTTGGAATGGTTATAAATCACTTAAAATAATCATTAACTAAAACATTTAGTTTACAGGAAATACATGAATTCAAATGGTTTTATCTTAATAACAGAACTACGCTACACTACTTTTCTAGTACAATGAAACTTACGTTTCAGAAAGGACACTTATTGCTAATTCTATGATTCATTTGTTTATACATTAGGGTTTTATATAAATAATATCTTATAGGTAGTAGAATGTGTGATTTCCACTTTACTTCTTGTTCCTTGTTTGGTTGTGGGCTTAGAGCAGATCCACACATTCTACTGTTTGTTCGATCTTGATTATATATGACTCGTATACGCTAAGTAATCATAGGGGAAACAAGTATAGCTCAAATCACTATATATATATATAATTACAGTACACTATTTTCTACTGTGTAACATACAATTCTGGTAAAACAAGTATTGTTTTTCTTAAATAATAAGACTATAATTGTACGATTTAAGAGTAAAATAACAAACAACATTTTAGTATTAAGGCCTAAGACTACACTTCATTTACAAAGAAAATATAGGATTTTCTGGATGAACACATTAAGGTTTTCAAGGAACAATGAACATACTTTCTAATACAAAAATGCTTATGAACTCACCAACTTAAATGTTGATACACTTTAAAAACCACTTGTATTCTTAGGAAACTAGTAGACAGGTACATGCACAGATTTTGAGAAGACGGAGCATAGTAGCTTCAAACCTTAGTTTTTTTTCTATATACTTTTGAATGTCAATCAAACTATGATTCGAATACAAGGTGAACATTATATTATCAATATAATGGTTGTTGTTGCTTTGATTACTATTATTCAATTGTTATGATACTATACATGACGTCCTCAACCCTGAACGTTTTCGTCATCCTGGTTTGGGGGTGTGACAGTTTGGTATCAGAACATTGTTTATAGTGAACTAAGTATATAAACCCATATGAGATATAAAACTATAAATACAATTGGATAAAAAAACACTCTAACCAAGAGTTATACTTTTAAGATATAATAGTATTTTTATAAAGTATACATATATGCATACATACTAGAACAGTATCACAAGAAGAACAATACAAAAGTATTTAGGAAGTTGAACAGCACGAGTAGGCCTTGGGATATATAATCAGGTCTGGGAAGAATATAGCCTGGTCAACTATATTTATCCGAGAGGTGATTAGCATATGCTTAGGAATGGTCGTAGTGTTGCAACAAGCCTAAGACTTACCAACTCTACATACAACGAAACACTATGTAACACCGTGATTTTCAAAAATAAAATTTTCATTTAATTAATCAATTTAATATTAAAACACTTGTTTAAAATCTTATTCACATTCGAATTACAAAACGTAGTTTCATTTCCATTATAATAGAAGACCAGGATCCTCCAAAACACAACTCTTTCTTCGGTGTGTACAATCGAACCGTTGCCATCCCGCGTTATTGTAAGAACCTGAAACATCATAACATAAACAACGTAAGCACGAAGCTTAGTGAGTTCCCCAATATACCTTACGCACATACGCCTTTCCAGGCCCTGACCTTCCGGTCAACTGTACAATGCCTTCCGGCCCAAGAGATACTCGCCTTCCGGCCCATAAGATATTTGCCTTCCGGCCCATAACATAATTGCCTTCCGGCCCATACACATATATAACACCTGATACAAATACTTTAACACATAAAGCACATATATCGAATAACTTACCACATATAGCATACATATCCATATAACACTTAACTTACCACTTATAGCATACATATCCATATAACACTTAACTTACCACTTATAGCATATAAACATAATACATAACATACTTGACCTTCCGGTCACACAGTCAAACCCTTCCGGGTACAGTATAGTGAGAAGACTCACCTCGCGGACGCTGGGAGATAACAACTCCTGAAATCCCTTGCACTTGATCCTCCGAGCTACAAGCTCCCTGAATAACATCATATATCTCTTCATTAATACCTCTATCTTCCACGTTAACTGACCCTAAGAAATTACACCGGTCAACTCTGGTCAACAGTCCATTGTCAGCTCGACTGGACTCGGCGAGTTCCCTGGCGACTCGGCGAGTCTGGTCGTCCTTCAATCCTCTAAGATTCCCCTTCTACTCGTCGAGTATCCTCTTTGACTCGACGAGTCACTCCTGGAAGAATCGCGGGGCCACCCCGACTCCACTCGCCGAGTCTGAAGAACAACTCGGCGAGTCCCAGTGAATCTTCAAGCTACTCGCCGAGTCTGATCATCCGACTCGGCGAGTCCACGCCATGCAGTCGAACAACTGCTTCCTGAAATACGTATGGTCCCGAAATACACACTCATGGGACCTTCTGGACCTCTAACCATCCTATTACTGGGTTACAAACACTTGGGTAACAATATAATAATCCATCTAATCACCAAATGGGTTTCATAAACCCTAAAATCGTGTACTCATTAATATAGCAGAAATGATCCGAAATATTACCTGAATAACACCCTCTCTGTGTCTCCAAACCTCAGAACTCGATCCCCTTGATATTCCTTTGGCCAAAACTCTTCTTCTTCTTGCCCAACAAATTCTTCAAGGTTCCAAAAGCTTTCTCTCCTGCTCTAGACGTCCACAACGATTAGGGTTCTTCTCAATCGGCCAAAAGACGGACATTGACGGCCTAAGAGGCATTATATACGATCCAAAACCAAACGGCTAGGGTTTCTGCTGAACAGCGTCGACTCGCCGAGTCCATATCTGGACTCGTCGAGTCCAGTCGCGAACCCGCGACCAAGTCCGTGCTCCTACTCGGCGAGTCAAGCTCCAACTCGCCGAGTCCCTCCTTTAAAACACCCCAAAATGTGATTTAATAATACTTCGAGATTCCGGGCTGTTACAATTCTCCCCCACTAGAAACAGACTTCGCCCTCGAAGTCTCACTCTGAAAATAGTGCCGGATGCTGCTCCCGCATCTCACGTTCCGACTTCCCTAGTCACTACCGATTTCTTCCGAGGCTGCCGCTGAACCAATACCAGAGGTGCCTCCTTGTTCCTCAGAACCTTGATCTTCCGATCCCTGACGGCCACTAGTCTCCCAGCGTAGCACATGCTCACATCCACCTAATTGTTCTCTAGTGGAACCACTGCTGACTCATCGGCTCTACACCTTCCAATTCCGACACATAAAAAGTGTCATGGATCCATCCCGACCCGTTGGCATCTCCAAACGGTAGGCCACCCTTCCTACCTTCGCACCTTCACGAAAAGGCCCAACATATCGGGGCCCCAACTTGCCCCTCTTCCTGTATCAAATCACCCCTATCCAAAGAGAGACCGTCAGAAGTACGAAATCGCCGATCTAAAACACATGCTCGTAACGGCGTCTGCCTGCATAACTTTCCTGTTAACTCTAGACGATCACTAACTCTCTTTAACCTGCTGAGTCTGCTTTGTCAACTAAAGCCCGATCTCCGTACTGCACATCACTCTCTGTAACCGAAAATTACCCAAGATGCAACTCTGCTCTAAATCTCGACGATCACCCGACCCATAAGGGTTAGGAAACCATGAACCACCGGATCCCCGATCCAAAGCCCACTTTGCCCATTCCGAACCGACTGAGAGGTCCATTCTCACTATCAGAGCAACCCTCACAAGTTCTCCCCTTGCCATCACATGCACATACTGAACTAGTCCCAACACCCGCAGGTGGAAAGACCCGATACACTGATGATATCCTCGAACTTCTCCCAAGATGAACCACCACATCCACCCTACACTCTGATCAGATTCACACTGAGAATTTAAAATTTTCTTTCTCCATGCATCCCCTTCTGAGCCTCAACAGACATCCCAACCGGATGGGTCCCTACCCCACTGCCGCGAACACGATGCTCAAAACCATACTCGAAATACTCTAACCATAACTCTGCTCTGCAGCTTTCACTTTCGTGAACTTGCACCCCCTTCGGAGTTACATACCCTCCTCTTTTCCTTTTCCACGGAACTCTCTTGAACATAATGCCACTCCAACCGGTGCCACGGTGCTCGCCCCAAGCGACACCACCCTTTTTGCGTAACTGCTATTCACATATTCTGGTTCTCATTGCAGGGGCTCTCAATCCCATGCACTCTCTCCACTCATCAAAATCACTGCCTCCACTAAACAAGATCAATAACCCGGGGCCAGACCTTCCAATGCAATCACACTGCAACATACGCGATCCGCAAATCTCAAACTAATCCAGCAATACCAACAGAGTCTCCAGTATGACTGGACCGACTCTCATAACACATACTAGCCACTCGAGGCTATATCCCTGTGGGTCCGTACACCCAAACTCTGCGAACCCTCAGGTTCTAACTCTGGGAACCTTCCGGTTCCGGCTCTAGAAACATGCACAACATAATCCCGTGGGATTAATGTAGTACAACCCATCACGTACCTCTAACATACCAATACTCTGATCACATAACCCCGGTTACTTACTCAAGCTTGATCCCGACCTTCTCTCAGGCCTCCTCAATAAACTGCCCTAGGTCTGTATCCCGCCCCGCATACCCGACACTCGCTCTCGTCGGCCTATACTCTGCGCTGACAAACACTGCTGAATCCCAACAGCTAAGCACCCTCACATACTCATCGATCTCCCGGAGAATTCTCCAATTCTCCCCCACTAAAGCACTGACTAACTGCCACCGATCGTCATTAACGACCTTTCAGAACAATCCTGCACAAAAGAACATTTACCCGCTGACTGCTTCCCACAAGCATAAGCAACCCTCAGCAAAACACGTCTCCTCCCTGATTAATCCACTCAAAAGAATCCGATCTTTCAATTATCCACTCTACGACTGTAGATGCTACCCGACATTCAACCCAGTGCCGCATCTCCACTATCAACCCTCATGAACGATAACCAACGGAATTCCCAAGCAATAACCCATAACCAAACCCACAACCTGCCAAAAGTTGAATATCGCATCGAAAACCGCACAAGGCTACTGGCACTAAAACACCAATTATAACCATACCCAACCATCAGGGAATAACGAATGCCCTAGCGAAAACCTGAAGCACCAATCCATAACCATGCCAGACCCGCGAAACAACGAATACCGCCTCGAAATCCATACAAGATACCAGCACAATCAATACGCCAAATCAATGCCAGACAATTAAGACATCAAGAAAGCATCATACCCGCAGCTGTCTCCGGCACTGCTCCGTCTCCCTCTGTCGCACGCAGATAAACACGACCCTGAGCCCTCTGGGGCTCCGCTTCATTCTGTCCTCCTCAAATCCCGAATTGGCACTGACTGCCGACAATCCCGTGCACCATGCCCCTCCTTTCCGCACTTGCGGCATGCACCACTGGGCCAACAAGCTCCGGTGCCATCCCTCTCACACTTCCCGCAAGTGTGACCGCTCCGATTCCCCATTCTAACGTCTACGGTCATGGACCGTTTCGGCGCCGACTGCGACTGCATCGGGGCTTGCCTCATCTCACGCAACTGCGACTCAACCTCTAACTCACGCCACATGGCGGCCTCCTGCGATACCAACATGGTCTCGCGTCTCTGCGCAGACACGAACTGTCTGATACTCCCCCCTTGAGCATACTCGGATATCTGGACATCTGAGCCTGCTCCGAAGCGAACTCAGGGCAAAACATCGCCCTCTCAATAAGCATCCCGGTGCTCTCAGTCACCGACTCCAAATCCTGCTTCAGCTTAAGGAACTTCCGAGCCAATTTCTCCTTTTCATCCCGCGGAACATAGCGAGTACTGAACATCCCTCTGAATTGATCCCATGAAACCGTAGCCCTCTGCGCATCGGAAAATGACCTCGTGGTCAATCTCCACCAATCCTTCGCCCCGAGCCTCAATAGGTTCAGAGCACACCCCACCCTCTGATCAGCAGGGCATAAACTCGTGGAGAAACACCCCTCCATGCCTGATAACCATCTCATAGCAACAATCGAGTCCTGAACTCCATCGAATGTGGGAGGCTTCGCATAATAGAAGTCCCGATACTGAAAACTCCGACTAGCCCCTTTCTTTGCCGTGCTACAGCCGCTGTAACCGCCGCGGCAGCCGTCTCTGCGAAAGCCGCATATCGCTCATCGAACTACTTCAATCATAGTGGTCCTGATCGACCCAAACAATTCTGGCGACTCAGCCCGCAACAATGCAGCAACCTCATTACGCAGGATCTCGCGAATCCTCGCATCCCACTCGCTCGTGCTCGTCCGATCGATAACCGGATAACAAGATAGCCACAAGCATCATCCACTACGAACCATGGTACTCATCCCATGACATCCCTCCTCAACATGCTTCGGTGTATGGTACCTGAACCATAGCACCACTCCTCAATCTGCTCCAATGTATAGCACTCGGACCACAACATCCATCTCAATCTGTTCCGATGTATGATGCCCGGACCATAACATCACTCTGTATCCGCTCCGATGTATGGTATCCGAACCATAACATCACCCCTCAATCGGTTCCTTAGGACCTTCAGAATGCCCCCTGTATTAAGTATGGGTCCTCTGCTTTCAGTAGTACGGGCCCATACTACCTGCCACATCTACCCATACTTTCCACACGGACCATCCCAGAGTTCCTAAGTAGCTGATAAACCTGCTCTTTCACCCATCTTAACGCGCGTGCTCGCTTTCCAGCGAAATCCTCTACTCTACCAGCGCACTCATCTGGCTAGGTTTACTCCCTAGTCCCTTCTGCTGTCCTCCCACTTCTTTGCTATCAGCTGCTGAAGAGTTCCTAATGATGCCAGCCCTCTACCTCCTGAGTATCGTCATACTCACTTAGTAGCTGACTCCCATCATCAATAACTCCACAAAGCACAAAGCAAGCAGCATTCGAGCATTGAAGCATACATAGGACTCCCCATCTGTAGTAGCTCCACCTTCTCGGCTCATCCTCGGAAGTACCTCTGTACCCCGTAGCTTTACCCCTTGAGCGTTCTAATTAGATACTCTCACGCATCACATACACACAAAAGCATAACGCACATATAACAGCAAACCCTAGACTAAGGCATCATAAATCAGGCCACTCTAGTCCTAAGATATGAAATACCTAGTCTGTCTCTAGCATGCAATAATGTCTCATAAAGTGCATAATAGATATTTCATAGTACAAAAGTAAGAGTATTTTGGGAAATCACCGTTTGGCTCTGGCTGATTGTACACACTGCTCTTTCTTGCTTTCTCTTTGAACTCTTATTCACTTTTAGAAAACCATTTATTTGGAAAACTTTTTCTTACTTCCTCAGTTTGAGTCCAGATTTACCCGTAGGCGCGTCCGAATCCCTCAAACCAAGGCTCTGATACCAATTTGTAACACCGTGATTTTCAAAAATAAAATTTTCATTTAATTAATCAATTTAATATTAAAACACTTGTTTAAAATCTTATTCACATTCGAATTACAAAACGTAGTTTCATTTCCATTATAATAGAAGACCAGGATCCTCCAAAACACAACTCTTTCTTCGGTGTGTACAATCGAACCGTTGCCATCCCGCGTTATTGTAAGAACCTGAAACATCATAACATAAACAACGTAAGCACGAAGCTTAGTGAGTTCCCCAATATACCTTACGCACATACGCCTTTCCAGGCCCTGACCTTCCGGTCAACTGTACAATGCCTTCCGGCCCAAGAGATACTCGCCTTCCGGCCCATAAGATATTTGCCTTCCGGCCCATAACATAATTGCCTTCCGGCCCATACACATATATAACACCTGATACAAATACTTTAACACATAAAGCACATATATCGAATAACTTACCACATATAGCATACATATCCATATAACACTTAACTTACCACTTATAGCATACATATCCATATAACACTTAACTTACCACTTATAGCATATAAACATAATACATAACATACTTGACCTTCCGGTCACACAGTCAAACCCTTCCGGGTACAGTATAGTGAGAAGACTCACCTCGCGGACGCTGGGAGATAACAACTCCTGAAATCCCTTGCACTTGATCCTCCGAGCTACAAGCTCCCTGAATAACATCATATATCTCTTCATTAATACCTCTATCTTCCACGTTAACTGACCCTAAGAAATTACACCGGTCAACTCTGGTCAACAGTCCATTGTCAGCTCGACTGGACTCGGCGAGTTCCCTGGCGACTCGGCGAGTCTGGTCGTCCTTCAATCCTCTAAGATTCCCCTTCTACTCGTCGAGTATCCTCTTTGACTCGACGAGTCACTCCTGGAAGAATCGCGGGGCCACCCCGACTCCACTAGCCGAGTCTGAAGAACAACTCGGCGAGTCCCAGTGAATCTTCAAGCTACTCGCCGAGTCTGATCATCCGACTCGGCGAGTCCACGCCATGCAGTCGAACAACTGCTTCCTGAAATACGTATGGTCCCGAAATACACACTCATGGGACCTTCTGGACCTCTAACCATCCTATTACTGGGTTACAAACACTTGGGTAACAATATAATAATCCATCTAATCACCAAATGGGTTTCATAAACCCTAAAATCGTGTACTCATTAATATAGCAGAAATGATCCGAAATATTACCTGAATAACACCCTCTCTGTGTCTCCAAACCTCAGAACTCGATCCCCTTGATATTCCTTTGGCCAAAACTCTTCTTCTTCTTGCCCAACAAATTCTTCAAGGTTCCAAAAGCTTTCTCTCCTGCTCTAGACGTCCACAACGATTAGGGTTCTTCTCAATCGGCCAAAAGACGGACATTGACGGCCTAAGAGGCATTATATACGATCCAAAACCAAACGGCTAGGGTTTCTGCTGAACAGCGTCGACTCGCCGAGTCCATATCTGGACTCGTCGAGTCCAGTCGCGAACCCGCGACCAAGTCCGTGCTCCTACTCGGCGAGTCAAGCTCCAACTCGCCGAGTCCCTCCTTTAAAACACCCCAAAATGTGATTTAATAATACTTCGAGATTCCGGGCTGTTACACACTAGAACCAAACATAAATTTAAAATACAATAGGAGTATTTTATGATACTATTGGATAACAACAAGTCTAAAAACTTATCATTTTCATATACCAAGAAAGCCTAGAATCAAACATAAAGTTAAAATACTATAGGAGTATTTTAAGGCACTATAAATAACTTATGTGAAAATTAAAAAACCCTTACCGGTAGGTCTATAATTGTTGAGTGTATACGCTTAGGTTATTTATAATTAAGATTTTATAGACATAGAATTTATGATTTTCGCTCTACTTCCTGATCTCGGTTTGGTTGTGGTCTTAGAGTAGGATCACTTATTCGAAAGTCTATTCAATCTTAGTTATATATAACTAGTATGCACTACATAATTATAGGAGGACCCGGTAACGATAACCCCATAAAAATTCCAATAGAAATGTTTTTATTAGTCTCATAGATTCTTTAGAAACCCCCATTCTCGCATGAACAACATAGATAGATATAGCCACTCCACTACAATAGTCAACAGAGGAGTAAAGGGAGAACAAGAAGGGATTCATGAGGAGGATTCCAAGAAGGGATCAAACGAAGGGAAAGGGGTTGAAGAGATCATTAATGATCCTTACCCCATCGGGAGCAGACAAGAGAGGCGACTTGGACATTCGGGTTCAAACTCTCCACCACGAAGTAATGGAGATCAGTTTCAAGACACGAAGCATGATGGAGCAAAGACTCAACACAACTATGGAGAACAAGAACACCATAAGAATGCTAGGAGACACACATCTCTACAGTTGAAACTAGGGCGATCGTAGCAAGGACAGAGAGCAGAGGAGACCACTCATGAGACGTGCGAGGTGGCAGAGCATCTTATACGTCACATTAATAATTGCTAAACAAATACAACCTAGTGAGTTAGTGATTACACTACTCACACTATGTGTTAGGCTTATCGCCTCTTTCGTAACAACTAATACTAGTAAATCAAGTCACATAATTTCATTTAAGGGTGGTCACTATTAAAAATTCATATGTTTATTTTATATAGACCTTTGTTATGAATTGATTACAAAACACTATAAAAGTCGGAACATGATACGCACAGAAATAAGATAACTTAGTTTAAATAACACTCGACTTATAACCACTACCAAAAGACTTACCACCATTTCATCTTTTAAACCGTATGATGCCTTCCCATAGATCTATAAGGCACGTCCTTAACAACACGTCAGCAAATCCACCACCGCCACCACCACAGTACGACCCCGTGGTGTTCCAGGCTGCTGTAACAGTTTCAATGACAGCCTCCATGACTCAAATCCATGCAAGTGATGTCAGTGGGGGGGGGGTAGTGGTGCTAACAATTCTAACCACGGAGAAAGCCACGAACAGCCTATAGAGTGTTCTTACAAAGACTTCAGGAATTGCAAACCCAAATCCTTTTATAGAAGCTGGGGAGTCATAGTTCTAATGCAATGGTTTGAGAAAACAGAGTCAGTCTTTGACATATACATGTTCCCAAAAAGGAGTAAAGTTAAGTTTGTTGCATTCACCTTCTCTGACAGGGCCCTTACATGGTTGAATGCCCATGTCAAGTCACTAACCCTACCAGTGGCAAACTCAATGGGCTAAGAAAACTTAAAGACCATGATGATAGAAGAGTACTGCCCAAGGGGCAAAGTACAAAAGTTGGAACAAGAGCTGGGAACCTTACCATGACGGACTCTGACATAGTGGCCTATACTAATAGATTTAGTAATCTAGCAACACTATGCCCCAGGATGGTTACCCCGGAGAGCAAAAAGATAGAGAGATACATTTTTGGACTATTCCTCAGATCTAAGGGAATGTATTGGCTTCGAACCCTATGACTTTCGATAGCGCCAAACGCTTGGCCTAGAGACTCGTGATCATGGAGTCCGCCAAGGCGTGATAGCGCCTGTTCCTGAGCCAACCAAACGGAGCAACTATAAGAGAAAGTCTTGGAGCAAGAAGAAGGGACAACCAACACCAGAGCCCTCGAATAGATAATAGATTGTTGCGGTTCATGCTTGTAATGCACGTAGATCCGGGCTAGTCAATTTAGAGATAATAGAGGTCGAAAATGAATTTTCAACAAAATATTATTTAGAATAAATAATCTTAACCAAGTTGTAGAATATGTCTCAATGTTTCCGTACATATAAAGAACACCGAAATCCGAGTTATAACGAGGAAGTTCTGGCCCGTCAAAGTTTTACGGCAAAACCAGCACGACACCTGGAAGCGTAACTAGTAAATTTACGATGGAGCGACTTTTAGCCTTAGCAATCTAAACAAAAGTTGTAGTATATGTTAAACCAAGAACATACAAAAAAAAAAGAACGCCCAAATTTGACTTCGTATGAGGAGGTTATGATTTGTCTAAAATTTGACTTAGCAGTGCACGACCCGAAACTCGAATTTTAGTTCGATCAGTTTTTGGCATACGCGACCTAAATGAGAGTTGAAGATCTCATTAATAGGAACTCAACGGTAAAAAGATAGACGAAAATCGATTCCATATGAAGGAGTTAAGAATTCTTCGCGGTCATTTAACAGTCTAAACGCCTCCTACTGTTAAATTTGAGATCGGTCAAGGATTAGCCGACGGAGTCGAAATGAATGTTATAGATCTTGATTTTACCTACGCGTTGAAAAAAAATAACGTCGAAAATGGAGCTTGTATGCGAGAGTTATGATTTTTATAAGTTTGAAGGCTGATATGCGATAGGGGGTGACGTGGCACCACCAGAATTGGACACGTGGCACCACCAGAAGGCTGCCACATGCCCCAACTCGGCGAGTCCATCAGGAATTCAGCCTATAAATAGAAGTGTCAGGTTCCTCCATTTCCCACACCTTTCCCCACTTCTTTCTCTCTCTAAACTCTCTCTCTCTCTAAGCCTCCCTAACCCCCCCCCCCCCCCCCCCCCCCGTCAAGCTTAGGGTAACTCCCTAGCACAAGGCGGAAGCCCTGGAGCGCCCGACGGCTCCGTGAAAAGAGCCTTTCGACTCAGGAACGCTGCTCCAGCAAAGCCCGGTTTTGCGAAAAACCCGTTGTAAGTCAGCTACGCCTACGCTATCTTTAATATAGCCTCTAATTATTTATAGTAACATTATTAGGACCTTAAAATAATTATTTGGGCTATTATTATGAGTTATATTGAGTGTTATTTAACGCTTATATAATAATAATAATAGCTAGACTATTAATTAGTCGCGGTTAACGTCAGACTAAACCCTAGTCATATTGATACTAGGTTTTGTCGAGGAAAATAGTGTTAATAGTAACGAAGTGTTGTCCAAGCGCCGGGTCACCATCTTCTCATGTGAGTGTAAGGTCCCTTTCATCTTACACATAGATATGAAGTGTTTAAATATAAATTACGTGCTATGTGTGCATATTGTCTGAATATTTGCTATCTATGTTGATGAAATATTTTTATACATGTTTTAAATGATGTAAGTTGTATAAAGTATTTTATGTCTACAAAATATGTTGGGTAAAACATGGGTAGATGAATGATGAGGGATAAAAGCTGAAATAGAGGAACATTAGTAGTACGGACCTAGTGCCCTATAGGTATACATTGGCAGCAGTGGACCTAGTACCCTTAGATGAGCACTGGCAGTTGCGCCACAACCCGTAGATGATTTAGATCTACGGTAAATGTCCTAGTAGCTATGCCCTAGGGATAGTATAGGCAGCTGCGCCTAATAGGGAGCCTTATGACCATTACAGTAGCGTTTAAAGGTCAATACCGGCAGAAGCGCCTCATAGAAAATGTCCCAATTCTGGCAGCTGCGCCTAAGTGACAATATTAGCAGCTGCGCTTGACCAATGTGTCATTGGCAACAATGGACTTCATGTTGTTTCCTTAGGATGATCCTTAGGAATGAATGAATGAGAAATAGCTGATTCTTAGGGTAGATCCTTAAGAATAAAGAAGATAATGGGGATGGGTAATTGGGTTGATTGTTTGATTGTTTAAACATAATAATCATATTATTGTGGGTTGAAAACCCTATGTACTCAACAGGTTTCCCAACCTGACCCACTCAGTTTATTTATATCACAGGTGTTGATATAAAGTCACATTACACTGAGAGATTTAAAAGATATGTAGATCACTAGTGTAAATGAATGTAAGTTCTGTCTATGCTTATGTTTCTGTACTGACGATGACATCCCAAATGTTTTAAAAGTGAATAAAAATATATTTCTTTAGAAATGCTTTGATAACGCGATTATCATGTTTTTCTGGGAACAAATTCCGCAACATTTTTTATTAAAAGAGATACTCTGATTTTTATAAAGCATAAACAAAAATCAGTCTTTTCTGGCCGCAAAAATGGGGATGTCACAGTTGGTATCAGAGCATTAGTTTAAGCGAACTAGGAATATGGATTTATTTCTAGACTTAAACTTAGAATGCTAAGCGATGATTGTGAGGTGTGATCACTAGATTATTTTAGGGATTGTGCCTAAAATGCTTTTATGTGTTAAATGCTTGTGCCTGATATGCTGTTATTTGTTTGGATCTATGGTCTATTGCCGACCGGATCTGGAAACCTTATGTGTTTAGGATTCTAAGCATTTAACTACGATATTAGAACTAGCATATAAACGTTTCGGGGTGATAAGGATGATTTAAACGTCAATCCTAAATAAAGATCTAGATTCACCTTATTCGTTGTATAGATCAAGATGGCAAGGACCCGAAGCGGAAACGTGAATGCAAATGGGAACCGAGATCAGCCCCCAGTGATTGAGAAAATACCGATTGTGGTGGCTGCTGCTGAGCCAATAACGATGGCCGGAGTGCAAGCGATGATCCAGATGATGTTGGATCACCAAATGGAGGAAACAAAACATTTCCTCCAACAGAATCGCGAGGAAGCTACCATACCAATCGTAGAGCCCGAGCTGAATGACGGACAGTCTAAGGAGGGAAACTACAGCAGGTCTGTAGGCCAAGTTGATCCGCCAGTGATTAGGAGAAACGATTAGGATAATGGAGTCGAGAGAAACAGATGCAAGTATAAGGATTTTCTGACTTGCAAGCCATCGACCTTCACTAGGAAGGAAGATCCGATCGGAGTCATGGATTGGATCTCAGAAATGGAGTTAGCTTTTATGACATGCGGTTGCAGAGGCATGTTACAGACTACCTTTGTAGTACGTCGGTTTCGAGGAGGAGCAGTGCGCTGGTGGAACACTTTGGGGAAGACTCTAAGCCCCAATGATCCCATGCAACTGATGTGGGCAGAGTTTTTGGTGCAGTTCAAACGTAGGTACTGCTCAGCCCAAAATCTGCTCGAGCTAGAAAACCAATTCCTTACCTTGAAGAAAGGAAGCATGTCTATTGATGAATACACCAATAACTTCACAGAAAAGATGGAGTTCGCCTTACGTCTTGTGCCGGATGAGCTAACAAAAATCGACAAGTACGCAAAAGGACTTCCATGGGAGTATGCAGTGCCAGTACGTCAAGCACCTACTTTGGAGGCAACTATCCGGGCTGCCAAGTCGATTGAGGAGATGATCAAGGGAAGAGCTGCCAACAAGACCGAGGTTGGCGAAAAGAGGAAGTTTGAGGGGTCTGCGAAGCCCGATGAGAGAAGCAAATCCAGTACCAGGAAGTTTAGAGGAGGAGGGAGGGAAGAAAGATGGTGCGAGAAGTGCAAAAAGAAACACTCTGGAAAATGCGGTGAGGAGGTGACTTGCTTTAAGTGTGGAAAGCATGGGCATTATGCCAACGAGTGTACATTCAACAAAAGGGTGTGTTACGTATGTAACGAGGAAGGGCACTTCAAGCAAGACTGCCCAAAGAGAGAAGGGCTACAAAGCCAAATGTGCCACCAAAGCCAAAGGCGAGAGCATTTCAAATGATCCTTGACGAAGCAGATGACAATGTGAGGATTCAGGAGTGAAGGCTTGACATCCAAAGTTCGATTTATGAAGTAGCCATAGAATCATATGATGTAGCCTATTAGAGGTATAGTCTAGTGTGAACTTGAACACTTATGTAATAGTTTCAAGGAATAATAAAAACCTTTGTTTTGATATTTGATGTGTTAAGCTGTTATGTGATTTTCTTGTATGGTGACTTGGAAAAACTGCGGGACAATACTTGGGACGAGTATGAGTAGGTGTGAATGGTAGTAGAGGCCTGTACTACTGGAAGCACAGGACTCACAATTGGATCAGGGAAAGTCACAAGGTTACCAAGAAGCTATTAATTGATTTCGTTTTATTTAAGTATGTCGTTACCATTGTTTCGGTAATGACTATGAAGAGTGTTGTTATCCCGACCCTAGTAGTCATATCACATTGAGTCCGACTACGATGAGTAGGTTATGTGGTTCAGAGAACCAAGTTTGATGTAGCGTCCGACTTAAACCAAATGATTGAAATCAAAGCAATCAATAGAAGTATCACGCTTGTTGTTAAAGAAGTTGGTAGCTAGAAATGCTACATGTTAAAATGAGATTATATCACATTAGACCATGAAGGAAGGCATATTCCATTCCGGAATTTGACTCTAAGAGACCTGAGTCTAAGCGTTGCTACATATGATGATAGGTCATTAGAATATGACACATCGGTCAATTGTAGCAATCAAATTAACTTATCCTAAGTTTGTTAAAAAGAAGAAGGAGTCTCTAATAAAGAATGAGGTTGTGACACGAATGTCATGATTGAAAGTCTAACGAGCAGGTGCAAGACCGAGCACCGTCTGCAGTCAGGAAGTCTTAGAGTTAGATACTCATTCGAAGAAACATCAAAGTTACGGTTATTACTTAGGATGAAGAGATAACATATGGAGTCATCATGTGATTCCTGTTTCGTTGATGGTTCCGGGACGTAATCATCCTAAGGGGGAGATAATTGTAACGTTGTAGATCCGGGCTAGTCAATTTAGAGATAATAGGGGTCGAAAAACGACTTTTCGACAAAATATTATTTAGAATAAATAATCTTAACCAAGTTGTAGAATATGTCTCAAGGTTTTCGTACATATAAAGAACGCCGAAATCCGAGTTATAACGAGGAAGTTATGGCCCGTCGAAGTTTTACAGCAAAACCGGCACGACACCGGGAAGCGTAAATAGTAAATTTATGATGGAGCGACTTTTATCCTTAGCAATCTAAAGGAAAGTTGTAGTATATGTTAAACCGAGAACATACAAAAAAAAAAGAACACCCAAATCTGATTTCGTATGAGGAAGTTATGATTTTTCTAAGATTCGGCTTAGAAGTGAACGACCTGAAACTCGAATTTTAGTTCGAGCGGTTTTTGGCTTACGCGATCCAAATGAGAGTTGAAGATCTCATTAATAGGAACTCAATGGTAAAAAGATAGACGAAAATGGAGTCCGTATGAAGGAGTTACGAATTCTTCACGGTTATTTAACAATCTAAACGCCTCCAACTGATAAATTTGAGATCGGTCGAGGATTAGCCGACAGAGTCTAAATGAAAGTTGTAGATCTTAATTTTACCTACTCAATGAAAAAAAGAACGTCAAAAACAGAGCTTGCATGCGAGAGTTATGATTTTTATAAGTTTGAAGGCTGATATGCAATAGGGGGTGACGTGGCACCACCAGAATTGGACACGTGGCACCACCAGAAGCCTGCCACACGCCCCAACTCGGCTAGTAGGTCCTCCTACTTGGCGAGTCCATCAGGAATTCGGCCTATAAATAGAGGTGTCGGGTTCCTCCATTTCCCAAACCTTTCCCCACTTCTTTTTCTCTCTAAACTCTCTCTCTCTAAGCCTCCCTAACCCCCCCCCCCTACCCCCCCCAAAGCCTAGGGTAACTCCCTAGCACAAGGCGGAAGCCCCGGAGCGCCCGACGGCTCCGAGAAAAGAGCCTTTCGGCTCGGGATCGCTGCTCCAGCAAAGCCCGGTTTTGCGAAAAACCCGCTGTAAGTGAGCTATGCCTACGCTATTTTTAATATAGCTTCTAATTAATTATAGTAACATTATTAGAACCTTAAAATAATTATTTGGGCTATTATTATGAGTTATATTGAGTGTTATTTAACGCTTATGTAATAATAATAATAGCTAGACTATTAATTAGTCGCGGTTAACGTCAGACTAAACCCTAGTCATATTGATACTAGGTTTTGTCGAAGAAAATAGTGTTAAGAGTAACGAAGTGTTGTCCAAGCGCCGATCCACCATCTTCTCAGGTGAGTGCATGGTCCCTTTCATCTTACACATAGATATGAAGTATTTTAATATAAATTGCGTACTATGTGTGCATATTGTCGGAATACTTGCTGTCTATGTTGTTGAAAGATTTTTATACATGTTTTAAATGATGTAAGTTGTATAAAGTATTTTATATCTACAAAATATGTTGGGTAAAACATGGGTAGATGAATGATGAGGGATAAAAGCTGAAATAGAGGAACATTAGTAGTACGGACCTAGTGCCCTATAGGTATACATTGGCAGCAGTGGACCTAGTACCCTATAGATGAGCACTGGCAGCTGCGCCATAACCCGTAGATGATTTAGATCTACGGTAAAACGTCCTAGCAGCTGCGCCCTAAGGACAGTATCGGCAGCTGCGCCTAATAGGGAGCCTTATGACCATGACAATAGCGTTTAAAGGTCAATACCGGCAGAAGCGCCTCATAGAAAATGTTAGCAGTTGTGCCTAAGTGACAATATTAGCAGCTGTGCTTGACCAATGTGTCATTGGCAACAATGGACTTCATGTTGTTTCCTTAGGATGATCCTTAGGAATGAATGAATGAGAAATAGCTGATTCTTAGGGTAGATCCTTAAGAATAAAGAAGATAATGGGGATGGGTAATTGGGTTGATTGTTTGATTGTTTAAACATAATAATTATATTATTGTGGGTTGAAAACCCTATGTACTCACCAGGTTTCCCAACCTCACTCAGTTTATTTATATCACAGGTGTTGATATGAAGTCACATTACACTGAGAGATTTAAAAGAGATGTAGATCACTAGTGTAAATGAATATAAGTTCTGTTTATGCTTATGTTTCTGTATTGACGATGACATCCCAAATGTTTTAAAAGTGAATAGAAATATATTTCTTTAGAAATGTTTTGATAACGCGATTATCATGTTTTTTTGGGAACAAATTTCGCAACATTTTTTATTAAAAGAGATACTCTGATTTTTATAAAGCATAAACAAAAATCGGTCTTTTCTGGGCGTAAAAATGGGGATGTCACAATGCTGCCACAACAGCTGCCACTCCAACACCCATCAGTCGTTATGTTGGAACCCTTCTGAAGTGTAACAAGTATAAATCCCATCACATCGGAGCTTGTCGAGCGATGTATTGCAAGAATTGCAACAGAAAGGAGCACACTGCCTGTTTCTATAGGGCACCGACACAACCAATCTCCCAGATCCCCAACATTGGAGTAAGCCAGATCTGTTACGGGTGTGGTGAAACTAGACACTACAAGAGTAATTATCCAATAACAAGAAATGTCGGTGGAGACGGAATGGTACTGATGATCACCGCAGGAGATACTCTCCTAGAACCACCTATGAATATCGGTAGGACGTTCCCTAACAATAATGTTTAGGCCTAAAAATCTTTCTAAAACCGGTGCCGATTAAAATGTAATCATAAACGGCTCCCTCGTTCGAAAAAATCACATCATTCATATAAAAAAAATTAAGGATCCTTACAGGTGAGTTGTAATGGCTTAGTATAAACGTAGGGTCATATATAATTAAGATTCTACAAGCTTAGAATGCGTGATTTTGCCTTATTTTCTTTTCCTTGTTTAGTTGTGAATTTAAGGCAGAGTCTAAAATTGTTGTCGCCATAGGGTGTTCATGTTGTAGTGAACGAAGCTAACTCCAATTTTGTATAATCTGTCATACCAAATGTTTGAGTAATTTTATAGAATATGTTAAAAGATATTTGTTTGCTTTTGTAAGTAAATTCTTAAGAAAAATTTGAAAGCAGGTACCTGGAACCGGAACCAAAACCGGCGGTTCCGGTTCCGGTTTAAAAATATTGAGAACGGATACAACTGGTTCCGGTTTCAACATCTTAAGAACCGCCAATTCCAGTTCCGTTAAATTTAGACGGGTACCCGCATATGCTCACCCCTAAACATATACATGGAGATTCATGGAAGGTTCTTTAATCACATATTTGTTGTCTCAAATTATATTTCTTTTTCAAACGAAAGGATCTGTGCTTTGTGTTGTTGGTTCTCATTGAAAACCTCCCAAAAACTAGATATATTTTGTTTTATTTGACAGAAGAATGAGAAATGGGAAGACATTGAGTACATAAAATCTTTGATTTCCCATCGTCGGAGGAAGAATGGGATATGGAGAAGACGGTGGGCTTTGTTGAAGGCGAGGAAAAACGAGAAAAATGATATATTGGGAATTTGGTAGATATCAAAATGATAATTAATAATCTTATAGTAATTAAATTTAGAAACACAAGGAATTCTTAAATATTTTTTGAAAACACCTAGTACAAAACTCCGGACATAATAGCATCACTATATTTTGGTAATTAAATTAAATTTTAAACTACCATTATTTGGTAAATAAAACCTACAGTTACTATGCTTGTGTTAAAAACTTTGTGAACACGTCCGAGTTATGAAATTAGCCGAAGAGTATTAATGAGGTTTTGATTTTAATTTTATGAAGCAAGGGTTATCAGGGTTTGCAGTTGGTAAAATCACGGATTAATCGGGTACATGGTTTACGGTTTTGATAGGGATCTTTTATGAACGGCATTCTTGTCACTAGGGATGATTCCGGTGGAGATTACAAAGTGGTTTGGGGGAAACGTAATGTGAATAAGTGATAGTGGCATGTTCGTTCTGGACATATTGGTCAATTATACTCTAGGTGAAGAAGCGAAATCGATCTTCAACTAGAGAAACTATTAAAATTATTGAATTGATTAAACAGGGACAACACCCAACTCTTTCTCCCAGATTCCCAGTAATTCTATTGAGTTTCACTCCCTGGATTTTCATTCTTTTCGCCACTCTTTCAGATGACGGGGCTATTCCTTGAAAGTGTCATCGCCCCTGCTACCTGTAGAAAGAAATTTCCGCTCTTTATTGACTACTAGTTCTTTATATCTGATCCAAGATCCTGTAACATTCTACACTACAATTTTACTACAGACCTTCATAACTAGCCAAGATTATGTCCTCTGAAACTGCCCAGGGTTTCAGGTTGTTGTTATTAACTTCAGTACAACCATGTCGCCACTTTTCTCTTCCAGAGATGCAATCTGCACCAAAGACTTTGATGACAAACTGATCATTGGACATGGAGGGTTTGGAGTTTACAAAGGTCATATTTATATTGAAGAAACTATTCATGTAGTAGCCATCAAATGGTTAGATTCTAAATCTGAAATCTGAGCAGGGGGCGCCTGAGTTTAAGGCCGAAATCAAGATGCTTTCTAAGCTATGTCACTGTCACTTGGTGTCTCTTATCGGTTTTTGTGATGATAACAATGAGATGATCCTAGTTTATGCATATATGCCTAATGGAACCCTCTACCATCATCTGCACAAAGCTGAGAGTCCTTTAAATTGGGTGCAAAGACTAAAGATAGCGATAGGTGCTGGCCGTGGATTGGACTACCTTCACACTGGTGTTGGCACCCAACAAGGAGTCATTCATCGTGATGTGAAGAGTTAAACATTCTTTTGGATGAGAATTGGGAAGCTATGATTTCTGATTTCGGCCTGTCCAAAATAGGCCCAACCAACCAATCAATGTCATATGTTGAGGCCAGTGTTAAAGGCACATTTGGTTATCTAGATCCAGAGTATTTCTACACCAGAAAGCTGACAAGGAAAACGGATGTGTATGCATTTGGGGTTGTATTGTTTGAATTGCTATCAGGGAGGCTTGCAGTCGATGAACGCAATGGTGAGGAGGAATGTAGTTTGGTAAGATGGGCTCAAAAGTGTGTGAAAGAACGAAAATTAGATCAAATGATTGATGCTAATATTAGGGGAACAATTTTTCCTAAATGTTTAAGAGGGTTTGCACAAATTGCAGACCGTTGTTTGCGTAGTGTTCTAAAAGAACGCCCTACAATGGCTGAGGTTGTGGTGTCACTTCAAGCTTTACTGGAACTACATTGTAGACATGAGAATCCTGCTGAGGGATCAGGCATAACTGGATTCACTTGGAAGATTCACAAGTATCTTGTTTCCACGTCTAAACATAACTCGGGTATACACAAACTTTTAATTACTGTGATTTGTGTGTTCATGGCTGTTATAGTACTAGACAATACATATTTAGCAATCTTGATAGCTGAAATACTTGCAATATTAAATACCCAAACATATCTTTGACTTGTGCAACCTATCTTTTGAATTTTGATTTCTAAAAATTTCGGTTACATCTGTCAAGGAATGTCGACCAACATCTAAGCTTCTATCTGACTTTTTGATGTTCACATCTTAAAATTTTGTACTTTGCTAGAGTTTTCCTGGTTAGTCCATTTAGCTGAAGTTGATAATGTTTGATGGATCGAACTGAAGTAAATGGGTACGAAGGAAAACCCGGCAGATATGACAAAACTTAGGATGAAAGTCAAGGTGGAGAAATGATAGAAAAGTTGACTTAGAATCACATTAAGGGTATTTGGGTCATTTAACTTTTTGAAATATGTCTTTGGCGTCTAGCTATCGAATATAAAAATAGGAGATGTACACATTTGTACTTTTTCAACTTTTTCCATCACATTTATTGTATTAATACAATAGATTTCCAATTAATTGAAGTTACACTATTTTCTTCTTCCTGTTTTGGGTTCTTGGTTAGACTAATGTGAGAGCTTTCCACAACAGTTTTAGCTAACTCGGTTAACTTTTAACCTCTTTCTGTCCGTTTTCTAAGATAAAAGTGGCACAAGTTCGTCAAAGAGCTCTAAAAACAACATGAATCAACATAATTTAACTGACAATGATGGCAAGGATCAGGGTAAATTCGTGCCTAACCGAAACTTAGAGGGTCTGCTGCATAGTGGTAAGTAACTTCAGATTAAAATGAAATTTGAAAATATTACAATATTAAATATATATTCATGGATTGTAGGAGTTGTAGCAGGACATCCATTGGTTACAAAGATGAAAAGAGCAGCAGGAATAGCTCAAGAGATTTTTTTCTTACACAAAACAAAAGATGAAGTGGGGGCAGCTTGCTCTCGGGAAGGAACAGTCAGTGAGTCTCTGTTCGACAGACATAAGATTTTCATGGATGAGGTACAGTCTGATCTCTTTCATTATAAGCATTAGAAATTTGTAATCCAGGAGAATTTATTATCTGCAAGTTCCAGTAAATCCCTTTCACAAAAAATCCAGATGGATATATATTGTCGTATTCGGGTCTTTTAGCTTAATAACAGTTGATGTTTAATTGAATGTCTTGATTTATGAACCCTTTATTGTTCTATCGTACATGGAGTTAGCTATGGAACTATAACCCTTGACCACGTGTGTGACGTTTAAGGTGGGGAATTACTACGATTTATCTACTTACTATTAATTTGCTAGAATACCGAATAACATATTAATTTCAATACTAAGTTATTTTTCCAATTAAATTAAAACACCATTTGCTGGTTTTAACTATACGCATGATATATAAATTTGCAGGAGCTTATTGAAAGTCTTTTAGATTATGAGTTTGGCTATCCTCAAAATGCTTGGTATTCCAAATATCATGATATTGGCGACTATCATCCTGGCTCAGTAAGTTCCTAGAAACTGTCTCCATCTTAAAACAACAGTATAAATTAAGGTATAAATTAAGCAAAGATAATATAATGTAAAATGAGGACGTCACAAAAATACTCCTTAAGGATTATTAGCCCTAATTAGGCCATTGATGGAATATAATAAGGCTAAGATCCTCCGAGGACCTCCTTGAGTTAAGAGATGTGGGCAATGATCCTACCATCTCTTCTTAAGAATAAGAAACGGAACATTTATGTGTTAAAAATGGAAGATGGAAAATATGATCAACCCAAAAATCAATGCAAAACATATATTTATGTCACCAAAACGCCAACAAGTGCAATGGTTCAGAAATTACAGCCAAACCGTTTTCCCTTCAAATTTCATAACCAAAACAACTGTTACCGGAAAACTAATGGACCGTTAAGATCTGGACTATGATGTAAGGAATTTTCCATGCACGTGCCAAGTCCAATGATTTTATTATATCAACTAGTTTATAAACCACGGTTATATAATTAATTTAATTTTTATAACAAAAATTTCTAATTATTAATCAATTATTTTAAATAAATTATTAATTAATAGATATACCAAAATATTAAAGTTAGTTATAACTTCAAATTTAACATATAATTAAAAATTAAAAGTTTTCATAAAAAGTCTAAAATTTATTATTTAAAACTTTAACCTCATTAATTGTGATAGAGTGATTTGCCTAATATATCTCCTTGACACATAACATAATATTAATGTGGAGTTGTATCAAAGTGATGCATGACAAAAGAGGATTAAAACTATTTTTTTATTAGTATAGGAATACATTAATTAACTAATAAATAAATAAAAATTATGCCACATGTCATTTTTCTAGAGCTTTAGTTCAAAATTTTATCTTTCATTTTAATGCTTACATGTGGCAGCCTCATATAATTTTCTCTACTAATTTAGCTTTTTAAATATAAATAAATCAAAATATATATTAAATTTTGAATTTTAAATTTGAAATAAGTTATTGCAAAATCAAAATTTCCGTTATATATATATATATATATATATATATATATATATATATATATATATATATATATATATATATATATATATATATATATATATATATATATATATATCGTGACCAAAATTTCATTTTTAAAACATTACTAAACCATAAGTATTAAATCGTTTCAATCATACTAAAAGGGTTATATAACAAATCAGAGTATCTTTTCAAAACACTAGTTCATTTTATCAAAGTAAACATCCCAAGCTAAACTTTTTGGTGTATGCCATGCGATCATCCCGAACTCTTCCCTCCGCTACCAGAAGTACCTGAAACCAAAACTGAAAACCGTAAGCACGAAGCTTAGTGAGTTCACCAACCTACCACATACCATACACGCATAACCATGAACGTATAACCACATACTGGGCCCCAGCCCGCTGCATCGGGACTCGCCCGGCATCAGGCCCCGCCTGGCATCAGGTCGCACCTAGCATCGAGCCCTGCTCGGTATACAGATCTGTCTCCCTTAGGCGCCGCCTGTCTCCGGGCCTCGCCCGCTACACACATAGATACAATAAAATAGCATACTAGAAGATACATCAACATACTCTAATTGTACCCTGATCTAAGGCCTCGCCTAACTTGGGCCCCGCCCCTGGTCTACTATTGAAGTAGTGGAAACTCGTCCATACTCCTGCTTGTAGTGAGATGCGGGCCCTTACTCATACTCACGTCCTTTCTATCACGAGCCTCGCCCCTATTCTACTAATATCGAGATATGGAACCCCATCCATACTCAGGTAGTGATGATACGGGACCTCGCCCACTCTCACCTCCCTACCAGGCACATACAAGTATCACGCAGACAACAAGTATAATCTAACATACAACATAAGGAACTTCCTCGGGATTGCCCTGGCATCAGACCCCCGGTCCGGAGACATACTATTATCTAACATGCTTCGGGCTTACCCCGACATCGGACCCTTAGTCCAGAACCTATCGTACTGACACATGCAAGAATCACAAAGACCTCTAGCATCCTAACATTCCTCTGGCCTCGCCCGTCATCATGTCGTAACCCGAAACATATAACAATAATCACTTAGGGCTAACCCCCGGGTCTTCCTTCTATACATAAACATAAACCTAAACATAATGCGCCGACATTGTGGCCGTAGACCCATGCACACAGTGAGGAGACTCACCTCGCACTGCTGAAGACTAGCGGAACACTTCTAACTACTAACTGCCAAACCCTGAACTGCTGATCCTTCGGCTTCCCGAGCTATCAATACCCAAAATAACATTTAGACCACAGTACTCTCAAAAGTCAACCCATGTCAAACTTGGTCAAAGTCAACGCTCCGAGTTGACTCAACTCGCCGAGTTGACCAACCAACTCGTCGAGTCCCACAATCAGACAATCCCCACAATACTCTAGACTTCGATCCTACTCGTCGAGTTCTCCGTGAACTTGTCGAGTGCACCTTCAACACATCGGGACCCTCCTTCATCTGACTCGCAGAGTTCTTCTTCGAACTCGCTGAGTCCACCTTCATAAATTAAGGAGATTGCCTTAGACTCGCCGAGTTCCTCCTTGAACTCGTCGAGTACGATGATCTTCATATCAACTATGGACCCCGACTGGCTGAGTCCCATACCAACTCAACTCATGCCCTTTAACAGAAGGCTTTTGGGGCAAGAAAGCATCCTGACTCACCGAGTCCCACAAGTGACTCGTCGAGTCCCTCAATGTCCAATTATATTCAGATGATTTTAGGAAAATATAAGGCATGCTGGACCCAGATCTAACCTCCTAGGATCGGAATAACACACAAAGCCACTACCTTTACATCCATGTGTGGCCCTTTTTGCTCAAAAGGCCATAACAACCTCTTAACTTTGCATGGGGAGTTCTAATGGCATAAAGCTTCCACCTTTATGCCTTAACTACTCTAAAGACTCTCAGATCTGAAGGGATCTTGCTTAGGGACGTCCAACCCCACAAGTAATCATTCTTGGTCCAAAAACTTCATAAAAGGGGCTAAAAAGAGATCAAGCAAACCAAAAGTCAAGATGAAGACTTGATTACCAAGAGATGCAACCAATGGAGTGTATCTTCTGGATCTACTTCCTCCTTGAACCACCAACTTCCTTCTTCTCCTTTTCATCTTCAAGAGTACACAATTCACACAAAAGTAGTTCAAACACTCACAAGATGCACTAGGGTTTAGTTCTAGTCTTGAGAGAGCATCCAGGAGGCTGATGAAGGGTTATAATATTCCTTAAATAGGGTACAAGGACCGAATTCAGGGTTTTCCTAAAACCTGACCAACTAGCTGAGTCAGTTCTCTGACTCGTCGAGTAGATCACTTAACCCGCGATCCAAGTCGCGCTCCTACTCGTCGAGTCACCCCACCTACTCGACGAGTCACTTCCTTATTTTGAGGTTTTCTTTCCTTTCCAGGTCTTCTGAATTCGGGGTGTTACAAATCTCCCCCACATAAACTAAACTTTGTCCTCGAAGTCCGTCACGGTCAACTACCTTACAATCCGCTTACAACCTTACCACTACTTACGCACTTCGCCCATTCGGCCCAACCCTCGAAGCATCGCTCTGGCTAACAACTCAGCAACTTCCCACGACGTTTCTAAACGTCACATTCCTTTCCTGCTCGGCCCAATCCTTAAAAATTTCATCTTCAGAATAATCTGATCATTACTACCCTCGAGTACAACACTCTTACTCCATTGGTAACCCCACCGGTATTTCCCGAGTACTTACACTTGACATACAAGGGGTTCACCCCACTTTTACCCTACACTGCCAATGGCCTTCCCAAGGGGTCTTTCCAAGAGCATCAAACCTTTCCAAACTCCATCAAGGATAAATCTTCTACTGAAACCGCAATCCCGGCCACTCCCAGTGCTGGCCACCACACAAATACTCACGGGATAATTCAACATACGATGCTCCACTACCGAAAGCTCCACCCAACGTGGGAATCATATAATCCTTCAAGTAGAAGATCCCTCTCTACAATGGTTAAGACTCAGACAATAGCTGCATCATAGAGCCAAATCATTCACTCTGAGATTATTGATCCCGCGATGAGCAACTTAGCATCTCCCGATTAGCTCACTGCTCTAGGCACAAAATCCCTTATCATCATTCCTGTCTGAAGTCCTGCTGACTCCAAATCCTCCTTCCGGATGAACCGAGACCACCCTGGTCCCAACTGATCTACCATTACCTGAAATACCGATCCCCTGCCGGTTACCGAACGCAAGAACAATCCCTCAGTCGCTCTTAACGACTTCTGAAGATACTGTGGCTACCTGAACTGCTCTACCAACCTAGCCACTCTGGCTCTAAAAGCTCTGGGATCCTCGATCCCCTACCTTAATCCAAAGGTCTTTACCAGTTCTCATCTACTTCTATAAATACACGGGCCTCGCCCACGGGTCTCACCCGAATTATACTTCAGGGCGGCCTCTCCCACAGGTCTCACCTATCCAGGGCTATGCAGGCCTATCCCTCCTCTAATCTCAACTTGCTATTTCCTGATTCTTGTCATGCTAAATCGTAGATACGGGCCCCCGCCCACCCTTTGCGAACTAGGAGATACGGGCCCCCGCCCACACTTCGCTAACTGAGCTGCTAATGAATGCTACGGCGTACCCGCAATCTTACAACACTTCCCTCATTGACTCGCTGCTGGGGAATGTTATGGTTATCCCGCAGTCTTATATCCCGACTAATCTTGCACCTTACCAGAAGCTCTCCGACCTGGTTTCCCCGAACCAGTCAACAACCAATCATGAATACACGAACTCAAGGTTGGAAAGTTTCCCCAACTCCCAACTTACACGCTCCTTAATCCAAGCAGCTACTTGAGCCACTTTCTTCCTCCCCAAAACTGCAAACCCAACCCAGTCTTGCACTTACTTCTGCCCTGAGCCACTCGGGTGGCTCTCCCCCACTTCGATTCATCTAGCTCTTTACAGCTCGCGGCTTGGAAGAATTCCCAATTTTCCCTACCATCCTCTGGCCACTCTGTGGTCATCCCACGATTACCATAGCTAGTGATCTAATGATCTATTCCTAAACGATACTTTCCCCGAAACTAGCGAGACACTACCGAGCCCCATACACACATGCCACGGTTACTCCATCCTTGGTAACCTGCTCTAAAGGAGACGACCTCCAACTATCATTCTAATATCCAGGGTATGTAGATGGCATATAACTCAATCATAAGCAGGCCACATAATCTGAAAATACCTTTACCGATATCAATGCAGAACCATAATAATAAAATCATAACATAAGCTGAAAGAAAATGAAAAGATACGTACCTGACGCATCGGGCTGCTTATGCCTCCTCTGAAACCAACCGATACGCCCTGCTCCTCGCTGTATGCGCCTCTGCCCGGCCCTAACGACCGTCGGTGATCCTAAGGGTTGCAGGGGCAGGTGTCATCACCTGTCCTGCTAAGAACAAAGTGATGGGTTTTAGCCATAAGAACTTTCCTATGTGCGCATGCAAAACCCTAATGCTTGGATCTATGGCTTTCTAATTAAACATGCTTTGAACCAAGACTTCTAATAGTTATATTAGAATAAAAAACAACTTTGAATCAGATCTAGAATCATACCTTTGAATCACTTGTTGATCTCTTGGTCTTGGAGCTTCTAGAGTCACAATTGTCACTCCTCAAATGGCTTACAAACACCACTTAGCAAGAAGATGATTTAGGAGAGAGGAGGGAGAGCAGGAAATCGGCCAAGGTTTCTCTATCTTAGAGGAAGTGCCGATTTCCCTTGCCCTAGGGGTGTATTTATAGTTGAGGATTCCTTAATGATTACAGATAAGTCCCTATCAGATAATCTTCTCTTAAGGCTATGCAAATCTATTCCTAAGATAACCATATGGACGATTCTAGATATCCTAATCCTCTAGGAATCCGTCCATACTATATCTTATATAGATTTACAGTCCAAAGTTTAACTATCAAACAATTGACAGTTTATACCCCTTTATTTAATTAATGTCTTTAAGTCACCAAATTAATACTAATTAATCTATGACTTATATTAATCAAATAACTATATTATTAATCTTTATATTATCTCCATAATATATTAATAATATCTATTCTCTCTTAATAAATCATCTTATCAAGTTGCTATGGTGAAGGCAACCCAAAAAGACCATGCACAATCGAGTCAAGTACTTGCCTAATATAGTTGCAACCTTAGACACTATTCCAACAGTCTCCCACTTGGATAAGTCTAGTAACTATATGCGCTAGTACAACTCGATTTGCAATCGTAGCTCTCAAAGACGCTGTCAAACTCTGATCTAATCAATCTTGTCCTTTAGATAAGGGATCGTACAGTCCTCTGTTAGATATCATGCTGACAATCCTATGGAATGATTAGTCATGCATTTAGGTTTCTCGATCTCCGATTTATTTGACATAGAACTTAATCGAACACATCAATTTAGTTCTGACCGGGCCCGGCACATAAGTCAAATCAAATCATCGAGCGGCCGAGATATCTCTTCTACCCTCTTAGGATAAAATTTACAGATAAACTTCGACTTATATGCATTTACTTATTCAATAACCAACTATACACAATAATGCGTTTTATAACATTGAGTTACCAATGCGTTTTCGCACTATCAATGTACAATCAATTAGCAAATAATAAACCATATATCTAGGTTTTAAGACTATATGATATTATCGTCTTGCGATCACCTCTTAATCATATTCCATACGGTGATTCCAGCAAGCGCGAGTTTATTCCAATGCTCAAAACCAGTTCATAAGCACTCATGAACGTCGTAGCAATCTTTTGCTATGTCTAATACCATTTAGACAATCTAGGCACCAATTCACGACAATCTTCATTCATATCTACTTCCAACATATGAACGATTGTGGACAATTTGAATAATTCGATTATTCCTAATAAACTCAATTATTCTGGAAGTCAAAACATGCAAAAAGAAACAATAGTATAAACAATTAACATAAGACAGTAACTTTACTCATAAATAAAACTCCTTTATTTATTCATCAAATGTCAATTACATTTATCTATTATACGTTTCTAATCCTATCTAATCTATGCTAATATCATCCCTTAACCCAATGCTCCTAGCATGCTGCAAGTGCTTAACCCTAGTCAGTCCCTTCGTAAGCGGATCTGCTGGGTTATCTTCTGATGATATCCTCTTCACTATGAGTTGTCCCTCTTCTACATGATGTCTAATGAAATGGTATTTTCTGTCGATATGTCGAGATCTACCATGATCCCTCGGTTCCTTGGTCAAGGCAACCGCTCCTTCATTATCACAGAAAATCTCCATTGGCTCCTTTATGGCGGGTACAACTCCAAGATCTCCGATGAAGTTCTTCAGCAATATTGCCTCTTTCGACGCTTCGCTCGCTGCAATGTACTCTGATTCGCACGTTGAATCAGCTACGGTTTCCTGTTTGGAACTCTTCCAAGTTATTGCTCCTCCATTTAGGGTAAAGACCCAGCTCGACTGCGAACGGTAGTTGTCCCTATCGGTTTGAAAGCTGGCGTCACTATACCCTCGCACCTGCAAGTCATCACTCCCTCCGAGGACTAAAAACCATTCCTTCGTCCTCCGAAGGTACTTAAGGATATTCTTTACAGCAACCCAATGTGCTATGCCAGGATTCCGTTGATATCTACTAACCATGCTCAAAGCAAAGGCTACATCAGGGCGAGTACAAGTCATAGCGTACATGATTGAGCCAACTGCGAAAGCGTATGGTACTCGGCTCATATCAGCTATCTCGGCTTCGGTACTCGGACATTGAGTCTTACTCAATTTGGCATTGCTTTGTATCGGTAATTCTCCCTTTTTCGAGTTTTCCATACTAAAACGTTTTAGTACTTTCTCTAAGTAAGTATTCTGACTAAGTCCAATTATTTTCTTACTTCTTTCTCTTACAATCCTTATTCCCAATATGTAAGAAGCTTCTCCGAGGTCCTTCATAGCGAAGCACTTCCCGAGCCAGGACTTAACCTCCTACAGAGTTGGGATATCGTTTCCTATGAGCAATATGTCATCGACATATAAAACGAGAAAGCTTACTATACTCCCACTGGCCTTGACATACACACAGGATTCATCCTCGCTTCGTACAAATCCAAACTCTTTGACTTTCTCATCGAAGCAGAGATTCCATCTGCGAGACGCTTGCTTAAGTCCATAAATAGACTTCTCAAGCTTACACACTCTATTCGGATGCTTCGGATCCACAAACCCCTCGGGCTGAGCCATGTAAACATCCTCAGCCAACTTTCCGTTAAGGAAGGCGGTCTTGACATCCATTTGCCAAATCTCATAATCATGAAATGTGGCAATAGCTAGCATCACTCTAATAGATTTAATCTTTGCAACTGGTGAGAAGGTCTCTTCATAGTCAACTCCAGGAGTTTGAGTAAAGCCCTTCGCAACCAATCGCGCCTTGTATGTGTGTACCTTTCCATCCACATCGGTCTGCTTCTTGAAGATCCATTTGCACCCAACGGTCTTACGTCCGGGCACATGATCAACCAAATTCCAAACTTGCTTATCATACATGGATTGGATCTCGCTATCCATTGCCTCTTTCCATTTTGCAGACTCCGGGCCTGCCATGGCTTCCTTATAGCTATTAGGTTCATCAAGATTTACTAGTATACCATCACTAATATACATGTCCCCTTCGGTAGTAATATGAAAACCATAAAACTGGGGTTGAACTCTAACTCTATCGGAACGTCTAAGAGGTAAGGACTCGTCAATTGGTTCAACCGGAGTTTCCTCCTCGGGTTGAGTGCCAGCGGTAGAGGTTCCTTCATCTATCGATTCTTGAATCTCTTCAAGTTTGATTCGCCTCCCACTGTCCTCTTGGCCTATGATTTCTCGCTCTCGGAAAACTCCTCTCCTCGCAACGAAGATTACATTGTCCTTCGGTCTATAGAAGAGATATCCAAAGGATTTCTGCGGGTAGCCGATGAGAATACATCTCTCACTTCGCGGTTCGAGTTTGTCGTGAGCATCTCGTCTTACGAAAGCCTCGCAACCCCAAACCTTGATATGTGCCAACGAAGGAGCTTTCCCCGTCCACATCTCGTGAGGTGTTTTGGCAACCTTCTTAGTAGGGACTCGGTTAAGGATATGGGCGGCAGTCTCTAAGGCATACCCCCAAAAAGATATTGATAGTGAAGCACGACTCATCATAGAGCGAACCATATCCAATAGGGTTTGATTATGCCTTTCTGCCACACCATTCAATTGTGGTGTCCTAGGTGGCGTCAATTGCGAAACTATTCCACACTCCTTGAGATAATCGTGGAATTCAAGACTTAGGTACTCTCCTCCTCGATCGGATCGAAGCATCTTGATTTTCCTGCCCAATTGATTCTCCACTTCATTCTTAAACTCTTTGAACTTTTCAAAAGTTTCTGACTTTTGCTTGATTAAGTAGATATACCCATATCTACTATAGTCATCGGTGAAAGTCACGTAGAAGCGGTTCTCATCCTCCGTGGTCGATCTAAACGGTCCACATACATCAGTATGTATTAGGTCCAATAGACCTTCACCCCTTTCGCATGTTCCAGCGAAGGGTGACTTAGTCATCTTTCCAAGCAAACAAGACTCGCACGTGTCATCTTCCCTAAGGTCGAATGACTCCAACACTCCATCCTTTTGGAGTTGGGCTATGCGCTTCTTGTTGACATGTCCAAGACGGCTATGCCACAAGGATGCTTTATCCAAACTATTGGAAGAATCTATATTTACAACATCATTTCCTATATTATCAACAATCATAATAGTTTCATATATTCCATTGCATGGTATAGCTTCAAAGTAAAAGACACCATTTAGATAAGCTAAAATAGAACCATTCTCATTATTAAAAGAAAATCTAAAACCTTGTCTAAACAAACCATGAAATGAAATGATGTTTCTTGCCATTTCTGGCGAATAGCAACAATTCTCTAAATTTAAAACTAAACTATTCCTAAGCACTAAAGAATACGATCCAATCTTGGTCACAGGCGACGATCTTCTGTTCCCCATGATTAGATTTATCCTTCCTTGCTCCATATCCCTACTTCTTCTTAGTCCCTACACATTAGAACAAATGTGGTAACCACAACTGGTATCAAGGACCCAAGAAATAGCATGATTAGAATCGTTAGATTTAATTGTATATATACCTGCGAAAGATGGCTTGATCTTTCCTTCTTTGATTGCTTGCAGGTACTCTAGGCAGCTTCTCTTCCAATGCCCTATCTTGTGGCAGTGGTGGCATTCAGCCTCCTTTGGGTTAGAGCAGGGCTTAGAGGGATCAACTTTGGTCCCACTAGAAGAGGCACCATCTCGGGCTTTCACCTTTCGTTGGTTCTTGGACGACGCCTTCCTCTTCTTTCCCTTCCCTTGACCAATAGCCAAGAAGGGAGCAGCGGGTGGATTGGGAGTTGGTGTAGCAGACTTATCCTTGAAGTTGCTCTCAGCAACCCTCAAGAGACCTTGGAGTTTACTTAGCGTGACCTCCTCTTTTTTCATGTGGTAGGTCATTCTAAATTGATTGTATGTCGGAGGCAAAGAGTGAAGCACCATGTCGATCGCCAATTCTTCTCCAAAGTCAACATTGAGCTTGCGAAGGCGATCGACGTACCTTTGCATCTTTTACAAGTGCACGGTAAGAGAATCTCCATGACCCATCTTAGTGGAAATCATGCTAGTGAAGATCTCATAACGCTCTTGTCTCACGTTTTGATGGTATCGCTCCAATAAGTCTTGATATATCTCGTATGGATACATGTCCTCATAGGACTTTTGGAATTCGGGGTTCATGGTAGCAAGCATGATGCAATGTACCTTCGTTGCATCGCGCTCATGAGCTTCGAAAGCATTCATCTCGGCTGGAGTAGCGATTTCAGGGTTGATCTTTTCAAGCTTTTCATCGAGGACATATTCTTTGTCCTCGTAGCGAGCGATCGTGTGAATGTATCTTATCCATTCGCTAAAGTTCGTTCCATCGAATGTGACCTTTTGGCAAAGGCTCATCAAGGTGAACGAGCTATCGGCAGCGTTGTTGTTCTTCGACATCTATAATTAGAAAAGGACAAAGATAGATTAGAATATGAATCCCTAATTATCACCCAATAAGAAAAATTAGGGCTAGGATCCAACAACAATATTTACATCTTAGAAAAGGGATGCCGTAATCCAAATGCAAATATTTTGAAGGTAAGTGAATGACGATTCACTAATTCTCCATCATGAATAACCTAACTCTAAGTTCTAAATGTATTTGAGAATTCCTAGGTTTGGTTGAGATTCATTGAAACTTTTCAATGGCATGTTTAAATCTCGATATGCCCCTCTCGTTTGTGACTGGGATACCGAGGATCATAAAGTGGGTGTGAATAACCATGCAAATTCACATGGTGCCTTCGTTGTAACAATCATCTATTCAATGTGCCGGTAAACCACACACGCTCCATCAAACTATGATAAACAACGAATCACCCTTTGCTACCTTCGCTTAGAAACAATTAGTGTGCCGGTAAACCACACACGCTCCACTAACTTCTTAGCAAGGTGCAAAGTGTAATTTCATGGGATTGCATCATTTCACTTTTCCTAAAGTAACTAAGATTGGGAAATTTTAGAAAGCATTTAGTTACTTCGTATTTCTTATTATACTTTTAATGAGAGGATTAGGTTGCTCTATCCTACCCGTTCGGCTAACGACCCTCCACCAATCAAGCAAGCGGTGGGTGTGAGTGTACACCCATTAAGCGCCATTTTATAGGTCGCAACCTTATACCCACCTTATAGATCGGCTTCGTGAATGAGGCCTACTAGCGATAAGACTAGCATTTAGTTATACATATATATAGATATTAATCTTATAATATTATATTAGTATAGGGTTGAATTTTAAACTTGTAAAATTCTAGGGTTTGAAATTTAATTTTATCTAAATTAAACTTTTAATCATAAAATACAAATTTCAAAACTTGAGGGCAAGTTTTAAACTATTCAAAACATAGAGGATCAAATAACAAATAATTCCTTTTTAACAATTAAACACACAATTATCCATATTTGATTTATTTGAGATTTCTTAAAAAAAATATTTACCAATTAAAATAAAATAATTAATAATTATCATATAAGTTAATTAAATATTTGTTTAATTGATAAATATCATTAACTAGATCAGAAATATACTTATATTTATCACAAAATCGGATTTGGGGTGATCTAGAATGATTATGGTAACCTTCCATGAGATAAATACTAAGAAATCCCGAAATTGGCTCTTCCTGACGCTCGGACTCGCCGAGTACCCAATCTGGACTCGCCGAGTCGGGCCTACTCGCCGAGTCCACAGTGGGACTCGTCGAGTCAGTGACTCAAAAACACAAAAATCGAATTTTCAGTTATGATTCATACAAACAAGCAACAATTTAATGGAAAACCAATCTAGGCTCTGATACCACTGATGGGTTTTAGCCATAAGAACTTTCCTATGTGCGCATGCAAAACCCTAATGCTTGGATCTATGGCTTTCTAATTAAACATGCTTTGAACCAAGACTTCTAATAGCTATATTAAAATAAATAACAACTTTGAATCATATCTAGAATCATACCTTTGAATCACTTGTTGATCTCTTGGTCTTGGAGCTTCTAGAGTCACAATTGTCACTCCTCAAATGGCTTACAAACACCACTTAGCAAGAAGATGATTTAGGAGAGAGGAGGGAGAGCAGGAAATCGGCCAGGGTTTCTCTATCTTAGAGGAAGCGCCGATTTCCCTTGCCCTAGGGGTGTATTTATAGTTGAGGATTCCTTAATGATTACAGATAAGTCCCTATCAGATAATCTTCTCTTAAGGCTATCCAAATCTATTCCTAAGATAACCATATGGATGATTCTAGATATCCTAATCCTCTAGGAATCCGTCCATACTATATCTTATATAGATTTACAGTCCAAAGTTTAACTATCAAACAATTGACAGTTTATACCCCTTTATTTAATTAATGTCTTTAAGTCACCAAATTAATACTAATTAATCTATGACTTATATTAATCAAATAACTATATTATTAATCTTTATATTATCTCCATAATATATTAATAATATATATTCTCTCTTAATAAATCATCCTATCAAGTTGCTATGGTGAAGGCAACCCAAAAGGACCATGCACAATCGGGTTAAGTACTTGCCTAATATAGTTGCAGCCTTAGACAGTATTCCAACACAAACTCGGACATTGGGCCTTCTTGCGGCCCCTCTGACTGCAATGGAAACATATTGGTTCTGATCCCTGGGTGGTGGTAGCAGTACAATCCTTACTAAAATGACGAATCCGGCCGCACCTGAAGCAACCAGAATCACAATCGCTGCCACTCCTACACGCACCCTCGTGCGTGCTGTCGCACTTGCCATAGCGCCCCTGTCCCGAGGACCTCTCAATCTAGAATCTGATGTTGTGGGCTTCTTTCCCGATCCCATAGATACCTGAACCTCTTCTAGCTTCCTCTTCTTTTCTGCCTCAAGATCAATCTCCCTTTCTCTGGCCCGAGCGATCATATCTTCCAGCGTCTTGCAGTTGGACCGACTCACAAACTGTCTGATATCGCCCCTCTACATCTCGTGGTACCAAGCCTTCTTCATTTCCTCGTTCGCCACATACTACAGAACCAGAAGGGCTCTCTCCCTGAACTTGGCAGTGATCTCAGCCATTGTCTCTGTAATCTGATGTAGATCATTGAACTCCCGGGCTAACTGCTGCACCTCAATCACCGGTGCAAACTCGTCCTTGAACCTGGCCGAGTAATCGCTCCATGTCATCGCGTCCAACGCGACATCATCCTCGATAGCATGACCAACCTCCTCCTACCAATCATGCGCTATGTCCTTCAGGAGACAGGAGGCGAGTCGAACCTTGTCCCCCTCGGGACACCAGCTAGAACGAAAAGCATTGGTGACATCAGCCGACCATCTGCCGCTAGCAATAGGGTCCCGCCCCATGGTAATATGGAACTCCACAAGCTATGAACTCTCGAAATGTCAATGTATGTGCTCCCATCATGGCCATCATCTCAGTGCAGAAGGCTCCAAGCCTCTCGTCCAAAATCTCCAGTATGCCCTCCTTGACCGTCCCAAAGATCGCAGGAGTCTGGTCTAGAATACTGCACGCAATCTTAGTTTATACAAACTCCCCCATTCGCTCCTCGAGCTGCTCGGTCCCCGAACCCAAGCCTGATCCCTCACCAACACCTGATCCATCCACTGGTCTCTCATGCAATGACGCCATGCTGAAAACATGCCATAACAACCATCAAAATACACATCACTGTTGAGAATCACACACACACACTGAAAGTTCCCTAGTCTTATCTCGACCCCTCTCGGATCGAGTGCGGATCCACTGCTTTCAGTAGTACGTGCCCATAATACCTTCCACATCTATCTGTACTTTCCTCAAGAGTTGCCTCAACTCCACCAAGTCCCTTTCACTACTATCACTGCTCCCAGCACCAAACTTATCCTAGGCCTACCTTAGGGAAATCTCCGACCCAACCCAGTCCTCAGCTGCTGAAGATCTCTCCGTAATGCCAATTAGCCATCACCTGAATACCATCACATGTAACGGGGCTCAGATAATCCTTCGAGTAATAGAATCACCCCTACAATGGTTAGGACTCAGACAAGATCTGCGCAATATGGCCAAATCCAGCACTCTAAGATTATTCAACCCTGATTACATGTGACTTAACGTATTCACCTAATAGCTAAATCCCATCACTCAGAGTCCCACAAAGCACGGATCAAGAAACATTCAGACAAAAGGAAAATCTAACCATAACATAATCAAAAAATCATATTTACATATCAAGAATTTGTACTAGCATGCGGTTCTAAGCTCATATTATCAGGCATAACCTAAACAGGCTATCCTACCACTGTCTATCCAATACTAGCATACAGTTCAACAAACACATATAACAGGCATATAAGGCATCCTTCCTAGATCCTTATCCCTAAACTAGCATGTTGATCATATAATCATATCATAACATAAACTTGTATGGGTAATTTGGGAGAACTTACTTGAGCTCGGCTGATTGCATGCACCACATCCTTTTCTCTTTTGAAAGTTCTTATTCATTTTCGAAATCCTTTTTGTTTTCAAAGTTCTTTTTATAAAAACGATTTCCCTTTAAAAAATTTCTTACCAAATCCTTGGTTTGAGTTCAAACACACCCGAGAGTTTGCCCGAATCCCTCAAACCAAGGCTCTGATACCAACTTGTAACATCCCAAAATCGTGACCAAAATTTCATTTTTAAAACATTACTAAACCATAAGTATTAAATCGTTTCAATCATACTAAAAGGGTTATATAACAAATCATAGTATCTTTTCAAAACACTGGTTCATTTTATCAGAGTAAACATCCCAGGCTAAACTTCTTGGTGTGTGCCATGCGTTCATCCCGAGCACTTCCCTCCGCTACCAGAAGTACCTAAAACAAAAACTCAAAACCGTAAGCACGAAGCTTAGTGAGTTCCCCAACCTACCAAATACCACACACAAATAACCATGAACGCATAGCTACATATCGGGCCCCCGCTTGCTGTATCAGGCCCCGCCGGCATCAGGCCCCGCCTGGCATCAGGTCCCACCTGGCATCGAGCCCCGCTCGGTATACAGATCTGTCACCCTTAGGCCCCACTTGTCTCCAGGCCTCGCCCACTACGCACATACATACACTCAAATAGTATACTAGAACATACATAAATATACTCTAACCGTACCCTGATCTAAGGCCTCACCTAACTTAGGCCTCGCCCTTGGTCTACTACTGAAGTAGTGGAACCTCGTCCATACTCTTGCTAGTAGTGAGATACGGCCCCCTTCCCACACTCACGTCCTTTCTATCATGGGCCTCGCCCCTATTCTTCAAATATCGAGATATGGAACCCCAATTGTAATACCTTATTCTTTAAGTGTTAATTATGAGTCCCTGAGATTTAAGAGGAAAGGTAATTCTGGTTCTTTTCGAGAAAAAGATTTTCATCCGAGAAGGTCTCGGGCGAGTATATGTGTTAGTAGTATTGGGCTTCTCGTCGCCCTCGCATGAATGTAAAGTTATTTGAGAGTGGGTTTAGATTAGAGGAGTTGCAAAGCTTCGAAGTTGATCATTGTTATTAGCTCTTGGTGGTATAAGTGGAAAAAGGATCCCATGCATGCATGGCATGCATGTGAATTTTGAAAGGTGGCTGGGTACGCCCAGCATAAGTTGGACGTACGCCCGGCGTAAGTGGATGAGTGATGCAAGTTGGCCGGGTGAATACGCCCCGCGTACTAGGGAGGTACGCCCAGCGTACTCTCAGAAACCCAAACCCTAATTTTAGGGTCAGCCACTATAAAAGGAACATGTTGGTTCACCCCTCAGCCTCCTTATGCTCATCTTCAACCTCAGAGAAACCCTAATCTCATATTCCCTCCATATTTGAGAGTGTTTGACCTTGGAAAGCTCTTGTTGGCAAAAGAAAGGCTTGAAGGAGAAAAGGGAAGTTGTCAAAGAGGAAGAAGAACGTGTGGAGCTTGTAGATCTGAAGAAATACCACCCTTTGGAGCTAGTTTAAGGTATAAAGCTTCTTGCTTGACCTTCATATTGCATAGATCTATGTATTTTGAAGCTTTGTTATCATTCTTGTCCCAAAAGTCCTCATCTTGTTGCATAGTTCGATTTGGTCAAGAGTATCTGTCCTTTCAGACCTTTGGAGAGGTCTTAAGTGATAAAAAAATGAGGTCCCAAGGGTTGTAGTTGTTCCTTGTATGAGTTATATAGGTCTTAATGGATTAAGACCTTGGATTTAGAGCTTAAGGACGTCCCAAGTGATAAAGTCTGAGACTTTATGATTTCTAATCATATTTGGCCTATGGATCTGAAGTTTGGGCTTAAGAGCTTAAGCCATTAAGATGTTAAAGGACTTAATGGATCTCGCAGTTACGCCCCGCGTAACCTTGAGTATGCCCCGCGTAGCGGGCCAGTGCCCCGTTTTATTTTGATGATCATCGTAGTACGCCCAGCGTACTCCTCCTGTGGACTTTCTTTTGGGCTCTAGTGTTGGGCCATTTGTGGGTTGTTGATGTTTGGGCCACGTCTGGAAATTATGAATAGAGTATTTTGGGCCCAATTAATATTATGGATATTGGATCTAGGCCCATTTGGTGAGGTGAGCCCAATTTGGTAAATTGGGCCAATGTTGGACTTTGTGTGAGTTTTAGACTTTGGTCTTGGCCCGATAAGTGGTAGTATGTTTGACCTAATGCTTATGCTTGTTGTGTTGGTTAGTTCGGGATTCGCGATGAGTTGGTGGTTCGAGAGTCTGCTTCTTTAGTTCAGAGTTTCGGCAGTGCGAGGTGAGTTATCCTCACTATATCGATAGGGTCTACGGCACCAAGGCCGGCCCTTTATCGGATGGAAATCCGGATAGTTGTCTGTTATGGTATTGCTTGATATGGGCCGGAAGGCATTCTATATTATGGGCCGGAAGGGATTATGTTATGGGCCGGAAGGCATTTTATGTTATGTGGACCGGAAGGTCATGGCCTAAAAAGGCGTATGTGCGTAAGTAGTAATTTAGTTGATACGTAGGGTGATGCTATGCTAGTGACCAGTTAGGTCGGTTTTCTGGTTAGGATGATGGTATGTTATGTGATCTGCTTGATCGGCTTGTTGACTGTTAAATGTTATTTGTATGTTTGTGTGAGCATGGTTGTTGGACTGGAGTTGGGTTGAGGCGGGTCCTGCTTTGTGCTGTAGGACAAGATACCCAGGGCGGACCGGTTGTCCCGAAGGCCCAACGAGCGGTCCGGATAGGCTGTAGGCCCCAATAGGGCGGACCAGACGTGCCGAGGTTCGGAGAGTGGACCAGGCCGACTGAAGGCCTGGTGCGGGCGGACCAGTCATACTGTAGACTCAGAGAGTGGACCAGGTGGATTAAAGGCCCGGTGCGGGCGGACCAATCACACTGCAGACTCGATGTATATGGCTAGATTCGGAGGGTGGACCAGGTGGACTGAAGGCCCGGTGCGGCGGACCAGTCACACAGTAGACCCGAAGTGCATGGTTGTTCTGTGATCGGATATGATATGGCATGTTATGCGTGTATGGTATATGTGGTTGGTATTTTGGTGATATCTCACTAAGCTTTCGGGCTTACAGTTGTGGTTTTATGTTTTTCAGGTTCTTCGAGAGACCGTGGCAAGGCGAAGGCGTGATCGTACCGCTCCTCGTGTTTATGTTTATGACATGGTTCTGGGAATGCTCTGATAATAAATGTATTGAAAACCTTTTTGTAATAACATTATTAAAATGGGTTGTTTTTGAAAAGTTTAAATTGGTTGGATTTTTCGGACATTACACCATCCATACTTAGCTTGTGATGAGATACGGGACCTCACCCACTCTCACCCCCTACCAGGCACATACAAGTATCACGCAGACAACAAGTATAATCTAACATATAACATAAGGAACTTCCTCGGGATTGACATACTATTATCTAACATGCTTCGGGCTTACCCCGACATCGGACCCTCATTCCGGAACCTACCGTATTGACACATGCAAGAATCACAAAGACCTCTAGCATCCTAACATTCCTCGGGCCTCGCCCGGCATCAGGTCGTAACTCGGAACATATAAAAATAATCGCCTAGGGCTAACCCCCGAGTCTTCCTTCTATACATAAACATAAACATAAACATAACGGGCCGACATTGTGGCCGTAGACCCATGCACACAATGAGGAGACTCACCTCGCACTCCTGAAGAGTAGTTGAACACTTCTGACTGCTAACCGACAAATCCTGAACTGCTCATCCTTCGGCTTCCCGAACTATCAATACCCAAAATAACATTTAGACCACAATACTCTCAAAAGTCAACACAGGTCAAACTTGGTCAAAGTCACCGCTCCGAGTTCACTTAACTTGCCGAGTTGACCCACCAACTCGTCGAGTCCCACAATCCCCACAATACTCTGGACTTCGATCATACTCGTTGAGTGCACCTTCAACACATCGGGACCCTCCTTCATCTGACTCGCCGAGTTCTTCTTCGAACTCGCCGAGTCCACCTTCATAAATTAAGGGGATTGCCTTAGACTCACCAAGTTCCTCTTTGAACTCGTCGAGTACGATGATCTTCATATCCACTATGGACCCCGACTGGCTGAGTCCCATACCAACTCAACTCATACCCTTTAACAGAAGGGTTTGGGGGCAAGAAAGCAGCCTGACTCACCGAGTCCCACAAGTGAGCCGCCGAGTCCCTCAATGTCCAATTATATTCAGACGATTTCAGGAAAATACAAGGCATCCTGGACCCAGATCTAACCTCCTAGGGCCGGAATAACACACAAAGCCACTACCTTTACATCCATGCATGGCCCTTTTTGCTCAAAAGGCCATACCAACCTCTTAACTTTGCATGGGGAGTTCTAATGGCATAAAGCTTCCACCTTTATGCCTTAACTACTCTAAATACTCTTAGATCTAAAGGGATCTTGCTTGGGGACATCCAACCCCACAAGTAATCATTCTTGGTCCAAAAACTTCATAAGAGGGGCTAAAAAGAGATCAAGCAAACCAAAAGTCAAGATGAAGACTTGATTACCAAGAGATGCAACCAATGGAGTGTATCTTCTGGATCTACTTCCTTCTTCTCCTTCTTCCTCTTCAAGAGTACACAATTCACACAAAAGTGGCTAAAACACTCACAAGATGCACTAGGGTTTCGTTCTGGTCTTGAGAGAACATCCAGGAGGCTGATGAAGTGTTATAATGTTCCTTAAATAGGGTACAAGGCCCGAATAGGGTTTTCCCAAAACCTGACCAACTCGCCGACACAGTTCTCTGACTCGTCGAGTAGATCACTTAACTCGCGATGCAAGTCGCGCTCCTACTCGTCGAGTCACCCCACCTACTCGACGAGTCACTTCCTTATTTTGAGGTTTTCTTTCCTTTCCAGGTCTTCTGAATTCGGGGTGTTATATATATATATATATATATATATATATATATATATATATATATATGGTGAGGTTCAATAGAGAACCATAATTAACCACAGAACCAAGAAACCTATCGTGAGCGTCAGAAATCATAACGATCAACCGCCAAGGAAATAGATGTACACTTTTACATTGGACGCACACATACCAGATTATACCAAAAAATCTACCCTTTACAAAAACACACACCATTTTTTTTCGTTTAAATTTTTTTTTAGGCCATGTTTTTTATCGAAAAAAAACTGAATATACCGTTATTCACGATTTTTCGTCCTCTTTCCATAAAGATCCATTATAATATACAAAAAAACGAATTTTTTTTTGAAAAAACTCACCTCATTTCTTTGATGAAAAAAGTTAAGGTCTACTTTTTTTATAGAAAAAAAAATAATAAATATATCAAAATTCATATTTTATGAAAGAAGTTAAGGTCTACTGATCGAGGGTTTTTTTTTTTTTATAAATCGGTATTGATGTTTATTAATAAAGTACAAAAAATTAATATTTTTGGTATAATTAGTTTTTTTTTTGATAAAAATGAACTTAAATATTGAAAAAACTAAGAAAATTACGTGAGTTTTTTTCAAAAAAAAAAAATCGTTTTTTATATATTATCATGAATCTCTATGAAAAGATGACGAAAAATCATGAACAACGGTATATTAGGTTTTTTTTTCGATAAAAAACTTGGCATAAAATTTTTTTTAAATGAAAATAAAAGAAGTGAGTTTTGTTATAATACGATACATATGCGTCTATTATAAAAGTTTACAACCCTTCCTTTTACCGTTGATCGTTTTAAATTCCGACGCTTTGGATTGGTTCCTTGATTAACAATGGTGCTCTATTGAACTTTTTCATATATATATATATATATATATATATATATATATATATATATATATATATATATATATATATATATATATATATATATATATTAGGTTCATGTGAGAGGGTCTAATTTTGTGAGACCGTGAGACGCAATCATAGCCACTCATTTAATAGATAAAACAAAAATATTTTTAAAATGCAAAATAATTGAAAATTTTCTATTTTTTTCCAATATTATTTTCGAAATATATATTTTCCAAAAAAAAATACCAAAAAAGTTAAAAAAAAATATATTTTTTAAATATTCTAGTAATATTCTATTAAAATATTTCAAGTATTTTTCAAAAAAACCGAGATCTTTTTTTATATTATATTATTTTTTTATTTTTATTATTATTTTTTTTTTTGTTAATTCAAATTCCGAAAATAATATTTAAAAAAGAATTTTTTGGATTTTTCCATTTATTTTTCATTTTAAAATTATTTTTTAGAATATGTACAATATAATATTCTATTAGAATACTTCACGTATTTTTTTAAAAAAAAAAAAAAACGGGATTTTTTTTAGTTTTTTTTAATTTGTTTTTATTTTCTTTTAGTTAATTCAAGTTCCGAAAATAATATTTACAAAAAACAATTTTTTGGATTTTTCCATTTATTTTGCATTTTAAAATTATTTTTAGATTTGGGTTCACGGTCTCACAAAATTAGCATGGCTTCAAATGAACCTGAAAATATATATATATATATATATATATATATATATATATATATATATATATATATATATATATATATATATATATATATATATATATATATATATATATATATATATATATTAGTTTATAACCTGTGGAAACCACGGTTACAAAATTAATTAAATATTCATAGTAAAAAATTCAAAATTATTAATCAATTATTTTATATAAAATTTTAAATACATTATTAATTAAGAGATTTTTTTTATTAGTTATGTAAAATTATAATTATTGATTCAAATAAATATGTGGAATTAATTTATCATATATATTAGACTCTTTTTATTTGTGAACTAATAAATACAATAATATAAAATTTAAATTTTAAAATAAAGAATAAATAGATTGACAAATAACATCACATTAATTAGGAGGTTTAATGAATTTAAAATAGAGAACTAATAGAATGACAACTGGCATCATATTAATTAGGAGTTCTAATATTATGACATTTGGCAAAAGAACTAGTCTTTTATTAGTATATAATATATATATATATATATATATATATATATATATATATATATATATATATATATATATATATATATATATATATATATATATATATATATTCCTTCTGTTAAAACGACATTTAATAAGGGAACTAAAGCTTTGACTCATAACCGATTTAGATCTGAATTTAATTGTAAATTGATTCCTTACGCTTAAACCCAATTTATTAAGGAAATAACCTAAAATCATGGTAATTTATTTGAAATAAGTTATTTTTTCTCTGTTAATTTAGTTTTTAAAATTTAAATAAATCAAGATTTGTATTAAATTTGAAATTTCAAATAAGTTATTTGAAACTCAAAATTTTCCTAATACATTTTCGTTATGTTTAAACGTCATTAAATAACAAAATAAAAAGACGAGATTTGTCAATGATTTAAATTGGTTACGAATTTAATTTAAATCGATGCCGTAGGGTTAAATCCTATTTATTAAGGAAATAATTTAAAATCATGATAATCTATTTGGAATAAGTTATTTTTCTCTATTAATTTGGTTTTTAAGATTTAAATAACTCAAGATTTGTATTAAGGTTGAAATTTCAAAAAAGTTATTTGAAACTCAAAATTTCATTAAATAACAGAACTAAATAGATGGGATTTGTAAACGATTTAAATCTAATACGAAATTAAATTTAAGTTGATTTCATAGGATTAAATCCCATGAAGCTATAAACTCAATTTCCTTATGGAAATTTTAAATTGTTTTTAAAATTTAAATAAATCAAGATATGTAGTAAATTTGAAATTTGGAAATCAAAGTTTTCCTAATATCCATGTTCTTTGCGTTCAAACGCGCATTAAGAGAACTAATATTCTGGGATTTGTAAATTGTTTAAATCTACTGAGATGTTAAATTTGAATTGGTTAATTAGGATTAAATCTTAATCATTAAAGAAAATTATATACAAATCATGGTAATTGGTTTCAAATAAGTTATTTTTCTTTTTTTAATTTAAATTTTAAATGAATCAATGTATGTAGTGAATTTGAAATATAAAATAAGTTATTTTGAATCTTAAAATTTCCTAATATATACTTTCCTTGTGTGAAATAAGTTATTATTCTCTATTAATGTAGTTATGTATTTATAATATCAATTATCAAACCTTATTCTTCCTTATTGACTATTGAATATTTTCCTTATTAACTATTTGTAATACATCATTCTTTTACGATATATATATATATATATATATATATATATATATATATATATATATATATATATATATATATATATATATATATATATATATATATATATATATATATATATATATATATATATATATATATATATATATATATATATATAGGTGATTTCAATTGAGAAAATAAAAAAGATTGAGAATGGGGGAATCATTCTAGCCACTCATTTAATTAGCCTCTAAACATAAAGGACACGGTGACAAACTTGTAAATATGATATAATAGCTTTCAATCATAAATACGTAAGTGTAGAGAATACCAACATTCAATAGTTGAAATTCATTTGTTTTTTGCTCTTTCAATCCAACCTTCAATTCTGCTTGAATACGAACATATCTTCAACATCTATGATTAATTATACTCCCAACATCATTAGAACAACATCATCGATAATCAACAAAAAATTCAATTCGTATCATTCATTCAACATCGTTCATCAAATAAAACATCGAAATTAAGGTTAGAAAAATATCAAATCATTTTTTGTTTGAAAATTTTCATATATTTATCTACCAATCTACTATTTTGTAAGATTTAAATAGTCAAAGTATCATATTTATCACATTTTTAAAAAAGTTAACTTGTATGCACTCCAACTATTTGATGAAGTGCATAAACTAAATTACCACGTTATATTCACATATGAATATGTTTTTTCACCTGAATCAATATGTTATTATTAAAACACAAAACAAATATGTAAGTCGGTATGTTATTCATATGTGAATAACATATAAAAATTATATATATGTCTGAAAACACCTTTTAATATTCATATATGAATATACTGTGCAATATTCACATATGAATATACCAACTATGATTCATAAGTGAATATATGATCTAATATTCACAAGTGAATATACTATGTACTATTCTCATGTGATATACCATGTAATACTATATCATATTCACATACGTAAATATCATCTAATATTCATAAGTGAATATACCATCTAACATTCACAAGTGAATATACTATATAATATTCACAAGTGAATGCATCGTCTAATATTTAAATATGAATATACTATGTTTAGTATATGTTATATTCATATATGAATGATACTTAAATTGTAAAAAAAAAATTAATCATAGTTTTTATTCATAAGTGAATAACGAATGTAATGTAGTAAAATCTGATTCATTTTTATTCACTTATGAGTAACGATAGCTGAAAATATAAAAAAAAAAATTGTTTATTTTATCTTAAAACTATATCAATATATATGTCTATTTGTAGAGAATAAAAAATCATGAATTTTGGTATATTTAAAATCATTTTTCGATAAAAATAGCTTCTTAAAAATTTTAAAAAAAAAAAAAAACCGAAAAAACTATGTTTTTGTATATATTAAGGTAATGCTTAGCATAGTTTAACGAAACATGTTTTGTTGGAAAAAACATGTGCATTCCTTTCTAATTTCCATCGGTACGTTGGAGGCTTTTGTATCTTTCTATTTCTATTTTTTGGTGTTTTTTGTGGCTTTTTATGTGTACATTTAAAAAAGTACAATACTATCATAATATTTCATAATTTCAATATTTCGTCATATTTTAGTATTGTATTTTTATAGTTTTTCATATTTGACAATGCAGTATAATTTTTCTAAATTGGTAACTCGTGTAGTACATGAGTCCCTAACCTAGTGTGTGGTTGTTTGTGTGGGTGTGTCTATATATATATATATATATATATATATATATATATATATATATATATATATATATATATATTATGTAAAATCTAGCTAATATTCCCTCTTAAGACCAGCCTCACACAATGTTCCCTCCAAATTTCCATTTAGATATTAGAATATGTTTGAACATATGAATCCAAGTTATTAACTACCTTTCTCATACATGGGAGTAACTCAAAGTAACAAACTCTCACTTTATCTGAAACTGTTAAATACTACTTCAACATTCTAGACATGCCTTCCTCCTAGTTCATGTTGTTTTTTTCTTGTGAAGATGCAATTGCATACATCTGACCAAGGATTGCTTTTCGAGAGATTACAGGGCGCAGTACACCGGTATTTGCAGAGGTGCAAGGAAACAAATGGGAAAAAAAGGTGGAGTTATAGTTAAAGAGGTGGATTCATAATCAAATAAGAATATTTGACATGTATCTTGTAGCATGTCAGAAGGAGGAATTAGCAACACAAGCTTTTGAGAGTTGTTTTATGGTGAGCACATGATGGTTAAACTTTTTAATTTACTTGCATATCTTGCTTTCATGAATATCAATATATTGTATATACAATCTACATCCTCATTCACTATTGGTAAGATTTGTGTTCAATCTAAGACACTAACATTGTAACATCCATAAATTTTACGCCAAATTTAAACTTTTTCAATCATAAATAAAATCAAATAGTATTTTTTTTACAAAAATGTTTTCAAATCATTATCCATCAGAGTGTCCCAATAACCAGATCATAAGGATGAGGAGCGGTACGGTCATGCCTGCGCCTTGCCATGATCTCTTGAAGTACCTGAAACAATAAACTAAAAACTGTAAGCCCGAGGGCTTAGTGAGCTACCCCCAAAATACCAACACCACATTGACAATACCATATTAGTAGTAATCGACCAATCAACATGCACACTGGGCCATCGGCCACAGTCTAACTAAATCTATACCGAGCCTTCGGCATGAATGGACCGCCACATGGGCCTACAGTCTCCCCGAACCGCTCATAGGGTTTGTTGGCCTTCAGCACAAAGCAGGACCGCCTCAACCCAACCAACGAACAAATAATCATGTGCGCATAACTAATACATATTGGCATATACAGACATCAAACATATCTATCTTACTGATCGCCAATCATAGCATTCTCTTATAACTAAAGCACCGACCTAGCAGGCCGCTATCACACCAATCCCTAAGGATCATAAAGCATAACGTACTGTCTATCCTGATTCCGATCTATCAGATCATAACCGCGTATAACATATCGTAACCACAAGTAGCACAACGTAACAATAACAACTAAAGGGCCGGCCTTGGTGTCGTAGACCCTATCGATATAGTAAGGATAACTCACCTTGTAGATGTCGAATCGGTTGATAAATCCCAACTCCCGGATCACTGGCCAAAAGCTCCACCACCTATTACCATAATACGAATTCACCCATAAGTCCTCATCCTCATAAGGAACTCCATAAACCAACTAATAAATCCCTGGTCAAAGTCAAAGTCCGCAGTCAAGGTCAACAGTCCATGTTGACCTCAACTCGCTGAGTACCCTTGAAGCACTCTCTAACTCGCCGAGTCACCGGGGTGACTTGTCGAGTTCCTCCAATTCGCGATTGAATTTTAAGGCCACCCGTTGAGTTTCATCCTTGCAACTCGATGAATACACATGCATACATAACTTGGAGGAAACTCATCTGACTCGTCGAGTTGTTCATTCAACTCGTCGAGTTTATGGCAATCTTCATCAGACTCGCCGAGTTGTTCATCCAACTCGTCGAGTTCATGGCCATCTTCATGTGACTCGTCGAGTCAACCATGTGACTCGCTGAGTTCCTTCAGTCCTTTTTCCATACAGACTCATCTGAGCCATGCAGCGGCTCCAAACTCCAGATCCAGGCTTCTAGGGCATGCTTTTCACGTAAAGTTGCAAACTTTACATGCATGCATAGCTACACAGGGTCTAAATGTCCAATCCAAGACTCTAATGGGGTTTCCTACCCAAGGAAGGTTTCAGTCACACCCAAACCAGAAACTTTATGACTATAGGGCTTAAGAAGGGTCCAGATCTGAAGTTACAACTTCAGATCTAGCCCATAGCTCACCATATCAACTCAAAGTCCATAAAACCCTAAAACTCAACCAAAAAGAGACCTAGAAGAAAAGGGAAGTAAAGATTGCAACTTGATACCTCCAAAAGATGCTAGCTGAGGTAAGTTCTGCTTCCCACACCTTCCTTGCTTCAACTCCTTTGCTCTTCGAGCTTTTCCATCCTAGCGAACCTTCTTTCCAAGGTTTAAAGCACAACAACAAGAGAATATCACGAATTAGGGTTACTGGATTAGAGGGGCGTAGTAAAAGAGGCTGAGGGGGGGGGGGAGGGGGGAACACGGTCCTTAAATAGGGTGCAAAACCCCGAATTTAGGGTTTCCTCTGCCAGCACCTACTCATCGAGTTCCAGCCATGGACTTGGCGAGTAGTTTACTAATCACGCGATCCCACCCTGCTGCTACTCGACGAGTACGGAACCAACTCGTCGAGTAGGACTTAAAACCAAAATAAACTTCTATTTAAATCAATACCTGAGAATTAGGGTGTTACAAACATTATTGAATTTCTCTAATTATTTAGGGAATGAACTATCATGAAATAATGGGGAAACAAAGAAACAAATAGTTCTTGATAATTACAAGAACCTTGGTGCCTTGATGTCCTCTTTAAAAATAATTGCTCCAAAAGCTTGGTTTCTTGGTACCAACAATGGGCTATTTATGTAATGTAACATCCGGATTCCCAGGTATATTATTTTATTCATTTATATTTGGAGTTTGTGAAGGAACTCGGCGAGTTGGTGCATAGACTCGCCGAGTAGGGTCGCGGATGTTCATCCGGGTTCGCGACTGGACTCGACGAGTGCATGGGTGGACTCGGCGAGTCCACGCTGTTTAATGAAACCCTAATTTCCAGGGTTTGGGACCTATTTAAAGGCCCTTAAGGCCGTCATTTGCGGCTACCAAACCCCAGAGAGAGACCCTAAGAGATCTAGATCGTTTATGAGGAAAAGAGAGGCCATTGTTGATCATTTGTTGGTGTAATTTGAAGAAGAAGGTGACCAAGGAAAGAGGAGGCTGAAGGAGGTGCAAATCTAGTGACTTTAGAGTTCAGAGGCTTCATATTGAGGTATTTATTCAGACCTTCTCTAGTTTTGGGTATTGATTCATAGATTTAGGGTTTTCAAACCCTTTGGAAGATTATTATGTAGAGAATTTGGTCCCTTCTCGAGTTTATGCTTTGGATCTGGACTCAAAGAGGTCCAGAGACCTTAACCCTTGGAGCTTTATGAGTCATTTTGGGGTTATTGGTCTTAGGTTGTCATTTTTGGGCCTAAATCACCATTTGATGCCATCTAATTGATATATGAGCATCAAGGTTCGAACTTTACGTGACTTTCATGCTTGGGAAGGCCAGATTTACGGATTAGGGGCACAGATCTGACCTTAGGAGGTCAATAGAGTTTGTGCATGGCATGAACTCGTCGAGTTGTTCTTGAGATTCGGCGAGTAGGGTTGGGGTTTCACGTAAACCACTCGGTGAGTAGATTTGTCGAGTTGGAGAAATAACTCAGTGAGTCAGAGGGGTTTAGAGGACTGGAGTTCAAGGTGGAACTCGTCGAGTTGTTCTTGAGACTCGGCAAGTTGAGTCGGGGTGGTCCCGCGATTCATGCCAGGTGTGACTCGTCGAGCAAGGAGAAGGACTCGACGTGTTAATGAGGCTAGTAAGATATAGTGGACACGTATGGACTCGCCGAGTCGCCCTAGTGCACTCGACGAGTCGGGTCAAAGCTGACCATTGACTTTTGTTGACTTTTAGGGTTTGGTCAGCATTGGGGCCTTGGGCCAAGAGAGGGGTAAAATGGTCTTTTACCCTCCTGAGGATGCCAAGAGAGGATGGAGTCTAGTCCCGAGAGTTATATTTATGAGAGTATTTATTTCATGTGTTTAGGCGGGGGCTAGATCGTATTCTTTTCGGAGTCAGAGCTTTACCGAGACGTCTAAGGTTAGTCTTCTCACTATGCCTTACCCGATGGGGTAATTATGTGTGACCGGAAGGTCTTATGTGCATGTTGTGTATGTGATGTATGCTATATGTGATATGTTATGATTTGAGTATGATGATGTGGACTGGAAGGTCAAAATGATATGGACCGGAAGGTCAAAATGATATGGACCGGAAGGTCAACAAAGTTTCGGAATGGAAATCCCCTGAGACACTTGGATCGGAAGATCCTAGGGCTTGGAAAGGCGTATGTGCAGTATGTGGTATTTTGGGGAACTCAATAAGCATTTATGCTTACCGTGTTAGGTGTTATGTGTTTCAGGTACCAGCGATGGTCACGAGAAGACGCCGACATGATTCGTACACATGCGTAGTGGAGTTTTTGTTTGATGTGATCTTGGGATTGAATTGTTATGATTTGACTATTATACGATGACTTTTATGAATTATTAATGAAAATATGTTTGTATGAAATGTGAAAAATTGTTGAAATTTTTACGTTGTTACATGTAAAGGTGTGGAACACACTTACACTGGAAACTTAGTTTAGCTATGTAAACTCAAATAAGCCAAAGTATAAAAACTCATTATAGTCCCAACATGTTTTGCCTTAGAAATAAGAATGTGAGAAACTACAAGTGAGGTATATTGTTGTTGTTTATTTCTATATGTTGGTCATGTTTTTTGAATTAGCACACTAACATAAGGAATGGTATAAGTTACACCTACAACCACAATCCATTCTAATCTATTGCATCATGAACTCAAAAAAATGTTTCTTCATATATTTGAGAAGAGTGTACATTGAGATTGTATCCTTCCCCATTTACTCAAAATCAATACAACACATCTAACAGCATAACAAATGTAAACAAAGGACATGATATACACATAAGTATATAGACGTTACTAACTGTTAGCCCATTCCTTTTTTAAAACCGCCTCAGGGGTATTTTTGTATTTTACATGAAAGAGTTTGTTATATTAGTTAGGTGGTTAGGCAGTTATGTTAGTCTTAGTTGTAACATTTAGTGATATTGATTTAGTGACAAGATCTTAATTCTCCCATGTCATATTCTCTTAGTCAAAAGCTGAAAAATTGTATAAGTGTTGACTTGATCCTTCGTCTATCTTAATCCATTTTTTAGCTTTTTCTTTGATCAAACAATCATTCTGTCAGAATCTGAATCTAAAAAGTTCACAACTCTCAATAATTCAACCCCTTATTTCATAGGATGAGTAGTTAATCTAAATTATGCTATCGTTTCTAGTGTATACAATGGCATAGGATTCAATTCGTGGAAACGATCCATGATCATCTCCTTCTCTACTAAAAACAATCATGGTTTTGTGGATGGATGCATTTCTAAACCAGTGATCACTTCGTCTTCACATCCAAATTGGTATCGAGAAAACTCTATGGTTATTGGTTGGATTCTTAACTCTTTATCAAAGAATAATGTAGAGAGTGTTCTATTTCTTCAAACTTGTAATGACGTGAAAATTTAAAAAAAATTTCATTTAAAATCATATGATTCTCATAAAACATTTATAAAAATCTCGTTTATTTAATTTACAAAAGCAACTCCATGTTTGTTTGGTTACAATCCAGGATCCTCGAAACAAAACTCTTTCACTGGTGTGTAAAATCAAGCCGGTGTCGTCCCACTATCCTGAGAAACCTGAAAACACATATCACATAACACGGTAAGCACGAAGCTTAGTGAGTTCCACAAAATACCACATACACATATATTAGCCACTCGAGGCTATAGCTCTGTGGACCCTCTGGTCCTAACTCTGTGGACCTTCCAGTCCTAACTCTGTAAACTCTGAGCACACATAGCATAATCACATAGAATAATGCAGTGTATCACATCATATAAATAGCATACAAGATACTATGTCACATAACTCTAATTACCACTTTAGGTAAAGTATAATGAGAAGACTCGCCTCGGATGATGAACAGCCCCTACAAACACTGTTGCTACGCCCCAGCCACTACTCTGTGCCAAACCCATAATTATCTCAATTAGAAACTCATCCCAAACTCTTACTCATTAGGTCTAAAGGTAGACCACCAACCAGCCCATCAATGACCTATACCCATTGGGCCCACCAAGGCCTAATAATAAATGGGCCCTAACAAGGCCCAATTCCCAAACTAAAAGGCAAGCCCAACCTAAGGGCCCAAAGCATATATATATATATATATATATATATATATATATATATATATATATATATATATATATATATATATATATACTTTTCTAGTCCAAGACTCTATTGCATGAAGCCCGAACTCCAGGCCCAACACAATACTTAGCCCAAAAGCCCACATAAGGGGTTACGCGGGGCATACCTCCTTTGGTATGCTCAACGTACTCAAGCATGCTCAAATCCTGATCGGGGACCTCAACCCAGTACGTTGGGCGTATAAGAATTACGTTGGGCGTACTCTCAGTTTTGCTTAATCTATTTTCTGGGTCTTAACCCGTTAAGACCTTAACATATCTCTTGGATCTGGACTTCCTAACATCTCCTACTCCATAAAGTTAATGAATTTAAGCCTTTGCATGGATGAAGAAGTCACAAACACACAAAAAACTTATTCTTTTTTCCCATTAAGTCCTTTTTTTCATGCATGACTTGATTCTAACACCCAAGATCTCAATTTTATGACATTACACCACTAATAAGCTCAAAAGGGGAGGGTCTTAGTCTCTGAAGTTCAAGATCTCATCAAGTCTTCACCTTTTTGGGACAAAACCCTAAAATACCCCATTAACATACTAAAAAAAAGAGGTAATGTTTGAAGCTTTATACCTCATAAAGAAGCTCCCGACTCAGATATGCTCGGATCTAGAAGCTTGGACTCAAACTCCTTCTTCTTTTAGGCTTCCACTTATCTTCAAGAGCACACAAAACTCTCAAAAGCTCTTAAATACACATACAAGCTCCAAGAATGAAGGACTAGGGCTTTGGAGGGTTTGCTCTCTGAGAAAGGTGGCCAGGAATGAGGCCATCTCATTCTTTATATAGGGTCACCTAAAATATTATGGTTTTCCTTCTGTGCCTAGTACGCCTAGCGTACGCTCTGGTACGCCCGGCGTACTTGGTGGTCCTCACGTCCATTCCACGCTCATAGGTACGCTAAGCGTACCCATACTCGCGCCCAACATACCCGATTGCCACCCATTTCTCAATAAGGACCAAACTTGCCATAACTTCTATGATATTACTCTAATTCCAAAGATCCTCATATCTACGAAAAGGTGATGAGATGCCCTACGCTTTAGCAACTCGCTGCAACCCGAGACCTCCTTATGCATGGTTCGTGGCTCACGATCCCTAGTCACGGACAATCTGAAACAGGATGTTACAATTCTCCCCCAGTACTTGAATTAGATTTCGCCCAAGAAATCGTCCCTTACCAACGCATAGATTGAACCCAACAAACCGAGATGCACCACCGAAGGTCCTCAAACCATACAACAATCACCTCCAAAGATACTCAATCCCACCAGGGACTCCCAACTCGAAGGGGCAGATCTAACTTCCGCTGCGGTACTCAATCTGAATCTTTAGAACTTGAAAACTCTTGCGGTCTATCTCCTTGCCAGACCATCCTCAAAACATCATCCATTTTAGTCTCCCACCGACTAACAGACTCTAAGAACACCCTACCAACCCTGATTCCCTGATCGATCCCGATCGCAACTCAAAAGGAACAGAAAGATCGTAATCTCCCCATCTCTCCAGGACCCGCTGTAAGAACAATCAACAGGATTCATCAGAGAGGATTAACCCAAAACTCTAATCTCGGACAAAAGAAAAAGATCATGCTCACTTGGAAATATCCTCTGACCTCTATAAACCCAATAGATGAACCTCAAGATCACTCATTCCATAATCAAAAGGTCTCACCGATTTCCCTCTTTATAGTCACTATCTCTACTCTTAGTGACACACAAGTCACACAGTTCGCTTTCTCTCAAGAGAACATTACAACCCTACTGAAGAACGAATCACACCTGAACTTTGTCGTTTACTACTCATTAGTTCTGTGCATCCCGTGACACTAACTTACACTGGTCTAAGACATCAAATGGAAAACAATACCCCTCACATGGAACCCACCTCCGACTCCAGAATCTCATCCCGTCTACCCAACAGACCACCAGGACCCAACTCAACTCGAGAGTTTGATCCGAACCAGAGTTGGAACCACTCATCTCAAGGAAGCGCTTAATTCATGATTCATGGCCCGCAACTCACACGCATACCACTCCTCCAATTCCCTTGGGTTGCGACTAGCACACCTCAAACATAGGGCTACTCAAGCCTAAAACTCTTCTGTGTCATGCTCTGATCAGAAGGTACTCCATCGCAACACCATCTTGCTGGCTAGTGAGTACTACGGCTCTTAGCAGCATCACAACAACCTCCCACTGACTAATGGGTACTATGGCTCCCCGTAACACCACAACACACTTTCGCTAACTAGTGAGTACTACGGCTCCCCGTAGCATCACAACAACCTGCCACTGACTAATGGGTACTACGGCTCCCCGTAGCACCACAACACCCTTTCGTTGACTAGTGAGTACTACGACTCCCCGTATCATCACAACATTCCCCCTCTGATTGGCGAATACCATGGCTCCTCGCATCATCGCCACACCATCTCGCTATCTGGTGGATACTACGGCTCCCCGTAGTATCACCACACCCCTTTGCACTAACTCATTGAAAATGCAGCTCCCCGCAGTCTCACCGCACTAGCTCTTATCACTGCATAATCTCATCCTCAGGTCGACGCTACACTGCGATCACTAACTCATGCCCTACGGACGAACCATAGATAGGTGTACGCACTTACTCGAATTATGCATCACTACATCTGGCGAAAATCGTCGTAACAAAACACATTTCCTTGCTGCAATCCATTTCCTTAGATAATCCCACATGCTGTCTCAACTCACGACCCAAAATTATTCGAAATCCAAGGCTTTAAACTCGGATACCTTGATACACCACCATAGAACCTCACGATGTTTTGCCTCAGCCACTGATTTTCCTATTACACAACCCGGAAATTCGGAATATTCCAATTCTCACTTGCAACAAGGAGGGATCGTCAATGAATCAGAACATGTTGTCGACAATTCGAAATTCCTTCCTATATTGCTCAAATTCATGCCAAAATACTCATAACGACCTTGGAAATAGTTGTCAAATCAACTTATGCCCTTCCCCAACTGCATAACAGTCCAAACATTGAACCATAATTCCTCCACTGCCGAACTAATTCCACAAGCCAACCACCTCGAAGACTTTCCATCCACCACAAGGTCTCCGACCGATGGCCACTTGCCGTGGAGACATTTATCCTTTACCGAACATATACTACATGCATTATCATGCTCTACACCTTACTTCAATCACCAATAACCCTAATCATATTAATCCACACCGCAGGTATCTATATCCAGATCTCTAACCATTCTTGAACAAATCTCTGATCCCTTTACTCAAATACCCAGTTCTCCCCCACTAGGGTTTGAAACAACACCAATTGGCACACCAACAATCTATCCCACAGACTGTTTCCCCCAGCGACATCGCACCTACTCTTGGAAGGTGCTACGCAACGCTCGATGATCTCCCTGACAGAGATCAAGCAACTCCAAATACCCTAAATCTCAGCTGAAATCCACAGAACGTCCCATCATGACTACCTCTAGTCATTCAGAATCTCACACCATTCCATCACCAGACCTCCCGACTGTCCAATATTAACCCTGACTCTTAATCTGGAATAATGAGCTATCACACTCCTCGTCCTCGACTCCTCAACCAACGCTCCATCACGTCACTTATCATAAGAGCAGAAACCACCTTTCCACTCTCGATACCCATCAAAGACAATAAGAGTCACCGCCCCAATATACTCCTCTTGCTCGCCCGCCGCTACAACTGACACATGCCCTACTATAATCTATAGGGTGTATCTGGGTCCTTGAAAATCTTAGTCCCCATTGACAACATGCTCATGCTATATCATTACCTCGCACCAGACCTACTGCCAGATACTGTAGTTGAAGATCACCATCAGTGCAATCCCATAGGGCTCACCCCCAAACTCAGAAACTGAAATCTCAACACCTCTTATCTTTCCCACATGAGATGGAAATAGCACAACTCTTGTCACAGAAAGTGACATCTCCTCTATCGGGCGATTGCTCAATTCAGACCGTACTCCTCTATAGATCACCATCTTCAACTCAACCCTGAGACTTGCGACTCCAACTGGCATATCACCAACAATCCCTCGGAGCTAACTCGATTTCCCTCTTTAGGGATGATCCACTAAAACTCGTTCATCCTGGCCTTCTGGCCCCATACTCTCTCACGTCTGATCTCAATCCAGACAATCACCACGGAATAACTGATAAAACTAGAAGCACTAACCGCCTAATATTTGCATATTTAGCCTTATATTAAGTATAGATTTATATCATTATTTAGCTAATTTATTGCATATCATGGACAAAAGATACTTAAAAGGGTTTGAATTATGTTTTCAGTCCAAAAGCGAAGCTCGGGAGCAAAAGGAAGCAGGTGAAGCGGTTGGGAGCTCGGGAGTTGAACAAAGAAGAAAAACGCCAAAAATGCAAGGTACTCGCCGAGTAGGGTCGACTACTCGGCGAGTCGGTACGAAGATTCAAGAAGATAAAGACTCCGTGACTTACCGTGTATGGGAATTAAGGGATGGACTTGGCGAGTCGGTCAAGGACTCGGCGAGTCGGGTTACATCTATAAAAATAACTTCTCAGATCGACACAAGAAATTCTGGAACCCTTGGTGAGAGGCAAGCTGCGAATTAAAGACATGAGAGATCTGAAGAACGAAGATACAACCCTAAAACCAATCCCGAAGGAGATTCGAGGCAAATTTACATCATTATTACTTTAATCTATTGTTTTTCATCATGGTTAGATTTTTAGATTTCGTTTTTATGTTGTTTACTACCTCAATCATGAGCTAAAACTTTTAAACTTCTGTTTGGGGATACAATTTTGATACTATGGTTTGATTTATGGTAGGATTGATTTAATATTGGTGATTTTGTTGATTCTAGCTTGTTAAAGAACCTTATGTGTGAATGAAAACTATATTTCTGTTAATAGGGAGATAATTAAGTTGCATGAACATCTCTTAATTGTTAACCTCATATGTTTATGTGACCACTTTATCATATGTCTAGGATTAATGAACATGAAACTAGAATTAATAAGAAAAATAGGCAAATTCATGTGTGAGCTTGTGTGATGACCATCAATGAGAAGTTAACTAAAGGATCAAATTAGTTAACTATTACAAGTTTAAATTAACCCGAATAAATAACCTAGTGAATTGAATTAAATTAGACAACTGGCCACTGTTTGAATTAGTTTGTTCTCTAAGGATTAGTGCAGCTAACGTGAATCTAATCACTTGAATCGGTAGCTAATAGAAGAATCAATCCATTGCACTATTACCATAATATCAACCATAGGATCAATTTAGTTGAACTAAACAGAAGTTCCCTTCGTCATTGAATTTAGTTGAATCTTTGCTTTTCGTTTAAGTAATAGTTAGCAAGTTTCTAGTCTTGTAAAACTAGAGAAAACCCCTTTTATTACTTAATTTTAGATAAAATTAGTTTTTTGTTTTAATTTACCGTTCCCTGTGTTCGATACCCTACTTATTTAGCTTTACCACAATTGATAGGTCCACTGCCTTTGTGTGTTTATTTTATAATTAAAAGTAGGTTTAAAACTAGTTGGTTTTACACACATCAAGTTTTGGCGTCGTTGGCAGGGAACAGTTCTAAATTAGCACTAATTCCTAGTTTTATCGATCATTTGTGTGAGATTTATCTTACACAAAGTTAATTTTTAGGTGACTTAGTAATTAGTATAGTTTTTGATAGTTTCATGGTTTAAATTTAATTAGAAGTTTTTATGTTTTTGCCTTGAACTCGCCGAGTGCACTCGTGTCGACTCGGCGAGTCCATCGTTGTTCGCAGCTTTAATTTTAATTTTATTTTTGTTCTTTTTACGCGTTTTGTTTTTGTTTTGTTTGCAGTTATTTAATGAACCGAGGATCTGATACGCCTTTGGTCCCTCCGCTCGAAGACCTGGAATCCGCACTAAAGCAGAACAAAGGAAAAGCTATTGGAGAAACCGCTTCTTCGAAGAGCTCACCGTTGAAGAATTTAAAGTCCATTTTCAGCAAGAAGAAAGGCAGCAAACTAGGAGCATCAAACACCTCATTAGCCATCGATGACCCGATCAAAGAGGACACCGAGTACAAATCTGAAGGAGAAGAAGAAGACCCCATTTTTGGGTACGAATCTGACTTTGAAAACGAATTGGCAATTTCCATGGAGAACATCGATGAAGTCCCCATGGGGGAATGGAAGAAGAAGATGTGTGACGACACCAGCCCGGGACTTGTGTAACCCGCAATTCCTGCTACTGCTACTTTCGAATTGAAGGGCCACATACTCGCTCAACTAAAGGAAATCCCTTTCCATGGAAAAGATCACGAAGATGCATATAAGCATTTGGACGAAGTCAATGATGTGGCTGACTACTTTAATGTTCCAAATGTGCCACGTGAGACCCAACTACTTCGTATGCTTCCAGTCACATTCAAGGGTGCTGCAAAAGATTGGCTCAAGTCACTCCCTATCGGGTCCATCACCACATGGGCTAAGATGAAAGAAGAGTTCATTGACCATTTTTGCCCGCCTTCTAAAATAGCCAAGTTGAAGAAGGCCATTGCTAACTTTGAGCAACAACCCGAAGAATCCTTTTATGAGGCGTGGGAGAGGTACAAAGGCTTACTAAAAAATTTCCCACACCATGACCTTAATAGCCAACAAGAAGTCTCCATCTTCTATGACGGGGTCAATGTCACAACTAGGCAACTACTTGACTCGCAAGGCCCGTTGACAAAAAAGGCACCCCCGATGATCAAAGAATTGATTGAAGAATTCTCTAAACATTCTAGAGAATACCACAACCCACGAAATGAAGTAAGTAGGGGGTAGTGAACACGGTCAACGATAGCATGGCGGCAATGATGGCTAAACTAGACAATTTAGATAGAAGAATGACGAAGATGGATCAAACAATCCATGCTATCCGGGTGGGATGTGAAAATTGTAGGGGACCTCACTTAACTAAAGATTGTGATTTCCATGAAAATGGAAACAAGAAGGCGCAGGTTTTCTATTCAAGTGGCGACAGATACGACGAGAATTGGCGGAAAACCAAGGAGGAATGGCTCCCGTACGAAGAATATAAAAAGGCAAAGGAAGAGAAATACAAGAAAAAAGAGAGGGGTTTCTATCAAAAGGAAGAACTGGTTGTGGAAAAAAGATCCGATTTAGAAGAAATGTTCACAAGATTTATAGCCGCGTCCGAGAAAAGACACAATGATCATGATGCTGCAATACAAGAGACCAGAACTATACTTAGGAATCAGCAAGCATCTATTCTCAACATTGAGAAACAGCTAGGACAACTTGCACATCAAGTGAACAAGAGAAGACCGGGTGAACTTCCAAGTAAAACCGAGAATAATCCGAGAATGGAGAATATGAATGCTATAACCTCCAGCTATGGAAATATTTTCACTCCTATGACCCCTGCACAAAAGGTCTCAACTAAGGTGCATGCAGAAAAGACAGAAGAGTCGAGTTCGGCTAAACCCGACCAGACTCGCCGAGTCCCTCTAATGGATTCGACGAGTCAATTCCCTGATGACAAATCTGCTATTTCCTTAAAGCCTTACAACCCTCCTTTTCCATTCCCAATCAGAGCCATACCTGATGAAAAGGTTAAAGCATACAGAGCTTTCATGGAACATGTTAAAGCCCTTCAAGTCAACATCCCATTTGTTGAAACGATGCTTCAAACACCAAAATATTTAAACTTGCTAAAGGGTCTCTTTGCTGCTAGGAAAGATATGGCTGAAGTTGTGGAATTAGTATTAAATGAACTACCAGAAAAGAAGGGCGATTCGGGAAGCATCTCAATTCCTTGCCAACTTGGAGATATACTTGCTACTCAAGCATTGACCGATTCGGGTGCAAGTATAAACTTAATGCCTTTATCTTTCTTCGAGAAGCCGAATTTATCAGAGCCAAGGTCCATTAATATGAAGATCCATTTGGCGGATAAGACGGTCATTTGTCCAAGGGGTGTTTGTGAAGATCTTCTTATAAATGTGGATAAATTTGTATTCCCAGTGGACTTTGTAATGCTTGACATGGAAGAAGACCCCAAAATTCCAATCATTTTGGGGAGACCATTTTTGAATACCGCATGTTCATTAATAGATGTATGTGAATCCACACTAACATTGAGGGTAGGAGATGAGTCAGCAGTGTTTAAGGCTATACCAGAGATTAAGCAAGAAGAACCAAGAAGAGAAGAAGTTTCCTCCATTGATTTGGATGATGAAATTCTACAAAAAGAACTTGCACTCCTACAAGAAGAAGATCCAAGTAAATTTCTACTATATTCTGGAGGAAATGGTGATGTTGAAAAAGACTTAGAGTAGATAGAGAAGCTGCTGAAAGGAACTGATTCAGAAAACACAATGGAATTTGAGGAATTCGCTCCGACTCGCCGAGTCGAGTCGACAGACTCGACGAGTCCAGTCGAAAATCTTAGCAACTTGGATTATCTTGATCTGCTTGTTACCAGTCCCTTGCCTAACTGGACATGAAAATTTTTCCTAATTCTTTGGAAGATCGAGCAGCAGAAGGCGGAATTGTTAAAGCATATGGTTACTTCCAAAGCTTTCAAGTGGCGTACCCCGATACAATGATGCAAGAAGGTGAAGACATTCGACTTAAAGTGGAGGCAGGCTTTAGAGAAGAGGAAAATGCAAGGGTTAGGAAAGATGATGCTGATAACCCATTCATTGAGTCATGTATAACCAAACCTCAAGCCCAAGTTCTTACCAATTATGGAGTAATTAAGTTTAAAGAAGGAGAAGTACAAGAGAGGATTCAAGAGAATGGGGTGAAGAAGAAGAAAGTGAAAAAAAGGAAAATGCATGAAATTGAAGAAGATGCCATAAGGAAAAAGAAAGAAGAATTGAGACGGGCATACAAGAAGAAGATACACGCCTACAAGACGAAGTATAAACCGCAAAAGATTAAGCGTGTATTCCCGATGTAGGAAAACGAAGAAACGTAGAGTGGGAAGGAGTCCAGCTAACGAATCCTTAAAAAGAAGCGCTTGGCGGGAGGCAACCCGTTATGAGAGTTTGTTTTCTTTATCATTTCCGTTTTAGTTTTTGTTTGATTTTGGTTTTTTAGGATTTTCTTTTTCTGTTTTCATCTTCTAAATCATCAAACATGACTGCTTGAGAGTACGTATGGTCTGAGTGTGGGGTGGATTGAACATTATTTCCTTTTAGATAATCAAATGATATAATTTTTTTGACATATTTGCAAGTGACTTGCCGAGTCTGACCTTGACTCGACGAGTCTATCCAAAATTCAGATAAGTTTCAATTTGCGACTAGGCTCGCCGAGTCTGACCCTGAATCGACGAGTCGATTTTAATTACTGAAAAAAAATAATAATAATATTTTCACATCTGGTAAAATTAGGGTTTTTACCCTAATGAGATAATACTCCTTCATACTTGTCGTGCGCCTACTCTATTCTCTCTCAAGCATTCATCCTTCTTCTTCCAACTTTCTTCAATTTTCTTCAAATTTCATCAAGCAAGGTACGTAATTTCTTCTTTATTTCTGCTAAAGTCATGATTTTTAGATGATTAGAAGAGTTGATTTGTTAGAACACCCGTTTTTGAAGTTTAGTGAATTTTTAGGGTTTTGATTTTGGATTAATTGTGGTGTTTTGGATGGATGTTTTTGCTCTAATACATCTTAGGAAGATCCCTGGACAAACCCTTGGGCAAATTTTGAGTTTTTATGGTCAAATTTCATACGACCCGTCGACTGACTCGTGCAGTTCATCAGACTCGCCGAGTCGGTCATGGACTCGACGAGTCCAGTCGAGGACCCAGATGGATTATGTTTTAATGTTTTTCGGTGTCTTCTGGGTTGTTTGTTCTTTTTTTTTTTTGCAGGGACCATGTTTTCACGGGGACAAAGCTCTCGAGGAAGTGAAGGAGATTTTCCTTGGTTGCATTTTCCACAAATCAACTCAAATTCAACGAGGACTAAATGGAAGAAGAAGCTTACGGAACTCCAGAAAAAAGAAATTTGTGTTCCCAATACAATTGATTAGGAATGGTTGGGGAGAGTTCGTTATGAAGAAGAGTTGGCCCCTTATATATATTCAAGACATTTGTACACAATGGAGTGTCCATTACATGTGATGTGTGGAGTCGTGTCTTCCGTATTCAAGAACCGATTTATCGTGAGCTGTGCTTGGAGTTCTTTTTCACAATACACTTCCAGGGTGTGGATGATTATTATAACCCCGGAAGTATTATTTTTTTCTTGGGGGCGAGGTTCATCATTGTTCTATGGTCGAACTAGCTTGGAGATTGGGGATCTATGACCGACAAGTGGTCAACACGGGAGCGTTTCGTACATTTTTGAGCATTGCCATAAAGCATTTCCGGATGGGATCACAAGTTCAAGTTGGTGGAGCACCATTGCTAATAAAGTTTACATTCCGAAGTCGGCTCAAGAGGGGAGCATACGATCACCTACACACTGCCTTATTCACCGTCTTATTTCGAACACCATTAACCATAGGAAAGACGATGTCAAGGTTTCTAACCTTGATGTTTTCTTTCTTTGGAGCATCATTACACCTAATACTTTTTGCAACATTCCATGGTGCGTAGCCTCGTACTTGGCAGAGGGAGCGGTCAAAGACCGCAAAACTTTAAAAATTAATGGTGGCATGTTCGTGACACGTTTAGCCCACACGGGAAGTGGAAGAGGAACCGCCGGTGATTCCGGTGGAAAATGATGAAGTACCAATGGATTGGTACAATGTCGAGATGAGGCGGCTACAAGACCAAATGGCGAGGGGATGGGTTAGATTTGATTTGTCCTATGTGATTCTAATGTGCTAAAATTCAGTTTTGCTTGGGGGCAAGCAAAAGTCAAGTGTGGGGTATTTTGATATTTGCATATTTAGCCTTATATTAAGTATAGATTTTTATCATTATTTAGCTAATTTATTGCATATCATGGACAAAAGATACTTAAAAGGGTTTGAATTATGTTTTCAGTCCAAAAGCGAAGCTCGGGAGCAAAAGGAAGCAGGTGAAGCGATTGGGAGCTCGGGAGTTGAACAAAGAAGAAAAACGCCAAAAATGCAAGGTACTCGCCGAGTAGGGTCGACTACTCGGCGAGTCGGTACGAAGATTCAAGAAGATAAAGACTCCGTGACTTACCGTGTATGGGAATTAAGGGATGGACTTGGCGAGTCGGTCAAGGACTCGGCGAGTCGGGTTACATCTATAAAAATAACTTCTCAGATCGACACAAGAAATTCTGGAACCCTTGGTGAGAGGCAAGCTGCGAATTAAAGACAGGAGAGATCTGAAGAACGAAGATACAACCCTAAAACCAATCCCGAAGGAGATTCGAGGCAAATTTACATCATTATTACTTTAATCTATTGTTTTTCATCATGGTTAGATTTTTAGATTTCGTTTTTATGTTGTTTACTACCTCAATCATGAGCTAAAACTTTTAAACTTCTGTTTGGGGATACAATTTTGATACTATGGTTTGATTTATGGTAGGATTGATTTAATATTGGTGATTTTGTTGATTCTAGCTTGTTAAAGAACCTTATGTGTGAATGAAAACTATATTTCTGTTAATAGGAAGATAATTAAGTTGCATGAACATCTCTTAATTGTTAACCTCATATGTTTATGTGACCACTTTATCATATGTCTAGGATTAATGAACATGAAACTATAATTAATAAGAAAAATAGGTAAATTCATGTGTGAGCTTGTGTGATGACCATCAATGAGAAGTTAACTAAAGGATCAAATTAGTTAACTATTACAAGTCTAAATTAACCCGAATAAATAACCTAGTGAATTGAATTAAATTAGACAACTGGCCACTGTTTGAATTAGTTTGTTCTCTAAGGATTAGTGCAGCTAACGTGAATCTAATCACTTGAATCGGTAGCTAATAGAAGAATCAATCCATTGCACTATTACCATAATATCAACCATAGGATCAATTTAGTTGAACTAAACAGAAGTTCCCTTCGTCATTGAATTTAGTTGAATCTTTGCTTTTCGTTTAAGTAATAGTTAGCAAGTTTCTAGTCTTGTAAAACTAGAGAAAACCCCTTTTATTACTTAATTTTAGATAAAATTAGTTTTTTGTTTTAATTTACCGTTCCCTGTGTTCGATACCCTACTTATTTAGCTTTACCACAATTGATAGGTCCACTGCCTTTGTGTGTTTATTTTATAATTAAAAGTAGGTTTAAAACTAGTTGGTTTTACACACATCACCGCCACATATCATGGTACTCGAACCATGTGGCCACCTCTTGATCTGCTATGAATCATGGTACCCGAACCATGATACCACCTCTCGATCTGCTACTTATCGTGGTACTCATACCACGACATCACCACTCGATCTGCTACTGATCATGGTACTCGAACCATGACATCACCTCTCGACCTTCTACTTATCATGGTACTCGAACCATGACATCACCTCTCGATCTGCTACTGATCATGGTACTCGAACCATGACATCACCTCTCGATCTGCTACCAATCATGGTACTCGAACCATGATATCACCTCTCGATCTGCTACTTAGAACCTCTGGAATACTCTCTGCATCGAGTATGGGTCCTCTGCTTTCAGTAGTACAGACCCATACTACCTGCCATATCTACCCATACTCTCTGCACGGACCATCCCAGATTCCCTATGTAGCTGCTCAACCTTCTCAATCACCAATCTCAACACACGTGCTCGCTCCTCAGCGAAATTCTCAACTCTGTCAGCGTACTCATCTGACTAAGGTCACTTCCTAGGCTTTTCCTAGGTTCTCACACATCTCCGCCATCAGCTGCTGAGAAAATCCTTATGATGCCAGTCATCTACCTCCTAAATATCATCATATTCAATTGGTAGCTGACTCCCATCATCGGGAATTCCACAAAGCACGAAGCAAGCAGCATTCGAGCATCTAATAAACACATAAAACCCGCTGTAGATGATAACTCCACTTGCTCTACTCACACTCAAGAGATATCACCGAACTCTGCAACTCTACCCATTGTAGGTATCTAGCTATTCTCTCGGTAGGCTCCATAAATGCTCATCTAGGTATCTCTCCTAGATTACTCCTCTACTCAAATCCCTCTCTACAAGGATTCCCGTTGGATACTCTCACTTAGCACATACTCGAAAGTGAATCACAGATAACAGTAACTTCTAGGCTAAGGCATCACAAATCAGGCCACTCTAGTCCTAAAATATGAAATACCTAGCATGCATAATATCCCATAACATATCTCATAACACAAAAGTAAGGGTATTTTGGGAAATCACCATTCGGGCACTGGCTGATTGTACACACCGCTCCTTCTCGTTTTCTCATATAAACTGTAAGTCCCTAATTTTCCTATGTATCAATCAGATCCGTTTGATGGTGCGGAATCCCAATCAAACGGATGATGTCGGATCAAATAGAAGAGAAGAAGAAGAGAATTATGATGAATCTTGTATATATTGATTATGAATGAAGATCTGGATACAAGATTCACACACACTAACACACACTCTCTTTTCTCTCTATCTAGAACACCTTCAAATGCACACACTTAAGCTCCTTGGTGTTCATCACTCTTTCCTCGCTCCCCTCACCCCTATATATATATATATATATATATATATATATATATATATACATGGGAAACATGCGCCGTAAATAGGGTTTACGGCCGTAAACACCCCCTTGGCCATAAACTTGACCATAAACACATAAGATATTACATAAAAATATAATTTCCGAGAAAAGCAAAGTATAAACCATAATATTGACCCAACAATCTCCCGCTTGGTTTATAACTTTCTTTTCTTCATTAACCCAACAAGCTCCCCCTAAAAAGTAGCTGGCTTTTCTTGTCAATCTTCATCGAGAGCTTGGCTTTAGCATTTATCTTCAATGAATTACTTCATATTAAGCACTTGGACAATTCTTCAAGATTTGGAATTGAACGCACATTGGGTGAGGAGGCTTGACGTACTGATTCTTGAAAGATAGTGCTTTCAGCTTGAGAATCTTCAGAGAGAACTTCAGAGAGAACTAAACTTCTAGATCACTTCAGCATGTACAAAGATAGCAACAGATTGATTGAGGAGGATTCAATGCAATCTGTCACATAATCTTTAAGTCAGCTTCACCTTGCTTCTGGGGCTGAAAGATTGAAAATTGAAAGAATAATCTTCATTTCTTGCTCTTTCGAATGAAAATTCTTCGATGATCACGGATGAAGCCTTGGCTCAGAAATCTTTGACATAAACTTCATGAGTCTTATCTATACCTGAAATCACTTTTCAAGACAAAACAAAACTAAAAGAAAACTTAGCACAGAAACAAAAATATTTTTGGATTTTTGATTTTCTTGAACAAGAAATAAAACATAAATAATACTATTTTTGGATTTTTAATTTTCTGATTTTTGTTTGGTTTTTAAAATTTTAATTCTTAATATTTAAATTAGAAGAAACTATGAACAAGTTTAACAAAATAAAATGATATCTAACTTTTAGAGTGATTTGGGATCAAAGTTTTTAGACCGCCTTTATCCGCTTGTCGGTACCTTCTATCTTCACGTCTTTGTCTGGTCGATCGCCGATATTGTTGTCCACTTAAACACAAAAAATTGTGACAAAATTAGGACATACTATAAGTGACAAGACAACGTGATCCTAAGTTCCTAGATAATATTCCTTAAGGACCATTCAGCTGACGATGACCAAAGATATTGTTGTCCACCTAAATTGAGCAGCGAGATCTACAGACAATCTGTATGTGTTCAATTTTAAGTGTACTAGAACGTGTTTCCCACTTCTTGGCATGCCCCAGCCATCAAGAACTTTCAGAGTACTCCTTACACCGGGTGAGCAGACAATCATTCAGAGAGAAGATAGATTCAGAATTCTATAACTTATTACTTTAGAGGGATTGAGAAGTAGAAGGTTGCATATGTTGTGTACCAGGTCGGATTGGAAGTCACGCAAAGGAGACAACATATGGCTAACAGATAAGAAGAATTTCATAGATATAACATGCAGAGAAATAGAACTGCATATGTTGCAATCCAGGTCGGATCTCTTCCAATCACGCAAAGGGTGTAACATATGACTAACAGACAGAGAGAAAGAAAACAATTTTCTACAGACCTAATTTATCGGAATTTACCAGTCGCCCCATCCAACTAGAAGGAAAAGTGAATCCACAGTTCTAGATACGGGTTTATTAGTGTGACCGATAGATTTTCATGTATATCTCCCTGCTCAACCTATCCGAGCGTTGTATTGTCAGGCTAAACGGATCTAACTAGGTCAATGTTTGTCATGTCCTTGAATTTCATAAGTTTTAACTCCTCCTAGTCAAGTCCATTTAAAATCTTTCGTGCCTACCAGCGTATCGAACACAGAGCCTAGACAATTCAGATTCAGTCCCTTACACAGATTCAGATTGCCTGTTATCACATGATTATATCACTTCCCAAAACATCTCCTGCAAGCACATTTCATTAACACCATAATTTTTTTTTTTGATTTTCTAATTTTTGTTTTGTTTTTATTTATCCCTCTAAATTTTTGCATAGGAGAGAAACGAAAGTAAATGCGCAAATTTAAACTATCCTAAAACAAAAGTTAGTCTTTAAAGCGAATCGGCTTAAGAAAAACTCAGGAGTATAGAGAAGAAAATTCAAACCGTAAGTCACCGATTGAATTTGCATCCAGAAGATCTGAGAACAGAACGCGTAATCTCAGAAAAGATCCAAAAATTGTTCACATCGTTAAGCACTAACCCCTTCCGTGATCTCTTCCTTTCTTCCTTTTCCGAAAAAGGACATATACTCTCAACAAAGGTCTGAATGTTGCACAGTTGAGAGATGTCCCCTATCATGTGCCTGGAACAGCCACTACCAACAAACCGAAGTCTGATGATATGCCTCCATAGCTGCTCCGACATAGAGCGGGATCAGTTGGTCTTTGGAACCCAGTCCATTTTGAAACTGGGTTGACCTTTGTCATCAACGCACGATACTCTCTCCCATGACATATCCTGCTTATCACAAACAAAAGATGTAGAAATATTAGAATCATTAATTGATTTGGGAGTTTTCACCTTTGGTACCCATCTATATTCGGGTTTAACCCATTTCTTGTTCGATCTGATGGGTGCCTCAGCACTTGATTTGGAACTTGAAGCCATCTGCCGAGATGACTTTGACCTAACCAGTCTTGGCTTCACAGGAGCATCTCTTGAACTAGACTTATGGGCCAGCGTTCCCTTCTTGTTCTTGGGAGTTGGATGCTTGGCCTTCATGGAATTCCAGTTGACATTGTCTGAACGTGACCTTGAGGGGTTTCTTTTGAAAAATCTCCCTCTTGGCGCGTTCTGCCAGCCTTGTGCATAGTAGGGAACGTATGCGCGATTAGGACAATTTCTGGCAATGTGTCCAAGTGTTCCATAGTGAAAACATATCTTTTTCTTCATTGGGGAGTTGTCTCTTCCTGCCCCTGGTGGCGTATCCTTGCCTTGTCTCTTGTTGTTCCCACATGCACACTTGCAACAAGCACTCTGTTGCGCTGGAATTGGTGGCCTGTATTTCTCAACGGCAGGTTTGTTAGGAGTAATAGAATTCGAAGCAACAGATTTTGAGTTCAAGGTGTCATTGGTTTGTTCAGTAGTGCTCTCCTTGTTCTCATCTTCTGCTACTTTACCTGCACATGAAGTAGAAACATTAGTATTTTCAACATTAATAACTCCTCCTGACATAAATCCAGCTCGTTTTCCATATTGAAGATGTGCCTCCCTGGCAATTTCTTCCTTTGTCATAAGGATGGATGTGTAGTTATGATTGAAAGGTGGAGGAACACTATCATACCCTAGACCCTTGTTTTGATTATTTTTAAATTTTAATTGGGTTTTAAATAATGACTCGATTGTCTGACTTGACGCAGTATAATTTTTGAAACTAACGTCTGTTTTTCCACACTTAATTTTCAAAGTGTCAATTTCTTCAGTTACAGCAACAAGTTGTCTCTTAATATAGTCATAGTTTTCACACTTGTTGCTATACTCTTCCTGAAGCTTACTAAAATCTTTGGTTTTCGCTTCTAATTCAGCCTTCAAGGGTTTCTGTCCTTTCCTGAGTTGATATCCTTCATATATCAGGTCCTCAACTTCTCTTTTTAAGAAATCAATTTGTTCCCGAAGAAGTTTCATCGTATCTTCAATAGATAGTGTACATGAAACTTCACATGATTGAGAATATGAAACTTCATTGACCGGGAGGTTTCTGGAACTCATTGTTTTTCGACAATTCAAAGTGTCAAGTTCTTTAATTATATCAGCAAGACTAAGACAATTGAGATCTTTTGTCTTCTTGATGTCAGCCATGTCAATATCCCACGATTTCGGAAGTATGTTCGGCAGCTTTTTGTTTATCTCAGATTTGGTCAAGAAGATCCCAGCTATATTCATCTCAGTAGTGAGTGTAGTAAATCGTTGCAACTGAGTTTCGAGGGTTTCTTTAGGGATATAATCAAACATGTTGAAGTTTTGTCTTAAGATCTCTTGACGACTCTCTTTCATGTTTTCAATTCCCTTGTAAACTTCAAAATCTATTTAAAAACACAACTAGAAGTCAAACGTAAATTTAAAAATGCCCTTTGACTACAAACTTCAAAAGTCAACCTTACAAGTCAAATTTAAAAAGTCAAACTTGAAAAGTCAAACTCAAAAGTTAGACTTGAAAAGTCAAACCGAAAAGCTAAATTTGAAAATTTAAAAGTCAAACGAGAAAGTCAAAGTTCAAAGTCAAAGGTCAAGCTTTAAAGTCAAAGTCCAAATTTTAAGTAAAAAGTCAAAAATAAAATTCAAAAATTAAAAATTAAAATTTGTGTTTGAAAAAGAACTTTAAAAATGAAAGAAATTGATTTTTGGGGTTAATAGTGTTAAAATGCGAAATTTGGTGCGACTGGGAGTGGTTAAGTTTAATATTTCGGGGGATTGAAACAAGTGATCGCTTGGACGAGTTGGCTAAGCACGCTGACTGAAGAATGAGAGGTCGTGGGTTTGATCCCCGCCTCCCCCAAGCTTCGCGTCACTTTTTTTTATTGAAGCGCGCATGTAGTCCACCGATGCTGCCGAGCCGAGCCAAGCCGCGATCCAACCCGAGCCAAAATCCGAGCCGAGGCCGCAAACTCCGGCGACCTGTTTCCGGCCGTAAACTCCGGACCGTAAATTCGTTTCCGGCCGTAAACTCTCCTTCAAAGACCGTAAACTCTCCAGAAATCGCTGTTCTTGACGAAAAACAGCGTTTTTCCACCCTCTTTGCTCCAAAACTCGATCAAAAACTCGGTTTTAGGAAAAACGCGAAGAACAAACCACCCTTATTTTTGCGAGATCTATCCAGAAACGCAAAAATCTCTTCAAAATAAGATCAAATAAGCGCCAAATCTCAAAAAATGATTGATACAACCAAGCTCTGATACCAATTGTAAGTCCCTAATTTTCCTGTGTATCAATCAGATCCGTTTGATGGTGCGGAATCCCAATCAAGCGGATGATGTCAGATCAAATAGAAGAGATGAAGAAGATAATTATGATGAATCTTGTATATATTGATTATGAATGAAGATTCGGATACAATATTCACAACCACTAACACACACTCTCTTTTTTCTCTCTCTAGAGCACCTTCAAATGCACACACTTAAGCTCCTTGGTGTTCATCACTCTTTCCTCACCCCCTTCACCCCTATATATATATATATATATATATATATATATATATATATATATATATATATATATATATATATATATATATATATATATATACACACGAGAAACATGGGCCGTAAACAGGGTTTACGGCCGTAAACACCCGCTTGGCCATAAACTTGACCGTAAACACATAAGATATTACATAAAAATACAATTTCCAAGAAAAGCAAAGTATAAACCATAATATTGACCCAACATAAACTCTTGCTCATTTTAGAAAAATCCTTTCTTTTGAAAATTTTCTCAAATCCTCAGTTTGAGTTCAGATTTACCCGAAGGTGCATCCGAATCCCTCAAACCAAGGCTCTGATACCAACTTGTAACGACGTGAAAATTTAAAGCAAAATTTTCATTTAAAATCATATGATTCTCATAACACATTTATAAAAATCTTGTTTATTTAATTTACAAACGCAACTCCATGTTTGTTTGGTTACAATCCAAGATCCTCGAAACAAAACTCTTTCACTGGTGTGTACAATCAAGCCGGTGCCACACCGCTATCCTGAGAAACCTGAAAACACATATCACATAACATGGTAAGCACGAAGCTTAGTGAGTTCCCCAACATACCATATACACATATATTAGCCACTCGAGGCTATAGCTCTATGAACCCTCTAGTCCTAACTCTGTGCACCCTCTGGTCCTAACTCTGTGCATCCTCTGGTCCTAACTCTATGGACCTTTCGGTCCTAACTCTGTAAACTCTGAAGACACATAGCATAAATCACATAGAATAATGCAGTGTATCACATCATATAAATAGCATACAAGATACTCTGTCACATAACTCTAATTACCACTCTAGGTAAAGTATAGTGAGAAGACTCACCTCAGATGATGAACAGCCCCTACAAACGCTGCTGCTACGCCCCGGCCACCACTCTGTGCCAAACCCATAATTATCTCTATTAGAAACTCATCCCAAACTCTTACTCATTGGGTCTAAAGGTAGACCACCAACCAGCCCATCAATGACCTATACTCATTGGGCCCACAAGGCTCAATAATAAATGGGCCCTCACAAGGCCTAATTCCCAAACTAAAAGGCAAGCCCAACCCAAGGGCCCAAAGCACATATATATACTTCTCTGGTCCAAGACTCTATTGCATGAAGCCCGAGCTCCATGCCCAACACTCAAGGCCCAACACAATACTTAGCCCAAAATCCCATAGAAGGGGTTACGCGGGGCGTACCTCCTTTGGTACGCTCAGCGTACTCAAGCATGCTTGAATCCTGATCGGGGACCTCAACCCAGTATGCGGGTTGTACAAGAATTACGTTGGGCGTACTCTTAGTTTTGCTTAATCTATTTTCTGGGTCTCAACCCGTTAAGACCTTAACTCATCTCTTGGATCTGGACTTCCTAACATCTCTTACTCCATAAAGTTAACGACTTTAAGCCTTTGCATGGTTGAAGAAGTCACAAACACACAAAACACTTATTCTCTTTTCCCATTAAGTCCTTTTTTCATGCATGACTTGATTCTAACACCCAATATCTCATTTTATGACATTACACCACTAATAAGCTCAAAAGGGGAGGGTCTTGGTCTTTGGAGTTCAAGATATCATCAAGTCTCCACCTTTTTGGGACAAAACCCTAAAATACCCCATTAACTTACTCAAAACAAAAAAGAGGTAAACTTTGAAGCTTTATACCTCATAAAGAATGTAACGCCCCACTTCTGGTATGTATTTTAAATTAAGCATTTCATTCTTAAGGGGGTACTCGACGAGTCTGTAGCCCGACTCATCGAGTAGAGACGGGATGATCACAAGGTTTGAGCCGACGACTCGACGAGTCCACATGCTGGGACTCGGCGAGTCCGCCTGTCTAGATGAAGCCCTAATTTTAAGGGTTTGCACCCTATTTAAACACACTTATACACCCCAACCTCGCCTCTATCACTCTCAGAACGTTCCACATGTAAACCCTAGCCCCATCGTTAAGTTTGAGTGTGTGTGTGTGTGATACCCTGGAAGCTTTAAGAAGGAAAGAAGGCTCATAGAAGAGAAGGAAGATCCAGGAGCTAGCTTGCATCTGTTTCTCATTCAGGTAATGAATATATGACCTTGTGTAGTCATCCATTACAACCTTCTTTATACTTGTTATGCTCTCTTTGGGGCTTGTGATGTTTCAAACTTGAGATATGGACTTCCCTTTTTATGGAGACTTTAGATCTGGACCCTTATTGCATTCTTGAAGCGTAAAGTTTCAGTCATAATCGTGATTGAGGTCCCTCTTGAGCTTAGAACCCCATTAAGAGCTTACTTTGTCATTTGAAGCCTTTAAATCCATGCATGCACATAAAGTTTGCAACTTTATGTGATAAGCATGTCCCAGAAGATTGGATCTGTGATTTGGAGCCGCTGCATGGCTCAAATCGGGTCTGTATGGAAAAGAGACTGAATGGATTCAGCGAGTCCCAGGATTGACTCGACGAGTCATAAGAAGATAGCCGTGGACTCGACGAGTTGGATGAGCAACTCGGGGGGTCCGATGAAGATTGCCTTAGACTCGAACAAGTCGTGTTTGAGTAAAATAGCTTCATTCCTTAATTACACGTAAAGTTAGCAACTTTACATGTTCAGATGGTTCCGGGTACTCAGATCTACGAGTTAGATGCTCTAGAATGGATTAGAATTTGATTGTATGGAATCTCCGATAGGACTCGACGAGTTGTTCTTCGGACTCGACGAGTCGAGTCGCGAGTCCCCATTTTTCTTCAAGTTATGAGTTCAGGGTGAATCAGTGAGTGGGAAAGGAACTCGGTGAGTTAAAGTCAGAGTTAGTAAAGGAGGGACTTGGCAAGTCTGCGCCCTGACTCGGCGAGTCTGGTCAACTGGAAGTTGACCTTGACAAGAGAGTTGACTTTGACCAGGGAGTTGACATTGATAAGGGGTAAAGTAACCTTTTTAACCTAAGGGTATTTATACGTACCTAATCTAGTGTTTTTGGGTTTGTAGTTGGACAGTTCTAGAGCAGCAGTCAGCCACTTTTAGAGTTAGCATCTCAGTAGCCAACACTACGAGGTGAGTTTCCTTCCAGTAGGAACGGGTCTACGGCCACAATACCGACCCGACTAGTTAGCAGTAGTTTCCGAACCTCGGTCCGATACAGTAGTTCAGTGTTCTTGATGTCTTTGTGATTCAAGCATGTTTTGGTGTTATGTGTTCCGGACATCAGTCTGATCCAGTACATAGTATATGTGATCATGCTAGTTGATATGTTTATGCTATGTTATGTTCAGTTAGTCCGGACACCGGTCCGATGCAGTTTCCGGACTTCGGTCCGATGTAGGGGGCAAGGCCCCAGTTAGTCCGGGCTTTGGCCCGATGCAGTTTTCCGGACTTCGGTCCGATGCAGGGGGCTAGGCCCCAGTTAGTCCGGGCTTCGGCCCGATGCAGTTTTCCGGACTTCGGTCCGATGCAAGGGGCAAGGCCCCAGTTAGTCCGGACTTGGGTCTGATGTAGTGGGCAAGGCCCAGTATGTGCTTTATATGTTATTGTATGGTATGTGGTAGTTTGGGGGAGCTCACTAAGCTTTGTGCTTACAGCTTTAGTTTTGGTTTCAGGTACTTCCGCTAGCAAGGGGAAGAGCTCGGGATGATGGCATCGCACACACCACAACTTCAGCTTTTTATCCTAGGAGTTTATCTCAGATACTATGATATATTGATACAGTTTTTGTTATGACACATCTATTATAACTTTTTAGGATTTGTGACGTACGATTTCATTATATGATATGGATGATTGGTAATTTTTAGTATTATTTAAACAAAAATTTTAGGGTCGTATTTTGGGTCGTTACAAGTTGGTATCAGAGCCTTGGTTTGAGGGATTTGGACACGCTTTCGAGTGTGTCTCAACTCAAACTAAGGAAATGGTAAAAGATTTTCAAAAGAGAAACATATTCGAAAAGAATTTTTGAAAAAGAACTTAGAAAGAAAAATAATTTTCTTAAAAAGGGGTGTGGTGCATGCGATCAGCCGAGCTCAAGTAAGTACTCCCAAATTACCCATACAAGTTATGTTATGAATATCAGTTTCAGTTTCAGTTTCAGTAGAACAGCATGCTAGTATAGGACTAAGGATCTAGGAGGATGCCTGATGTGCATGCTTTATGTGTTTTTGCTCTTTGAGAATTGCATGCTAGTAATGAGTAGACAGTAGTAGGATAGCCTGGATAGGTTATGCCTGATAGTATCAGTTTAGCATTTATGTTAGTGTAGATTAGTCAGTATGATAGCTAGAGTGGTATATGTACTCAATGCCCGAATGCTACTTGTTGTGTGCTTTTAGGGGGTTCTAGTTGTCTGTCACTAACTAGTGAACGAATATGTTCAGTTACATATTACAAGGACTAAATAATTTTAGAAGATTAGGTCTAGCTCTATTTCGCAGCTCTTGTTATAGTCCAACCGTTGTAGGGCAAGATCTCTCATTCGAAGAATTATCTTGTCTGATTGATATGTAATTATATTCGCAAGCTAGTTAGGGGAAGAAAGCAGGAACTTCTTATATAGCTGATGGCGGAGAGTGGGATGGTGATTACCCTAGGACAAGCCTAGGAGGAGAGTAGCAGAGATCAGTAGCAGTAGAAGTGACTTGGTGGAGTCAAGGCAGTTCTTGAGGAAAGTACAGATTGATGTGGAAGGTAGTAGGGGCCCATACTACCGAAAGCAGAGGATCTGTACTCGAATCAAGGAAGGCTGAGATAAGGCCAGGGAACTTGTAATAGTAGCGATCCCTCGAGATATATCCATGTTTCTGACGTTTTTCATTATGTGTTTCAGAATGGAGGTTCTACGCCCTAGGCCAGCAGGCGGCAGTTCAGGTCCAAGGATGGATCAGGATCAGGCTCGGGGGCCAATTTTTTGGATAAGCAGACTAGGGAGTTTTTCACTTCAGAGGTCACCCGTATCATACTTAAGCACACTCCTGTGATCTTTGGTTCGATCAAGGAGGGTATTTTGGAGTTGATGGATGAGAAGTTGAGCATGTTTCGTGCTGAGGTGGCGGCTATGATGGGGTCGCACACACTCACCTTCAGGGAGTTCCAGGCTTGTGGAGCTCCAGACTATCATGGGGCCCGAGACCCCATTGCGAGTACCAGATGGTTGGCAGATGTGGCCAACGCATTCCGCTCTAGTAAATATCCAGAGGGGGACAAGGTCAGAATAGCATCCTGTCTTCTGAAGGACAGGGCACGTGATTGGTGGGAGGAGGTCAGGCATGCCATAGGAGATGACGCAGCCTTGGATGCGATGACTAGAGCAGATTTCACCACCAGATTCAGAGCCGAGTTTGCTCCAGTCATCGAGGTGCAACAGTTAGCTAGAGAGTTTCAGGACCACACCCAGACTATGGAGACTATGGCGGAGATTACCACCAAGTTCAGGAAGAGGGCTCTTCTTGTTCCTCAGTATGCAACTAGTGAGGAAATGAAGAAGGCCCGTTATCATGAGATGCTGCGGAGTGATATCCGCCAGTTTGTGAGCTGATCCAGCTGTAAGACGCTGGATGACATGATTGCGAGGGCTCGTGAGAGAGAGATTGATCTTGAGATGGAGAAGAAGAGGAAGCCAGAGGCGGCTTCGGGTACAGGGAGTTCGATCAAGAAGCCCAATGTTTCGGATCATAGGACAGAGGTCAGCAGAGCCGCAGCCGGTGTGGAAAATGTGGGAGATTGCACGATGGGGCGTGCAAGGCAGGGAGTTCCGGCTGCTACAAGTGCGGTCGGACTGGGCATATGAGTAGAGATTGTATAGCTTCTACCACCGCCACCACGGAATCATATCTGATTTTCTTTCATTGCTATCAGAGGGGACATAAAACGTCCAAGTGTCCGAGCTTAGCCGCAGCAAGGAAGGTGTCGACACCTGCCCCTGCTACTTTAAGGATTACGGACGGTCGTCAGGGCTGGGCCAAGGCGCCAGTGGCGAAGAGCAGAGCTTTTCAGTTGACAGCAAAGGAGGCGAGAGCGACTCCAGATGTGGTGACGTGTATATATTTGTTTCTTTTATCTCTGCATTTATTATTGATTGTTTCTAATGTTATATGTTTGCGTATAAGGTCGTTCTTAGTGAACGGCATTTCAGCTACAGTTTTATTTGATTCGAGGACTACCCGATCGTTTTTCTCTCTTGCGCTTAGCAAGAGGTTTAGCAGAGCTCCAGGGGAGCTGGATTATCTACTCGAGGTGGAGATAGTCAATGATAGAACCGTCAGGGTCGCGAGAGTGCATAAGGCATGCTCGCTGCAGTTATTCAATGAGCAGTTTTTAGTAGACCTGGTACCTATTCCTTTGAGAGGGAACAAGGTCATAGTAGGCGTGGATTGGCTGATCTCCAATGGGGCGGTGATTGATTGCGAATTGCAGCTAGTGAGGGTTCACACTCCCAGCGGGGGAGAGTTAGTGATTCAGGGCGAGAGGCCACAACGCGGACCGATTCTTTGTTCAGCATCAAGAGCGAGGCGCTACTTCCAGCAGGGTTGCGTTGGGTTCGTCGCCTACATATTGGATGCTCGAGAAAAGGGCAAGGCGACAGTCGACGATGTACCGGTAGTGCGAGACTACTCGGACGTATTCCCGAAGGATCTGCGTGGAATACCTCCGGAGATACAGGTTGAGTTCAGGATTGACCTAGTTCCTGGTGCGGCTCCGATAGCCAAGGCACCGTATCGGTTGGCTCCTCCAGAGATGCAGGAGTTGTCTACGCAGCTGCAGGAGCTGTTAGACAAGGTTCTCATCAGACCGAATCGTTCGCCATGGGGAGCCTCGATCCTGTTTGTGAAGAAGAAGGATGGGTCACACCGTATGTGTATAGATTACCGGGAGTTGAATAAGGTAATGGTGAAGAATCGTTACCCACTCCCGAGGATAGATGACTTGTTCGATCGGCTTCAAGGAGCGTCTTGATTCTCCAAGATTGATTTGCGCTCTAGGTATCATCAGATGCGGGTTAGAGATGAGGATGTGTAGAAGACCGCTTTCAGGACCCGCTATGGTCATTATGAGTTTGTGGTGATGCCATTTGGGCTCACCAATGCTCCAGCCGCGTTCATGGATCTCATGAACCGCGTATGCAGGCCGATGTTGGATCGGTCTGTGATTTTATTCATCGATGACATCTTGGTTTATTCTAAGACTCAAGAGCAGCACGAGGAGCACCTGACGGAGGTGCTAGAGGTTTTGAGGAGGGAGAGACTTTTCACGAAGTTCTCCAAGTGCAAGTTCTGGTTGCGCGAGGTGCAGTTCCTTGGGCACCTCGTGAACCAGAAAGGTATACTGGTGGATCCGGCCAAGATAGAGGCTGTGATGCAGTGGGAGGTCCCGAGGTCTCCATCTGAGATTCGGAGCTTCCTAGGTTTGGCGGGGTACTACAGGAGATTCATCCAGGACTTCTCCAAGATAGCGGTTCCGCTTACCCGACTAACTAGGAAGTCGGTGACGTTCCGCTGGGGGCCTGAGCAGCAGGCGACATTTAAGACCCTCAGATAGCGATTGTGCGAGGCACCGATTCTTACCCTGCCAGAGGGAGTGGATGAATTTGTAGTCTACTGTGATGCTTCGATCACAGGTATGGAAACAGTGTTGATGCAGTGAGGTCATGTGATAGCTTACGCCTCTAGACAGTTGAAGCCTCACAAGGCTAACTATCCGACGCACGATCTGAAGTTGGGAATAGTGGTGTTCGCCCTCAAGATTTGGAGACATTACCTCTATGGGGTCCGTTGTACCATCTACACAGATCACAAGAGTCTGAGATACCTCATGGATCGACTAAATCTTAACACGAGGCAGCTTCGGTGGTTAGATGTGGTGAAGGATTACGATTGTGAAATCCTTTATCACCCGGGGAAGGCCAACGTAGTGGCCGAAGCCCTGAGCCGCAAGGCGGCAGTGGCCCCGATCAGGGATATATGCCTGAGGATGACAGTGATTACTCCATTGCTGGAGCAGATCAGGGAGGCATAACTCGAGGTCCTCAAGGAGGAGACGCAGAAGTGTGAGAGGATCGTGGGCCGAGTAGCTTCTTTTGATTATGACAGTCGGGGACTGTTGACCCTTCATGGGAAAGTTTGGGTACCGTACTGGGGCGGAGTACAGCAGGTGTTGATGGATGAGGCCCATAAGTCTCGATTTTCCATCCACCCAGGGGCGACGGAGATGTACAGAGATCTCCGACCCGATTATTGGTGGCCCTGCATGAAGCGGGATGTTGCCTGGTATGTGGAGAGATGCCTGACCTGCAGGAAGGTCAAGGCAAAGCACCAGAGACCTTACGGCAAGATGCAACCGTTAGATATTCCTGTATGGAAATGGAAGGACATCACCATGGATTTTGTCACTAAGCTTCCCAGGACTACACGTGGGGTGGATTCGATTTGGGTTATTGTGGATCGGTTGACGAAGAGTGCCCATTTTATACCGATCCAGGAGAGCATATCAGCTGAGAAGCTAGCCGATATCTATGTGTGTGAGGTAGTGGCTCGACACGGAGTTCCTGTTTCGGTAGTGCTAGACCGAGACATCCGTTTTACTTCCAGATTCTGGAAGCGATTTCACGACGAGATGGGTACTCGTCTCCATTTCAGCACCGCTTTCCATCCCCAGACGGACGGGCAGAGCGAGAGGACTATTCAGACTCTCGAGGACATGCTTCAGGCATGTGTCGTAGATTTCGGTGGCAGTTGGGATACGTATCTTCCATTAGCGGAATTTTCGTATAACAATAGTTACCATGCTAGTATTGACTGCCCTCCTTTCGAGATGCTCTACGGGAAGAAGTGCAGGACCCTAATTTATTGGGGCGAGGTCGGTCAGCGAGTCATCGGGAGCACCGAGGTGGTGCTCAAGACCACAGAGTTGATTCAGCAGGTTCATAGCAGACTACAGACTGCGCAGAGTAGGCAGAAGAGTTACGCCGATAGGAGGCGTTCGGACCTGTAGTTTCAGGTGGGCGATATGGTCCTCTTGAAGGTATCACCCTGAAAGGTGTTATCAGGTTTCGGAAGAGGGGCAAGCTGGGCCCCAGGTTCATTGGTCCCTTTAGGGTTTTGGCCCGAGTGGGTCCGGTTGGTTATCGGTTGGATCTTCCAGCAGAGCTTAGCCAGATCCACAACACTTTCCATGTTTCTCAGTTGAGAAAGTGTTTGGTGAACGAGTCAGCAGTTGTACCCTTGGAAGATATTCAGGTTGATAGCAACCTAAATTATATCGAGAGACCAGTCGCGATCTTGGATCGAAAGACGAAGACCTTGAGGAACAAGGTGGTTCAGTTAGTGAAGGTGCAGTGGCAGCACCAAAGGGGTTCGGAGTGGACGTGGGAGTCCGAGGGGGAGACGAGGGAGCATTATCCAGAGTTATTTCCAGATATAGCAGCAGCATCAGTAGACTTCGAGGGAGAAGTCTAAGATAAGTGGGGGAGAGTTGTAATGCCCCACTTCTAGTATGTATTTTAAATTAAGCATTTCATTCTTAAGGGGGTACTCGACGAGTCTGTAGCCCGACTCGTCGAGTAGAGACGGGATGATCACAAGGTTTGAGCCGGCGACTCGACGAGTCCACATGCTGGGACTTGGCGAGTCCGCCTTTCTGGATGAAACCCTAATTTTAAGGGTTTGCACCCTATTTAAACACACTTATACACCCCAACCTCGCCTCTATCACTCTCAGAACATTTCCCCTGTAAACCCTAGCCCCATTGTTGAATTTGAGTGTGTTTGTGATAGCTTGGAAGCTTTGAGAAGGAAAGAAGGCCCATAGAAGAAAAGGAAGATCCAGGAGCTATCTTGCATCTGTTTCTCATTCAGGTAATGAAGATCCAGGCAGTCCGATGCAGTTTTCGGACTTCGGTACGATGCAGGGGCAAGGCCCCAGTTTGTCCGGGCTTTGGCCCAATGCAATTTTCCGGACTTCGGTCCGATGCAGGGGGCAAGGCCGCAGTTAGTCTGGGCTTCGGCCCGATGCAGTTTTCCGGACGTCGGTCCGATGTAGGGGGCAAGGCCCCAGTTAGTCCTGACTTGGGTCCGATGCAGTGGGCAAGGCCCAGTATGTGCTTTATATGTTATTGTATGGTATGTGCTAGTTTGGGGGAGCTCACTAAGCTTCGTGCTTACAATTTCAGTTTTGGTTTCAGGTACTTCCGCTAGCAAGGGGAAGAGCTCGGGATGATGGCATCGCACACACCACAGCTTCAGCTTTTTATCCTGGGAGTTTATCTCAGATACTATGATATATTGATACAGCTTTTGTTATGACACATCTATTATAACTTTTTGGGATTTGTGACATACGATTTCATTATATGATATGGATGATTGGTAACTTTTAGTATTATTTAAACAAAAGTTTTTGGGTCGTATTTTGGGTCGTTACAAAGAAGCTCCCAACTCAGATATGCTCGGACCTAGAAGCTTGGACTCCAACTCCTTCTTCTTCAAGGCTTCCACTTCTCTTCAAGAGCACACAAAACTCTCAAAGGGTTTTAAATACACATACAAGCTCCAAGAACGAAGGACTAGGGTTTTAGAGGGTTTGCTCTTAGAGAAAGGTGGCCAGGAATGAGGCCATCTCATTCTTTATATAGGGTCACCTAAAATATTAGGGTTTTCCTTCTGTGCCTAGTACGCCCAGCATACTAGGTGGTCCTCGCGTCCATTCCACGCTCATAGGTACGCTAAGCGTACCCATACTTACACCCAGCGTACCCGATTGCCACCCATTTCTCAATAAGGACCAAACTTGCCATAACTTCCAAACTATCTTAGCTTCTTTGATATAACTCTGATTCCAAAGATCCTCATATCTACGGAAAGGTGATGAGATGCCCTACGCTTTAGCAACTCACTACAACCCGAGACCTCCTCATGCACGGTTCATGGCTCACGAACCCTAATCACGCACAATCTGAAACAGGATGTTACGAAACTGCATTTGAAAGTTTATCAAGGTTACAAACAATGTAATGTTGCCTTTCTCTATCAAGTTCACTCCGGGTATTTTTGTAGAACAATATAATCATCTTCCTCAATTCTTCGATGCGAATATCATTAGTCCCTCTCCATCGACTAGTCAAGAAAATGCAAGAATCACTGATGGTGCTATAATCCACTATTTATGCTATAATTGATGAAGGTAAACATTTTTCTTTTTAAAAAAAGTTCAAACATTTAGAAATCATCTCATCCTTTACAACCACATCTCACCTGGATTATCGACTGTTGGGCAACCAACCACATGTGCTCTAACAAAACTTTTTTCTTAACCTTTCATAAACTTCATCAACCTCACTCGATTGGGCTACATGGTGGTCACGGCATTACTGTTACTTTTTATGGTGATGTTCATTTCCATGATTCCATTACTCTACAAAAATTATTGTATGACCCAAGATTTATATACAACCTTATATTTGTTTCGAAACGCACCTAATAATTACACACCTTTTCACTTTAATTATCGAAGTTTTCTAATACATGACCTCATAATATTTTGGTTTAAATGCAAGAATTATTATCTTACATTTATTGTTTTTGTTTTTGTTTTTTTTTTCTATTAGAGCATTGTATTTTAAATATTGTGATGTTTGTTTTATTTTCTTTGAGTGAAAGATAAATATAATATTTGGATATGGGGTTTGTTTGGTAATGTATGTTTATTGATCACAAAAGGGGGAGGGCAAAGATCCTTGAGACAGAAGAAAACATATGGCATGTATTTCAAGCATTCTTCATGTTGTTAGTGTTTAATTGTAAAAAAAGTTCAATCCAAACATTAAGAAACTATTTTTCTATTTGTTTCATTAAACAAAAACACATTTTATGGCTTATCTAATTAAGTCATTACAATTTAAGTTCACGATGATTACATAACAAATGCATTAAGTCCTTAACAATTAAGTAACAACAAAAACGCACTTTTTTGCTTATAAAATCAAGTCATTACAAGATAAGTTCACGATGTTAAAACAATTGCGTCATGTCCATAACAATTAAGTGACAACAAAAACACACTTATGGATTTTCTAGTTAAGTCATTAAAATCCTAGACAAATCATAGCATAATATCAAATAACCACCCAAATACATCATAACATAAATAAATAAAATAAGAATGACATTGACCGAATACAGGTTACAAGTTTAGAAAACACATGCGAGTCCCACCTACTAATTGTACATTATCTAATTTTCGAAGTGTAACTAAACATTAGTATCCTCCTAAAATATAAGAATAAAAAAGTTATATAATTTCCTCCAATTTCAAAATTTGATTTCTCTACCGCTAGTCACCATTTAATCAACACCACCTGGACATAGATCTACTCCTCGATAGCTCTCTGATGCTCGGTGCGGTTTAGGAAGAGAGTCTCCTTCAAGGCCTTAATCAGTCACTGTCATTTCATTCTAACTGGAAATCGGTGCTGCTTAAAATGGGAAGAAGTCAGAAGTGATAGAGTGGTGGTCTCCGGTAAGACGCATGTGGAGAAGGTCATCAATGTTACTTGGTGGTTGCCATGGTAACGGATGCTGGCATTGAGGAAAGATCCCTTATCATTATTATTATTATTATTATTTTTTATCTTTTTATACATTAAATGTGCGACAAATAGCATCACTATGTTTTCGTAATTAAATGTTAAACTACCATTATTTGGTAAATAAAATTTATAATTACTATGCTTGTGTTAAAAACTCTGTGAACACGTCCAAGTTATGAAATTAGCCGAAGAGAATTAATGAGGTTTTGATTTTAAGTTTGTGAAGCTAAGGTTATCAGGTTTTGCATTGCAGTAGGTGAAAATCATGTATAGTTTAGGGTTTTGATACGGATCTATTATGGACGGCATTCTTGACATTAGGGAGGATTCCGGTGGAGAGAACAAAGTGGTTTGGGGAAAACGTAATGTGAATAGGTGATGGTGGAATATTCGTTCAGGACATATCAGTCAATTATACTGTAGGGGAAGAAGCAATATCAATCTTCCACTATAGAAAGTAAAATTATTGAATTGATTAAACACGGACAACACGCAACTCTTTCTCCCAGATTCCCAGTAATTCTGTTGAGTTTCACTCCCTTGTCTTTTCATTGCTTTGTCCATTCTTCCACATGATGAGGCTATTCCTTGAAATTGTCATCACCCCTCCTACCTGTTGCATAGAAATTTCCGCTCTGTGTTGATGACAACTAGTTCTTAATTTATATCTGATCCTATCTCCTATTACATTCTTCACAAGAATTGTACTACAGACCATCATAACTATCCAAGATTATGTGCTCTGAAACTTCTGAAAGTGATAGGTTGTTATTAACTTCAGTACAACCATGTCGTCACTTTTCTCTTGCAGAGATTAAATCCGCCTCCAAGGACTTTGATGATAAACTGATCATCGGACAAGGAGGGTTTGGTAAAGTTTACAAAGGTTTTATGTATATTGAAGAAACAAGTCATGTAGTAGCCATTAAACGGTTAGATTCTAAATCTGAGCAAGGGGCACTTGAGTTTAAGGCCGAAATCGAGATGCTTTCTAAGCTGCGTCACTGTCACTTGGTGTCTCTTATCGGTTTTTGTGATGATAACAATGAGATGATCTTAGTTTATGCATATATGCCTAATGGAACCCTCTACCATCATCTGCACAAATCTGAGACTCCTTTAAATTGGGTTCAACGACTTAAGATAGCCATAGGTGCTGGTCGTGGGTTGGACTACCTTCACACAGGTTTTGGAACTCAACAAGGAGTCATTCATCGTGATGTGAAGAGTTCAAACATTCTTTTGGATGAGAACTGGGCAGCTATGATTTCTGATTTCGGGCTGTCCAAATTAGGCCCAATCAACCAATCATTATCATTTATTGATGCAAGTGTTAAAGGCACATTCGGATATCTGGATCCAGAGTATTTCTATACCAGAAGGCTGACAAGGAAGACAGATGTATATGCATTTGGGGTTGTGTTGTTTGAATTGCTAACAGGGAGGCTTGCAGTAGATGAACAAAATGTGTACGACCAATGCAGTTTGGTAAGGTGGGCTCAAAAATGCGTGAAAGCACGAAAATTAGACCAAATGGTTGATTCTAGTATTGCGGGAACAGTATTTCCCAAATGTTTGCGAGGTTTTGCACATATTGCAGATCGTTGTTTGCGTAGTCATCTAAAAGAACGTCCCACCATGGCCGAGATTGTTGTCTCACTTCAGGCTTTACTCGAACTACAAGAAAGATATGACAATTCTTCTGAGCCATCAGGCATAAGTGGATTCACTTGGAAGATTCATAAGTACCTTGTTTCTGCCACTAAACTAAACGCTGGTATACATACATAAATTTTCATTAATGTTATATATATATATATATATATATATATATATATATATATATATATATATATATATATATATATATATATATATATATATATATATATATATATATATAGGGTGAGATTAAATAGAAAACCATAATTAACCAAGGAACTAAGGAACCAATCTTTTTTTCAACTTTTAGAACTTATGTTTTATCAAAAAAAAAAAACTAAAAATATAGAAATTCATAAATTTTTATCCTTTTTCCGATGATATAAAATTCAAAAAAAAAATTTTACGTCAAATTCACAATGTAAATCTTCGAAAATTCACAACGTGAATCCGGATTCACACGGTGAATCCGAAAAATATTTTTCACATTCACAATGTTAATATATGAATTTAGATATTTTTAGATTTTTTTCGATAAAAAATAAACTCTAGAAATTGAAAAAGATTTGGTTCCTTGAAAAACCTATAATTATAGTTCTCTATTGAACTTTTCCATATATATATATATATATATATATATATATATATATATATATATATATATATATATATATATATATATATATATATATATATATATATATATATATATATATATATATATATGGTCAGGTTTTTTTGTGAACCCGTATTTTCGCGCGACCCACATTTAAAATACAAATTTTTTTCCTATAAAGCATATTTGCAAAAAAAAAATAATAAAAAAATAAAAATAAAAATAAAATCACGAAAAATATATGCATATACGACTGGTGCATTTGTTTTTTCTATGAACTTTTGAATTTCCGATGTTTGTGCACATATGCACCTGTCGCATATGCACAATTTTTTTTGAGATATTTTTTGCCAATATGCTTCTATTGGACCAACTTGGTGCTTTATGTCACTTTTTTTGAAAAAAGAAAATCTCACAAAAATGTTCGCATTTTAAGAGTGGTTCAAAGAAAGTAATCCCATATAATTACTAATTAGCACTAGTATAGCTTAAATAATTATATCAAAGAATACCCATACAAAAGTTTAATTTGTGTCATGGATTTCTTTCCTCTCTTACCTATATCTAAATCGAACAATGTTGCTTTATCAAATAAGAATGCAATTGATGTCTCCCGTGGGTAGATGTAGAAGCAAGTTTTTCTTGACTACCATTATTATAGGTAATTGTTTTTAACTCTGTAATCTTTTGACCTTTTTTATCCTTTTTATAAGATCAAACTGGAGCAAGTTCATCAATCTGCCCTGAAAATAACATGAATCGGTTGCCTAAGGAATTAGTGGCTATAGATCTGAAATCATTCAAGTATTCTGAACTGACAAGTAGGTTGCCTAAGGAATTAGTGGCTATAGATCTGAAATCATTCAAGTATTCTGAACTGACAAGTGCTACGAAGAACTTTGGAAACGACAATCTTTTGAGTTACAAGAGTTTTGGGAAGGTTTACAAAGGATGGATTGATAGAACAACATATTCCCCCTCTGAAGATAATACTAGATTGCCGGTTGCAATTAAGAGGCTCGACAACTACAAATGTGCAGATCAGGTAATGCATCTTGTTTTGTACCCATTTTATTTAAATCTTGCTATAATTAACTTGAAAACCCGGATTTATTTCCATTCCAATACAACTCAGATGGTAGCGTTGCATATATTTTTTTCATGCATGGAGTGAACATTGTTGTGAAACATGATCACTTTTGAATGCAGTTGGATCTGGAAATGATGAAAGAATTTATTCATCCCAACCTTGAAAAGCTCATAGGATATTGCTTGCATGGCCAAAAGCTCTTCCTTGTGTATGAATTCATGCCTAATGGAAACTTTGAGGATCTCCTCGATAGCGGTAAGAAACATAAATAACTCCATGCCTAAATCAAATTTGAAATACTGCAAACTTAATTCAATTTTCATGGGTTAATATATAGGAGGCGTAGCACAACTTCCATTGGTTACAAAGGTGAAAATAGCAATAGGAATTGCTAGAGGGATTGTTTTCTTGCACAAAACACAAGATCCAGTTGGTTCTTTTATTAGTGGATCAGTTTCTCGGTCACTGCTTGACAGACGTAAGATTTTATTGGATGAGGTACAATTTGAGTTCTTACACTATTGGCATTGCAAATTGATGTGTTAGTATGCTTCATTGTTTCCACTTTACAACGATCCCATACACAAAAATTCTAAATGGTACTATATGAATTAACTTGTTTGTGTTTTCTAGCTAGCTAATTATATATGTTCTATCATCTATGGAACTTAGGAATTCTAGGTTATCTTGAGCAAGTCTTTACCACTTGAGCATTAACTGCCTTTCAAGAATAACATATTTATGCACTAAACAATTTTTTGGTACTAAATATTAACTCCCATTGCTGATTTTATCTGTACGCACAAAATATAAATGTTGCAGGATTTTACAGCAAAGCTTTCAGGTTATGACGTTATTAAGTTAATACGTGGTTTCTATCCTGATGAAACTGGGCGTCTTCGTTATGGTGGCATTAGCGACTCTTATCCTAGGTGGTGCGGTAAGTTAAGTACTTCCGCCTGTAAGTCCTTGACTCCTTGTTGTGATACAATTGCATATTTCTATCTGACCACTTATCCCTTTCTCAGGGCCCTTGGAACTACAGAGCGATATCTCGGGTTTTACAGTGGTATTCGCGGAATTGGTAACAGGGATACAGATATCTATTGGAAATTTCTTCCAAGAGATTTATAATCCATGGTTTAAACAATATAAACTGTCCGTTTGGTGATATTGCAGAAGAATGTTTTAAAATCTGTAATGAGGTGGATTCAGAATCAAAGATGCTAAGAATGTTGGAGAAGCATGCTAAGGTGGGCCAGTCAAAAAATATGTTGGGGTCCAGGAGGGAGCAAAAAAAAAGGAGGGGACCCTCAATGATGTAAATTTTTTACAAAAACCACTAAATTGTTATAATGTTTGTTCAAATTATAATCATGTTAAGTCAAGTTAGTATGATGATCATTCAAATTATGATCATAGCTTATTCATTGTTATCATCATGCTCGTTTGAAACATTAAATTATCCATGGCTCCTTTTAGGATTGTCTTTTATCTTCATCCACATACCTTTTCCTTCCTTCACTTCCTAATATAGAAAACAATGTAAAAATATATGATTATTACTAGAACAATAATAACTAGTTAGTAACCAGTAATTAATCGAAAACATCTTAGTTGGACTTTAGCGATGATGAGTTATTTTCGAACAACGAAATTCATTGAAACTAACAAGATGTCATGGAAAAGTTACATGGGGATAGCAAATGGGGTGGATCTAGTGCTTAATGAGTGGGGGCAAATGTCCCCAATGACTTTTGAATGACCATATATTTGATATTAGGTGTGAGATAGGGATGAACAGTTTGTCCCAAATCCCGATCCCGTATCGGTACCGGTACCGAACCGTATCGAATTTAAAAATACGGGACGGTATTTGGTACTTCAAAAACATGAAATTCGGGAATCGGTACCGCCGATACCGGTACTAGTACCGAGTACCGGTAACATTCCCGGTACCGGTATCGGTGATGTTGATTCAGTTCGGTGTTCGGGATTAACTTTCGGTCAAATTCGGTATTCAGGAAATCGGGAACGGGACGGGTCGGTACCGGTTCCGTACCACGCTCATCCCCAGTGTAATACACGAGTTTATTAATAAGAAGGTAAGTGAATCCAAAGTAATAAAAACTATTGATGTATTGTAAATAAATGTTAGAATCACAAATTTTTAAATGCTTCTTTAAACACAAAAATGTAAAATATTAGAAATGTAAAACACAATTCAAAAATGATGATTTTGGTGTGTAAAATATTAGAAATGAAAAAGAGAATTCAAAAAAAAAAAAAAAAAGAACAAACAAAAAAAAAAAAAAAGAAACGAGGTCATGTACATTGGTCTTTTCGTAACTAAACTAATCGGTGAAAAACTTTATCTTTGAACATGTTTGATGAGTATGAGATAAGCATTATTTTGAAAATTTGAATAAAGATACATAGATGTTGCCCAAATTTTGTGATGCATGTATGCTTATTCATAAACAACAAATTTTTCTCCATACATAATAATTTATGTTTTAAAATATTGTACAACTTTATAAAACAAAAATTATTGTGTATGGAAAAAATTATTATGTTTGAATCACTTCCCATAGTAAATTTTAATGGTAAAATCAAATGCAACTCGTCTTAAAAAGTTGATATTTCTATAATTGTTGAAACTAACATAATTTTTTACAAAAATTATTAACGTTATGTAAATAGTATTTAACCTACAACATTGACAAAAACTAACTTCTCAGCTATGAATAAATGAATAAATAAAGGTGTAATTAATATCACGGAATACAATATGAGCAACACCCTCTCTTTGCTATCCACATTTTCTATATCCTATACGAAGCCACAAGTATTCTCAATGGACACTTTGTAAGCATTTATGAGACTTTAGACCAAGGCTCCAATGTAGCCATGTAGGAATATACTGATATTATTGTGTAAAATCCACTCGATGAGAAAACTAAAAACATAAAATACAATATCAGAAAATAATACCAAAGTTGATATGAATATCAATTTAACCAATAACATCATGGCTATGAAATAACTAAAACAATAACGCATAATATAAGAATTACATGATTGAACCAATAGCTGCTAGTTTTACAAGGTACTCGTTAGCCCCATATCAATGTTAAATTAATGAGATATCTATGTTATCCAACAACATCAACTTGAAAGTAGACACCATAGCTGCTAGTTTTACACAATCCTCTTCTTCAAAAAAACATTAGTGGGTTTTGGAAGAACCTAAAAGAGGAGAATTTATAAGTTTTACTAATAAATAAATAAATAAGATAACAAAAAAAAAAGAATTATAAGAACTACATGATAGAACGAATATGAAAAAAAAAATCTAGCAAGGAGATGATGGTCTAAGCTGTAAATGGTTTACATACAAAAATACTTTTATATAAATCCAAACATTGTGATGAATAAGAAGCTAATTGAATCCAAAATAATAAAAAACTATTGACGTATTGCAATGGCAGAGCTACGTTGGGGCCAGAGGAAGCCCAAGCCCAGGCCCACCCTCAGATTGATAACTTTTTTTCACTAGCCCAAATAGCCAGGCCCACTCTCGTCACTTTAATTAGTCCGAACCTCAAATCTCATTAGATCAAATTAGCGGCAAATTAGATGGAGAAAAGTGTGATCGAGCAAGCAAGACAGCCAGACATCGTCTTCTAAATTTTTAATTCTCTTAATTGAAGTTTGCGATCGAGCAAGCAAGCAAAGCAGCAAATTTCTAATTCTCTTAATTGTATGTTAACATTTTATATTTTCAAAGAATTTATGGGTATACTTTTATTGTATATGTCAGCAGCAAAGCAATTGGAATTCCCTTAATTTGTTTATTTAGAATTGGTGTAGATACGATTCCTATGATCATATTATTTATTGTATAAATTATGTTATTTAGATTATGGGAAAAGATATAGCAACCGACCCCCGCCATTTGTTTATTTAATTCCTTTTGTTGCACACTTGCATACAGTACACTTGCACTTGCTGTAATGAAAAGAGAAAGTAACAGCTCACAATGTGAATATACATATTTTTGAATTGTTATATCTTGCCTTTTTGATGTTGGAATATACATATTTGTTAATTGTTATATCTTTCTTTCTTTTCTCTCTGCAAACATATGAACAGACCAAGTAGAACCTATATTTTCTTTTTGTTTTTCGATTTAGTTATTGTGTTTATTATAAAAAAAAGGCTTATTTTTTATTAATTACTTATTATTTATTAATCACTTATCATTCAACAGGCAAGGAGAAATATTTAACAAAGAAAAAAATTCCGGATATAGAGACATCTAATGTTGATTTTTCTAAATATAGTCGTGTGGAAATAAATTTACCAGATCTTCCCTCAGACCTGGAATGAGGACTAGCATTTTAGATTATGATCCTAATGTTCGAGACGAAGTTTGAAGAGCATACCTCTTAAAAGGGCCTTGCCAACCTAAATCTAACGAGTTTCCTTACACTATTTTTGGCAAAAAAACCACGAATATTAAATGTTGCTTGGTTTAATGCTAAAGAATATTCTACATGGCTAGAATATAGTTTAACTCAAAATGTTGTATATCGGTTATATTGTTATTTATTCAAACCATATGTTGGAGCACAAGGAGGAGGTGAAACGTTCGTTAGTGTTGAATTTGAAAATTGGGGACATAAAGAAAAGTTGAATCAACATGTTGGAGGTTTCAAGAGTGTTCGCAACCGAGCTTGGTCCAAGTGCAAGGATTTATTGAACAACAAACAATGTGTTGATGTTGCGTTCGCAAAGAATTAAACACAAAGTTCAATAGACTATGATATACGATTGGATGCATCAATTGATTGTATTCGATTTCTATTAAGACAAGGTCTTGCATTTAGAGGCCACGATGAAAGTGAAACTTCAACTAACTGAGGGAACTTTATAGAGTTGTTGCAATTTCTAGCTGATCATAATCAAAGCATTAAAGATGTTACTTTCAATAGTGCTCCTTTGAATCTGAAGTAAACTTCACCAGATATCCAAAAAGACATTGTTCATGTAGCTGCGATTGAAACAACAAAGCTCATTATAAATGATATTGGCGAATCATTTTTCTCTCTCCTTGTAGATGAATCTCGTGATATTTCGATTAAAGAACAAATGAGTGTTGTGTTGCGGTATGTAGATTTAGAAGTTCTTGTAATTAAACGCTTTCTAGGTATTGAGCATGTCCCAAATACTACAGCTATTACACTTAAAGAGACACTCGATAATTTGTTTTCAAAACATGGGTTGAGCATCTCCAGTTTGCGTGAACAAGGTTATGATGGGGCAAGTAATATGAAAGGTGAACTTGGTGGTCTTAAAACTTTGATTTTCAATGAAAATGCAAGTGCATATTATATTCATTGTTTTGCTCACCAGCTTCAACTTACTCTTGTAGCAGTGGCAAAAAATAATTCAAAAATAGTTTCTTTGTTTGTGTTGCTAACCAATGTTGTAATTGTTGTTGGAGATTCTTGCAAGCATCTTGACCGTCTTCGAGAACAACAAGCTTCCAAAGTTATTGAAGCACTTCGTTTAGGCGAAATCATAAGCGGTCGAGGCCTCAATCAAGAAACATCTCTTATCAAACCGTGAGACACGTTGGGGATCCCATTATGGTACTTTGATAAGTATGATTACATTGTTTCCATCCATTTTACATGTTCTAGAGATTATTGCGGAAGCTAGAGCAACCCCAGAACAAAAATGTGAAGGTGATATGTTAATTAACTCCTTGCAGACCTTTGATTTCATATTTTCTTTGCACTTCATGAAAAAAATTATTGGGTATTACTAATGAGTTGTCCCAAGCATTGCAAAGGAAAGATCAAGATATTGTAAATGCAATGAACTTGGTTAGAATTTGCAAGATGCAATTGCAAAATTTGAGGGATAGTGGATGAGATTCTATGCTCACTCAGACTATATTGTTTTGTAAAAAACACGAGATTGATGTTTGCAACATGGATGCAAAGTTCTTACTTCCTGGACGGTCACGACGAAAATATCCAAAAATGACAAACTTACACTACTATCGTGTAGAGTTATTCTACGATGTCATTGATTTGCAACGCACAGAACTAGAGAGTCGTTTAAGTGAGACTGGCACCAAATTGCTTCTTTTCATGGCGTGTCTCAATCCAAATAACTCATTTGCAGCTTTTGATAAAAACAAATTAATTTTGCTAGCTCATTTATATCCAAATGATTTTTCAGATATGGATTTGGAGATGCTTAACGATCAATTGGAAACTTATATTCTCGATACGTTGAATTTGTTAGTGCTTTTGAATCTAAATGGGATTGGTGATCTTGCATAGAAGATGGTTGAAACAAAAAGGGATAAAGTGTTTTATATGGTTTACTTGCTCATCAAATTAGCATTGACGTTACCGGTTCCAACAGCAATAGTTGAGAGATCGTTTTCCGTTATGAAGATTGTGAAGAACACGATACGCAATAAAATGGGAGATCAATGGATGAATGATAACTTGGTTGCTTATATCTAAAAAGAGGTTTTTGTGGATATTGTCAATCAAGATATCAGCAATATGTTTGATAAAATGAAAACTCGTCGACGACCTTAGTGAATTTGTAATCTATATATGTTTGAAGTTTGCGGTTGTTTGATAATTTATATATGTTTGTAGTTTTTGGATGTTTAATAATTTATGAGCAACACCCTAACAAAAATTCTTGGCTTCGCCCTTGACGTATTGTAAATAATTGTTAGAATCCCAAATTTTTAAAGGCTAAAGAAGTTATCTCCGGTCGCTTCCACCTGTTCCTACAAAAATGATGAGAAATTTTTTTACTTCTCTTAGAAATAAAGCTTGAATGAAGGAATTACATAGCATCACATGCCACACTAACTTCTGAACGTATATCATTATTCAAATTCAAAATTCGTAGCCATGTTGAGATTTCTAGGGAACAAAGTTCTTTGTAGTGGCATTTAGTCTTCATCAATCTATTAATAATTACCCAAAATAACTAAACACCATTTGCAAAATGACAAATAAAAGACTCTCGTTTTGTGATGTGGAAGTAGAAAATTGATTAAAGTTTAATGAGAAAAACATGTGATTTTCGTATAATAGTTTGTTCCATGCAGAAATTAATTAAACTAAATCAAGAGAGGGAAAAAGAGCAACACATCTTAGGTAAAAAAAATACACAGTCAGTATTCAAGAGAAATTATCATCGATCACCTGTGCATAAACAAAACAAATTGTTAATATCATGTTCACATTGGTGCATATACATATTACATTTATTTCTTCCATATAGCTTTTTGTATATCTATGACTTTGTCATTGTTCCCAATTACAGAGTGAAAATTGCCAATTTAGAGAGTGGTAGAAGACATGGATGTTAGAACCTTTACTATCTGCATAATGACACCATCAAAAATCAGCCTAACTGTACAAACACATATTGAAAACCTACATATGTATAAGAACAAACATCAAAAGAGAAAAGTACATGATTGGAACTTGTTGTATAAATAGATTAGACATGAAAGAGATTAAAAATAACAAACTGTGAAAACTAGTAAGAACTCAGTTACCGAACATCACCATCTATTATATCATTTGAGGATTACAGACACGTGGTTTTCAAGAACTTACAACACAAACGTCATACATAAACCTACACTACTCTCAACTATTAATCTCTTAACCTAATCTAGAACAAGATCAATAATTGACGATAGATTGTATCTGATTATAGAGAAAACCCTAAAATAAGGGTTATACAAACGAGAGAGAAAGCGTGTAATGAAGCTGAAGAATTACTGAATAATGACCCAACAAGTAACTCCTGGTCTTAAGTATCGGGATCAACTTCAACCCAAAAACCCGCGTGTTAACCCGGGCACATAACAAACTGAACACATTACCCCCTTCATGATTCTTCATGTTATCGTGTAATAACCTTTTACAAATGCACTTACAAAATGGCCTTATTTTAAATAACAAAATGTTAGCTTGAATGATATAAACATTATATATTTTAACAACCCACCTCAAACTAAACATTTTGAAAATAATTATTTAGAAGAAAAAGGATCAAACAAACTCAGTTTATCACTAAGACTCTCATGCTGAGAAGAAATAAGAGACTTAGTGAATATATCTACAATCTGATTAGAAGAACTAATTTTAACAAGTCTAACAACTCCTTTTATTATTTTTTCCCTTATGAAATGAACATCAGTTTCAAAATGTTTGGTCTTATCATGGAAAACTGGATTCATAGTCAATTTAGTGGCTGACTCATTATCATAAAAAATGTTTATAGGTATAGGAATTTTAAACCCAATATCATACAGAATTTTAAAAATCCAAATTAATTCCCATGATAAAGAACTTAATGCTCTATATTCAGACTCTGTAGAAGAACGTGTTATAGTAGATTGTTTCTTACTTTTCCAAGAAACAAGAATTACCAAAAAATACTACAAAACCAGTTACAGACTTCGTAGAAAACAATCTTTTAACCCAATTCTAAATGCCCTTTTAACAAAAGTTCATTAGATTGAGACTTCAAAAAACTAACACCTTTACCAGGACTAAGTTTAAGATATCTTTACAACCTCCTTGCAACCTGAAGATGAGATTTAGTAGGCTTATATATATATATATATATATATATATATATATATATATATATATATATATATATATATATATACACTCAAAACATGTACTGCATATGAAATATCTGATCTGGTAATGGTAAGGTAAATAAGTTTACCAATCAACCTTTGGAAATCAGTAACACTTTCCATCAAAACATCTTTGTTATTATCAAACACAATATTTGACTCAAGAGGAGTCTTAACAGGCTTACAACTTAACATACCAAAGTCATGTAAAAGTACCAGGCAATATTTCCTTTGAGACAAACAAATACCATTTGGAACATTAACTTCAATATCTAAAAAAGATTTTAATTTTCCCAAATTATTTATCAGAAACTGTGATTTCAAAAACTCTTTTACTTTTGTTATTTCACTCTCACAATTTCCTGTAACAATAATATCATCAACATATACTAACAAAAAAACAATCAATTTTCCTGAAACCTTAACAAACATTGAGTAATCATTATAACTCTGTTTAAAACCAAAACTAATCAAAGAGTTACTTAACTTTTCATTCCATTTTCGTGGAGCCTGCTTTAAACCATATAAAGACTTTAACAGTTTACAAACTTTGTTGTCATTTTTATTATGATAACCAGGAGGTAAAGTCATATATACATCCTCTTCAAGAGAAACATACAAATAAGTATTATTAATATCAAATTGATACTAATTCCAATTATAGTTTATAGCTAAAGTGAGAACAACACGAATAGTGACAATTTTGGCTATAGGAGCAAAAGTCTCCTCATAGTCAATACCTCCTCTTTGATTATACCATTTAGCTACTAGACGAGCTTTATACCTTTCTATTTCACCATTTGCTTTATACTTTATTTTATAAATCCAGCGACACCCTATAGGTTTTCTATTCTTAGGTAACTCTGTTATAAACCAGGTATTATTTCTCTATAAGGCTTCCATTTCTTGATAATAGCTTTAACCCATTCAGGATTAAGAGAAGCTTCATAATAAGATTGAGGTTCAACTGTTTTATCAAGATTGGAGACAAAACACTTGTTTTCAGGAACTAAATTTGAATAGTTAAGAGTTTTTTCAATGCCATATTTATATTTTCCTTCTACAATATAATCACTAAATTTAGATGGAAGTCTAGTTTCTCTTCTAGTACGTATGAGACCAATAGACTGAGTATCAGGCGAATCGGAAACTAATGGATTACTTTCCTCTGTCATCCTGACAGGAGAGTCAGGAGAACTAACAGAACTAGGACCAGCCCCATTAAATAGAGGCACATTAAGCCCTTCAAATCTTAAACTAGTATCTATATCCCTTTCTGTATTATCTGTTCTACTAGGACTCAAAGGAGAACTAGCACCATCTAAATGATGATCCGGTCCCTAAGTTCTATTAAAAGCACCATTATCAACATAATCTTCAGAAGCTGCAGGATCATCATAGGAAAACAGATCAATTCCACTAGAGACATCATTAGACCTACTAAAAACAGTATTCTTCATTAAACACAGACTCATAAAATTTAACATCCCTGGAAACAAACGTAAAATTTGAATCAAGACTCAAAACTTTGTATCCTTTCTTTTCTAAAGAATAACCCATAAAAACATACTTTTCAGAACGAGGAGAAAACTTATCAGCATTATTTAGATTAGTAGAAAAACACAAATAGCCAAACATACGAAGATTATCAAAATTAGTTGACTTATTATAAACTAACTCATAAGGAGACGGGCCTTTTAAAACAGAAGAAGGAGTTCTATTAATCAGAAAAACTGATGTAAGAATAGCATCACCCCAATACTTTAATGGAACTCCTAATTGAAACATCATAGACCTAGCAACATTAAGAATATGCTTGTGTTTCCTCTACACAACCCCAAATGGTTGTGGAGTTAACTGATGAACGATTCCATGATTTTCACAAAAGGTTTTAAAACGAGAATTTATAAATTCAGTTCCATTATCAATTCTTATGGTTTTAACAATAGCTTGAAATTGATTTTTAACACAATAAAAAATATAACATAACTTTGAAAAACTTCTTCTTTAGATTTAAGAAGAAAAACCCAAGTAGCTCTAGTGAAATCATCCACAATAGTCAAAAAGAATCTAAACCCTCCCACACATTCATACCTATACGATACCCACACATCTAGATGAACAAGTTCACCAAGAAATTTTGTCACATGAAGACTATTATGAAATGCATCGCTAGGCTGTTTGGACTTATGACAAACTTCACAAGGTAGGAAAGAAACATTACTAAAATTGAGTTTATTTTTAAGAATGTTTAAAGCTTGATCAGCAGGATGAGCAAGTATACTATGCCAAGTAAATTTAGACAACAACAGACATTCTTTGAAACAGAGGTTTTACTACCTGAAATATATGGATCAAGGTAATAAAGACCACCAGATTGGTTACCGATCTCCACCGTCCCCTTGGACTGTGAATCCTAAATATGAAAATTATGTTCCTTAAAAACAATTTCACATTTGCTGTCTTTACACAACTTATGAACAAATAACAGATTAACACTAAAATCTATGACAACAAAGACATCAAACAGTGTAAGTGAATTAGACAATTGCATATTCCCAATTTTATTAATTTGAGCAGAAGATCCATTAGGGTGACTAACCCTTAGATTTAATCTAGAAACATCAATTAAATCTTGAAGAGGTGACTCATAACTAATCATATGTTGACTAGCTCTAGAGTCAACAACCCATTTCGAACAATTGTTATTAAGAAAAGAGTTACATGAAATACCTACCATATTGGTATTAACAGATGTCTCATCCAACCCTTGATTAGTTTCACCAATGAGACTGATAAACTTTGAGTATTGCTCATTAGTTAAAAAAAACAACAATCATTACTACTATCAACAATTCTAGACCCAGGGGATTCAATTTGAAAAACAGAAGTTGAATTACTAGAAAAACTTTTATTTTGACCATTAACTTCAGATCTTGGCTAGTAGCCCTTTGGATACCCAATAATTTTGAAACATTTATCAATAGAATGACCTTTAAGACCACAGTTTTTACACTGTGGTACTTGACCGTTGGATTTGGACTTTTTCTGATCAACAAACTTAGACACAAAAGCAGAAGACAAGTTTTTAGAACCTAAAGTTAAAGAATTAAAACCATGTCTTTTATTTGAATCCTCATGAGACACTAAAGAGAAAGCAGTTTTGACAGAAGGAAGAGGATACATAAGCAAAATATGACTCTTAACTTGATTATAAGACTCATCTAAACCACTCAAAAACTGCATTAACTTCATTATTTTTGAATGGTTCTTAAAGCTATTAGCAACTTCACAAGTGTACTCAATAAGATTAGTTAAACCATCAAATTCTTTCCAATATGAATCAAGTTTACTAAAGTAATCCGATAAAGACAAGCTGCCCTGAGTATGAGAAAGAATTTTTTGATGAACATTAAAGATAACAGAACCATCTGTTTTATGATAGGTTTTAGATAATGCATTCCACGTATCATGTGCACTTTCTAAACATGCATGATTATCATATAAATTCTCAGAGATAGACCCAAGAATCCAAGAACAATTAATAGCATTAGCACGTTCCCACTTAGACACTTTAACATGATCATTAATATGTTTAGGTATAGTTCCATCAGTAAAACCAAGTTTATTAAAAGTCTTTAAATCCCAAACCATAGAACTACGCCATATCCTAAAATTTTCAGTTCCTAACAACTTGAAACTAATAACACTAGTGACAATATTGTAAGAAGGATGAACATACAAAGGATCATCAAAGTTTACAACAGGATCAAGTTTAGCCCCAGACCCACCAGAAGATTCAACCCCAGAACCAGTCATATTTGCAAAAAATAGATAACAAACCAGAAATCAAACAAAGCAGACAACACTGAAGGCCTTAGAGTCCAGATGGTCACCACAGTATGTCGGGGCTCAAGACAAGTAATCACCGAGTCAAAAAACAACAAGATAAAAAACTTGTATTTACAAAGAGAACAAAGAACTCCCAACACAATTAACAAGAAGGAGTAAAGAACAAGAAATCCTCATAGTGAGATCAGAAGATAACACAACCAGTAAAAAACCAATCGGCTCTCGAATTCGTTCTCTACAAAAGTTTATCAGTGATGATATCTGACCCTTAGAGAGTCATTTTAGATCTATGAGATTGACCGACCGATCCAGTAGAAAATGTAGAATAAACAGTTACGGTCTTCTAAATCTGCAAAGCAAAATAGAGAACTCGCAGTAACCAAAAACAAGAAGCTATCCTTTGCAATAGGCAAATAGAAAACCCTAATCTTACACAATCTGAAGTCGGATCTAGTTTCAACTAGAAAACCAAACTAAACCAAATTATGAAGATCAATAGAAAACAACAACAAAGAATCGGAGCCCTAAAATAATTACCTCGATTATGTGAAGACGAACAGTCGACAGACACTCTAAGACGAGAATCGGAGCCCTAAAGCTCTGATACCATGTACAAACTAGTAACAACTCAGTTACCCAACATCACCATCTATTATATCATTTGAGGATTAACAGACAGGTGGTTTTCAAGAACTTACAACACAAACCTCACTACATAAATCTACACTAGTCTCAACTACGAATCCCTAAACCTAATCTAGAAGAAGATCAAGAACAGATGATAGATTGTATTTGATTACAGGGAAAACCCTAAAATAAGGGTTATATAAATGAGAGAGATGTGTAATGAAGCTGAATAATTACTGAAAAATGACCCAACAAGCAACTCCTGGCCGTGGCCGTAAGTATCTGGATCAACTTCAACCTGAAAACTTGCGTGTTAACCTGGGCACATAACGAACTGAACACATTACCCCCTTCAAGATTCTTCATGTTATCATGTAATAACCTTTTACACATGCACTTACAAAATGGCCTTATTTTAAATAACAAAATGTTAGTTTGAATGATCTAAACATTATATATTTTAACACAAACAAAAATAATTAAAAACAAAAGGAGGTTATTAAAATTAAAGCATGAAGATTGGATAGACCCCTAATTTATATCCAAATACAACAATAAGTTAGAATATAAGCAGAAAATACGAACCCTAATTATGAAAGAACAATACCCTCCAATTTTGGGTCTTGACCAATCGTCTTAGTAGGGCATGTAGTTGTCAACGGGAGTAAATATTTGAAGCCTTTTATTTCCTTCTTCACTCGATAATCCTGGTGCATTTCAGTGCTTCAAAAACCTCTTTGGTACGAACAGTCTTTTGCAGAAATCAACACATTGTAGATCATCAATTAATCGTATGTAAAACGTAAACAAATAAAATCACTGTAACATACCTAAATCCATAATAACTTATCAGTGTTAGCCATGGGAGCTAAATGTTATAATTTCACGAAATTGGAGTCTAAATTATATCAATTGGACTTGTATTTAATAGATTTTTGGAAAGTTGGGGCTAAAAAGTAAAGTATGGATTTGGATTGTTACTATTAGAGGAGTGGTCGAATGTGTCAATAGAATGAAGCTTAAATGGAGATGGGATTAAGACCCTCACTTCCTTCCCCTCGTCGCATACATTAAACCCTAACCCTAAGCCACTTCAGCCACCACCTTTACCACCCTTATCTCTCCAACCGCTGCCTCCTCCATCACCGCCGCTGTGAACCACCACAGTTCCCTTGGCCGACGAAGTGAATATCATGTTGAAGTCACGTCTATTGGGGAGGTTGGAAGTCGAAGATCAGAGCGATTTCTGCCACTGCATCGTTTCTGATTGAAGACAGAGCCATCATTAGACGCCACGACTACCATTGTCGTTGTTCCGATCCACTTCTTCTTCTCCATTTCTCTTCCACCATGCCATTCCCAAGACTGTTCCATTGTCAATATCTCAACCGACTACCTTACGCCATCGTAAGGGTGACTGAGATTGGGTGTGCATTTCGGTTTGAACTCGTGTTTTGAGTATGTGTGCATGTGTTGGCGTGTGTTTGCTTAGCAAGGAATCAAGAGAACCCATCACCACCACCGTGAGGTGGTGGCTTTCATCTCCAACCACCGCCTGCCACCATGTGGGTTGTTGTGTGTGTGTTGTATGGTGTGTGTGTGTATGTCCGTTTTCCTTAAGATGAGATGTTGTATGGGTGTTCTTGGCCAGAGAAAAATCAAGGAACCCCCACCACCACCACCGTGAGGTGGTGGCTGCCGTCGTGAACCGCCGTTGACCACCACCGCGCGAGGTGGTAGTGGGTGGTGCCCAGCTTATTAGATGCTATTTAATCTAAAAACTTAACCATGGACCTAGTTGGCATGATTTTGGGTTAAAAACCCTAAATAGGGTTTAGAAAACCCTAATCTTGGAGACTTTAGTTTGGGACTTGCCGGGACCCGCTTTTTAGACTATTTGATTGGAGTTATAAATTATGCCCGACCACATAGTGTTTCACCTAGTAGAGTGATGGACTTAAGGAATTAAGTCCTTAATGGGTTAAGTGTTTTTACTTAACCCTAATCGTCATTTTATATGAAACCCTAATTGTGTTTGGGCTTCGAGTTGAGCCTTTCTTTTGTGCATTGGTGATTGGGCTATTGATGGGCCATCTGAGAACAAGTGTATGGACTAGGAAAATTTGGATAGGCTTTAGGGTAAGGCCCGTGTAAGAGGCTTGGGCCCAATTTGGAAAATTGGGCCATGTATTGGGCCTTGGTTGATTGTTTGGCTTTTGGGCCTTCAGAGTGTGAGTTTGGGCCTTAGGCTTGGATCAAGTTAGGTTGGGGTAAAATGGTAATTTTAGCCTAGGTATGGATTTATGGTTATGTTTTGGAACCCAATTATTAATTAGGTGTTGTTTTGATGTTGACAGTTCGAGGATATATCAGCCAGCAGCCAGAGTTTTATCCACGAGACTTCAACAGTGCGAGGTGAGTCTCCTCACCGAGTTTAGCGAGTCGAAGGCACCAATTTCAGCCCATGATTCTTATGTTAGGAAGCTAGATGTCTGCGTGACTCATACGCGTGTTTTACGATGGTATGCTTAGCGGGCGAGGCCCGATACCAAGTGGGGCCTAATAAGTAGATTGTATGCTAGTTATTAGTATCTGAATTTATGCCTACTAGGGGAGGCCTGATGTCGGGCGGGGCCTGATAACTATATGATGTGCTAGTCTTTGTGATTACTACATGTGCTAGTATGGTTATATGTCTATATGATTATATAGTTATATGGTAATATGTGTATCGGGCGAGGCCAGATGACTAGAACATAAGCTAGTATTTATGATCATTTTATGTATTAGCATGATTATGTAATGTTTTTTATGTGTCTGGTAGGCGAGACCCAGTGACACGTGGGGCCTAAGAATAACAGATTTGTAATCCGATCAAGGCTCGATGTCACGCGAGGCCCAAGGCCGAGTGAGACTCGAGACTGGGTGAGGCCTGATAGAGGGCGGGGGCCCAATATGTGATTTATGTATGCGTAGTATGTGGTATCTTGGGGAATTCGCTCGCTTTATGCTTAAGGTTTTAGTTTATGTTTCAGGTACTCGGGTTTTCAAATGGAAGAGCTTGGGATGGTTGTAGGGCACATACCACATGTTTCTACAGTCTGTGATTTACTCTGATTCGTTGATAATGCTTTGATAACCATGGTTTATGGAAATGATATGTATTAACCATTAAGAATTTAGAAACGAAAATTAATGTCGTTATTTTTGGGACGTTTCAAGTTGGTATCAGAGCCTTGGTTTGAGGGATTCGGGCACACTTTCAGGTGTGTCTGAACTTAAACTGAGGATTTGGTAAAGTTTTCAAATGATAATTGTTTTTAAGAAAATATTTTTCCAAGATAAGAAAGGGGTGTGGTGCATACAATCAACCGAGCTCAAGTAAGTTTTCCCAAATTACCCATATATGTTATCTATTATGCTTTAATCTGTGAATCAGTGGAATCAAATGCTAGTTAGGGCTAAAGATCTGTTCAACTTTTGCATGATATAATGCTAGGAGAGATGCCTTTGTATGCCTATTGTATGAGCTGGTAGACTTGCATGCTAGTTCGATTAGCCGGTGATAGGATGGCTTGATCTATGATGTCTGGTAGTCTAGGGAGCATGGGATGTTGGGTTGGGTATAATTTGGGTGTATTAGACAATCAGTAGCGGGAGTGGGAGCTACTAGTATGAGTGGTAGCATGTGGAATTGGAGTTTTACGGCTCGAATGCTACTTGCTCTGTGCTTTGTGGAACTCTTAGGTGATAGGAGTTTACTACTAAGTGAATATGTCAGGTAACATGTGACAAGGGTTGAATAATATCAGAGTGATGGATTTGACCCTATTATGTAGCTCTTATCGAAGTCCAACCGTTGTAGGGATGAGTCTGTTACTCAAAGGATTATCTAAGCCTTGTTGCATGTGATTGTATTTATGAGGTGGGTGACTGGCATTGTGAGGAGTTCTTCTGCAGCTGATGGCAGGGTGAAGTTGGAACATGGGGAAGCTTAGGGATTGCTTCGATGGGTTTTGTTACGTTGGGTTGCGAGTGTTTGATGTATGGATTTGAGAGGTGGCTTAGAGGATTTTGGAGGATTCTTGAGGAAAGTATGGATAGGTGTAGAATGTAGTATTGGACCCATACTACTAAAAGCACAGGATCCATAATTTAATAGGGGAGAGTCTTGGAGAATCTAGGAAGCCTGTAGGATAAGGATTCTTGGGAATATTCAGATCATTTGTGTGTTGTTATGGCATGGTGTTGAGTACTCAGGAATGGAATTCAGATTCTAGTTCCAGCTCTAGAGCAGGTACTGAGCCAATCGATGCGTGGTTGCAGGAGTTCATGTAATCGGAGATTACTTACGGTGTTTGGGAATAGACTCCGGTAGTCTTTGGTTCCATCAAGGAAAGGAATTTGGAGTTCTTGTATGGTCATCTCGGGGCCTTTCAGGCCGAAGTTGTATTAGCACAGTTAGGGGCTCATATGTAGCCCAAAGCTTGTGAATCTCTAGAATTCTTCAAGAAGGATGATCTTATTGTTAGTTCTTGTCATCCGGTATTAAAGGGGATTTTTGCTCCATTTCCTTAGGGTGGTCGGGGTATCTCAGGAGGAGGAGGTCAGGATCCATTCAGATGCTTTTGTGGGTATGTTATCTTCTAAGTTGTTATCGGAAATTGTATTGTGTTGGGATTTTGCTTGGGTTTGGGGAAGTTATATCTCGGGTTGCCATTCTGCATGCCGGGAGTCTTCAATGGACCCTTGGAGGGTCGTATCTTGTTGAGTGAGTTTCAGTGTGTTCAATGGTTGCTCCGGGTTTTTTCGGGAGCAATTTAGGGGTATTGTTTAGAGGATCTTTGGTCAAGGTTAGTGGGATAGTTCTCCAGTGAATTCAGGGTTTAGTGGTTCTATCACCTGCTCAGGTATGATCAGCGGTTAACTATGGAAGAACTTTGGAGTTCAAGGCACTATCGTTGCTAGGAAAGGAACGGTGGCAGGAAGATGGTGGTTTCAGTTGTGTGAATGGTTTGATCATTGGATGTGTCGAGGGAGTTGTATTTTCATATGGACTGAAGTCGGTTAGAGTTCAATGATTTCTTGAAAATGGGAAATTAGAGTGGATTTTCATCAGTGCATTGCAAGGGTTGTGGTTTTCAGTCGCCATCATACGGACTTAAGGAATTGGTATGGTATCATGGGAGGTGATTTGGAATATCGGACTAGTTGAAATTCAAGAGTATTCTCTAGGATTTCCAGAAATGGACGGTCATTGAGTTTGGCTAACAATGGAGCGTTAGAACTGATTATTTCAGGACATAGGCAATTCATGCTATATGAGGTAGATGGGTTGGGGAACCATCGGATTTAGGGAATGAGAAAGCCTCGTCGAAATCTCTCAAACTAAGGCTCTAATTTGAACATGTAACATCAAAAAATCTGAGTAAAATTTTTGTTTTTCAAAAACAACCCAAACACCAAAATTGATTACAAAACATTGTTTCAAAAGTATAAGTCATAAATCATAATATCCCAGAATCCATTAACTTAAAAATCCAAAGGATGTGCATGGTCAGGCTTTTGCTTTCCCCTGATCCTTTGAAGTACCTGAAACAAAAAATTGAAATTTTAAGCCAACGCATAGTGAATTCCCCCAAGGTACCACACACAACCATACAAACAACAACATGCATATATGAGCCTTCATCCTGATTGGACTGTCGCACCAAGCCTACAGTCTATATGGACCGCTCTCTGATCCTTTGGCATGAATGGACCGCCTCGCAGGCCTTCAATTTATCCGGGCCGCCCTGGGTGACTTGGCCTTCGGTACTAGCTGGTTCGCCTCAACCCAACGAACCATAACATGTCGACAATACAATATCAAACAATAATCAACAAGCACATGTAGTCCTACTGATGTACTAGTCTAATCACATAACCAATGACTACATATCTCAACATAACAACACACAACAAAATAGGATACCAAATCCAATGGGCCGATCTTGGTGCCTTCGACCCATAAGCTCATATCTCAGTCCGAACAAATAGTTAAATAGGTCTCCGCTCCGAATATCATATCTACCCATCACTTATTGATCAAATAGTGACCAATCTCAATACAACTCAAAACACCCCAAATACCCCTTTTGTCAAACTTACTCAAATCCTGGTCAAAGTTAAAAAGGCAAACTTGGTCAACACAGCTAAGTACGCCCAATGTACTCAGCTTGTACGCATGACATACACGAGCATTGACCAACAATCACGATGTTGACCTGGTACGCCCAACATACCATTTTTTACGCCCAGCATACGTTGCCTTCACTTAATCCTTCTATTAAGAGCTTATTCTTGAAGCTCTTTTGTCCAAATTCTAGATCTAGGCCAAAACTAACGTCCTTAACCATAAAGTTTCCAACTTTATGGTCTTTCATGGCTATAAAGTGCCCAACAACAAAAACCTTAAATCCTTTACTCATTAGGACACTAAATCTCATGCATAGAGAGAAACTAACAATCAAGATTGCATTTTTATGACCTTAGACACTCCAAAACGTCTGGAAGGACAATCCATTTGGGTCTAGAGCATACCTTAATTAAGAACATCCTTGATTGGGGACAAAAGCTCATAATAAGATCATACAAGCTAGATCCAATCAAATATGCCTCAAGGTATGAACTTTATACATTCTAGAGATGTAGGATGTTTATACATTCTAGAGATGTAGGATGGTGCAAGACTTCTAGATCCATGGTTGCTCCAAGCTTCAAAGTTGCTCTCTCTTCCTTCTTCTTCCTCTATCAACACCAACATACACACAAATGGCGCGAGAATACTCAAAAACAAATTAGGATTTGTAAAAGGTCGAAGTTGGGGTTGGAAGCTGATGAAAGAAAGAGGACTTAGGACTTAAGGGTGTTTAATTAAGGTCTAAACCCTAAATATTAGGGTTTGGGATATTAGCACGCAGGCCCAACGTACCGGGGATTACGCCTAGCATACGTGGGGACGTCCTATATTTACAAAAATGTCGTTTTGGTCGAATTTTCCACAATTTTCATATCAAGGGCTAAAATGCAATCAATTCTCATGCTTAGGGTTAAAAATGGAAATACCTCAACATCAAGATGTTATATTTTTGTCACATGACATATTCTCATTCATTTCTGCAAAATGTTATTTTGTGGTTATTTTAAATTAATTTTTTTTCCATATGTCATTTTAAAGTTTTTTTTTTCTATTTTATTAAATCTCATATAAGTTCAAAATGTAATAAATGTAATAATAAATATATAACAATTTCATTAATGGACTTTGCTTTTAATTTCAAAATTCCTAAATTAAATCTTATTAGTTTCCTTTGTTTATTTATCTAATTTTTTTTTAATTTAAAAGATAAAAAATATTTCAATTTTAATAATTTATTAATGTTTTTTATTTTCTTATAAATTCAAAGTTTTCAAATATTTAGACCATCATATTTTAATTTTTTTAATTAAACTCAAAAAAATAATAATAAATCAAATAAAATAAATTATGATGGTCTATTTTTTTTCTTTTTAAATAAACTCATGACCAAAGGACTTTTGGAGTAGCAATATACGGTGTTGATCTTTCTCTTTAAAACCGAAATGGACATAGATTAAATAACTTAGGAGTAATTTAGTATATTTGTCGTTTAAAAAAAAATAATAAATAAACTTAAGTCTTAAAAATAAAAGTATAAGGTGTTTTTTTATCAGCTCATAAAAAGGTGATATTGACAAATCTCAATCACCCTACCTGAAGCTAAGGTTATCAGGGCTTGTAGATGGTGAAATCGTGGATTAAATGGGTAAATGGTTTAGGGCTTTGGTAGGGATTGTTTATGGACGGCATTCTTGTCGTTAGGGATGATTCCGGTGGAGTTTACAAAGTGAAAACGTACCTAAATGGGTGATAATTGAATGTCCGCTATATGCCCCGTGGAACCCTCTACCATCATTTACACAAAGCAGAGACTCCTTTAAATTGGGTGCAACGACTGAAGATAGCCATTGGTGCTGGCCGTGGATTGGATTACCTTCACACTGGTGTTGGTACCCAACACGGAGTGATACATCGTGATGTGAAGAGCTCGAACATTCTTTTGAATGAGAACTGGGATGCTATGATATCAGATTTTGGGTTGTCCAAAATTGGCCCAACCAATCAATCATCATCTTATGTTGATGCAAGTGTTAAAGGCACATTCGGGTATCTGGATCCAGAATATTTCTATACCAGAAAGCTGACAAGAAAAACAGATGTGTATGCATTTGGGGTTGTATTGTTTGAATTGCTATCAGGGAGGCTTGCAGTCGATGAACGCAACAGTGAGGACCAATGTAGCTTGGTAAGATGGGCTCAAAAGTGTGTGAAAGAACGGAAATTAGATCAAATGGTTGATCCTAATATCAAGGGAACAATTTTTCCCAAATGTTTAAAACGGTTTGCACAAATTGCGTACCGTTGTTTGCTTAGTGTTCTAAAGGAACGTCCAACCATCGCTGAGGCTGTGGTCTCACTTCAGGCTTTACTTGAACTACAACAGAGACATGAAAATTCAGCTGAACCATCAGGCATAACTGGATTCACTTGGAAGATTCATAAGTATCTTGTTTTGGCAACTAAACAGAACTCTGGTATGTATGCAGAAACTTTACATTAGTGTTCAATATGTATATACTAACTATGTTAGCTTTTGACCTTTTTCATCCATTATCCAAGACCAAAGTGGCACAAGTTCATCAAAGAGCCATATAAACATGAATCGGGGCTCTTCAACTAACAAGGATGGCAACAATCAAGGTAAAATGCATCGTCAGCCTTGGGAATCATTGGTTACAGATCTTAAATGTTTCACGTATTATGACCTGATGCGTGCTACTGAGAACTTGGGAGATGACAAGAGGTATCTGAAGGTTTACAAAGGTTGGATCGATAAAACAACATATTCCCCCACAGAAGATAATACCGGATTGGCAATTGCTGTTAAGAGAATTGACTTCTACACAACTGCACGCTGGGTAAAGTATCTTGTATTTTACCCTCTCTTTTTATATCTTATTGGCGCGAAAATCCAAAGTAACTTCTGTTCAAATACAAATTATGTGGTACCATTGCATGTATCTCTTTCATGGAACAACAACCTTGTGACATGTGATCACTTTTGAATGCAGTTGCATTTGAAAGAATTTAAGCACCCCAACCTTGAAAAGCTCATAGGATATTGCTTCGAAGACCAACTACGCAAACAATTGTTCCTTGTGTATGAATTCATGCCTAACGGAAACTTTAATAATCTCCTGAATAGTGGTAAGCAACATAAATAATTTCATGAATAAACAAAATTTTCAAAATACTATAAATTTATCTTATATTTGATGGGATGTAGGTGTGGTATCACGACTTCCGTTGGTTATAAAGGTGAAAATAGCAGTAGGAATTGCCCGAGGTCTTGTTTTCTTGCACAAGACACAATATCAATTTAATGTCTTTGAGTATCGGCTTGACAGACACATGATATTACTGGATCAGGTATCTATGAGCTATTTTTCCTATAGGCATTGGAAAAAAATTTAGTATGTTTTCATGTGAATCCCATGTTCAATTATTAAACTAGACTTAGGATTTACTAATACATGAATGGCAATTAATGTCGTTATGTTATATGGAGTGAATATTATAAAATAATCACCAACTTGAAGGAGTGGGGGAACCAAAAACTTTTATAAGAGGTGGCATACAAAAATCCGGATAAAAGATAGTGAAGTAGTTTTTTATTTTATTTTATTTTATTTACCTAAGGTTTAATTTGATATAACAAACTAGCACAAAAATCTTACATTTTAAAGTTGACCTCATCGTTTACCCATTTTTCGAAAATGCTCTATTACTTGTTCGATGTTAAAATCAATAAGTGCTTTTTTTCCTACACTACAAATAAAAGCATCGTTTGAAAAATCATCACTAATTTTATTATGCAAGTCGGTCTTCAAGAGCTTCATTGCGAAAAAACAACTTTAAACAATTTTGTTAGGGTGCAAAGACATGCATTGACTTTGTAATGACTTGACTTGAGAAGACCCACTTGCACATGTGGGATTCGAGCCTTATGACATGAGAGAGAGAGAGAGAGAGAGAGAGAGAGACTTGTTAGCACCTCTATAAATAATGGGTTGCATACTGCTAGTAGAGTGTGTTTGAGAGATATAGTTCATTGTGATTAGTGATTGGGATATTTAAGTAGAACTAGAACTAGATCCGTTTTTATACTCATGATCGAATACATTTTTTAACACCCAAATCACCATGTCATTGTCTTCTTACAATTTCGCATGTCAAATCAAATGCTCATAGTTCTCATCAAATTTTGGTTACGATGAGCAAAACTAAAGTGAACTTTAATAACCTATAAACAAAAGAAATAGAATGATGTTTCCTAGTTTCCACCATCAAATGAGAAAAGTCTTTAATGCCCTTCAAATTAGCATATATCACTACAAACACAATTAAAGATTTAAAATATACAATTAAAGATTTAAACCGAATTTCACAAACAACATAACAAGTGAATGAATAATTAGCTAATTTTAGGGTTTCAATCTGAACATCTAAACTAAACTAAAGTAATAAAATGGATTTTAAACTATTAAATAGAATTTATTAATTAATCAGTAGTCTATTTATTCTATTCGGTGGGCTATCAAACTGTTAAATGGATTTAAATTTATCCCTTTATATGAGCACAATTGATTTCGTTGTGAACACTTTTTAATATATAATACGTATATCTAAAAATACCAAACTTTTCTATACATATTGGGAAGGAATGTGGGGTAGCACGTGCTACCCCAACCAACCGATTAGTTCCGCCATTTCGCCGTTGACTCGAAGGATTGTAATTGTTGGGATTAGGTTTAAGTTATATGGAAAACAAAAAACCCTAAGAAAAACCCTAAAAGTCATAAAAATGCATAAAAAAATACTTAGAGATCACAAAAAAAATAAAAAAATAAAAAAATAAATAAAAAAAAAAATACTTGATTTTATATTATGAAAATTCGCAACTTTTATTTACATTTTCGCTGAAAATATTTTTGAAAATAAAACAAAAGAAAAAAAATTGATTTTTTTTAGTTTTTTTCAGTGAAAATACAAAAAAAAGTTGCAATTTTTTATGTATAAAGTCAAAAAAAAAAAAGATTTGTGATCTCTAAGTATATTTTTTATGCATTTTTATGATTTTTTGGGTTTTCTTTTGTTTTCTATATATATATATATATATATATATATATATATATATATATATATATATATATATATATATATATATATATATATATATATATATATATATATATATATATATATATGCTTAGGTTATTCTATTCAAAATAATTATTGTGTTATTGTATGCATAAATGTGGGCCAATCATTTTATTTATTTTAAGAAAGTGATTAATACATATTATTTAATTAAATATAATTGAAAAATACCATCTAATTTAACTAGAAGGGTATTTTAGTCGGTTAACATAGATTTAATAAAGGAAATTTGCATATTTTAAGGGATCAAAGATTCTATTAATTTTAAAAATTCGATTTTACAAATTATAAGGATTTTAGTTTGGATATTCTGACATAATATGTTTGAGTATGTTCAAAAATAACAAAATTTTTAGTAGAATAACAAAATTCTCGAACCATCAATCGAAGAATTAAAACAAAAATTACATTAATTCTTATAGAATACATGTAACAATTGCTAAGAATTACATTTATTTTTAAATAATAAAACTAAAAAAACTTTCAAATCTAGAAAAAAAACATCAAAATCTAACAAAAACACTAATACATTCTAAAAGAATAATGTTGCTAAGAGGCGTCGTTCAAATTCCGTGGTTCGTTCTTCAAGCATCAGCTTCTGTAGAAACAAATCCAATGAATAAAATTGTGAGAAAATATTCATACTCCATTCCAACATAATTGGAATTCGTGATTCCATTCTGATAAAATTGGAATTCATTTACCAATAATTATATTAATTCAGGGAATTCTAATTGAATATGTTCATGATTATCATAAAATAAAAAAAAATTAAAAAAAAAAAAAAAAACCTTTTTTTCTAATAGAATGATATAAACGAAAATATACCATTCAGTTGAAGCATTTTAGCGAGCGCTTGGTGTGCATGAAAACAACTTTCAATTCAGTTGAAGCATTCATCTGTCAAATAAGCAACCAAAACAACCATGATTTGTGTTCAATCAATCAAACCCAAAAACTCATCTAAACCTATCGATTAAACTTCATTGATTTACAGTAAATCAATCAAAATAAGAAAGAAGATTAGAGAAACTTGTGTTTATCCAGCCAACAACAGCCCTTTGTTTCTTTTTTTGCTTGCCCATTGATTTCACAGCCTCAATCCAAACACCCATCTGATTTCGGTTCTTCTTCCTTGCCTCCACCGAACCACCTTCCTACCTCCGTTTCTTTCAAATCAACCCAAACAAGAACAACTAGAGACTTCTGGAACAAAAAAAAAAAGGAAAAGAGAAAAGATGAAAGATGAAATCAACTAGGAAGCTGACGAAGAAGCCCCTAGTTGCGACGATTGCCGGTGGCATAAGCTGCCTTCGGTTTCCCCAATCGTTGTTCAGTTTTCACCACCACATGACCTCCTTTAATTGATGTTCTTTTGACCTGATGATGCCAAGACGAGGACCGAAGTTGCTTTCTCAGCCCCCCTTGCGATCGATCGAAATGTCCCGGAAATGCCCTTTGCAGAAATCGATTCTTATTGAAAAAAACGTAGAAATCGCGCTTGGGCATGGTACCGCTTTATGAAGAAGACGATGAAAGGCAACCCCACAAAGGGTCGCTGGTGTCGATTTGTTCAACTTAGGGTTTTCAGAATCGGTTTTTAGATAAAGAGGGGAACGAGAATTAAACTAGAAAGATATCATGATTAAAGGGATTATTTTTGGAAGTTATTAAACAAATGACTAAATTACCCTTATTTAATTTTTTATTTAATTTTGATTGGCCTACATTTATACATACAATAACATAATACTTAGTTAAAATACCTGAACCTATCTTTCTCTCTCTCTCTCTCTCTCTCTCTCTATATATATATATATATATATATATATATATATATATATATACACACACACACACGTGTGTGTCTGCGTGCATGCAAAGAAATACTCCTATAATCTTCTCATCTTCAATGTTTTCTCCAACATAGTGGCATCGAAGCTTTTGGTTCTAGATTTGAATACAAAGGAAAGAGAAAGCTTTTGATGAAAAATCAGAATCAATAGATGAGATTGTGATGAAGAATTGAAAGTTGGAAGTAACCATTTGACATGCAGAAATATGACAACATGCTTAGTGTTTGTAAGAAAACGTTGTTATGATCACACATCATGCAAATTAAAGTTTGATAGGTCGCCTATATGTCTAGGTGTCCCACCTCCTACAAGCAGGCTTTTAGGAGTAAGTTCTACACTTGGTCTTTTAGTGTGATAGAGGCCTAGTTTGAGATGGATTTGTGTGAGATGGATTTGTATCGGTTGCTTTAAAAGCATCCTCATCTTTTAAGGTTCAAAAACTTGGAGTGGTGGCCAACGGAGTGTTGGCTTCGAGCTGAAAAGAGGGGTGTCAACCATGACCAACGTATCCATGACCAACAATGTCTCGGAGGGGTGGTTTGGACCAAAAAGGGGGTACTAGTAGTAACCAACAAGGACATCGAATCTTCAAAGCATGAGGTGTTGTTACGATCCCACATCATCCAAGTGAAAGTTTTATTGGTGGTTTTTTTAAATCTAGGTGTCTCCTCCTCCTACCAACTCGCTTTGTGGGAGTGAGCTCTACACTTTGCTTTTGGCGTGATACGGGCCTAGTATGAGATAGGTTTGTATCATAAGACTAATAATTATGATGCCAATTACGAAACTTTTTTGGAAAGTAAATCAAAAGGTGGTCACGCGGAAGATGGGCAAACAAGGGAGTGTGGAAAGAGTGATCTATTGTTTTAGTTTATGTGTTTTATGTAGTAGTTATATGTTATATTTTGGTTAATTAATGGTATTTATAACAGTTAGGATTAGTTATTACCAACCGCCATCCATGAAGGGTTGTGAGTCGTGATGATTGAGATGGTTGCCTATATATGTGTGCATTATATAATTTTTGTAGGTTAAGGAAAGGTTGTTAGTTCTTAGTGAAAAAAACCCTGTTATCATCTTCTTTTGTACAACAAAAGTTGCTGTAGAAGACGAAGTTTGAGATTAATCTCAACAAAGAGGTATCAAAAAAAAAAAAAAAAATTGATTCAATTTTGAAAAATGAGGAAAAATGGAGAAATAATTAAGAGATGACCAGGGAGGAGAAAGAGATGGTTGATATTTTTTAAAGCAAAAAGAAAAACCATGTGCTTGATGTCAAGGAGGTTTCATGGTGGAAAGTTTGATGATATCCATGTAAGGCGTGGAAACCACAAGTTTGTGACTATGGTTATTCGAAACTTCAAAAATGAAGAAGATGAAGATGGGATTATATGTGTTGTATGTCAAAAGCACAGATGGCTCCGGTTTCTTGATGATCTCATGTAACTAATCCTTAGAAAAATTTCATACAAATGATGTTTCATTGGATGTTTTTCATGTGGCTTTCTTCCTGTAAAAGATGATGCTTAAGATTGATGAACGTTTGTTTGTTCTTAGTGAAGACAACTTTCAGTGTATGGTATTTGAAGTTTGCATCTACTATGTGGTAAAAAAAGGGTACCTGTAGCAACAATTGACAGCAAACGAGAAGAATATGTTTGTGACTATGGATGGTGTTCTTCCATAGCAACGTCAGATTTGGTGCATGAAAGAATATTTGAAGAATGAAATTTTTAAGAAGTTAGGATTATGTTTGATGTTGTATAAGTCTAGCTTAAGGGGGAGTGTTGAATTATTAAACTAGACTTAGGATTTACTAATTAATGGATGGTAGTTAAGGTGGTTATAAGTTAGGTAACTCAGGTTTCTTATATGGCAGTTAATATTAGTTAATCCAGAAAATAACCACAGGCACCAACTTGTAGGGGATGATTGGTTACCTCTGTATATATATTTCTGTCTATATGTCCCTTTGTAAGGTGCTGTGATTGTGATTAATAAAGTTAGTTTTTTGCACAACAAAATTCTCCTCTAATCTTCTTGTCTCAATGTTTTCTCCAACAAACCATATACAAAAATCCTGATGATAAAATTATTGTCTAATTTGTGTCTTTTAGCTAATGCAGTCGATGCTTGATTAGTGATTACAAACCCTTTGTAGTTCCTCTTAACATTGTATCAGCTCATCAGTGAGTTTAAGGTGGTGATTTGCTAAGATTTATGTACTTTTCAGTAGTTTCCTATAACACCAAAGAAATCCTACCCAGCTGGGTAATACCCATTTGAAAATGGGAATTCTAGGTTATTGAGTAAAATATTACCTGCCCTTGGTGATTAACATATTTCACAACTAAACTAGTTTTCCATTTTTATTTAAACACCCTTCTCTTGTTTGATCTGAATTCATGGAATATAAATGTTGCAGGATTTTACAGCAAAGCTTTCAGGTTATGACGTTACTAAGTTAGCACGTGGTCGCTATCCTCGAAGTATCAATCCTCCTGAAGATCTAGTGTATGCTCCTTGGGTTGGTAAGTTACTTCAACCTGTCTCCATCATCTACCCCCACCCCCGAGTCAGTCCCTGTTGCATTTTTGCTTGTGGTGATGCAATCAAATATGTCTGACAAAATTCACTTTTTCAGAGCTCTCTCAACTACAAAGCAATCTCTCGGGTTTTACAGTGGTATTTGCAGAGTTGCTAACAGGGAAACGAATATATGATGATGATGAATTCCAAAAGATTGATGATTTACTTATGCAACATGGAAAAACCTCCTTGGTTGATGTTGCCCAATCATGTTTCAGAATCTGCAATGAGGTACATTCAGAATCGAAGATGCTAAGAATCTTGAAAGAGTATGAGCACTGTATTCCACTTTGTCGGAGTGAGGAATTCGCAACAGCAGCTACTGAGAGCTATATACCATAAACAACTTGTAGTTGAAACGATATTATTTGCCTACATTGTTGCATGAATATATGTATTGCATACATGATGCAAACTAGTTCAGTGGACCATCCAAATATGAGAACAAGCTTTTTGCTTGAAAAGTTTATAATTCATGCTTACATTATTTGGCTACATCGAGTAACTGTGTTGGAGAGAAGGAAGATATGATCCATGATCGACTTTGTAGATTGGTTTGGATCAACAGATGCAAATTAAAACAAATAAAATTCTCAGCCGATCTGCTTCATTCGAGAACTTAGGGTAGTTCCTTCTAGAAGAAAGAGATTCTATCAAGTGAGACATGTTTTACAGATTGTTTGATTGGGTGTTCCCATAGCCGCTTTGGTCAGTGCTGCAGGACCTCTAGAGCACGGAGTAATCAAGACTTTGCAGAAAGATCTGCAGTTCCCTTTTACAACATACAAGGAAAGGGGGATTTTTTATTCTTCTCGGCCTTATGTTATACTTTTGTCAGTTTTGTAACAGAATACCTTTAGAAACAGACCGATTAGTGGAGAAGTTGGTCATATTTACTTCGACTTAAGACCAATATATGGAATTCGAAAAAGAAAAAATATGTATAAAAGAAGGAAAAAATATGTGCAAAAGTGAAATATGTGAGAAAACAAGATCAAGTTGGTCCTTTTATGAGTGGAACAGTTTATTGGTCACAGCTTGAAAGACTAAAGATATTGTTGGATGAGGTACGGTTTAGCTCTTTCACTATATGCATTGGAAATTGATGATCTAGTATAACTCATTGATTCCGCTTTACAATGAATCCCATAAACAAAAAATCTAGATGGTAATATATTAACTTGTTTGTGTCTTGTATCTAATTATATGTCTATCTTACATGGAACTTAGGTTATCCTAAGCCAGTCTTTACCACTTGAACATCACATGCCTTTCATGAATAACATATTTCAGCATTAAGCTATTATTTCTAATTATATATAGTAACGCCCCATGCTGATTTTACTTGTACGCATGAAATATAATTTTGCAGGATTTTACAGCAAAGCTTTCAGGTTATGATATAACTAACTTAATACATGGTACATATCTTGCAAAAACTCGGTGTCCTCATAATCTTGACATTGGCGACTTATCCTGGGTGTGGTAAGTTACTTCATCCTGTCTCCAATACATAAGTTCCCCCCCAGTCAGTCCTTGCGGTGAAACAACTGGATATATATATATATATATATATATATATATATATATATATATATATATATATATATATATATATATATATATATATATATATATATATATATATATGACCACAGATCACATTCTCAGAGCCCTTGAAACTACAGAGCGATCTCACGGGTCTTGAAGTGGTATTTGCGGAGTTGCTAACAGGGAAAAGATACCTAATCAAATTGAATTCCAAGAGATTTGTTACCAATGGTTTAAGCAACATGGAAAACGGTCTGTGGTTGATATTGTAAACAAATGTTTTCAAATCTGCAATGAGGTGGATTCAGAATCAAGGATGCTAAGAATCTTGGAGAAGAATGCTAAACGGGGCCAGTCCAAATATATTTTCAGCAGGGAGTGAAAAAAAAAAACCCCATCAATTCATCAAAGATGTAACTAATAAAAACCACTAAATTATTGTAGTGTTTATTCAAATTATCATCATGATATGTCAAATTAATATCATGATCATTCAAACTATGATCATGCTCATCCATTGTTATCATCAAGTGTAAAACCCCAACACTAAAATTACCATAAAGCCAAACATGCTACATGCATATTCAAAATTATAATTCACATTAGCGTTCTAAATACAAAAGCATGGATACAAACCGACTCAAAGGGTTTTTACAAAGTTTCATAACTAGTTGTATAAATATATAACTACCCAGAAATTTATAATCCATATACATATATGTATACCAAGTACAAACGTAGTAGTGTCAACTACTCTAAGTCCTCCAACAAAGCTTATCACCTGAAATAATGAAACACTTTGGATGCTTATCACCTGAAATAATTAAACACCGAAAGGGATAAGCGGGCTCGCTTAGTGAGTTCAAAAATAGATACAATATAACATTATACCATATACATAACAATATGATAGGAACAAAAATAAACAAAGGACAACAAAGACTTATATGTGTGTCAAATGAAGGGCTTTCTGGATCAATCAATGGTTAGATTAAAGAGATTACAATCAATGAGACACAATAATTTAATATCATAAACATCATAAATTCCAGCCCAAGAGGCACATAAAACACAATCCCTTTTTATCATGTTGCTAGAATATACAGGCTTTTAGCCCTACCTAGCCCAAAGTCAATACCAAAGTGATACGAGTCATGCTCTACATGGCCAAAGGCACAAAGCCAATACCAAAGTGATACGAGTCATGTTCTACATGGCCAAAGGCATAAAAATCAATATCAAGTAATTACCACTTAGATCAATAATGCAAGAAAACGCATTGCACATATAACACATAACATACAGTTGTCCATATATTGAACTTACTCTGTTGTAACTGAATGTTGCGAAAGAATTCTGAATTCTGATAAAATTACACCATCCTCAGGCCTCTCAAACCTTCAATTATACCCCTTTAGTTCATATTTTAAATTTCATAATCAATTACTCAACTAATCTCAAGTTATGTTGTTTTCAGTTTAGAAATTTTAGTTTTTTGTTCTTTGTATAGCTGTCACTTGCAGATCTATTTTACCGTTCTTAAATATCAAAATAACTAATAAATTCTAAATATTAGCAAAATATACTTGTATATCTTTCTAACGCCACTGACCTCACATTTTTATGATTTTTTTGTAATTTACAATGAATTTTACAACACAGCATCCCAAAGCTGTCAAAATGTCCCAAAGCTGTCAAAATTCAACCTTACTACACTGACTATTTTCACCCATCTTAAGTTCGGAATTGGATTTTGGTTTTAAAACAAAAATCAAAATAGATATTCTCATATTTCCAGGGATATATAGCACATATCCATATGATTTTTTTATAATTTTTGGTGATTTTTATAAAAATAGGACAATTATACCCTTCATGATTTCATTTTACCCTTTACATGATCAAACCTCATGATCAATATCACTAAGTTCTTGTTTTACAATGATAACACTGAATATTTTAGTAACCCATGCTAACACAAGTATAAACTATGGGTTTCATTACTAATTTTTTACTGATTACTCTTAAACTATGATTAATTCTCAAGTTTACATGTAGTTAATTGATTTCCAATTAAGATTCTAGACTTAGACTTGATACTTCAAGAACACTCAAAATCTTGATTTAATCTTCAAAACTTGTTCAAGATTAATCATGTAGGTGAAAATCTCCCGTAGGGATGGTGAGGAACTGAAAATGGCAGAAAAGTGAGCCAAAATCGTGTTTCAATGGGTAAAAACCCGAGTTGGCTCGGGTTTGACCCGGTTTGGGTACCGGTTTTACCCCTAAACACTAAAAATTACATAACTTTTCGCTCGGAACTCCGTTTTCGATGAGGTTTTCACATATACGTTTCTAACGAGATAATTTACAACTTCCAATAAAAATATCCTAGAAAAGATCTTCCAATAAAATCAGTTTTACATATTTCCAACTTAGACGGTATACTTTCATTAATTCCAATAGTTGACTTTTTGATCGGAATCACATAAGACTTCCCCATCACTTCCACTACCTTCCAAATGATTCTAAACTTAAGTTAACTTCAAATCTTATAAAACTATTTCGTTAGAACTCGACGCTCAAAACCATATCGAAAAATGGTGTTTTTAACACATATAATTCTATTCCGTTATAACTACCTACTTTAAACATTTAAAACCACATAATATCTGATAATATTCACTTTTAAACTAACAAGAAGATGAAACATGATAATTGAACAATGTTAGTAAAGTGTATGTTACAAATACCTCCTCCTTTTGAGGATTTCGTCCCCGAAATCACGACGATTTAAACAAGTGGAGATATTTTTCTCTTATCTTATTTTTATTTTCATAAGTATAATTTGGGTCTCGATGATGTTTCCACTTGACAAGCACTAACTCCACTTCTTTATTACGCAAATCAACCATTCTCTCATTTATAATCTCTTCTGGTTCTTCTACATATCTTAATTTATCATCGAGTTTCACCTCGGATAATGAAACTATTTCATCATATATGCTAAAACATTTACTCACATAATTCACATGAAACACATCATGTATACCTGCCAGATTTTTAGGCAATTCCAAACGGTATGCTTATTTACCAGTTCTCTGGATGATTTTGAAAGGGACAACAAATCTAGGACTCAGTTTTCCTTTCTTCCCAAATCACATAATGCCTTTCCATGGGGAAACCTTCAGCATTACAAAATCACCCACCTAGAATTCTATGGTTCATCTCATCTTTTCTGCATACGACTTTTTTCAATCTTGGGCAGCTTTCATTCTTTCTCGTATAATTTGAATCTTATCATTGGTTTCTTGAATCATTTTGAGGCCCACCAAGGATTTTTGTTCTACATCACGCCTACATAATGGAGTATGACATTTACGTCCATTCAGCGCTTCATATGGTGGCATTTTAATTGAAGTCTTTATGGTGGCATTTTAATTGAAGTGTGGTAACTGTAATTATATGAAAATTCAACAAGATGTAAGTATTTGTCCCAGTTACCACCAAACTCCAAGACACATGCACGAAACATATCTTCCATTGTTTGGATTGTTCTCTCCGTCGGACTACCTGTCTGGGGATGATAAGTTGTGATGAGAGCAACACGAGATCCCCAATTCACGTTGCATACTCGCCCAAAAATGATAAGTGAAGCGAGTATCACGATCTGAAATAATCTTTAGCGGCACACCATGTCTCGCAACAATTTCATCCAAGTATACTTGTGCGTATTTCTCCATTGGAGTTGTTTCACGCATGGCAAGAAAATGTGCACTCTTAGTCAGTCGGTCGACAATTACCCAAATGTTATCATTCTGTCTTGCTGTCTTTGGCAATTTAGTAATCAAATCCATGGACAGCTCTTCCTATTTCCACATGGGGACACTAATACCTTCTGGACTTTCGTATGGATTTTGGTGCTTCGCTTTGACTTGTAAGAACACGACACATTCCTGCACCATATATTCCAATGTCTCTCTTTAATCCAAGCCACCAATAATCAGCTCGTGCATCATAGTACATTTTACTAGTACCTGGATGTATTGATAGTTTAGACTTATGGGCTTCATCTAAAATCTTCTGTCTTAATCCACTAATCTTTGGAATCTATAGCCAATTCTTAAATACATTCATTCCATGTGGATCATCAAGTAAAATATCAGCATAATGTATCATCCATTCTTTCTTCACATTTTCTGCCTTTAAGGCCTCTACATGCCATTTTTCTAGCTCATCAAGAATAATGAACTTTACTGTAGTGTGAATAATAACATAACACACATTAGTATGATAAACCTTTTTGTTAAGTGCATCTGCAACTACAATGGCCTTTCCAGGATGATACAAGATTTCACAGTCATAATCTTTGATCTGCTCTATGGCCCTTTGTTGTCTCATATTCGAAGTTTGCTGACTGAATATATATTTGAGACTTTTGTGGTCGGTAAACAATTGGCATTATGTACCATAAAGATAATGCCTCCAAAGTTTTAGGGCAAATACCACTGCAACAAGCTCGAGGTCATGAGTAAGATAGTTCTTTTCATAATCTTTCAATTACCTTGAGGCATAGGCTATCACTGTACCACGTTGCATCAACACATAACCGCTAACCTTGAAGCATCGATGTACGCAGAAAAATCATTATCACCTTCTGGGAGTGATAAGACTGGAGCATGAGTCAAAAGATCTTTTAAAGTTGAGAAAGCTTTTTCTTGGGCTTCACCCCCATTTAAACTTTGCTTCTTTTCGTGTAAAACTTGTGAGGGGTACAGCTATGCGTGAAAAATCTTTAATGAATCTCCAATAATACCCTGCGATAACCAAGAAACTGCGAACTTCAGAAGCATTACGAGGTGTTTCCCAATTCTGAATGGCTTCAATTTTGGTAGGATCTACGATTATACAGTCACCAGAAATCACATGATCGAGAACTTGAACCTTACGAAGGGAGAATTCACATTTTGAGAATTTAGCATAAAACTTCTCCTTTCGCAAAAGCTCTAACATTTCACGAATATAAATGACATGATCATCTTCAGACTTGGAATAAATTAGAATATCATCAATAAATACGATGGCAAATTTATCGAGCATTAGATGACATACCCGATTCATCATATCTATTAATACAGCAGGAGTATTTGTCAAACCAAATGGCATGACAAGGAATTCGAAATGCCTGTATCGAGTACAGAAAACAGTTTTGGTATATCATGCTCGTGTACTTTCAACTGATGATAGCCATACCTCAAATCAATCTTCGAGAATAGGTAGCACCCTGAAGTTGATCAAACAAGTCGTCTATGCGAGGTAGTGGGTACTTTTTTATAGTTACCTTATTTAGCTCACGGTAATCCATACACATTCACATCGACCCGTCCTTTTTCTTGACAAACAATACTGGAGAACCCCCAAGGAGAGGTACTCGGTCGGATAAAGCCCTTGTCAAGTAATTCCTACAGTTGAATCATTATTTCCTTCATCTCAGCTGGTGCAAGATGATACGAAGTCTTTGCAATCGGAGCAGCACCAGGCATAAGGTCAATTCGGAATTCTACTTGCCTATCCGGGGGAAGTTCAGGCAAACCATCTGGGAATATATCCAGATATTCATTAACAACGGGAACATCATTTACAGTTTTCTTTCCCTCTTTTGAGATATCAATTGTATATGCCAGATAAGTAGAACACCCATTCTGTCACACCCCAAAACCGGAACGGCAGAAACGTTCGGGGGTGGAGGACGTCATGTATAGTATCACATCAAAGCATAGTAGTAAACAAGCAACAACATCATCCATTGCATTAATAATATAATTTATTTATAAGACATCAAAATTGTAAATCAAAATAAGAGATGAGTCTTGAACGAGCTCCGTCTTCTCAAAAACCTAGCATCGGTATCTATCTACTGATGACCTGAGAATACAAGTTATTTTGAAAAAGTTTATCAGCATTAAAGCTGGTGAGTTCATAAGCATTTTAGTGTCATTGTTTGTATGAAAAGTGTTTGCAAGAGTTTGATATATATATATATATATATATATATATATATATATATATATATATATATATATATATATATATATATATATATATATATATATAAGTTTGTAAATGTTCGATGTATAAGTTTGTAAACGTTCTATGTATAGGTTTGTAAATGTTTGAAGTAATTGTTTGTATCTCCTAGAAAGTCCTATATTTTCTACTAAAAGTAGCCTTCTACCAAGGCATCAAATGTGTTGTATGTTTGTTCATTGTAAAAGTGAGTATTCCTCCCAAAGGTGACTATCATTTAATAAAATATAGTTTTTACATTACTGTTTATGTGAAATGATCACAAATTAGATGTAATGGGGAAAATAATGAAGTAATGCAGTATTATGATATAATAACTAATGTTGTACTGATTGCCTTAAATTTGTTATTAAGGTATAATGTGATGGCTAGATCCCATACTAAACGCTCTCATGTCAAAAGATTATGGGAACCAAACGCAACTCGGCAAACCGGCGGTTGCATCGTGTACATCCACATTAAAGTTATATGATCATGTATACCCAATTTAACTATCACCTTTTGTTTACAATAATGAGTTAGTGATTCATTCGTATAATTAGATCATGTAGTTGTTCCATGATATAGCATCTTAGTATGTATTATGCATTAGTATGGTGTATGTTCTCTCTGACTCTCATCATAGTATGTTCTTTTGTATAGTATATAGTGTGTATAAATTATATGTACTAGAGTATTGTATGTTTTCTTGTATGGTATAGTATATTGTATATTTTATTTCTCGTTATAGTATTCTCTTAGTTTCTCGGTATAGTATTCTCTTAGTTTCTCGTTATAGTATTCTCATAGTTTCTCGTTATAGTATTCTCTTAGTTTCTCATAATAGTATGTTGTGACTCATGTATGAACTGACTCTTTGTATGTTTCATGGTACTAGAAGTAATGAGTAGTATCTTCCTAAACTATACCTATTATAGTTTACTAGTAGAATTGTTTGTATAACTGAATGAATTTGAATGAGATAAAAGCCTTTATGTCTTATACATATATACATAATATATAATAGGGATCAAACGACACTCGGACAAACAACCGGTAATCTAAGTCCACAACCAAACGAGGAACAGGAAATAAAGTGAGTTGTCAATCCTGAGTCCTTCAAACCTGACTTATATAACTATATATGCATTAGACATGGTTTTGACAATATACATAAGTTTAAGAATAATTTTGGTAAAACCTTTGAAAAGTTTAAATAAATATTGGTGACTTGATGTCATTTTTATAAAATGATTTAAAAGCAGTTTGGCATATAGAAATAAGTTTGATAAAGAGTTTAACATGTAAAAGAGTTTGAGGAAAACATTTTGAAGTAGTTTGATTGGTAAAACAGCTAAAAGTGTAGTAAATCCATTGTTTGATAGTTATTAATTACATGTGATTGATATAATAACTATAATGATTCAACTTGTATCCCCCCCCCCCATAAAATCATTTAAAAACATTTAAAAGGTTGATTAAGGGGTATGAACTCACCTGTAGTGAGTGGTTTGGATGAAAGTGTTGGACAAGGTGCTAGGTGTCAAGTGAAGACTTGAACACACACAATGATCCTATTTAACATATAAAGACACATATATGTATCTAATTAGTGATTTTAACACTAATTAAGCAAGTATAAACACCCTAAAATGTGGAAAACACCTTGGTTTAAGTGTTAGAAGGTCATAGGGTTGCATCAAAGGGTTGTATGGCTTTGCTTTAGAGTTTACGGCCCAAGGACCAACTCTCCATGAGTTTACGGCCTAGGGTTTGCGACCCTTATGGATTTACGGCCGTAAACCCATGGTGACTTGTACCAATTCGATGTTTAAGGTCCTTAGCGCAAGGTGAAGGTGTTCTAGACCAAGTTCTAAGCCTTAGGAAGGAGTTTAGGGAAACTTTGCACCCTTTATTAGAGTTTACAGCCAAGGGAGATTGCCTTGGCCGTAAACTCCCTTAGTTGTTTGATTCTTGGTGTTTTCAAGTCCCTAACTCATTATACTAACTTATAATCATGTAAAGGAGGTAAGGACTTACAATTTGAAGGCTAAAGAGGGGAGTTTTCATCCCAAAACACACAAGTGTTCTTGGTGTACTTGAGGATCTTGAAGATCTAGAACAAAAGATGGAATTTGTGGGTGGATTCAAGGGTGAATCAAGGAGAAATGATGTATAACACAAAGATGGAAGGATCTTACTTACTTTTGTGAAGATTTGAAAGAAAAATTGAAGATCCTTAGGAGAGAAAATCCGATTTCTCTAGCTAGAAGTGTGAATAATGAATGAAAAATGACTAAGGGTCACATTTATACTAGGGGTTCACGACCACTTGGATTTTACAGCCGTAAACCCAAGTTTCTTGGACGTGAACTCCTCTTTTGATGGTTTAAGGCTTGTTTGACAGCTTACAAGTTCAACTGACACTCTCATTCACTTATTCCTTTGATGTATTACAGCTCAGAATGCTCAAACGGACACCAAAAGTGCTAAAAGTTAGCAGAAGCAAGTTTGACTAGATTGAAATGTAGGTTTTGTATAAGATAGAAATTTCGGGTTGTCACACATTCGATATAAATTTACGAGCTTTTAGGAAAGAGATTAGTTGTAAGATTTTAAGTCTTTGTTCACCGTAGACATAAAAAGGATCCTCCCCTGTGATAGGAATGTGTACCGTCTTTTCGTAGCACAAGGTTTCTGCACGGTTCTTTGACAACCAATCCATGCTGAGAATGATATCAAACTTGGGCAAGGAGATAGGAATCAGGTTGGCAAGAAAATTACAACCTTCAATTTCTATGACACAATCTCTATAGACTTTATCAGCAAGTAATGATACACTTCCCGCGGTATCTACATGAAACGGTTGGGCGAGTGCATAGCAATCAATTTGAAAAGAACATGCAAATTCACGATACATAAAAGAATTTGAGGCACCATAATCAAATAAGATGTGATCAGGTCTAGAATTGAAGAGAAATGTACCACTCACAACATTCGGGTCCTCGCATGCCTCCTACATAATAATCTAGAATGCAAAACCTTTAGCTTTTGGCACCCCCTCCTTTTGGGTTGAAGTACCCACCGGTTGTTGAATGGAAGCTTGACTTCCCGCCATTTAGCTGGTAAGAGTAGGGCAGAAACGCTTTATGTGGCCAGTAACACCACAGGCATAACATGTAACATTCTTCATCGGGCAAACGGTCTTCATGTGACATGTTTCTACGCATCCATAACAAATCATCGGTCCTTTTCCTGTCCTTTATTTACCCTGGTGGCTCTTTCCACATTGCTGGAACAATGGTGGAGCTCTCGACTGAAGAGAAAAAGATTGTGACCGACCGCGGCCACGAAAGGCGCTCTAAGACTATACCTTTCTGCTAGGATCAAATCGAGCAGATCAAGCCAATGGAATAGGGGAAACAGAAACAGTTCGATCAACACGTGGATGCTTTAGGGTAGAAAGAGTGGCACCACATATGTCTAAGTCATGCTCGCGCTTTCGGGAATTCTCAACAGCTTTGTCAAATGATAAAATATCTTGGTTGATTACGAAATCACAAATTTCAAATTGTAATCCTTCCATGAATAACTAACTTTTATCGTCTTTAGTTGGGATATACTTTGCAACAACCGTGCCCTTTGATTGAATTGAGTTTCATATTTGGTCACGGTCATTCCTCCCTTCTTAACTTCGAGGAGACAATACTTTCCTAGCAAGAGAGTTTTGAACATCTCCCAAGATAAATTCTCCTGGTCATACTCGTTGAGAGCTTCAAATGTCACTTCCCACTAGACCAAGTGTAACATCCCAAATTTCGAGGCCAAAAATTTCGTTTTAAAATTTAACATATAATAAAGCGCGTTACTAAAACATTGTCAAAGTTACATTAATTATAAAACATAAGGTCATGTCTCAAAACAATATCATCGGAAACAAAGAAAATCAGAGTACGATCCCAGAAAATCTAGTGCGGAAACCATGTGTGTGATGCGTCGCTACGCCGTCGGCTCCTTCCCCTTGGACGAAGAGGTACCTGAAACCGCAACTAAAACTCTAATCACGAAGCTTAATGAGTTCCCCCATCATACCACATAACATATAATATCATCGGTATCTTTCAACCGGTAACAACCATCGGTATCTTTCAACCGGTAATCATCATCGGTATCTTTCAACCGGTAATCATCGTCGGTATCTTTCAATCGGTAATCATCGTTGGTATCTTTCAACCGATACTGGGGACTATCTCACCCCTTATCGCTAGCATACAATAACGAGATATGTGTTGGATTTGTGTCTAAGTCCATAACTATTTTGGTATGTACTTGACCCGATTATGTGCATGGTCCTTTTGGGTTGCCTTCACCATAGCAATATGTAGGATGATTTAAGGAGAGAAAGGTTTAAATATGATTTATTAATATATTATGAGAATAATATATTAAAGGAGAAATCATATTGTTTAATTAATATTAGTCAAGAATTAATTGATAATTAATTTTGTGGCTAAAAGAGATTAATTAAACTTAAGGGACTGAAGTTGTAATTATAAGATAATTATAATTGGGCTATGGATCACCTAATAATATATAGGTTGGACGAATTCTATGGGAAGCCCATTAGAAATCGTTCAAGGGATATGTTTAAGGAGTCCATGGGCTGCTTAGGGCCTAAGCAGTCAGATTAGGGTTTCCTAGTTGTAAACCCTAATAGCCTACATGTATATAAAGGACCCTTAAGCCCCAAAAACGTGGACAACTGATTCTCTAGGGTTTCCAGCCGTTTTTGGTGCCTCCCCTTTCTTCTCCTCTTCATCCAAGTTGCATAAGGTGTTTGTGACTTCATTAGAGGTGCAGCACTTGAGGCACTAAGCTTTTGAAGCCAATCCAAGCAAGGAATTGATTGTTATTGCTATATAACAATCAAAGGTAATTCTATAAACCCTAATTCAGTTTATAATATGTTAGATCTAAGGTTATTAGTCTTGGATTCATAGCATGTACAATAGAGAAGCCTAGATCCAAGCATTAGGGTTTGTATGAGCACATAGGATTGTTCTTATGCATAAAACCCATCAGTGGTATCAGAGCCTTGATTGGTTTCAGTTGTATGTGATGCTTAACTGTTTTGTTTGCTGAAAAACGATTTTTTGGCCTCTGCCCGACCTGACTCGGCGAGTCGGTGGATGAACTCGGCGAGTCTGTCTGACTCGGCGAGTCCAGTCCCTAACTCGGCGAGTCCAGGGGTCAGACAGAGGGAATATCGGGATTTCTTGCTGTTTTGCTGAAGGATTAATACCAAAAACGTATTTTGATGATAAAATCCGATTTTTATTATATTTGGGTGATTATCCTTCATAAAACAAAAGATAATTTCAAATCTTTTAAATAATAGTTTCTTTATATGATAAATATGGATTATTTGGTAATTATCTTATGACTAAAATGAGACTAGGTCAAATATAGATAATCACCAAATTAATTGTTTAATTTATGTTATTTGTTATTTGATCCCTTATGTTTTGAAATGTTTCAAAACTTGCCCTCAAGTTTTTGGATTTTTAAAAGTTAATTAAAAGTTTAATTTTGAAATGCTAAATTCTAAAACCCTAGTATTTTGAAAAGTTCAAATCACACCCTTATGGTTTCATTAATTAATTAAAGTGTATAATTAAAAGTGATTTAATAAACCCATAAAGTTTTGGTTTACATTTAATTAAATTGAAAGTATAATTTTACTAAATTAAACCACCTAGTATTTTAAAAGTGTAAAATACACCCTATACTATATATAACATTAAAAGTCTAATATTATATATATGTATGAGTAAACAGTCAGTCTTACCGTTAGTAGGCCTCATTCACGAAGCTGGTCTATAAGGGGTGTTTAAGGAAATTGCCTATAAAATGGCGATTGAATGGGTATCCACTCTTACCCACCGCACTCTTGACTAGTGGAGGGTCGTTAGCCGAACGGGTAGGATAGGACAGAAACCTTCCATTATAAGTATAATGAAGTACAAAGTAACTAAATGCTTTTCAAATTCCCAAATCATAGTTACTTTAGGAAAAATGTGAAATTGTATGCTAACCCATGGAATTACACTTCGTACCATTGTCAAACGTTAGTGGAGCGTGTGTGGTTAACCGGCACACTAATTTGGGGATGACATTGGTGGCGAAGGGTGGTTCGATGCTTATCATAGATCAATGGAGCGTGTGTGGCTAACCGGCACATTGATTAGGTGATAGTAGCATTAGACGCACCACGTGATTCGTATGGTTATTCACACCTTGTTTGTGATCCTCGGCATCCCAATCACAAATAGTAGGGCATAATCGAGATTAAACATCCCATTGAAAAGTTCAATGAATCTCAAAAGATCTAGGAGTTTCAATTCATATAAAACTTAAACTTCTTTTTCGTTTTTCATGGTGGAAATTGGTAAATCATCATTTACCTACCTTCAAATATTTTGCAACTAGATTACGACATCCCTCTTCTAGGTTGTAGAGTATTGTGTTGAATCCTAGCTTGATGTTTCATTTGGGTGTTGCATCAAGAATTCTAATCAACTTAACTTGAATTTTCTCCCGTTTTGTAGATGTCTACATCTTACAATGGTCTTCCCAAATCCTTTGGAACAAGATTTCCAAATGAAGATGACGTTGCGAGATACGATCAAGGAAATGAGAGTCATGCTTCACTTCCTCCACCTCCTCCAATCGTTCTCCCTGACCCACAAGTTCAAAGGCTTGAAAAGTTCAAGCTCACTCAAGCCCTTTTGGCAAGTAAACACGAAGATGGGAAACCTGTGTGTGCACACGTCTTAGAGATGAAGTCACACATTGATAGGTTAAGCATGTTGGGTGTCGAGATTTCAAGCGAGTTGGCTGCTGACTTGGTTCTTCAGTCACTTCCTGAATCATATAGTGAGTTCGTTAGAGAGTACTATATGATGGATCACGACGTGACCCTCATTAATCTCACCTATTTGCTTATAGCTGCTGAATCAGCAATGATTTGGCGTGCTGGTCAAGCAAATTTGTCTGGCGAATCAAACTCCCAAACTTCAATGGACACTGGCAACATTGGAAGTCCAAAAAGAACTAAGTCTGTGATTGTCCGATGTGCTGTGCCAAAGGAGTCCATTTGCTTTTATTGCCAAGAGAAAGGGCATTGGAGACGAAACTGCCCTAACTACCTGAGAGATCTAAGAGATGGGAGAGTCAAGACGTATGGCTCTACTTCAGGTAAAATCCATTGTCTAACTCTTTTGAGTTCCTATTCTAGATTCTTAATACATGATGTGATAAGATTACATTTTGATGTTTTGTAGGATCGAAGAAAAGAGAGGAAACTTGAGAAAAGAAGTGAGATGAATCTAATCATGAAGAAATGGATTTCGATCGCATTACTTGAAGAATGGATTCTTGAGCTACTACTTGGAGTTAGAATAGATTGTTAAGAAATATGTAATAACATAGTTTTTCAATTGAATTGCATTGTAAGGACAAAAATTTTTCCGCAATAAAATGAATTTTGATTTTATCTTATTTATTTATCCTTGCGATGGCATGTATGAAAAACTGATGTTTGAATGTTTCTATTATTAGCAATAATGGATTTGATTCTTAATTGTATTATTTGTGGAAGTGTCAAGAGTTTACCAAGTAAGGAGACTTTCTCATCACCCAAGTTTCAATTGGACAGAAACTTGGAATCATGCAATGTGTATTGTATGATGAATGAAAAACTTTCACATTTGGGAAACTTAGACTAATTCTTTGACAAAGTGTCAATTGAAGGACTAGGAGATCAAGTACACTAGGTTGTGCATTGATCAAGTCCACCACAAGAGTGACAAAGATATTCGTCATGATTTACTAAAGTTTAGTAAATATGATTATACTTATAAGATTAAGTGTAATTCTAAGTTGATAGAAAGAGTTTCAATGAATAGTAGAACGAATAAAGAAGAATCAAGTAGGCAGAAAGATAAAAGTTTCTCTTTTCTAAGAAGAAGGGAGAGTACCTTTTACTGTGTTTTATGATAAGTCTTAAAGATTAAGAACCGTGTCTCAATAGATCCTCTAAGTGAGTCTTAGTGCAATTGCATGTCTAAGAAGAGGTATCAAGTATTGTAGAAATGGTTAAATCAATAAGTCAATCATACTTTGTTCCAATATCAAGTCTTAGAGTCAAGATTGTGACATTGAGTGAAAAGTCTTAAGTAGGCTTATAACACTCATCAAATGTGGAATTTGGAAAAGTTTTCTTATTCTTACACATTTGAAATTGGTAAGTTGTGCTGTCTTGGATAAGACAAAGACCAACTAGGACCAATTGTGTGAAGTGTTTTGTCTTGATAAGAACTACACTAACTCTTGAATATTTGGTTTGTCAAGAAATGTTTCTTGACAAGAGAATCTTATATGTCAAGGAGTCAGTGGGAGTCTTACTGGTATTGAAAGGTTTCAAGAACAGGTCAAGAATAAACCTTATCGATCATCACTAGCACACGACTTGAGGTTTACAACCTATCGTGTTGACATTATTTTGTTTCTGTGCCATTCCAATTGAGTTAATTGTGTATGTGAGTTCTATGAGTTCTCATTTGAATGCATACTGGAGCCTTAGTCGATGAAAAGTACATTGATGTGTAAGGACAAGTTACTAATCTACTTGGAAGACATGGTGGGCACTCGTGTTACCATAAGGCAAGAAATCAAGATTAAGAAAGTTCAGTCCATATGAGTTTGGATTTGTTGCAAACCTTGGTTTTGGCAAACTCACATGCATAGGAACTCATATACCATAAAATCTAAGTGTCATAAGATTCCCTCCTTCATGAAAATGATTGTGAGGAAATGCTTTCACTAAGAGAGATTTTAAGAAGATAGCTTTGTGAAAATTGTATTCTCAAATTCGATTATGGTTACGGCATCCCTTTCCATAGTTCGAAATGTGAGATTTGGCAATTAGTTTCAACATTTGGAACTTAGTAACATAAGTTCTAAATTGTTTAAGCACACATATGAGCTATCTAAGGCAAAAGTGTATAAGTTAAAGAAGCTTAGATAAAGGCTTATTGAAGCATCTGATATTAGAAATATGAATTTCAGAAATTCAATAGGCATTGTTTTCTGGAAGTTCATTTGTTTTCTGAATACATGTCAAAGCTAGTGGGAGCATAAATGTTATGCTTATATGATAATCATCATGATAGTGGGAGCATAAGTGTTATGCTTGTATGATTATTATGGCAAGTATTGAAAGTTAGCAATATTAATTATAGAAAAAACAAAGATTCAATTTGCAAAATTGCATGGGTTAAAAAGTTGTTTGGCTATAATTAAGGGGGAGAATATTATACTCTGTTTCAAAATCTAAAGCTTAGATTAAGAAATTTTAATATTTTCAGTCAAAGGATACATTGTGTGTTCTTAAAAGTCAATTATGATTACGGCATCCCTCTTCATAGTTCGAATTGTGAGAACATGACACATAAAATATTATGGCAAAAGATTGGTAAAGTATCATATCTTTATGTAAGACATTATGCATCGTGTCCCATACGCTTTGGGTATAGGATCGATTGTAAATGTTATAGTATTTTACCATTCTAAAATTTTCCAAATGTCTAGCGCATTAAGAGGGAAAAAGGACTAGAATTGGTTTTGACTAAAATAATTAAACAACTATCAAAGGACGATCCAAAGTTCGCTGAGGATTGGTCGCTTGTGAGTAGTTGGAAGTATGGTATTGAATGGACCATATCGACATTATTATGAATAGATAAGATTCTAATAAGAATGAGTTGTCATATGGCAAATATGGAAATGTTTCCATATTGGGAGTTGGATATTGAGAGTCTATGCCTAGATTAGAAACTTTTATACAAGAAGGATGTTCAAAGGAATGTACTTTGAATGTGAGACTTCACATCTATGGAATTGTCTTGTAACAATTTCTAGGAAAGTACTTTGTAATTTCATTAGCTAAGTCCTGGTGACTTTTGTGCTATGATTTTGCAAAGGGATCGTTGCATAAAATGTTAGAATCTAGCATATTCTAGTAGTGGCAAGAACCTTGTGTTCTTACACTAATAATTAGGATTAAGGAATTATGAAATGAGCATCATTGGAAAAGTTTTCAGGTGATCTATTTCACAAAGCATGGACCATAGGAAACAAAGTGTGCATGTTTAGAGCATGGGACAATTGTTGGTGTAATTCAAGTAATAAGTTGATTATCCGAAACATTAAATGATAAATAATGAGTAATCAATATGGTGGATAAATAGAAGTGTTTTATTTACTCTCACAAGTTTGGGGCCATATAGGATTAAGTATTATTGTTATGTTTCAATTTACATGTTTTGACTTCCAGAATAACTAGGTTATTCAAACATCCACAGTCGGTTATACGTTGGGAGTAGGTATGAAGAAAAGACTGTCATGAATCTGTCTGAAGTGTTTTGACATGGCACAAGTTTGCTGCAGAATTCATGAGTGCTTTGATAAGATTAGAGTATTGGATTAAACTCACGCTCACTTGGATCACTTCATGGATTTATCACGAGTGATTAGTGAGACGATAATATTGTATATTCTTGAAACCGAGACGTATGAGTTGTTATTTGTTGGTTGGTTACACATTGATAATAAGTAAACGCACCAGTAACTTGGTGTTATAAAACTTAGTGTTGTGTATGATTCGATCAATAAATGCAAGCGAGCAGTTGAGTCGAAGTTTATCCATTCCTTTTACCCAAAGTGGGATAAAAGCGATATCTATGGGCCTCTCGATGATTTAGTGATGACACCTAAGCGCTTGGCCAAGCCGGGACTAAGTTGATGTGTTCAATTGTAGTCTGTTGTCAGTCGTCATAAATCGGAAGTCGGGAAACAGTATAGAGAGAAAGGTTTAAATATTTTGGTATGTACTTGACCCGATTATGAGCATGGTCCTTTTGGGTTGCCTTCACCATAGCAATATGTAGGATGATTTAAGGAGAGAAAGGTTTAAATATGATTTATTAATATATTATGAGAATAATATATTAAAGGAGAAATCATATTGTTTAATTAATATTAGTCAAGAATTAATTGATAATTAATTTTGTGGCTAAAAGAGATTAATTAAACTTAGGGGACTGAAGTTGTAATTATAAGATAATTATAATTGGGCTATGGATCACCTAATAATATATAGGTTGGACAAATTCTATGGGAAGCCCATTAGAAATCGTCCAAGGGATATGTTTAAGGAGTCCATGGGCTGCTTAGGGCCTAAGCAGTCAGATTAGGGTTTCCTAGTTGTAAACCCTAATAGCCTACATGTATATAAAGGACCCTTAAGCCCCAAAAACTTGGACAACTGATTCTCTTGGGTTTCCAGCCATTTTTTGGTGCCTCCCCTTTCTTCTCCTCTTCATCTAAGTTGCATAAGGTGTTTGTGACTTCATTAGAGGTGCAGCACTTGAGGCACTAAGCTTTTGAGGCCAATCCAAGCAATGAATTGATTGTTATTGCTATATAACAATCAAAGGTAATTCTATAAACCCTAATTCAGTTTATAATATGTTAGATCTAAGGTTATTAGTTTTGGATTCATAGCATGTACAATAGAGAAGCCTATATCCAAGCATTAGGGTTTGTATGAGCACATAGGATTGTTCTTATGCATAAAACCCATCAATATGAACATACAGACATGCATAACTGGGTACTGACCTACCCTACTGTCCTAGAGACCGATGTCAGAGAAAACTAATTCCTACTACACACAACATATCATAAAAGCATATCTCATAACCAAAGCACATAACCAAGCCAAGATAATTATCACAAAGACAGTCATCTACTAGATACTCCTTTTTGGTGGGTCGGCATTGTGGCCTTAGACCTACCCCTACTGGAAGGTAACTCACCTCGAAAGGCTGGCTGCTGACAAGCTGATCCGTAAATGTATGACTGCTGCTCCGGTGATCCCCCAACTATATTTCCATAAAACATTTAATCAGACATTTATACTATTCCCAGGGTAAAATGACTATTTTACCCCTGACCGATTCCAAACCAAAGTCAAGTCAAAGTCAAAGTTAACCTCCATTTGACCCGACTCGCCAAGTTGGCTCGCCAACTCGTCGAGTCCATATCCAGTCGATTGTCCTTACTCCCATCTCTACTCTTCGAGTTAGGCATTGACTCATCGAATTCTCTTCATAACTGATACTCAATGGTCCTTCATCTGACTCGCCGAGTTGTATGAACAACTCGTCGAGTTGATCATCGTCCGATGAACACTCTAGACTGTGACTCGCCGAGTTTTATGAACAACTCGTCGAGTCTGTTCTTGAGGCAAGAAGATGCCTTGGACCCGCCGAGTCAGGGCATTGACTCGCCGATTCCCTCCATTGTTGAGTCTGGCTTCTGACTCACTGAGTCCACATATGGTTCACTGCTCTACTCACATACTCGAAAGGAGGGAAATCAAGGACTCGTGACTCGACTTACCGTCCAAAGAACAACTCGCCGAGTTCGCATACATGCAATCTCTATTCACTCGATTCTGCTTGAATCCAGTGCATCCTATTCATAGATATGGGTTCCTAGGGCTCGATTAACACGTTAAGTTTCCAACTTTACGTGTATATAATCACCAATGGTCAGTAAGTTTATCCAAGAGTCGCTCCTTACAAGGGGATACTAGAGTATCTCTCTCATTAAGATGAGGATATCCACACATATCTGGTGTATGACTACCTTCCTGCTCAGCCATTGCTCATAAAATTTGGAGTAACAGCACGTTAGAATATAAGGATTTGTCATTATCCAACACCCCACATAAGTCTTTCATATGGTTTGTATCCATATACCGACAATGAATCCGTTCATATATTGAATTTCTAACGATTTAAGTCTAAATACCAGTCTGTGGTATTTAGTTCGCTTAAACCAATGCTCAGATACCATGATTGTAAGACCCCAACACTAAAATTACCATAAAGCCAAACATGCTACATGCATATTCATAATTATAATTCACATTATTGGTCTAAATACAAAAGCATGGATACAAACCAACTAAAAGGATTTTTACAAAGTTTCATAACTAGTTGTATAAATACATAACTACCCAGAAATTTATAATCCATATACATATATGTATACCAAATACAAACGTAGTAGTGTCAACTACTTTATGTCCTCCAACAAAGAATGTCTACTCTGGATGCTTATTACCTAAAATAATTAAACACTAAAAGGGATAACTATGTGTCTCTTAGTGAGTTCAAAAATAGATACAATATAACGCTATCTCATATACATAACAACATGACACGAACAAAAAGAAACAAAGGACAACAAAGGCTTATATGTGTATCAAATGAAGGGCTTTCCATATCAATCAATGGTTAGATTCAAGGGATTACAATCAATGAGACACAATAATTTAGGATCATAAACATCATAAATTCCAGCCCAAGAGGCACATAAAACACAATTCCTTTTTATCATGTTGCTAGAATATACAGGCTTTCAGCCCTACCTAGCCCAAAGCCAATACCAAAGTGAAAAGAGTCATGCTCTACATGGCCAAAGGCACAAATCCAATACCAAAGTGATACGAGTCATGCTCTACATGGCCAAAGGCATAAAAATCAATATCAAGTAATAACCACTTAGATCAATAATGCAAGAAAGCACATTGCACATATAACACATAACATACAGTTCTCCCTATATTGAACTTACTATGTTGTAACCGAATGTTGCGATAGAATTCTGAATTCTGATAAAATTACACCATCCTCAGGCTTTTCAAACCTTCAATTATACCCCTGTAGTTCATATTTCAAATTTCATAATCAATTACTCAACTAATCTCAAGTTATATTGTTTTCAGTTTAGAAATTTTAGTTTTTTGTTCTTTGTATAGCTGTCACTTGCAAATCTGTTTTAACCTTCTTAAATATCAAAATAACTAATAAATTCTAAATATTAACAAAATAGACTTGTATATCTTTCTAATGCCACTGACCTCACATTTTTATGATTTTTCTATAATTTACAATGAATTTTACAACACAGCATCCCAAAGCTGTCAAAATGTCCCAAAGCTATCAAAATTCAGCCTTACTGCACTGAACGTATAGCTGTTTTCACCCATCTTAAGTCCGGAATTAGATTTTGGTTTTAAAACAAAAATCAAAATAGACATTCTGAGCTTTCCATGGATATATAGCATATCCATACGATTTTTCTACAATTTTTGTTGATTTTTATAAAAATAGGACAATTATACCCTTTATGATTTCATTTTACCCTTTACATGATCAAACCTCATGATCAATATCACCAAGTTCTTGTTTTACGATGATAACACTGAATATTTTTAGTAATCCATGTTAATTCAAGTATAAACCATGGGGTTCATTACTAATTTTCACTAGTTACTCTTAAACAATGATTAATTCTCAAGTTTACATGTAGTTACTTGATTTCCATTTAAGATTATAGGTTAATAACATAAACTCATGCTTAATTTCATGAAATCAGTGGTAAACCCACTTTGATCAAACTTTAATCTCTTAATAACTCACTAATTACAAGGGTTAATCCAAAAATTAAAAGTTCTTACCTTAATTACTAGACTTGATACTTCAAGAACACTCAAAATCTTGATTTTATCTTCGAAACTTGTTCAAGATTGATCACGTAGGTGAAAATCTCCCATAGGGATGGTGAGGAACTGAAAATGGCAGAAAAATGAGCCAAAATCGTGCTTCAATGGGTAAAAACAAGAGTTGGGTCGGGTTTGACCCGGTTTGGGTACCCGTTTTACCCCTAAATACTAAAAATTACATAACTTTTCACTCGGAACTCCGTTTTCGATGAGGTTTTTGCCTATACCCTTCTAACGAGATAATTTACAACTTCCAATAAAATATCCTAGGAAAGATCTTCCAATAAAATCAGTTTTACATATTTACAACTTAGACGTTATACTTTCATCAATTCCGATAGTTGACTTTTTGATCGGAATCACATAAGACTTCCCCTTTACTTCCAATACCTTCCAAATGATTCTAAACTTAGTTTAACTTCAAATCTTATAAAACTATTTTGTTAGAACTCGACGCTCAAAACACTATCGAAAAATGGTGTTTTTAAAACATATAATTCTATTACATTATAACTACCTACTTTAAACGTTTAAAACTACATAATATCTAATAATATTCATTTTTAAACTAACAAGCATATGAAACATGATAATTGAACAACGTTAGTAAAGTGTATGTTACATCATGCCCATTCGACACATTAGAATTACTATGTTTTAATAAATTTATGCATAGCTCCCTTTTAGGAGTGCATTCGATCTAATCCATTTATTTTTTTTCCTTCTTTGACTTCCTAATATTAGGAAACATTGTAATGATATATGATAATTATGAGAACAAAATAACCAATAACTAGTAAAGAATAAAAAAACACCTTAATGTTGGACATCGGTGATGATGAGTTTTATTTTGTCGAGCAACAAAAATTCATTGAAAATAACGAGCGGCAATCACTAGATACCATTGAGCTAGAAGTATTTTGGTAAAAATATTAGTAACATCATATGAAAAATTGAAATCGAAAGCTTTGTTGGTTAAATAATCACCGGTCTTGATTAGTGGTAGTTTTGGTTCATACGGATAGGCTGGCTTGTTAGTTTTTAATTAATTAAATTTATATTGTATAATATTCCAATTATAAAATAAAGCCACCAGACAATTTTTTCTGTTATACTTACTTAATTCAATAATGTGGAATCTTTTACATTCATTGACCAAGATATAATAACAAAATGTAACGTGCAAAAGCCAAAAGATAATTAACTAATATTTGGGGAACGCGTTATTTCGAATTTTACTTATTTTAACTTTACCATTAAAAATGTGTTTTTTTTTCTTAAAATGATAGACAAATAGATTATTGAATAACACGTTTTTAACTGTTAAAAGTATGTAGTTTAAATTTTCAAGCATGATCGTTGATATTCTTTTGTGTGACATGGAATCCCAAAAACTGTGATAATGTTATTAGCACGTAGGTAACAAATTTACTGACTTAAAAATAAAAATTAGATCCTTATAATAATGAAATATAGTTTAAGTTTTAGCCCTTGTGCAAGAAGTTGGCGGTTAGGCGGTTGCTTCTTTCAGTTTTTTTTGACCGCTGTCTCCCTTTCTGTTTTGTTGCCGCATGAGGGCAAAAGTTGATCAATTCTAACACTAATTTTTTTAAATAATCTTTTTAGAGGCATGCGTCAGTGTGATCACCGACTTTTTTATGATGTAGAATTAGGGTGCAACCGGCTCGAGCCAACTTGTGATAAGTCTTCCTTGATGATGAAATCATCCCCCTTGTTGATTAGGAAATTTTCTTTCAGTATGAGAGAGTTGCTTGCTTTGTAGCATGAAAGTATGACTTTTCTGAGTTGGTGAAATCATCCCACTTGCTGCGAAGGGTTTCCTAAAAGTTGCAAGCTAATTAATACCTGTCTGCTAAAAATGATAGAAGTACATTCTTATCAAAAAGTTGAATACAGAATTTAATAACAAGCCAAGATTATGTCCTCTAATTTGATGAGGCTGACAAAATGCCATCATTAACTTCAGCACAACCATGCGTTAGATTTTCTCTTGCAGAGATTCGATCTGCAACTAGAGATTTTGATGAGGAACTCGTCATTGGTGAGGGAGGGTTCGGAAAGGTGTACAAAGGTTGTATTTCTATCGAAGAAACTAGTTATGTTGTGGCCATCAAGCGGTTGGATTCTAAATCAAATCAGGGGGCACCTGAGTTGAGATGTTTTCTAAGTTGCGTCACTTCACATGGTGTCTTTGATTGGCTATTGTGATGATAACAAGGAAATGATCCTAGTTTATGTATATATGCATCATGGAACCCTCTACCATCATTTAAATTGTGTGTTCATGGTTATAATCGCTATTAATTACCAATTAGCATGCACTATTATAGCTGAAATAATTACGTCATAGAATACCCGTACATAAGCTTTATTTGTGCAACCTTTTTATTCTTTTCCCGGTTAGGTCCATTTTGTGGAAGTTGATAATGTCATGGATTTATTTCTTCTCTTCCCTATATCTAAGTCGAACACTTTTGCTTTGTCAAATAAGAATGTCATTGATGTCTTCCATGGGTAGATGTACAAGCTAGTTTTTCTTCACTTATGATCTCATATGTAACTGTTTCTAACGCTGATATTGTTTGCCATTTCTTATCCTTTTTCTTCAAAGACCAAATTGACAAAAGTTCATCAAAGAGCACTGATAACAACCTGAATCAGTGCTCTTCAACCAACAAAGATGGAAATGATCAGTGTGAAGTGCCTCTTCAGCATGAGGAATTAGTAGCTACAGATCTAAAATCGTTCACGTATGATGAGTTGAACAACTATGGAAATATGTATGGTGAATTGAACAAATTTAGAAATGACACATGGTTTAGTGATCTAAATAAGGTGACTGTTTACAATGGCTGGATCCATAAAACAAGATATTCCCCCTCTGAAGAAAATACCAGATTGCCGGTTGCAATTAAGGGACTTGATGGATATGAATGTGCAGACCGGGTAAAGTACCCTATTTATTTAAAGTTTGACATGCAAACCCGGATCTGTTGCATGTATTTTTTATTTTATTTTTATGGAATTAAGTACGCCGTTGTGGAACATGATCACTTTTGAATGCAGTTGGATTTGGAAATGTTGAAAGACTTCAATCATCCCAACCTTGAAAAGCTCATAGGATATTACTTGGAAGGCAAAAAGCTCTCCCTTGTGTATGAATTCGGGCCTACCGGAAACTTTCGGATCTCCTCGACACCGGTAACCAACATAAATAACTCCATTTATAAATGAAATTTGAAAATACTACAAATTTTTAATTCAATTTTTATGGGTTGTATATAGGAGGTGTAGCACGACTTCCATTGGTTACAAAGGTGAAAATAGCAGTAGGGATCGCTCGAACGCTTGATTTCTTGCACAAAATACGAGATCAAGATGGTTCCTTTAGGGGTGGAACGGTTTGTGGGCCATGGCTTGACAGACGTAAGATATTGTTCGATGAGGTACAGTTTGAGCTCTTGTTGGTGATTTTGTATCATCAATGTGTATTTAAATATAATGGATTGACTTGTTGACCAAAATTCAATCTTGGTGAATATTAAACAAGGAATGTGCGGAGTGCACACTTGTTTAAATTTATTCAAGATTCGAAGTAGACTGTTATTTAGGGGCAAAGCCCCTAAACGAACGGGGGTCCGGGGGCAGCGCCCTGGGAGCGGGGTCTACGGGGCAGAGCCCCTGGCTGGGGTCAAGCTGCCACGTCAGCGTGGAAATTTTTTATACGAGTTATATTGCTATATAAAAAATGCCTTAGAAAACTGAATTTTCTGTAAATAAACCCAGTTTTTTACTTCATTTTGACCTTTATTAAAAATCCGTTTTTGTGACTGTACGTTATTGCTTTTGATAGTTGGAGTAGTTTTTGGACAAAGAAAACTACCTTGATAGTTTTCAGACAAATTAACTACTTAATCTTTTTGGTCATCAGTTTTTCCTGGTACAGCAACAATCACAAAATTCATAACAACCATATTTTCTGTTCTTCCTCTCAATTCTGAGTCTTATCCGATTAAAGATTGGGAGTACCACCCAAATACTTTAATCTGAAAGTGAAACCACAATTCTCAGAATTTCCAAGGCTATTATTATCCCGAATTTCTTACAGCTCTTTCACTATAAGCATTGAAAATTGATGATCTAGTATAATTTATTGATTCCACTTCACAATAAATCCCATACACAAAAAATCTAGATGGTAATATATTAACTTGTTTGTGTCGTGTATCTAGTTATACATGTTCTATCATACATGAACTTACGCCTTGTTCCCGAGTTTTTTTGTAAATTCGTTAAAGGAAATGGAAGGAAAATTTTGACAGAAAGAAAGGGAGGTAAAGGAAAATATTCATTATTTCGTGTTCCTGAGTTTGAAGGAAATGAAAGGAAAATTTTAAGTTTTTGTGTTCCCGAGTTAGGAGGAAAAAGAAAATAAAACTTAAAATTTTCCTTCCCCTCACTTTCTTCCTAAATCCGCCCAATTTGGAAGGAAAATATGACTCCAAAATCCTTCCCCTCCCCTCACTTTCCTTTCATTAATGAAACTCGGGAACACGATTTTCCTTTGACACCCCTCACTTTCCCTCCGTATCCTCCCATTTCTCTCCTTAAGTAGAACTCGGAACAAGGCGTTAGGTTATCCTGAGAAAGTCATTACGACATGCCTGTCATGAATAACATATTTAATCATTAAGCTATTTTTTCCTATTTAATATTTACACCCTTTGCTGATTTACTTGTACGCATGAAACATAAATTGCAGGATTTTACAACAAAGCTTTCAGGTTATGATATTACTAAATTAATACATGGTTGCTACCCTGAACAGACTCGACCTCTTCATCTTCCTGACATTGATGACTATTATCCTCGGTTCAGTAAGTTACTGCATCCTATCTCCCATACATAACTTCCCCCTAGTCCTTGTGGTGATACAATTGCATATATCTATCTGACCACGAATCACTTTCTTAGAGCCCTCGGAACTAGAGAGCAATTTCACGGATTTTGAAGTGGTATTTGCTTAATGGGGAAACGAATATCGAATGAAATTGAATTCCGAAAGATTTGTTATCAATGGTTTAAGGAAAATGGAAAACCGTATGTGGCTGATACTACAAACAAATGTTTTCAAATCTGCAACGAGGTGGATTCAAAATCAAGGATGCTAAAAATCTTGGAGAAAAATGCTAAGTGAACATCTTTTAGGCTGGGGGAGTGAAAAAGGCCCCTCAAAGACTTAATTATTCATAAAAACTACTAAGGTGTTGCTTGTTTTTTGTAAAAAAAAAAAAAAAAAAAAAAAAAAAAAAAAAAAAAAAAAACATCTTCAGACCTCTTATTGTTGCATGGCGCAGCACTTTTCATCTCGCAGTTGTTTGATTTTTAGAAGTCTTCGAAGTAAAAAAAACCTATGCACGCTTTCTGTTTGGGGCAACATTTGTATTGCCTCTTCCAACCTCTTCTTTTTTTTTTTTTGCTGAAATCTTGATGAATTTTGATTATATGTTGCTGAAATGTTATTGAATTCTTGTTTCACGTTTTATTTTGTTACAATTTCAAGTCATTATCCCTTCTTTTTATTGTCACAATCAACATAAAACTTTTCTTATGGTTACATAAAAGTTGTTATAAAACTTAAGAAATTCATATTTTCTGGTAAAATACTTATCTTTATCGTTTACACCGATTATTTATATGTTATGAACAAATTGTCATATATCTTAGTTTATTTTAAACAATTTCAACCTTGTTTTGTTAAGTGAGTGTTTAAATTTATTGCAAATATAGGCCTCACATTTGTAGCATTTGATTTTTAACAAGAAGTATATGTTAGAACAACATGTTACATGTTGCAAATATTTGAGTAAAATTAATTTTATTATAATGTTGGGACAAAATTGCAAGAATGGTCCATGTGGTTAGGTCGAAATTGTCACTTTGGGGCAAACAAGTTTGGACTAGCACTCATGGTCCAAAGGTTTTCATTTTCTTGTCACTTTGTCCAATTTACTTTAAACTTTTTTGTAATGACGATTTTGCCCTTGGATTTTGTTTTTTTTTAGTTTTTTATTTACTTAAATACTTTAATAATTAAAAGAAAAATAAAAAATATATTTTTCTCTCTCCCTCCCTCCCCCTCCTCTCTCTCTCCCTCTCTCTCTCCTATGGAAAAGAAAGCCAAAATCCTCCACCCACTTCTTCTTCCCAAGATTTCTATGCTTTCTCTCACTGCCTACATTTCCCCTTCTCCGACTAATCCATTCTCGATTTGTTCTTAAACATAAACACATACTTGTTTTTATATAAAAACACACACCAGATGAACCAAAATGAAGATGAACACAAGAGATCTGAAAAACATGAAACCAAATGTTAAAGAACTCAGATTCAATATTTTTGTTCTTCAAAGATTTTGCAGATTTCGACTTTGATCATAAACGCAAAACACATACATACAACCCATATTTGAGGTCAAACGACACCTCTCTCACCATTTCTCTACAGTCTCTCAAGAGCTTAGGCACATACACACTCACATTACGGTCGTCAACCCCACTGTTTCTCTTTCTTCATCAATAAAACGAAGATGCTAAGATGTTGGGGTCATCTCCAACTGTGAAATCGTTGTCTGCCATGGAGGTTTATCTTTGATCTGACTTGGTAGCTGCAGTGATGGTGGTTGTATAAGAAATTGAGTCGGTGATGGTTGGATCGGTGAAGAAACCCAAAATCAAAATTAGAGTTTTTGGAGTTATGAAGGGTTTTCTGAAGATTTCAAGTTAAGTTCATCAAGACTCCAAAGATTTCAGGTTAAGTTCTAGGGTTTGCTCATCGGTGGTCATTTTTGGAACATAAGAACCAAAATGACAATAATTTTGATTTGCTTCACTATGAACAAGATTTCAGATCTTACATTTTGGGCTTCTATTTGTTCATACCAAGAACACTTGAACACAATCATCTTAAGTTTTGGGTTGAGTTTTGTTGAACCTCCCACCTGCAAATCATTATTCCTAAAATGGGAGTTTGAGACCCACTCACCCACCTGCAACTTTTTCTCGCCGGAAATCAAATTCGAGACCCATAAGTGATTTTTTTTTCTTGCCAAAAAATAGTATCTCGCCGGAGCTAGTTAAATTTCCTGACGTCCAACCGGTGGCGGTGGTAATGTGGACTGGTGGTGGTTATGATGGCAGAAAAGGACATTGGAGTTTGAAGGTGTATGAGAGAGGGAGAGAGATATATATATATATATTGAGATTTCCTTTTTTCTTTTAATAATTATAAAAGTATTTTAATAAATAAAAAACCTGAAAAAACAAAAAAAAACAAGGGCAAATTGGTCATTACAATAAAGTTTAAAGTAAATTGGACCAAAGTGGCAAGAAAATAAAAACCTTTGGACCCTGAGTGCTAGCCCAAACCTTTTTGGCCAAAAGTAGCAATTTCGACCTAACCACAGGGACCATGTTTGCAATTTTGTCTATTGTTGGTAATGATCATTTTATCAAATCTTTATTATATCTTTTTATTTCTAACAAGAAGCATATGTTAGAGCAAGATGTTACATGTAAATATTTGAGTAAAATTAACTTTATTATAATGTTGGTACGACCATTTTATCACATCTTCCTTATATCTTTTTATTTCTTTAAGGCTCTAATATTTCTTTAAAATCACTAATATAGCTAGTATAATGTTATATGTTATAAAGTAACACAAGAGTAGTGTAACTATGATTAATGAAATATTAGAATACTCAACATGGTAATACATATGAGGTGTCAACAAAATGATTATTGTGATGTTTAAAAATTAGGGATAATGACTTGAAAGGGTAACGAACTTTCGACTTTGTTCACATTTAGTCACTAAACTTTTTTTCGTTATCTATTTGTCATTGAACTATTGAAACTGTTCATATTTTACCCTTTATGACCGGTTGTTACCGGTCATAAGGGTAAAATGTGAACAGTTTCAATTGTTCAGTAGCAAATAGATAATGAAAAAAAGTTTAATGACTAAATGTGAACAAAATCGAAAGTTCATTTCCTTCTAAAAAGTTCAATGACTAAATGTGAACAAACTTCCTATGGAATTATGTTTTAGCAAATTATTTATTTTTGTTAAATTATAGCAACATTTGTTGATGAACAAATCTATGAAATAAAAAAAAAAAAAAAAAAACAAAAACCCCGAAAAATATATTAAAGAAAACGAAAAACTGAAATCGAAATAAAAAACAATGGTTTGGTATTTTCCAAAATAAAAAATCAAAATTTCCGATCTGATTTTGGTTTTACAAAAATTCAACTTTCGAAAACCTCTGCTAATACTCAACTGGGCTCCTTTGAACCACAATAGATTGGGGACTCAAGCCTCGGACTCGCTGAGTTCCAAGAACAACTCGTCGAGTCGCCCATTGTCCAAGTCTATAACTCGATTTCTGATGTAGAATCCTTATCTAAAAGGTAGATATGGGCTTCTAAGGTTGATCTAACACGTAAAGTTATGAACTTTACATGCATGCATGGAAGTATAAGCTTAAAGGACCCAAAAAGAGGTCTAAAGAGGTGCATGGGCTAATATGGCCAAAAAGCTTGCATCCTTATACCATGAACTTGGTTCTAGAGTCTGGATCTGAAGGTGAATCGACTTGGGACGTCCAAGTCTTAAGGATCAAGCTTATTGACCCTAAAACTCCATAAAGAAGCAAAGGAGAAAATCTATAAAACCACAAGTCAAGTTTTGAGCTTGATTACCTGAAAGTGAAAAGAAACTGATGTTGCTCCTAGATCTAGTCTTTCTCCCTTGATCCTTATTCCTTCCAACTCTTCTACTAGATACACAATGCACCTAAAACCCTCCAAGTCACTAAGAAAGCTCAAGTTTGCCAAAAGGGAATTAGGGTTTCAAAAGTAATGCTCGGAGGTGATGGAGGCTGGACTCGAAGCCCATAATGTTGTTTAAATAGGGTGTAAACCCTTTAATTAGGGTTTCATCCAGACTTGCTTACTCGTCGAGTCCAAGCACGGACTCGGCGAGTAGATTACTTAAACCCGCGTCCCAACCTCGCATCTACTCGACGAGTTAGGGCTGCCACTCGTTGAGTCACTAATACAAATGGTATAAAAGTAGATCAAATACATACCAGAAACAGGGCGTTACACTAGAATTTAACAAAAATAAGAAATTTGCTAAAACATAATCCCAAAGGAAGTTTGTTCACATTTAATCATTGAACGTTTTAGAAGGAAACGAACTTTCGATTTTGTTCACATTCAGTCATTAAACTTTTTTTCATTATCTATTTGCCCACTGAACTATTGAAACTGTTCACATTTTACCCTTATGACCGGTAACAACCGATCATAAGGGTAAAATATGAACAGTTTCAATAGTTTAATGGCAAATAGATAACGAAAAAAAGTTTAGTAACTAAATATGAACAAAGTCAAAAGTCTGTTACCCTTTCAAGTCATTATCTCTAAAAATTATGATTAATAAATTATATATGGTAAATATAAATCCACAATATTCATGTTTGCAATAAATTTGAACACTCACTTAACAAAACATGGTTGGGGTTTAAAACAAATGAGAACATATGATATTTTTCAACTTAGTTCATATTTAGTTATAAATATACAAAACTTTTTTTTTCTATTTAATTTATCCATGAATTATTCGAAATTGTTCATATTTGTTATAACCGAGATTGTAGACAGTCATAAGGGTAAAATATAAATAATTTCAAATAATATTCATGGGTAAATCAGATACAAAAAAAAGGTTCAAAGACTAAATATAAACAAAATTAAAATCTTGTTACCCTTTCAAGTCATTATCTATTTTATTTTTCAACTTGCTAGGAACCCCATTGGCACAAATCATAGAAAATATGAATAAATCGAACAAAAATGGAGCAAATGACACAAGTTACAAAGCCTACTATGGCAATCTTTTCTAATAGAAAAAACTAAAAAACAAAATAACAAACATTGGAGCTTCATACAAGTGAGGAAATATGAGTAGTATGCATTGAGATTGTGGTCTCCTTTCCCGTTTGACTCATAAGCAATACAACACATCACACAACATAGAAAATGCTCTTCACCTTCAAAAGAAAGCACACAACACCAACATTAGCAAATAAAAACATCATACAAAAAACAAAAATGTAAGAAACCATTTGTGTAACTAAATGAACAAATAGTCGAAAAGATTGCAACATTTCATTTTCAGGAAGTTTCAAGTTAAAAGTACATAATTGTGTGTTATTATATCATTAATAGTAGTGATAATCACAAAAATGACCATGATGGTTTATTCATCAAAATCACCATTTTTTTAACAATTAAAATGAATGACAAGCAATTTAACAATGTGCCCATTGCAAATTATGGAATTGCTATTAACACATAGTTAATTTACTAGGAAAAGGGACCAAAAACTTTACAAGAATCATAAGTAAGGGATCAAAAATACACCATACCATTATACCACTTTGGTCATATTTGTGATTAAGTTGTTGTATAATTTTAAGTCCACATGATTCTTTATTTTTCTCTACCCAAGGGTATTTTAGACATTTAAAATACAATCAAACTCTAGAACTAGGATAAACATACCATGAATTGGAAACTCTTTTGAGCTATCCTCAATTAATTAGAAGAATCCGATTGAGGTGGAAGAGAAGATCCATTCCCATTAGGAGGAAGCTTTGACAAAGCTCGTGGTTCTTGTAAAAGCCCTAAAGATCTTTCCTTTGTCCCAAACAATTGCTTCCTCAAAACCTCATGTAAATGCCCAAACAACTCTTTTTTCAAAGATTCAAAAGCTAAATCCAATCTTTCCAATTGCTCCATTGCATTCTTGTTATACATAAACAACCCATAGTACAACTCAAAGCTATCACTCGATGTGTTCTCAACTAAATCCAACAATCTTTCATACCCTTTTGTGTTAATCGGAGTACTATCCAAATCAAGCTTTTCCAAGATCCTTCCGACTGTATGTGTTATGAATTGAGACTCTGCTGCATGTTGATCATGCTCTGCACATGTCATCTCCTTCATTATACACCCTTCTCTTGCGAAAGAATCAAGAAACTTTTCACAGCGGGAAACCCTAGATTCATCACGACCGATTCTAACTTTGTCGTACACAAATGGAAGATCTTTCCAGCTGTTTTTACCACTTTCGGGTCCAAACATTGGATGTGTACATAGAATATCGAAATCTAATGGCAGTATTTGCAAGAAAAGATCTTTAGCAAACTCTTTGACTGATAAAACGTCTACGAATAATGTGCTGCGTTTTAATCTCTGTAATGGTAATGAACGGAGTACCTTGTCAGTTGAGAGGATTGATGTGCAGAGGAGGATTACCTCGGGGTGTTCTTCGCAGATGTCATCGGCGTTAGAGTAGAAAGAGACGCCAATCTCGGCGGCGATGGCGGAGTAATCGGTGCGAGAATGTGCAAGGACGGTGTGGCCTTGACGGACTAGGGTTTTTGCAAGGAATTGGCCGAAGTTGCCGAACCCTACAATGGCAATTTTTAGGGTTTTGGATTTGGCAATGTGGTCGGAGATTTTGGATTCGTAGTCAAAGGGTTGAGCGGCGTCTATGGCGGAGATTCTGAAATTATGTCGGAGACGTAGGGTTTTGGTGTTCCGGATATGAGTCGACGGCGGCGGCGGCACAAGATGGGATAGAGAGTGGCGGCTGTATCGGCCGCGATTTAGGTGGTGGAGGTCGGAAAGATTGGAGAATTTAGATATCGTCGGAGAAATGGAAAGCATTTTCCGACGAAGGTACTGATGTGGGGAAATCACCAAATTAAACGGTACCCACGAAGAAAAGGTACCTTTTTATTTCGATTTGGTTATGGTGTTGTGAGAAAATGGATGTATCAAAATCAATTTGATTTTTGATCTGGTGGGAGAATGGAGAAATGAGCAGATGAAATCGATGGGGAATGAGAGATGAAAACCAGTGTCTGTGAAGAAGAAAATGGATGTGGAGGCGACGATGGGAATGAATAACTCGTTTAACTCGTTAACTTATTATTAAACATTAAAATTCAAAAAGGAACTATTTTCTTAAACATAGTTATGGAAGTACCTTCTTTTCAAAAGCTTTGTATTTTATTGACTCGACAAAAACGATATTTTTAGAGACTCGTGGTTGCATTTTTAGGTTATACTGTACAACAACTCAACAGGACAGCCGTCATAGGCAATGCTAAAGTTTACCAACGTGGTAGATGGAGTCCATAGGGTTGGCATATTTCGATATGATACAAACCTCTACAGTCTACACATTACCATTGCATTAGAGGGAGTCTAAAAAATTAGGTGGTTTTGATTCAAAAAAAAAAATTAGTGGTACATAGGTGGTGTTAAGTAAAAGTGTTTTTTGGAAAAGATAAAATTTTAAAAATATTTGGTAAAAATATTTTAAAAATTATTTTTGGATTTTGGATATAAGAAAAACTGACTTTTTGGAAAAGTCAGAAAAACCTAATTTTTTGTAACTTTTTCAAAAATGATTTTTGTGTTTCAAAATGATAAAGCCAAACACCCCTATAGTGGTCTAATTTTGGATCTTTTTAGTGTTTATAGTCCCTATACACTTAAAAAGACTATTATACCTTTTAGATTTGTCTTTTTATTTTTTTAATATTTATATTAATGTTTTTAAATAATTAAATATACTAAAAGTCTCTCTCGCTCGCTCTCTCTCTCTCTCTCTCTCATACACAATCTCTCTTTCTCTCTTCTTCCGCCACTATCACCATTCCCCGCCATTATTTGCTACCAACCATCGCCATTCCCCACCACGATTTGATATCCCTTCACCACTGTTCATCGGATTTTTTTCAAGAAAACCATACCAGATGCCTCGCCCTCCCAAATCTCACTGGAAAAATCAAACCAAAAGCTTCGTCGAGCTGCACCATCTTCTCACCATCCAAAAAGACTTGAAACGATGGAAAATTAACGAATTTAAAGAAGATGACTTCGATTTGAAGGGTTCAACATGTCTCTCTTCTTCCCTGTGTATGAATCTGTAGAGTGACATGTTTAAAGAACAGATATGGTATGTCGGTATTGTTTGCATATCTGGAAACAAACATATAGCGTTACGATAACGCTACCAGAGAAGACGAATGAGCGGTGGGAGGTGGGTCACATCGCTGGAGTTTGCATCTAGGTCGCAAGCAATCATCACCAGAGTTTTCTAGGGGGAGGTGTTGGCAGGGGTGACAGTAGTGGTTTCCGAGCGCCAGTAGAAGAAAGGGAGATTATAGAGTGATTATGTTGAGAGAGAGAGAGAGAGAGAGAGAGTAGGGTGGGGATGGGGTGGTAATTTCTTTTTTTTCTTTTAATTAAAACAATAATAAATAAAATAAAAGAAATTAAAAATGAAATATAAGGGTATATTGGTCATTTTAGGTGGGGTGTGAACCAAAACCACACAAAAATGTCAATCATAGAGACCATAACCACACAAAGTATCTGAAATTAACCACTTATGCACCACAAAAAATTTTTGGACCAAAATCATAGAATTTTGTCAATTACAAGGACCATTTTTGCAATTTTGTCGTTTAGATCAGATATTACAACTTGTTTACTTCCGTGTTGACATGACATGATATTAAATTAAATAGGTAATGTTAGGATCTATACTTTAAATAAGAAAATGACTTGTTAAATTATATGCATCTTTTCTTAATCTTTTAGGTAAATTGGGTATACCCAAAATCAAAATAAAAGAAACATTTACGTTGAGTCGTTACAAAAACGAGTAATTAGCTCCCCAAGTCAAGACTTATTTGTAGTTTTTATTTTTTCATTAATATCTAATACTTCACAATCTCATTCGGTAACTTCCCGTTCGATGTGACTTACATCTTCTAAACTTATTTTGAATTTTGCCTCTTCACCTACCAAACTAATAATCCTTCATGATTTTCACTTTATCATTTCCACATATCTCACTCTTTCAACATTTATGGTGCGTTTGAACTAAGATAATCAGGCGTTATATTATTTAACATTCAATACACGTAACATTACAAGTAGGATCATTTTATTTATCTTAATCAATGAATACTGCTAAAGGTGTACTATTATTGAATAATATTATTTCACCAATCCATAACAGTGATAAAAATTTTATACTGAATCAGGATAATCGCATACCATTTAGATAAAATACTAGGAGCAAATTTTTCTGTGGTCCATTTAGATTTACCAATAAGTGTGATAAGTACAACACTCTTTAACCGAATCACAAACATTTTTAGGAAAATTTTCTAATTGTAGATCAAACCTTTAAATCCCACATATTTCGAGAAAATTAAAAACACCAACATACACTAAAATGACCAAAACAATAGTTAGATGCAACAAAAGCGATAAAGTTACTATAATTTTCAAGCTTAGAAAATCTTGAAGAGAAGACCTCCATGTGCAGCAAAAAATGGAGCAAACACAAGCGATTCAACAGCCATGAGCTTAATAAGAATATTAAGAGACGGACCAGAGGTATCCTTTAGCGGGTCCCCCACAGTGTCCCCAATCACAGCCGCCTTGTGTGGGTCCGACCCTTTCGGTCCAAGTGATCTCGCATGCTCAGAAGCACCAGCCTAAATAAAGTTGTAATAATCAAATAATCAAATAACCAAATAACCAAAAAGAAACAATAAAAAAAATGTTTATTAAATATTATTATTATATAGTATATACCTCGATATATTTCTTCGCATTGTCCCAAGCTCCACCAGTGTTGGATGCAGAAATAGCAACCTACATTTTACAAAGTGAGAAACAATATATCCTTATAAATTAATAAAATGGAATTTAACCAAATAAACTTAATTACCTGTACGCCAGAAACAAGAGATCCAGCAAGAACACCAGAAAGTGTTTCCACACCGAAGAAATACCCAACAATAAGAGGAGTCAACATGACAAGAGCACCCGGAGGAATCATCTCTTTGATGGAAGCATCCGTTGAGATTTTGACACATGTCGCGTAATCAGGCTTGGCTGTACCTTCCATTAACCCGGGAATTGTATTGAATTGTCTCCTCACTTCTTCAACCATCTTAAGAGCTGCACTTCCGACACTCTTCATTGTCATAGCGGAAAACCAGTACGGAAGCATGGCCCCCACAATTAAGCCGATAAAGACTTTGGGAGTCAACACGTCTACGGTTGTAATCTCCGCCCTGCTCACAAACGCGCCAAAAAGCGCGAGGGACACGAGCGCTGCAGACCCGATCGCAAAACCCTAGGAAAAAATACAGATATAAAACCAACTTAGAGTTGCAGTGTAGTGCTTGGTGAGACTGCTAAAGTAGCTTATAAGCTAACAGACTGTTTGATATGCCTCTTACTAGGTCTCGCAAGAGGTTAGGTCAGATTCAAGATTCAGACTATCTGATACCACAATTGATATGCCTCTTATTGAGTCAGGTAAGAGACTAGATCTGACTTGATCAACAATTATCCCGTAAGTTGAGATAGGTTATTGATAAGCTCATTTGGCTTTTTCCACAAGTTTTCCAAATATACCCTTATATGTTTGTTTCCATAAGTTTTCTACATGTCCTTTTATGTCATTTGGCTTATCAGCTAGTTTTTACCAAATTTTATTACTTTATTAACTGTCAGCTAGCTTTTTAGATGTTATTACTTTATCAACTACCAGCTAGCTTTTTAGATGTTATCACTTTGGCTATGTTTGACGTACTAACTGAAAAGTCAGTTGTTAGTTGAAAAGTCAACTGTTAACCGGTAAAAAGTGGCGCTTGGTAAATGTAGTTGAACCGGTAAAAAATGACGTTTGGTAAAAGTAGCTGATAAGGTAGCTAGAAAAGGGCATTAAACAAATATATGTTTTCTATAAATAAGTAAGGGATATATTTTGAAAATTTTTTAAAAACTTCTGGAAAGCTAGTCTAACTAGCTTTTTAAAACGCTAACTTATAAGCTACTTTTTGGCTTGCCAAACATGGCATTTACAGCTACCAGCTAGCTTTTCAGCTAGTCTGCCAAACATAGCCTTATGGTGCTAAAGCCTGTCATTGGGTTTTAGGAAGCAGTGTACCTTTCCTATGGCGGCGGTGGTGTTTCCGGCAGCATCGAGGGCGTCGGTTCGTTCGCGAATCCGGTGGCTCATGCCGGCCATTTCGGCTATGCCGCCGGCGTTGTCACTAATGGGACCGTACGCATCAATGGCTAATCCTGTGGCGATGGTGCTCAGCATTCCGAGGGCGGCAACAGCGACTCCATACATGGCGGCAAAAGTGAAACTAACAAAGATACTAATTGCTATTGCAAAAATTGGGATGATGACTGATTTGTATCCTAAAGCAAGGCCAAAAATGACATTTGTTGCAGCTCCAGTTCGGCAAGAATCAGCAACATCTTGCACAGGGCTAGAAGATGGAATGGAGTTAGTTGGAATGGAAGAGTTTATAAATTGAAAATAAATTAAAAAGAAAATAATAATAATAAAGGTTTACCTGTAAGCATTGCTAGTGTAGTACTCTGTTACAAATCCAATTATAAGGCCAGCCCATAAACCAACACATACACATAAGAACAATTGCCTGCAAGTGGAACTTGGTAAGTTTATGAATGATGATAAAATACTATTAATACCCTTTTCATTTAGATCATGTTTTTGGAAGAAATGGAATATGTCAAAGGAATTGTAATCTGTCATGTGTTTGGTTGACAGGAAATGGAATGGAATTCAATCACATTACTTTACTATTTTGATGTTTGGTTTATAAATCTATTAGAGAAATTAGAATATAGTTTTTTAACAGGCTTACAAGGGCAATTTGGTCTTTTAATAAAAAAAAAAGAAGAAGAAGAACAAATTGTAATTTGTCATGTGTTTGGTTGACAGAAAATGGAGTGGAAATATGGAATTCAATCACATTACTTTACTATTTTTCTGTTTGGTTTATAAATCTATCAAAGAAATTAGAATGTAGTTTTTCAACAGGTTTACAAGGGCAAGTTGGTCCTTTAAATCCCTCAAACATGGATTTAAAGAAATCTCCCAGAATTCATTTCCGTTGACACACCACGGAATGGAATTCCAGATTCCAATACCTTTGAATCCCTCAAAACCAAACACACACCAAGTAAATTTACCAACTGAATTAAAGCATGGAGCTTACCAGTTTTTAACTTCTTTCTGGACTCCAAAATTGAAGATGGTGAAGGAGGAAGGAAGGGCAATCCAGCTAACAAGTGCAATACCAATTGTCATCAAAATAGTTGAAATAATGAGCTGGTTTTTCAAAGCAGGTTCAATTTCTTTCACAGTTTTGACTTCAAAAAAGTCAGTGGCAAACAAAGTGGTGAGAAGACACACAAGAATGCCCACAGAGCTGATAAGAAGAGGGTACATCATTGAAGTGAACTCATGGTTGTTTCCAAATGAAGAAATGGAAGCAACAACAAGAGCAGCACATGATGACTCAGCATATGATCCAAAAAGATCAGATCCCATTCCAGCAATGTCCCCAACATTGTCTCCAACATTGTCAGCAATCACCTGCATCAAACAAACTATCACTCTTAGCTTCCCTTTTATACAGATTAAGCTCATAAAGAGAAACAACCACTGAGTGTTGTATTAAGTGAAAAAAGAAATGTTTACAGCTGGATTTCTTGGATCATCTTCTGGAATGTTCCTCTCAACCTTGCCAACAAGATCAGCTCCAACATCAGCAGCTTTTGTATAAATACCACCAGCAACTCTACCAAAAAGAGCCATTGAAGAACCACCAAGTCCATAACCAGTTATGGCCTCAAAAAGCCCTTCCCAATCATCACCATAGTAAATCTTGAACAAATTGATGGTGATATACAACACAAGAAGACCATTTGCAGCTAGAAGGAATCCCATGACAGCTCCAGAACGGAATGCAACAATGAAAGCCTTTCCAACACCTTTTCTTGCCTCAAGGGTAGTTCTGGCATTTGCGTATGTGGCAATTTTCATTCCAAGAAAACCAGAGATAACAGAGGTTACAGCCCCTAGGATAAAGGATACAGTGCTGAAGATGGCTGTGAAAAGTGCAGGCTTGCATTGCTTGGTGATGTTGTATGTACATGGTTGACTACTTGTACTAAATCCATCAACAGAGCCAAGAAATAAAAAGATTATGAAAGCAAAAACAACCATGAAAATACCAACATATTTGTATTCAGTCAATAGGAAAGAGGTTGCTCCTGCAATATCATGAAATATACTTGTCAAATTAGATCCACAATGGAATCAGATGAGGAATTGTGAAGATGTGCATAACAAAAGTAAAATTCAATAGAAATGGATAAACAGTCAAATAGCACGATTAAAGAACTAATCATGTTGACATAGTTGATCATATTATATGTTTAATTCAAGAAACACATGTTTATGATGGAACATATAGTTGAATTAATCAAACAACCACTACTATTACTAATTAAGAATACTGTTTATAAGGCTAAGCAGACAAAATAAGCTTCAAGTTAATCCAGCTTCATGGAAATTGAATTAATCGATTATATGTTACAATTCGTGATGAAAAATACAGGAATATAAATATATAATATCAACAATATTGAAGTTAACTAGCAAATCCACAGCATCAAATTTCACGGATAGAGTTATTATCTTACTGGTATAAAAGAAACAAAGAACATGAAGAATATTCCAATTACGGAATCAAAAAAACATAAAATAAATAAGAACAAGTAAACTTTAACTTATAGATGAATGAAAACTACTTATATAATACATAATATCTGAATTATACGGATAAAATTTGAAGGATTTATAACTACATATTTGATTTCACAAACTATAGAAATCTAAGAACTATAAATTACCTTCAGAGATAGCGTTCTGAATTTCAGCACATTTCTGAACGACGTTGTGGTCGTTGATTCCTTCTTCTTCCTCAATCAACGATTCCGTGAACGCATTCTTGCCGCCTGGTCCATCCAGCGACAGCTTAACTTTGGAGACGAGAAACCACTGGAAAAGAGAGAAAACGATTCCGACGAGAGCGCAAACTGGAATTATGATTTCAGTGCCGAGATCTGAAAGAATTAAGGACGTCCCCATGACCTTTGTGGCGGAGGACGGCAGAGCTCCGACGTAAACAGAATCGGAAAATGGGGAAACGAAACTGACTATGCAGTGAAGGGTTTAAATTTGCGTGTAGCAATGAAGTTTCGGCCTAGGGTGATATGCAGAGATGATTTTGTTAATATATATATACACACACAAGATTATAATGAAATGAAAATATATTTTTGTTTTTTAATTTTAGACTTATTTTTTATCAGAAAAATAATTGTATATATTTAAATTCAGATTTTTTGTCTTCGATAATAAAATATTCATACATATCTAAAAAAAATTAAAAATTCAGTTTGAGTTACATTCACGCGTGTAAATCAAAACTAGAGAAAAAACATTTTTAATATATTAATTCATTCATAGAATCTCAATTGTCTATGATTATTGATGTGGACATATTGAAGAATAAATGTTCATATTTACATTTGATTTGAGTAAATTTTATTTATAAATCTAAATAATTTACTTTATAAATAAAATTATTGAAACTATGAAATGGTAAAAAAAATCAAAATTATTTACTTATATTCAAATTTGAATGTACTCATATTTGCATGTGAATTTGAATGTTTATGATTGTTGCATAAATTTAGTTTCTTTTATCAAGAGAAAATAAGTTCTAATTTTTTTAAAGTGAGTTTTTGCTTAAATTAACATTATGATCTCCATACACATGTATTAAATGTGTTCAAGAAATTTGTTTTTGTTTTCATTTTTTGAGAAATCATATATCCTTCTATATTTTTATTTATATCTATCTGTCTTCATCAATACACGTGTCAAAATTAAAAGAGAAAATTAAAAAAAGATTTATTAGATATCACATGTAATTATCACAAAAACTAGGATGATATTTAATTTCTCTTTTTTATCTATATTAAACCTCTCTCTCTCCACATATATATATATATATATATATATATATATATATATATATATATATATATATATATATATATATATATATATATATATATATACACATGTGTGTGTAGAGGTTTATTGGAGACCATGCTAATTTTGTAAGACATAGGGATGCGATCCTAGCCATTCATCTTAGAGATCAAAAAAATTATAAATAGCAAAATAAAAGAAAAAATCCAAAATTTCTTTTTCTAAATATTATTTTCGTTATTTAATTTGTCCAAAAAAATTAAAAAAATAAATAAATAAAATAAATAAATCACCGTTTTTTTTTTCCGAAGTATGAGTAAAATATTCTAATAGAATACTACACTGTAAATAATCAAATCGAAGTTTTAGAACGTTACAATATTCTAATATTCTACTAAAATTGATAGATATATTATAATATTCTAATATTCTACTTGAATTATTAGATTTTCTAGAATATTCTAGTATTCTATTAGAATTTTTTTGAATATTTATAGTCTGATATTCTACTAAAATATTCAAACATTCTAAAAATTGGATTTTAGTATTTTTAATATAATATTCTATTATAATATTTCACGTATATTTAAAAAAAAAAAAAGACAATTTTTTGTTATTTTATTATTTTTTTGATAAAATAAATAATGAAAATAATATTTAAAAATTTTCATTTATTTATATTTTAAAAATATTTTTTTATCTCCAAAATAAATTACTAGGATTGGGTCCTCATATCTCATAAAATATAATAGTCTCACATGAACATATATATATATATATATATATACACACACACACACACACACACACACACACACACACACACACACACACACACGCATTGTGTGTTAGTTATTAACTTTATTAGTCGATCAAATTAACTATCTATAAATATTAATAACAAAACAAAATAAATATAACTACAATATATATATATATATATATATATATATATATATATATATATATATATATATATATATATATATATATATATATATATATATATATATATACATGCATTGTGTGTTAGTTATTAACTTTATTAGTCGATCAAATTAACAAAATAAATATAACTACAATTATTATATCAACTATCAAATATAAAGTAATAGTTTTCAGTTTTATATGAATTATATATAAAGTTTTCAAAATCAAATTTTCATTTTTTTTATCTATTATTTTTATTTTGTAAAATGGATTAATGGTAAGATCCAAATTTGAAATCCTTACAAAAAGTTATAAACATGAAAATATTCAGTGGATCTCGATTTATCTATTAATAAGTTATATATATATATATATATATATATATATATATATATATATATATATATATATATATATATATATATATATATATATATATATATATATATATATATATATATATAACCTTAAAATATGAGTAAGTTTAGAAATTTAACATAAAGAGCATATATTTATTATAAAATAGAGAATCAAAGCGTTAAAAATAAAAAACAAATTGTATAACAAAGAGATTAACATGTTGATTTTGAGTTGAATAGAAAGAATTCGGAGGCTCTTCATGGTTTCGTTCAATGCTTTGCATCAAATTTTCGAATACAACATCTACATTAAGTGTAAGCTTTAGGATGTCAATTATTAATAAGTTAAAGGATTATACCGACTCGAAATAAGATTTTGGAAACTTGAAATAGATCTTGCGGTATTATGATACATTTTACTTTAAATTTGATCTCTTTAAGATTGAAATCGAAATTCAAGGTCGATTTTAAGATGTTGTAATTCTAAATAACATTCATTATATTTGTTAATGTTAAATAACTATTAATTAATTTTTAATAATTTAGATATTTATTAGACAAATATAAAATAGTCATAATTATTTTTAAAATAATACTATATTACAAAACCTAAAGCAATACAGTTAAAATATGATAATGTGTTTGATAATCTAAATCACATTTATTAACTGCACAAATAAAAATATTTTTATTGTGTCAAATGCAGTTTTTTAACTCTAATTAGGAAACGGCTAGTGATTTTATTTATTTATTTATTTATTTATTCAAAGCTATGTATAAAACTATAAGTTAGATATATGTTTTAAAAATATGCATGCATATATCCGTTTGGCTGAGTAGATCCACTAAAATTAAATTTCATGAAAACCTAATTGGTTAGAATAATGACGTGTCATTTGTGGATGGGTTTGCCAAGTGCCAACGTTATCTTCAATAGATATCAAGCACAAAAAATTCTTAAAACGTTGACATAGTATCCGCTTATTATTATTATTTTTTTTTATTTTTATATCTCTTTCGACTTAGACATTGTAATGTTTGATTTCACATTGAGATGATATTTAATTACTAGGTAAATATTTTAACATTTTTCTAACTGAGATGATATAAAGAAAAAATGTTAGGTGATAATCATAATTAAAGTTAATTAGATATAGATAAAAATGGTTATGCCAATCAATTTATTTAAAAATCGACCAATTTAAGTTATGATTTATCTAAATGGAACAAATGAGTGATCTTTAAAAATTAAGTTAAATATGAGACGGGTAAAAGTTGTTTAACGGATTATAATCAACCAAAATTTGCATAATTTCATAAGGCTTTTTCTCTAAATATATATTTTGTGATCATAAAATAACTTTAACAACCATATCTAAGAAAGTAACTATTCTAAAATTTGAAAATTTTGATGCCCATTGAACTATTTCCCATTCTCATTCAACCAAAAAAATCCTCAACAAAAATTAAAAAAAGAAAAATCAACAAACTCCTTCGATTTGTTCCATCTCACACAAATATTGGTCACGCCATATGCCATTATATAAATGGTTGTCTTTTTTTTTTTTTTTTCTTTTTAACCAAAACTTGTAATATATGAAAAGACGTTAATATTTTGGAATAAATAATAAATAAAACAACATTTATTATTTTTAGGCTTTTATTGATAAATAAATTTTTATAAAATCTTAAACAAATGCTTAATTGTTTAGAAAAAAAAACTTCTTTAAAACTTTTGTAATTTTAAAATTTATAAGAAAATGTCAATATATAAAAACAATTTTTTAATGAAAATTTCAAATAATAATAATATTTTCAGAATAAAAATTAAATTATTTTAAATCACCAGTAAAAATAGCATTAACTTATACGGAATCACTCATTTAGCCATGTATTAGAAATTTAAAATATACCTGATTTGGACGAAAAGAATAAAGTTGATCCAAAAAGGCAAAAATAATAATTTAAAGTGGTGAAGTGTCATGTCCGGATAAGTGTTGGGCAGAAAACGTATTTTTGACGCATTACCTTTCGACTTTCGTACCCAAATCAACTGCCACAATTTTTTTAACGTTTTAGTCTTTCACCCCTCCAGATTTTCCTTTTTTGCATTTTTGTATGTTAGGAAAAAGTTCACGTTAATGTTCTTTCACAAATTATAATATACTCAATAATTCAATATGGTCCCACATACATAAGTCATTCGTGTTTAGTCATACGTTTAATAATCAACTAATAATGATTGTGCACCTTGTTTGTCATACGTCTATTCATGTCCGTTGGAACTTAGGAAAAACAGCCGGTGAGCACATGACATTTGTAAGGTATTTTTGATCTTACAACATACATCGACCACCTAGGACACAATAATATAAACAACTAATCATCATTGTTATACTAGATGTTGCACCGCATATTAGGTTACACTTTACATGATATGTAAAGTGGGTTTCGATCAGATTATTGGATATTAATGTGGATGTTACATGTTTCATGAGTTGTAAATTGTTATCCAATTTTAGATTAAAAGTCATGACTTTATTGTTGGAGTTTAATGAGGCCCAACATACAAAGATACATCAATCTTTTGCATAATATTTGATCCCCATCATTATAGATAGTTAGAAAAAAATATTAAGGGTCTTTGTTGTTGATGACCATCACAAACGAGTTCTAGTTCGTCGTTTAAATTCTGCATCAAGAAGATGACACAAATTGATTAATTGATGAATGGTATATATTTCTTTAACATCTTGATGATTTAATAATATGTTCAAATGTTCGACTATGGTTTATAGTATTTTGCTTTGTAAAAATTTATAACTTTGATATACACAATGTAAAAATGATTTGTTGTTGTCCATGAGTTTATTCCTAGATGGTCCATCTTTTCAACATTTTCCATAGTTATCCATAAGTTTGATTACTATTTCATATATGACACCTCTCTACAAAATTCGTAAGGCCCTTAGGTATACTAGGTATTAATATTGTTCATGGTCAGGTAGCAAGGTCACCACGATTGTGCACACCAGCCCCCATACACAATCGTGGCCCTTCTTGATACTTACAACGATTTGCAACGAGACAATGGCATTAGTTGAGTATTATGCCAAGAGGGTAACCATTATACATTCAACATTTTACCTATAAATATAACCATTTAATATAATTTATTTCAAATTACTTTTTCTTCGTATACTGCACGTACCACAATATATTCACATATAACTTCTTACTCCCTACCATTGAACAATTTTGATAGTCATCAAACTTCCAAATCTAACAATCTTTGAAGGAAAATGAAGAAATTGTATTTGCTCAGGTTTGGATTTCGTGTCCAAGGACCCCCTCCAAAATAAGAAAAACCTTTTGGTAATCTATTTGTTACCACTTCCACAACAAAATGGGAAAAAAATGTTTATTGGCATCTTGATGTACTTTCGTTAAAATTGGGTGACATAAGGTTAAAATAATCGAATTCAATGGCAATTACAATGACCTCAAAACCACACATCCAAATAGCAGTAACAAGTTCGAGGTCATCGATGTGGTGCTGAAACAATGTCAAAAATGTTAATTTTACCATACACTTTTTCCCTATATCAATGTTTGGTATGAATTGTGTGATTCTCCTAGATTATTTCTATAGGCATGTGTGAATGTTGTAGGTGAAATTCACAAAACATATTATGTAACCTTTTTATTTAAGTTAATGTAACATTTTTTCCTATGTATTTTTTTTTATTTAAATAAATATAATGTTTTAATTTTAATATAAATCTAGTATTTTAATTTCTTTATTTATTTATTTTATTGAAAGTGATGATGTTGTGTGGTTGGTATACCAAGTTCAATGTGATGTGGTTGTGACGATGAGACGATATCTTTTATAAGGTTATGTAGTAAGCATACCATATGTCCTAAAGCCTCCTATTTTTCTCAATGTCTCTCTCATGTCCTAAAGCCTCCTATTTTTCTCAATGTCTCTCTCATTTAATACCAACAATTGTTTCTTAACTCTAATTAAAGTTTATCCCTAATTAATATCCACAACCTTTTGTTTTTAAACCCATATCATAGGACATTAATCTCCACCCCTTCACCTTTTCCTTTTTATTATATTTTTTTGTACCCTCTTTTCTCCATCTAATATGTAATTCGATTGAAGGAACACATAAATAAAAATAACAAGTTTTTAGTTAACTCCATTTGTAGACATATCATGCGTCTCACCATATATATATATATGGTTCATAGTTGTTGTGGTTCATGAGTTTTCCAGAATTAATTAATATTTAAGAACAATTTATACAAATCAAGAGAATTAAATTTATCCATTCAATTTGTTAGTTTGTTGTTTTTGGAGTTAATTAAGTTTTTAAATTGGTGCTTAGTATTTGATAAACATCTTACACTAGTGAATCTTATTTGCCATGTGCTCCATTTGAAAATTTTCATTTTTTGCTAAGTTAGAATTTCATCTATTTGACATATCAAAGATTAAAAAAAACATAACTTATATCAATCTATGTTAATTAAAAAGTTAAATTTGACCCGTAATATCGGTTGTTTTACCATTATCTGAATTGAAGTCAAATGTTTGTCAAATCGCTAGGTTTTAGACTTTTTTTTTTTTTTTTTTTTTGTAATTTTAGTATTAACATAAAACTTTCAAAGAACATTGTAACTTTTATGAAAGTACATTGTAATTTTTATTAGAGCTCGGATTGATGGGTGTATTAGAGGTTGTGATTTTAGTGTTTGATATTATTCTATTTCCCATATTTATATTTGATACTAGACGAATGTCCGCGTATTGCGCAGAAACATTTATATAGTTGATTTCTTTACAATTATATGTTTTTTTTTTTAAATACAACAATAATGTTGTTGTTAAATTTGATATAATAATTCGTATACTAAATTCATATAATATATTAATTATTTTGAATTATATGATAATATATACATCTACTATAACTTCATAATCTCAATCGTTTGAATGATTTCTATCCGCGAGTTACATCTGATTAAAATTAAATATAATATATGGTTTAATGTTATTTATAGTTGTTGTTATTGTTAATTAATTTTTTAAAATTTATTTGCTAAACGTTTTAATTTCTATCATTGTAATTATTTAAAACATCAAAACTTGATTTTTGATTTTAAAGGTAACAATAAAATCATTTATATAGAGTTATTTTTAACTATTGTTATTGTAAGTTATTTTAAGATACTTATTTGAAAACTTTTAACGATTATAAAAATATATTTAGAAAATATTTTAGTTAAAATTGATATTACAATTTAGTTTTTGCATTTATCACTACAATTTATCAGTTTTAACTATTTATTAAATATTCTTTGGTTTTTAAGTGGAATTAAAATTTATATTTAAGTTGACATTGTAATGCACAGAAACACCTATACAGTTGAAGTCTTTATAAATATATGTTTTCTTTTAAATATAACAATAACTTTGTTATTAAATTTGATATAATGATTCTTATACTAAATTGATATAATATATGATTATTTTTAATTGTATGATAATATATACATCTATTATAAATTTGTAATCTCAATCGTTTGAATGATTTCTACCCGCGAGTTACACATGAATAAAATTAAATATAATATATGGTTTAATGTTATTTATAGTTGTTATTATTAATTAATTTTTTAAAATTTATTTGATTAATGTTTTAATTTCTATCATTATAATTATTTAGAAAAATCAAACATTACCTTTTGATTTTAAAGGTAACAATATAATCATTTATATAGAGTTGTTTTTAAATATTGTTATTGTAAGTTATTTTAAGATACTTATTTGAAAACTTTTAACGATTATCAAAATATCTTTAAGAAAAATTTTAGTTAAATTGGGATTATAATTTAGTTTTTGCACTTATCACTACAATTTATCACTTTTAACTATTTAAAAAATATTCTTTGGTTTTTTAAATGGAACTGAAATTTATATTTAAGATGACATTGTATTGTTATATTAAAGTTAACAATTTAAGTATTTTGTCCAAACTGTTCAAAAGTTGTAGCTTTAAACTGATAACGGTTTACATATAACAACATACTAAATCTAATAAATTAAGTATGATATGTTAAAAGTTAAAGACGTGGAAGTAAAGATGTTAATTTAAAATTGAAATTTATTTATTTATAATTACATTTTAGGTTGGATATTTATTTAACCTTATTAACCAAGTTATAATCATTATTAGAAAGACATTACAATTTATCACTTTTAACTATTTACAAAATATTCTTTGGGCTGTTTAAGTTAAACTAAAATTTATATTTCAGTTGATCCGGTAATGTTATATTTAAATTAATAATTAAAGTATTTTATACAAATTATTCCAAATAGTATCTTTAAAATGATAATGGTTTACATCCAACACTATATTAAAACTAATACATTAAGTATTATATGTTAAAAGTTAAAAAACATAACTTTATAAGTAGAAGTAAAAATATTATTTTAATATTGAAATTTAGTTTATATATGATTAAACTTTAGGTTTACTATTTATTTAACCTAGTTAACCAAATTTAAATTATTATTAGAATGAAATTGAAAGGTCATTGGAGTTTCAAATGAATGTGGTGAAAGGAAAAATGCATGGAAGTTTCAAATGAATGTGGTGAAAGAAAAAATATTTCATTTATAAGTATATAATGATAATGATAGTTTCTGTTAATATATCTCACATCGGTATGATACAGTCTTATAAGTAGCTATGTATATTAGAGTTCTCTTTCTCTCCACGAGAGCTTTTTTGGAGAGATAATGTTAGGCTCCACATATAATTACAATTTCCGTATGTGTGTTGATATGGTTTCCATATTATAGTTATTATTAGGGGTGTTCAAAAATATCCGCATCCGAAAAATCCGATCCAAAAATCCGAAAATCCGATCCGAAATTATCCGAAAATTCGGATATCCGGTATTTCGGATTCGGATACGGATAGTCATATTTTGAATTTTCGGATATTTTGGATATCCGATATCCGAAATATTTAATTTTACAATTTTTTTTATCTCAAAGAGGAATATTTGGGAAGAGTTGGGCATTTGTGTTTTTGTTTATTAACTTTAATCGAGCATGTTTCACTGCTAATTACGTTTTTTTTTGGAATTTTTGGGTATTAAGTTTATTTTATGTTTTTTCGAGTGAAATGTATGTATAATTCCATGTCATGTTTCTGCCAAGTTGAATACATTAGATTTTAACAATAAACAAATATGAATATTCAAAAATGAAATTAAATAGTGCCGACCTTTTAACCTTTAAAAGTATCTAACGCAATCAAGTAATGTTACTCAGTCTACTTTTTAATATGTGAAACACATTGATTATATATTTTTTGTTTGATTTGTTTAACCGTTTTGCTAACGTAAATACATATCATAAGCAATAAATTAATATTTCACTTCATGTGTTGATTAGTATTATGAAAAGACATTCTTTTTTTTTTACGACCCTTAAAAAAACTAAATGAAGTGAAAAATATTTGATTTATAGCTACAAAGTAACTGAAACATGCTTCATTTTGTAATCCAACATATTTTTGAAGGGACAATATTTTCGGATATTCGGTTTAATATCCAAATCTGTATCCGAAATTTCGGAGATCTGGATTTCGGATATCCGAAATTTCGGATGTCAATAAGTACTATCCGAAATTTCGGATATCCGGTTTTGAACACCCCTAGTTATTATTATTAGCACAAAAGTCTTCATTGTAATCTATAAATACCTTTTAGATTAATAAGAATGTGACATATAACTATTCAAAATATTATGCATATGGTATCAAGCAGGTGAACCACGACAATGCCGAACCACCACCTTCGATGACGACATTTTGTTGCCGTTGTCGAAGGTGCACTGTTGTTTCTTTAGCCGACCTCACTTCTCGTTCTTTCTTTCTTTCTTCTTCTTTTTTCTACCTGCCCATTCTCATTTTTTTTTTTCTACCCACAAACCCAATGAAAATCACTTCTTCCAATACCGTAACCATCGTCCAGTACTATCCCCATAACCCTCTCAAAATTTTTAACCGATCCCACTCATAAGAAACTCTTGAATCTTCATTCTAAAGTCATAACCTAGCCATACAAACAAATTCACGTAGTTATTTCTCATATTGATTATTGTGTAAACGTATTAATCATCCTTGCTTTCTCTTTCATTCTTACTTTCTCTCACTTCCTGGTCAAAAGAGAGAAATTCGTAATCAAGAAATTGTCATCGTCACTTAATTGCAACCCCTCGATTTCTTCTCCTGTATAGTTTTGTTTATGTTTCTAAATATCATTATTCCAACATCCTTGATAACTTTGTGATAATGGTCGTCACCATCTCATGTTTTGTTTAAATATCATTATTCCAACATCCTTGATAACTTTGTGATAATGGTCGTCACCATCTCATGTTTTGTTTCTAAAGATATATTTCTTTTTCTATTTCTTTTTTCTTTCGGCAGCTCTTTTTTTGTTCTGACAATGAAAGAAGTCAAGAATGGTGATGTATTGTATGTGTGAGTGTTATCATCGATCTCTTTTCCAGTTCTCTTTAAATTGGGTGTGCTCCCTTCTTTGTCTTGTCTCGTCGATCCCTCTATCCCTCTTTTTTTATCAGTTAATCATTCCTTTTATTGATGTGTTTTTTTATATTCTCTCCAACCTCTCCTCATTTTGTGCGGTTTTAGGGTCAAACCGAACGGCAAACTGCATGATGCGGTTTTTGCATTATAAAAACCGTTGGATGCGGTTTTTTAATGGCTCGGTTTTACGGTTTTTAAATGTAGTTTCGGTTTATATCGGTTCGGTGATAGTTTGTATCCGAGTAAAGCATTTGGTGTGATTTTTATATTCATTTATATGGTTTTATTTTGAACCGTGAAAAGTTGGGACATTCATTTAATTTTGTGTTGTTCTTGTTGAATATTTCAGACACTTGTTTGATTTTGATTTTTATAAGTTGATTAATTTTCACACCAAACTCATTTTTTCTATTCCATTTGTACCTACACCCACATATGGTTATAGAAACACAAAGCCACAAAATTAAATAATGTTATGACATATGAGAATTAAAGATAGGTTCTCACATACATTATACATACTCACATGTATATCTATTAAAGTTTAATCGCTAAACCTAAGTATCGTCAAATTCAACATATAATAGATATTAGTCTTTTAAATAATATGTATATAATATAAATTAGTGATTTATTGTTTATACGTCTTCGGTGTGGTTCGGTTTTGGTGGACCAGTTTCTAGATAAAAACTGCACCACACCAATAACTTCGGTTTTTATGAAAATAAAATCCACATTCTCGGTTTTTGCATCGGTTTCGGTTTTTCGGTTGCGGTTTTGTTGGTTTTTATTTTGTCGGTTCGGTTTTTGCTCACCCTTATCTTACCTTTCTAAAAACCGAAAGATTCAACAAATGTCTACAATTCAAGATCAAACTAACATCCACATCGTTTCTAGAAGGATCAAGAAGCATTATTATAAGTTTATTCGACGTAGATTCAAAAACTTAAAACTTGTTTTTTAATTAAAATTGTATAGTTAGTGGAATGCTAATGTGACAATCCATTGAACTTTTAAGAGTTCATTGCATTGGAGATGACCTAAGGGGTGTATTAGAGCTCAGACTGACGGGTATATTAGAGGGTGTTATACTAGTATTTGATATTATTATATTCCCTATTTATATTTGATTTAGTTTTCGTATTTGTATAGATATATTTTCCATATTATAGTATTATTATTGTTGAAATCTATAAATAGTACCTTTTAGATTAATATGAGTGAGACATAGAAATATTCCAAATATTATACATTATAACAACTTTTACTAAAACATTTTAACAAGAAAACACTTACTTTCATTGTATGATGCATTAAGGGGTGTTTGGCTTAGATTTTCACAGTCAAAAGTCCTTTTTGGAAAAGAAAAGGAAGCAAAAGATGTTTGGCAAACTAGTTTTAAAAGCCATTTTTGAAGTTTTTACATAAGGATAATGAACTTTTTGGAAAAGTCAGGAAATCCTGACTTTTTGTAACTTTTCCAAAAAGGACTTTTGGGGTTTGAAAAGCTAAGTCAAACACCCCCTTAATGTCCTTAAAAATTCTAACAAATATATAATTATTAGTGGCACGAAGGAGATCGAACAACTAGTAAAAAAGTTCATATAATTTTAGAAAGATGTTATGATTTATCCGCCCTGAATTAAGATTTTTTTTTTGGGAGATTTTACGTTTTCTCTTATTCATTTTAAAATATAATGAGTGAAATCAATTATGTTTTTCAATTATATATTTTTATGATTTTTATAACTTACTTTAACACATGTGTTCAACAAGTTATGGATTTTAAACAACATAAATGAATTTTCGTAATCATATATGTAAACAACATATATGAAAGTCAAAATTCCATGCATCAAATATTTTGTTTGGCAAACAATCAATCTACACGATGATTTAATCAAATAATCCAAGTTATATATCAAATATAACATTTTTGACATGTAATTCCTAAACATATAAACATATGTCTAAGATGGAAACTCAAATTTATCATCAAATAATTAATTATAATTTGCAATTAATATCAAAATATTATCAAAATGTCAAATATATTATCATATCATATCAAAATGATCAATATGTTGTCAATATGTATGTTATGATCAAAATTAAAACTAAATAGCTTGAAATTATGAAAAAAAATATTGTTAAATATATTAAATATACTATTCACGTAATTCTAAAAAAACATGCATAAAGGTGAAGATCTAAAAGAAGTTGTAATAAACTAATTTTATAAAAATGATTTTGTAAAAAAACAAAGTTGTATAAAGTAATTTATAAATTTTTGTTTATAAAAGTAAGTTTCAAAGTTGTAAAAACTATTTTTTCTAAAAATATTAATTTCTAAGAGTCATACATAGCGAAATTGAAAAGAAAAGTGGGTTCGTAGTAAAGTACTTTTAAAAGAAAAGCCGGTTTTTAAAAAAGTTATAAAAAATATTTTTCTAAAATAAAAGAGTAAATTACACGAATGGTCCCTATGGTTTGGGGTAATTTGTGCATTTGGTCACTAACTTATTTTTTAACTCGGAAAGTCCCTACTATTTGTTTTTGTTACGCGCTTAGTTCCTACTGTTTGTTTTTGTTACGCGATTGACCCCTGTCGTACATAAAAAGACTATTATTTAAATAGGAAAAAATGGTGGGATGGGTAAGGTAAGGTGAGGGGGGTTGGAGTTGGGGTTTGTTTATTTAAATATTTAAAAAATCAATGGCAAAATAATTTTTTTATGTATGATAGGGACCAAACGTGTAACAAAAACAAACAGTAGGGACCTTCCGAGTTAAAAAAATAAGTTAGGGACCAAACACGTAAATTATCCTAAACCATAGGGACCATTCGTGTAATTTAATCAAAATAAAAACATATTTTTCTAAAACTGAAAAAAATGAGGAAGATGTATTAAAATAGATCAGACCAAATTTGAAAAAATATATATATAGTTGGGCCAAAATAAAAAAAGAAAGTTGGATGTGACGGGTTTAATATTGACATAAAAACTAGGGATGATGATTAAAAGGGGTAATATATTTTTCTATTTATATATATTTGGCCATTGAGTTTTTTCGTTAATATTTATCTTTTCAACTTGTTTAAACCGTATACATTCAATCCTTATAATACGACCAGCTACTCCAAGTAAGCCGGAAAAAATGACTTAATAAGTAATATGATTATCACATTATACACATTTAGTCCTGATATTTTTTGTTGCAAAATAAGTCATTGTGGTTTTTCTACACATTTGGTATTTATAACCAGTTTTTCAGGTTTTGCTCACAATATTCAATGTAGGACAATCATTAATGAGGCATTTGAGATTGTAGATGTTTATGACCACCATGACTTCGGCTGTTTGGTTGCTTATATCTTGACGTTAGACGTAGGTCTTATGTTCTGAATGTCGTAACTTTTTCATATGATCTCAGATTTTAACGATTTTTATATCCAGTTGATCGTATTTGAATCTACTACAACTTTCGTTTAGATTACTCTCATTAAAGAGTAATATATATATATATATATATATATATATATATATATATATATATATATATATATATATATACAATCTTTATATCCACATGTTCTTTATGAATATATGTATGAACGTTTTTTTATTTGCAATCTAATGAATAATGAATAACCTGTGGATATAATATCGTAAGTAAAAATATATTACATTAGATTACTCTACTTATTAGCGTTAAAAAATAATATATTTTTACTTTATTTTTTATAAAATAAAAAAAAACATTCATACATACATTCATAAAGAACGTGTGGATATAAAAATCGTAAATAAAAATATATTACCTTTTAAAAGGAGTAATGTAAATGAAAGTTGTAGTAGACTCAAATACGAATGGGTGGATATAAAGATTGTTAAAATCGGAGATCATATGAAAAAGTTACAATATTCAAAATACAATACCTAAGCCATACAACAAGACATAAACACCCAAGCAGTCGAGGTCGCGGTGACTATAAGCATTCAACAGCCTCGAACACCTCATTAATGATTGTCCCATGTAGGATGCCGTGAGCAAATCCTGAAAAAAACAGTCATAAATACTAAATGTGTACAAAAACAATAAGGACTTATTTCGCAACAAAAAAATATAATGACTAAATGTGTACAAAGCAGTGCTGTAAAACTCGGCCAAATCGAGGAAGTACTTGACCGGGTACTCGGACTCGGCCTCTTAATGAGGCGAGTTAAGCCAACTTGGAAATTGGTCAAAATCGGTAAAACTCAGACTAAGGTCAAATTCGGACCAAATTGGTCAAACTTGACCGAGTACTCAGACCAAATCGGTCAAACTCGACTAAGGCCCCATTTGACAGTTGCTGATTGAGAAAGTGCTGACTGGGAAAGGTCTGTCTGGATAAGAAATGTTGTCTGAGTAAGAAATATTGTTGTTTGATTGTACATCTGACTGAATGTGTTGAATGATGAAAATGACCATTTTACCCTTCTGTTATATATAGCGATGGATGAAGTTGCTGAAGAATTATAAAAACATACAGATTGTCATACAAAATGTAAATTACACACAAGTCATTTAAAAATCCAAATAAAAATTGTCATACAAAATGTAAATTAAACATAAATCATTTAATATCCAAATTAAAACATAATGAAATCTAAATAACATAATAATTTAATGTAAAGTAGGTGAAAGTAGTTGATTTGCAATCTGATCCCGCAAAACACACATATATTGAATGGCTTCTGGACCCCTTTTTATGCCTTGTATGTTTTCTCTATCAATTCCCCCACCTTGGATGTCAGGAGTAACAATAGTGTCCTCCTCAAAATTTGTAAACAAGTCGTCTTCTATATTGTATTTCCTTATAAAATTATGGACCGCGACACAAGCAATGACCATGTCTCTTTTCACTGTAAAAGGATAAGGAGCCATTTGTTTTAAGATTGGGAATCTCGCCTTCAATACACCATAAGCACGCTCAAAAACATTTATAAGTTGTGCATGAGCATAATTGAACCTTTCTTCTCTAGTTAAAGGTCGACCTCTTCGAAAATCGGCTAACCAATACCTAGTATTGTGGTATGGAGCCATAAACCCACGAGTGTTTGTATATGCGGCATCACAAAGGTAATATTTATTTGCAAATGAGTGTGATGCATAGCATATAAAGAAGATAGATAATAAAAGTTATATGTAACATCCCGAATTTCAGAGGTATGATTTTAGGGGTTTAAAGTGTAATTTTGAAGAAGGGACTCGACGAGTAGGTACGCTTTCTTGTCGAGTCGGAGCGGGTTTGGGTCGCGAATTAAGTGACTAGCTCACCGATTCGGAAGCTGGACTCGACGAGTTGGTGCTGGAATGAGAAAACCCTAATCTTAGGGTTTGCACCCTATTTAAAGGACTTTATGTCCTTCTCCCAGCCTCCTAATCCCCCAGAGAGTTCCAGAAAAACCCTAACTTCGTGTGAGACTTCATTGTTGAGGAGATTGGAGTTTAGAAGAGGAATTTGGTTGAAGGAGCTTGAGAAATTAGAATCTAGCGTCAAGGGGCTTGTATAGATCTGGGATCTACATCCGTTTGGGCACATCTCAGAGGTAAGGAGCCATTATCTTAAGTTATTTCCTTTTTGGTTCATCCTTGGTGGTTGTTTTGGGAGTTCCTTAGCTTGTTTAAGATCTATTTCGGGTTTGGAGTTTAGATCTGAGGTTGCTACTCCAGATTTAGGCTTGTGATGGTACATAATGTCATAAAGTTTATGTTTAAGAGTTGTTGGTGAAGCCCCTTAGTCCTTAAACCTAGCCATAGTGTGTTTTGGGCCTATATCTCTTTGGTTTCACGTAAAGTTTGCAACTTTATGTGAGGGTTAGACTGTAGAAGAGTGAATCTATGGTTTGGAGTCTCTGCATGGCTCGAAAAGCCTCTGAATGGATTGAGAACTGGAGAGACTTGGTGGGTCACATGGGTGTACTCGACGAGTTGTATGAACATGTGCATGGACTCGGCGAGCTGGAAGAACAACTCAGCGAGTCTAATGAAGATTGCCTTGGACTCGGTGAGTCAGGCCGCAGAACCCCAACCTCTTTTGGTTAAGCCTTGGATTAAGTGAGTCGGTTGTCGACTCAGTGAGTTAGGCAGGATGGAACTCAGAGATCGATGGACTCAGCGAGTCTTGGGGCGACTCGGCGAGTTAAGTTGTGCTATGAGAGTTTTCTGGGTATGGGAACTCGGCGAGTCGACGGGGTGACTCGGCGAGTAGAGTCAACCAGGAAGGTTGACTTTGACTGAGGACTTTGACTTTGACCAAGAGTTGACTGGTTTGACTTCCAAGGGTATTTTGGTATTTATGGAATTGGTTCTTTGGTAGTGTTTTGTGGTGAAGTTCGTTTCGGTGGTCGGAGCAGCGTGATCTCATCTCTCCAGTCGGCAATTGCAGGTTAGTTATCCTCACTATATCGACAGGGTCTACGGCACCAAGGTCGGCCCTTTATCAGATGGAAATCCGGGTATTGTTTGTTATGTTATCGCTTTACTAGATCTGCATCCTGGTATTTAGGATGATGTTATGTTAGTGACATGGTTAAGGTCGGTACCCGGTATATAGGGTAATGTTATGCTAGTGACCGGTTAGGTCGGAATCCTGATTAGGATGTTGATATGCTATGTGATCTGTTAGACTGTTTGTCTGGTTAAGGATTTGTTATGTGATTAATTGTTTTATGTGTACATGGTTGTTTGACGGGGGTTGGGTTGAGGCGTGTCCTGCTTTGTGCTGTAGGCAAACATACCCAGGGCGGACCAGATATTCCGAAGGCCCAGCGAGCAGTCTAGATAGGTTGGAGGCCCTAGGAGGGCGGACCAAACGTGCCGAGGCTCGGAGAATGGACCAGGCCGACTGAAGGCCTGGTGCGGGCGGACCAGTCATACTGTAGACTCAGAGAGTGGACCAGGTGGATTGAAGGCCCAGTACGGGCGGACCAATCACACTGTAGACTCGATATACATGACTAGACTCGGAGGGTGAACTAGGTGGACTGAAGGACCGGTGCGGGCGGACTAGTCACACAGTAGACCCGATGTGCATGGCTGTTCTATTTGTGATATGTTATGAGTATGTTTATGTGTGGTTGGTTTTTTAGGATAACTCACTAAGCTTTCGGGCTTATAGTTCAGTGTTATGTTTCAGGTACTTCAGGAGATCGTGGCAAGGTGAAGGCGTGATCGTACCGCTCCTCATGTTTTATGATTTATGTGATATGGTTCTGGGAAATACTCTGATGTTTAACTATTTTGAAAACAAATGTATGAACTTAATGGTTTTTGAATGAATTAAAATGTTTTAATTTGGCTCGAATTTTACGGTCGTTACATTATATAAAGATTACAAACGTGGTGGGGGAAATGGAAATACAGAAGTCGAATTGAATGAAACTTCTTTCAAAACTCTTGAATCATGTGCTATACCCTCCCGTCTAGCCTAAACAAAGGTGAATATCATATCAAAATCACAAATTCCTATTACATTTTGAAAACATTCTCCTTTTCCTCTTCCTCTATAATGAGTTTGTTGATCAACGAGTACAACCGCATGTACAAGAGTTCCATCTAATGCACCTATTGCTTCGGAAAAAATATTTATTAACCGTCTATGTCGTTCCGAGTTACGTCTTGTTGGATTAGGAGTTGTTGGCACTATAATTTCTTTTTCAAAACACATCATTTCCGTTAGGACCTCGTGAAAACATTGATGAATCCCCTTAACCACACGAAGACATTCATTATGTCCTATAACATGTAAGAATGTAGCCATCTTCTTTTCAATGCTTATTGTCCGACTAGCTTGCAATTAATTTTTTTGGGTAAAATGGTTGCACAATAAAGCAAATGTCTCTTGTGTAAGACGCATCATATCAAAACATTGTGAAGGGTCTCCGTACATTAAATCTTGCGTATACGCATACCCTCTTGAATCGTTATCTCTAATTCTATGAATTTTGATTAGTTTGCGCCGGTTTGAACTCAACCAATAAAACACAAGTAAAAGAAAAGCTACAACTTCACCATCAGAAACCATAATTGACCTGTTACAAACAATTAGGCAACATGTTAAAGTAACAAAAGTCATATAACAAACGTCATATAACAAAAAACTAGTAAATAACAAAATTCATATTCAATATCCAAATATCATCCAAAGTAACAAAAGTCACATAACAAAAAAACTAGTACACATCATCCAAAGTAACATCCAAAAAAGTCATCAAACATAGGATCCAAAAGTCATGCAAATAACAAAAAGTCATGCAACAAAAAACTAGTAAACATAATCAAAGGTAACCATACTTCCTACCCGCACCCATCACCTACGACTCACAACTAGTATGAGAAAGTCGTAACCAAACTTTTCTAACATCGACACTTTCATCAAATAGCAAAAAATCGGTCTTGTGTCTTTCATCTTCTTCTCCCCATTCCATTTTGTTTAATTTCTCCATACACGCATCAACATCCTTATCCATTTCACTTTTTTCAATTCTTTCATTTTTTTCCACTAACGACCTTGCAAGCTTGACAATCTCCTCTTCAACTTCTAATTCCCTTGCATCTCTCTTTTTTCCACCAACTCTTTTGTTTCCACCAACTTATGTATTTTTTGAACGCCCCGAAGATTCTTCACTTGCACCTACGTGTTGTGTTGAGGTTTCCATTGGAACATCAAAATCAAAATCATGGGCACTAAACTCTTCTACAGGACGAGGGAGTGTAGAATGCCCCCAACTTTGAAAGTCGGTTGAGGTCAACCCTTCAAATAATTGGGTGCAAAGATTAGGAAACAGCAGGGGTTTAGTTTTCAATGACAACACGAACTTGTTTAACTGTTTACAATTTTTATAAATATTAGTATTTTTATAAAAAATAATCATAATAGTATTTGTTATAAAAATATTACCTTCCCTTCTTACTTCCATTGTTCATCAGTCAGGTTAAATTATTTTTTATAGGGTCATATATATTGTCGGTTTTCTTTTTCAATTTCACCCAAGCAACATACTTTGATTGGTAGTAGTCAAAGTGGTTTCTCATTTGCTTCTGATCAACCTCTTTACTGTGTTCGTTTATCAATTTTTCGCATACTATCTTCCATGAACTAGCCTTAAGCCCAGAACCCTCACGACCATTAGTGGTTAGTTCATGGATACATGCATCAAGAAAAGTTTTGTCCTCTCTTTCGTTCCAAACCAACATCTTAAAACATTAATATTTAAAGTAATTTATCATAAGTTTTATTAAGATCAAGAACAATTTTAACATTAAAATAATTTTCTAGCAATGAATCAACATCATCTTAAATAATAATAGAACAATAAAGGTCAACATAACTTATACACAAAAAAAAATCCAACTTTCATAGCTTATAAACAAAAAAAAAATCACAGCATTGCCAACATAGCTTATAAACAAAAATATATTCCAGATTTCATAGCTTATAAACAAAAAAAGATTCACAGCATTGCCAACATAGCTTGTACACAAAAAAAGATTTCAAATTTTGTTCCAAACCAACATTGCCATCATAACTTTCATATTTCATAGCTTATAAACAAAAAGAAATATGATTTTTGATTTCATAGCTTATACACAACCAAGTTTCAGATTCATAAATGTGAGCAAAGAATGATTCTAATTTCATAGCATTTAAACAAATAGTTTCAGATTTCATAACATTAAAACAACATGAATTTCTGATTTCATAACCAATTTAAAATTTCATAACATTTGACCAAGAACAATTTTTGATTTCAAAACCAATTTTTGATTTCTGATTTCACAAAAAGGGCAACAACTCAAATAATATGATCTAAAGTTTACATTGTTTCATGATCCAAAAAAACTTCTCCAGATATTCATAAACTCAAAACCTAAAACATTATGAAGATGGAATACATAAAAACAACAAAGGTATAGCATTGGTATAAACTATATCGCAACAAATCCCAAGGATCGAACCAAAAACAATTTTCTGTTTTCACAGGAAAAAATCGAGAATCGAACCTGTTTTGCTGCGTTTCTCGTCGGAGTTGGAACTGAGGGAAGTCTCTGTCCGGTAGTCGGACTAGGGGGACGACGAAGATTGAATGATTTGTGCGATGGCGTCCAATTTCTTTGTTGTCTCTCTATTAGGTCACGATGGGAATAAAGAAACAAGAGGGCATGAAGGTAATTTTTTGAGTCAGCAAGGCCTCAAGGTCTGACCGATAATCATTTGAGCCAGTTGTTTCTGATTGAGAAAGCTACCTTATCAAACGCATATTGTCTGACCGAGTCAGCCCAAATTGTTGACTCGGTCCCAATCAGACATAAACATACGGGCCCTAAGTCGGTCAAACTCTATCAAAGGGTCAAATTTGTCTTAAAAAGAGAAAGAAATCAAGAATTACAAGATTAATATGTATATACACTTAATGATTTGTTATATATTTCAACCAGCTTATGAATTTCAAAATCAAGATATATATAATTTCCCTAAAAATATTTCTACATGAATTACCTAATCCAAGTACTCATCGAGTACTCTCGGGTACTCGGTACTCGACAATTGAGAATGAGTACCGAATAGCGAGTTCTACAACCTTGGTATAAAGTGAGAAATATATTATTCTATTAAGTCATTTTTCTCGACTTACCTGAAATAGCTGGTCATAAGGACTGAATGTATACAATTTAAACAAGTTGAAGGTGTAAATGTAGACAAAAAAAACTCAATGATCAAATATATACAATTAAAAAAGTATATTACCCTTTTAACTCATTATCCTAAAAAACTATATCAAAACCAAAAATATAAAAAGAAGTAGGTGACTGGGTTGGATGGGTCAAACCATAAACTTTCTACTAGTATTTAATAAGCCAAAGCCTTAACGCTAGGCTAGTAAGGAAATTTTTTTAAAATATATTTTATAAAAGGTGTCTCGAAAAATATAATAATATGGAATGATGAAAATTTGATCCACCAAATGATAATATGGTATTGCTTTCATTAAGTTTCAATCTCTATATATATTAAAAGAGAAACTTGATGACATCACGTTCAACAATTAGGACCATTCATTGTGTTTCCTTGATTAATTTCAACCCTTGGATCATTCTGATAATGTCATCCTAAAAAAACAATTCACAACACGATATGCCATCCTCTTTACTACTACAAACGCCATCCAACTGGCTTATTATTTCATTTCGATTTTAAATTATCTTCGCCTGAGAAATCGAGGGTCGTTCCCGGTGCAAAATCTTGGCAACAATTTCAAATTTCTATCGTCGTTGTCTGAGAGCGAATCTTCGCCTGAGAAATCGATGGTCGTTCCCGGATTGCAAAATCTTGGCAACAATTGCTTCTTGAACGTGGTTTTGTAGGTATCATAATCCATATAACTTATCAATTATACAATTTGAATACACATAATTTCTTCTACGACTTAGATTCATGGATGCATTACTTTGTTGGAACTTGAATTTTTTTTATGTTTTGTCTAGCTATTCTTTTTTGAGTCCCTTAATTTTGTTTTTTTAATTGCCAACAATCAAACAAGAACATGGCAAAAGAACTAGCTCATGTTTCTGATTCAACTATTTTCTTAAGTTTCCTTGAGTAAAACATTCTATTTAAAAAACTTAGTTTAGAAAATTTCTCAGTCCTCAGTTTGGGTTCAAAAACACCGTAAGGCACGCCCAAATCCTGAAAACTAAGGCTATGATACCAACTTGTAACTTCCCAGGTGATTACAAAGAGAACTTTCATTTTAAATAGATTAACCAATTAAACCTTATAGTTAAAATCATTAAGTGACATTAATTTATTTGAAAACCATAATGTTAACAAAGTTGAGTTACAACAACAGCAAAACCAATATCTTCGATGCATGTGTACAGTCTTGCAAAACATTTAATCCACAAATGTAAGCATAAAGCTTCGTTAGTTCCCCGGTATACCACATATTCCATCATATATACAATGTATCCACACCAACTCCTCGGCACTAGCACCGACATGCCAACTCTCATATCATCATGCACATAACATACATAACTGTTGGATTAGTGTCTAAGTCCATAACTATTTTGGTATGTACTTGACCCGATTATGAGCATGGTCCTTTTGGGTTGCCTTCACCATAGCAATATGTAGGATGATTTAAGGAGAGAAAGGTTTAAATATGATTTATTGATATATTATGAGAATAATATATTAAAGGAGAAATCATATTGTTTAAGCATGTTGGGTTGCCTCCACCTCCTCCAATCGTTCTCCCTGACCCACAAGTTCAAAGGCTTGAAAAGTTCAAGCTCACTCAAGCCCTTTTGGCAAGTAAACACGAAGATGGGAAACGTGTGTGTGCACACGTCTTAGAGATGAAGTCACACATTGATAGGTTAAGCATGTTGGGTGTCGAGATTTCAAGCGAGTTGGCTGTTGACTGGGTTCTTCAGTCACTTCCTGAATCATATAGTGAGTTCGTTAGAGAGTACTATATGATGGATCACGACGTGACCCTCATTAATCTCACCTATTTGCTTATAGCTGCTGAATCAGCAATGATTTGGCGTGCTGGTCAAGCAAATTTGTCTGGCGAATCAAACTCCCAAACTTCAATGGACACTGGCAACATTGGAAGTCCAGAAAGAACTAAGTCTGTGATTGTACGATGTGTTGTGCCAAAGGAGTCCATTTGCTTTTATTGCCAAGATAAGGGGCATTGGAGACGAAGCTGCCCTAACTACCTGAGAGATTTAAGAGATGGGAGAGTCAAGACGTATGGCTCTGCTTCAGGTAAAATCCATTATCTAACTCTTTTGAGTTCCTATTCTAGATTCTTAATACATGATGTGATAAGATTACATTTTGATGTTTTGTAGGATCGAAGAAAAGAGAGGAAGCTTGAGGGAAGAAGTGAGCTGAATCTAATCATGAAGAAATGGATTTCGATCGCATTACTTGAAGAATGGATTCTTGAGCTACTACTTGGAGTTAGAATAGATTGTTAAGAAATATGTAATAACATAGTTTTTCAATTGAATTGCATTGTAAGGACAAAATTTTTCCGCAATAAAATGAATTTTGATTTTATCTTATTTATTTATCCTTGAAATGGCATGTATGAAAAATTGATGTTTGAATGTTTCTATTATTAGCAATAATGGATTTGATTCTTAATTATGTTATTTGTGGAAATGTCAAAAGTTTACCAAATAGGGAGAGTTTCTCATCGCCCAAGTTTCAATTGGACAGAAACTTGGAATCATGCAATGTGTATTGTATGATGAATGAAAAACTTTCACATTTGGGAAACTTAGACTAATTCTTTGACAAAGTGTCAATTGAAGGACTAGGAGATCAAGTACACTAGGTTGTGCGTTGATCAAGTCCACCACAAGAGTGACAAAGATATTCCTCATGATTTACTAAAGTTTAGTAAATATGATTATACTTATAAGATTAAGTGTAATTCTGAGTTGATTGAAAGAGTTTCAATGAATAGTAGAACGAATAAAGAAGAATCAAGAAGGTAGAAAGATAAAAGTTTCTCCATTCTAAGAAGAAGGGAGAATACCTTTTATTGTGTTTTATGATGAAGTCTTAATGATTAAGAACCATATCTCAATTGATCCTCTAAGTGAGTCTTAGTGCATTTGCATGTCTAAGAAGAGGAATCGAGAATTGTAGAAATGGTTAAATCAAAGAGTCAATCATACTTCGTTCCAATATCAAGTCTTAGAGTCATACTCCAAGATTGTGACATTGAGTGACAAGTCTTAAGTAGGTTTATAACACTCATCAGATGTGGAATTTGGAAAAGTTTTCTTATTCTTGCACATTAGAAATTGGTAAGTTATGATGTCTTGGATAAGACAAAGACCAACTAGGACCAATTTGTGAAGTGTTTTGTCTTGATAAGAACTACACTAACTCTTGAATATTTGCTTTGTTAAGAAATGTTTCTTGACAAGAGAATCTTATATGTCAAGGAGTCAGTGGGAGTCTTAATGGTCTTGAAAGGTTTCAAGAACAAATCAAGAATATACCTTATCGATCATCACTAGCACACGACTTGAGGTTTGCAACCTATCGTCCTGACATTATTTTGTTTTTGTGCCATTCCAATTGAGTTAATTGTGTATGTGAGTTCTATAAGTTCTCATTTGAATGCATACTAGAGCCTTAGTTGATGGAAAGTACATTGATATGTAAGGACAAGTTACTAAACTACTTGGAAGACATGGTGGGCACTCGTGTTACCATAAGGCAAGAAATCAAGATTAAGAAAGTTCAGTCCATATGAGTTTGGATTTGTCGCAAACCTTGGTTTTGGCAAATTCACATGGATAGGAACTCATACACCATAAAATCTAAGTGTCATAAGATTCTCTCCTTCATGAAAATAACTGTGAGGAAATGTTTTCACTAAAAGAGATTTTAAGAAGATAGCGATTGTGAAAATTGTATTCTCAAAATTCGATTATGGTTACGGCATCCCTTTCCATAGTTCGAATTATGAGATTTGGAAATTAGTTTCAACTTTTGGAACTTAGTAACATAAGTTTTGAATTGTTTAAACACACATATGAGCTATCTAAGACAAAGGTGTATAAGGTTAAGAAGCCTAGATAAAGGCTTATCGAAGCATCTGGTATTAGAAATATGAATTTCAGAAATTCAATAGGCATTGTTTTCTGAAAGTTCATTTGTTTTCTGAATACATGTCAAAGCTAGTGGGAGCATAAGTGTTATGCTTATATGATAATAATCATCATGATAGTGGGAGCATAAGTGTTATGTGTGACATCCCCAAAATCACGGCCAGAAAAGACCGGTTTGTTTATGCTTTGTTTAAAAATCAGAGTTACATTTTAAATGAAAGTGTTGCGGAATTTGTCCCAGAACAAAAATATGATAAAGATTTATCAAAAGCATTTCCATAGAAATGTATTTCATTAAAAGACTCGGGATGTCATGTTCGTACAGATCAAAAGCATAAACAGTACAATATAAGCCTTACTACATTATTTCATATCTACAGACCTATATCCGTAATCCCTCGTCCAAAACATCACACCTATGCTCATGCGCCACTACCTGTAATACATAAAACTGAGTGGGTCAGGTTTGGGAGCCTGGTGAGCACATAGGGTTTTCAATCCACAATAAATAAGTTTATTAATTTCATCGATCAACAATAACCCGATTACCCGTTCCCGTTATCCTCACTTTACATCCCTAAACACCTATCATAAGGGACCTAGCCTAAGGATCATCATCGGGACGGACACTACTGCTAAGGGGATTCCTCAGCAATAAATGTCCTAAAGGCAACCATGTGGGGGATGGAGTACACCGGTGAACATATCGTTCACAAACACCTAAAGGTTGCGAGCCTGCTAGTGTTCCACTGGACTGTCTAGAAGAGTCCGTGGTCGTCATCCATACTCCGCTAGATGACAGAATCAACAACATCAACATCGAGGCCTCTCATCATTTTATCACACATCACCTATTGCATCTACCCATGTTTTACCCCAACATTTTCGTAGATATAAAATACATATACAGTTTAAATCATTGAAAACATGTATAACAACGTTCATCTAGCATAGATAGCAAGTATTCAGATAATATGCACACATAGCACGTAATTTATATAAAATACTTCATATCTATGTGTAAGTTGAAAGTAACTATGCACTCACTTGTTAAGGTGATGATTCCAAAATCGGGCAGCGCTTGCTTCTAACGATTCTATTTTCCTTCGACGAAACCTAGCATTATTATCGCTAAATTTTAGTCTAATATTTACCGTGACCAACTATTAGTCTTAGTATTATTATTATTATATAAGCGTTAAATAATATTTTCCAACCACTATGTACAGACAGGGGCCAGACATAAAACACCGGAGGGCAGGACCATTTTGGCATATAGCACTTCTGAAATCCAACAACCCTATGCGGCCCTTTAAACCAGATTCCCCGTACCGCGAGTAGTTAAAAAAAATATTATAACGACACTTATATAAGTTATAATAATAGCTCAAATATTTATTATAAGTTCATAATAACAATACTAATTTTAAATATAAGCTATATTAAAATAAGGTAAGCATAACTTACTTACAAGGGGGTTTTAGCTAGGAGTCGGGCTCTGCAGGGGCAGAACTTCGTCGCTGAATCTTTCTAAGAAAGATTCGTGCAGCGCTTCAGCGCTCACCTTACTATACTAAGCTACAGAAAGAGAAGTCGAATCACGAGGGACCGAAATGCTCGGGGGATAAGGAGAGAAAGACTCTTGAATCAAGAGAATGGTGCAAGAAATATGAGAGCCCAAGGCTCTTATTTATACTAATTGAATTTTCAAAAACTACCCTCCATAATTACTTAATGACCTTGTAGTTATATAAACAACTAAACACCCCTCTATAATACTATTATAAATGGATTTAATGATATTTGTACTAAAATAATGTCGAAAGAACTCAACATTAGTCTTATAATGACCGCATCGTCGATACCTTTCTAATGATATATACATATGTATATATATGTGTACGTATACATGATTTATACTTTATTTTAATACGTAAATATGCTATTATAATTTGTAACTCGTTCATACGAACTCTGTTTTTGACGTTCTTTATATCCACGCGTAGGTGAAGACGTACTCTACAACTTTCGTTTAGACTCCGTCGGCTAATTTTGACTTTATTTTTAAAGTTATATTTTTAACAAGCCGGGACAGGATTGGTCTGTTTAAAATCTCATAACTTCTTCATACGAAATCAGATTTGGGCGTTCTTTTTATCGATGTTCTTAGTTTAACATATTCTACGACTTTCGTTCAGATCACTAAGGCTAAATCTCGCTCTATCGTAAATTCACTATTCACGCTTCCCGGTATCGTGCCGGTTCTGTCGTGAAACTTCGACGGGTCATAACTTCTTCGTTATAACTCGGATTTCGGCGTTCCTTATATGCACGGAAACCTTGAGACATATTCTACAACTTTATGTAGAGATATCGGGATTATCTCACACTTTAATTTTGACGCTCATTTTTATTCTTTATTAATTATACATTTATAATTAAATAATAAACACATATAATTCACATAATACTCAAATATTTCATCTTTATTACTTCAAAAAGAGTTACAAGAGTTGACCTAGACTATTACATTGAAAAAAATGCTTAGCCCTGAAACCCGGGCGTTACATTATGATTGTATGATTATTATGGCGAGTATTGCAAGTTAGCAATATTAATTATAGAAAAACAAAGATTCAAATTTGCAAAGTTGCATGGGTTGAAAAGTTGTTTTGCTATAATTAAGGGAGAGAATATTATACTTCGTTTCAAAATCTAAAGCTTAGATTAAGAAATTTTAATATTTTCAGTCAAAGGGTACATTGTGTGTTCTTAAAGTTCGATTATGATTACGACATCCCTCTTCATAGTTCGAATTGTGAGAACATGACACATAAAATATTATGGCAAAAGATTGGTAAAGTATCATATCTTTATGTAGGACATTATGCATCATGTCCCATACGCTTCGGGTATAGGATCGATTGCAAATGCTATAATATTTTACTATTCTAAAATTTTCCAAATGTCTAGCGCATTAAGAGGGAAATAGGATTAGAATCAGTTTTGACTAAAATAATTAAACAACTATCAAAGGACGATCCAAAGTTCACTAGGGATTGGTCGCTTGTGAGTAGTTGGAAGTATGGTATTGGATGGACCATATCGACATTATTATGAATAGATAAGATTCTATTAAGAATGAGTTATCATATGGGAAATGTGGAAATGTTTCAATATTGGGAGTTGCATATTAAGAATCTATGTCCAAATTAGAAACTTTTATGCAAGAAGGATATTCAAAGGAATGTACTTTGAATGTGAGACTTCACGTCTATAAAATTGTCTTGTAACAATTTTCGATAGAGTAATTTGTAATTTCATTGGCCAATTCTTGGTGACTTTTGTGCTATGACTTTGCGAAAGGATCGTTGTGTAAAATGTTAGAATCTAGCATATTGTAGTAGTGGCAAGAACCTTGTGTTCTTACACCAACAATGGGGATTAAGGAATTGTGAAATGAGCATCATTGAAAAGGTTTATTTCACAAAGCATGGACCATAGGAAACAAAGTGTGCATGCGTAGAGCATGGGACAATTGTTGTTGTAATTCAAGTAATGAGTTGATTATCCGAAACATTAAATGATAAATAATGAGTGATCAATATGGTGGATAAATAGAAGTGTTTTATTTACTCTCACAAGTTTGGGGCCATATAGGATTAAGTATTATTGTTATGTTTCAGTTTGCATGTTTTGACATCCTGAATAACTAGGTTATTCAAATATCCACAGTCGGTCATACGTTGGAAGTAAGTATGTAGGAAGACTGTCATGAATCTGTCTGTAGATTGTCTGAAGTGTTTAGACATAGAACAAGTTTGTTGCAGAGTTCATGAGTGCTTTGATAAGATTAGAGTATTGGATTAAACCCACGCTCACTTGGATCACTTCATGGATTTATCACGAGTGATTAGTGAGACGATAATATTGTATATTCTTGAAACCGAGACATGTGAGTTGTTATTTGTTGGTCGGTTGCACATTGATAATAAGTAAACGCACCAGTAACTTGGTGTTATAAGACTTATTGTTGTGTGTGATTCGATCAGTAAATGCAAGCGAGCATTTGAGTCGAAGTTTATCCATTCCTTTTACCCAAAGTGGGATAAAAGCGATATATGTGGGCCTCTCGATGATTTAGTGATGACACCTAAGCGCCTGGCCAAGCCGGGACTAAGTTGATGTGTTCAATTGTAGTCTGTTATTAGTCGTCATAAATCAGAAGTCGGGAAACAGTATAGAGAGAATGATTAAAATTCATGTCTTATGTCTATACGATATCTTGAGAATGGAGGAATATATGATCCCTTATCTAGAAGACACGCTATCTGATAAGATTAGAGTTGACAGCGGCTTTTGAAAGCTACGATTGCTGATCAGGTTCTGAAGTCATACGGAAAATAGTTATTAGACTTATCCAAGTGGGAGACTGTTGGATTAGTGTCTAAGTCCATAACTATTTTGGTATGTACTTGACCCGATTATGAGCATGGTCCTTTTGAGTTACCTTCACCATAGCAATATGTAGGATGATTTAAGGAGAGAAAGGTTTAAATATGATTTATTGATATATTATGAGAATAATATATTAAAGGAGAAATTATATTGTTTAATTAGTATTAGTCGAGAATTAATTGATAATTAATTTTGTGGCTAAAAGAGATTAATTAAATTTAGGGGACTGGACTGCAATTATTGGATAATTGAGTTAGTGGGCTAAGGAATGCTAAAGGAATAAGGGGTGAACGAAATTATGATGGAAGCCCATCATATTTTCGTCCATGGCCTTATCCAGAAGGTACCATGGGCTGCTTAGAGTTTAAGTTGTCCATTAGGGTTTTGACTGAAACCCTAGCAACCCACACAAGTATATAAAGGACCCCTTAGGCCCCAAAAACGTGAACAACTGATTTTCTAGGGTTTCTAGTCGTTTTTGGCAGCCTCCTTTCTTCTCCTCTTCATCCAAGTTGCATAAGGTGTTTGTGACTCCATTAGAGGTGCAGCACTTGAGGCACTAAGCTTTCTAAGGCCAATCCAAGCAAGGAATTGATTGTTATTGCCATATAACAATCAAAGGTAATTCTCTAAACCCTAATTCAGTTTATAATATGTTAGATCTAATTTTATTAGTCTTGGATTCAAAGCATGTTCAATAGAGAAACCTAGATCCAAGCATTAGGGTTTGCATGAGCACATAGGATTGTTCTTATGCCTAAAACCCATCAATAACAATCATATATGAAGTAATGGGTCTACTGTAAAACCAAGTGAATGTTGTGGGCCAAATCATAGTCTTATAGTCACATCCTTTCATGGGCTAAATCATGGTTCTTCCTTGACAATTCCATTGTTCAAATCTTGGTTTTACATACAAGTAGTAGGGGCCAGATCCTAGTATTTCATACAATTACCATGAGCCAGATCCTGGTCTTTCGTACAATTATAGGGGCCATATCCTGGTCTTTCATACAATACATAAAGCCATATGTAGTAAGAGATCATATAGATAGTTGAATAGATGGTCCACTTGAAAGAAATAAATCAAATAAGAACCATCAATAAGGTTTTAGGCCAAGAGTTCTCATGCTATCCAACTTAACCATCTACAAACATTACTAACATTACCCTAACCAATCAAGACACCTAACAATATTATACAGTCAACAAGCAAGACCCTACCAGTCTAGCATACCATGACACTAAGTGTCCTACACCGCAAAAACCAATGGTATCATAAAATGAACAGGAAAGACCTTACCGGTCTCGTATACCATGACAAAAAGTGTAATATACTTTATATGAATAATAACGAGTTATCCTAATCAACTAACATATATACTCATACCCTAACAATACCTCTATCATATCATGCAAAGGATATACAATGACATAGGTGGCATAATGATAAAACACATGAATCACAAAATCAGATAAGTACAACAACACCCACACTCCTTGGATTGATCAATCCCACGAGTCGACCAACACCATATAAAGATAACTCCTCAATCAACAACTCAAATCCTCCAAGTTTTCCCCAAGGTCAAATTGGTCAAAAGTCAAGGTCAACGGTCAACAAAAGACGATGGTCAACCAAGTCAACACCCACCACGATGTGGTGAACTATTAGGCACGTCATGGCCAAGTCAGGACAAAAAATTTGAAATGTAGATAACAACAGTGTTGTGTTCCCTCCTTAGCAATGTCGTGGTTTCTGACAGATTGGTCTTTCATAATTAAGAGCTTAATCCTTATAGATCTAATCCCATAAATTCATATTTGGTCCTTTTTAATGACTTAATGGATAAATTTTCCAACTTTATCAATTAGGACCTCACCCCGAAGCAAGATCTACGACCCTAAGTCCACTAAGCCCTCATAATGACCAAAACTAGTTCATGGTTCAAAAGGAACCATGACCTAACACTTTTTCCACCAAGTTAAGCCTAAAAAATGGTGTAGTGACCCGGTTATGATGACAATGCGGAAATGTAAAGATTAAGTGAATCAATCAACCATGAAGAACACAAAGAGTAAAAAATTTGTTTAAGCTCTCATTAGATCTAGTAAGCTATTACAAAGTGGGTTATGTAATAATTCTCTCAGTAGACTAATCTCTCAAAATGGTTCTTACATGAAATGGGAGCCACTCACTTCCTATTTATAGGAAAGGCTAAACCCATTACACATCACAAGAGGGTAAGCCACATCCAAGGAGAACCTTTCACCCTAACATTCTTTGCCTCAAAGTTAGGATTGGATGTCTCGGCTTCAATATCCAAGCGAACACCAAGCGATCAAAACCCAACTCCCCCTTGAAGTAACATCGGTCTTCAAATCCGCTTTGAAAAAGCATATCCAAGAATCCGTGAATACCCATTTCAACATTCTCCCCTTTTTATAATCAACAAATGATTATAAAATGCACAAGGTTATGAGAAGCGATCGGGGAATAAACCATACGAAACTCCCTCTCAATGTGTGACAAAAATGAAACCACAAATTTTTTTGCTTGAATAACAATCACGAAAAGTCGAGGAAAAAATCTTCAAAAGCTGTGAAGATTTTGACTTTTGGGTGAGAGTTGCAAGAAATTTGAACATTAGGTAAAAATAGTGATTTTCACAAATATTGCAGGGACCCGTTGCAAAAAATTTAGTCATCAGCTTCCCAATTTACTCCAAATACGAAAATACTCCCTAATATCGAAACTAGGTATAAACTGTCAAATTTCTTAAACTGCAGGGGCTAAAAAACATTAAATCATCATCTTCCCCAATTGCTCCCAAAAGCGAATCGAACAACAACATCAATCACCAATCGAATTCGACTCCACGAAAGTTCATGTATGATGCTTAACTCAATATCAATTTCGACTTATAAGTATTGTGACTTTCGACCATTAACACCAAAATATGTTCCTTATGCGAACGAAAATAGTTGAATAAATCATTCCCAGATGCTCGACTTGACTTGAAATCATGAATCAACAATATCAGTCGAAATTGATTTTGATTCCAAGCACATGCGTTCGAATCCAAACAATATCTTCAATACTTGAAATGAACGATTCTAAATGAGTTTTGATCCAATCATTCCCAGACGTGAAAGAATATATGAACAATAGTCGAAATCACATTCAATTCCATGAATCTCAACTTTCTATTCAAAGCATTGAATTTCGACTCTTGAATCTTCAAAACATGTTCGATTCGAACTCAATTTCCATAACAATCGAATTCATCTTTGAGCATTTGATTATTGAACATTCGACTAAGAACTCAAATCTTTTTCGACTCCTATTGCTCGAGACCCTAAATCAACAATTGAGACCTAACTCTCGATTCGAAACCTCCATCAGTGAATCTGTGACATCCCAAAATTCACGACTATTTAAAAAAATTATTTATTCTTATTGGAAAATCAAAGTATTCATTTTAAAAAATAATATTGCGGAATTTGCTCCCAGAAAACATGATAAATATTTTATCAAATCATTTCCGATGAAATATATTTTGTTTATATTAAAACTTTGGGATGTCATCGGCAATACAGAAACATAAGCATAAAACAGACCTTACATTCATTTACGCTAGTGATTTACATCCCCTTTAATCACTCAGTATAATGTAGCTTCGTATCGATACATGTGATACAAATAAACTGAGCGGGTCAGGTTGGAAAATCTGGTGAGTACATAGGGTTTTCAACATATAATAATAAATTTGTTATGTTTCATCATCAAAAAATTATCCCAATTACATATCCCCATTATCATCTTTATTTCTTAAGGATCTACCCTAAGATTTATCTATCATTCACTCATTCACTCCTAAGGATTTTCCTAAGGAATAGGCACAAAGTCCATTGTTGTCAAGGTTTATTTAACAGACACTACGTCCATAGTTGCCGATGTTATTTGTTAGGAACTAAGTCCATAGTTGCCAATATCCATATATAGGGCACTAAATCTATAGCTGCCAACGTTCATTTGTAAGGATATAAGTCTATAGCTGTCAATGTTCATTTGTAAGGCACTAAGTCCATAGCTTCCGGGGTTTGTCTATTTGGCACTAAGTCCATAGCTGCCAGGGTTTATCAGACACTAAGTCCATAGCTTCCAATGTTCATCTATTTCATCTTTAATTTCTCATCATTCATCTACCCATCTTTACCCAATATTTTTATAGGTATAAAATACATATACAGTTTAAATCAAGTAAAACATGTATATTTTGTTCATCCAGCATAGATATCAAGAACACAGATAATATGCACACATGACACGTAATTTATATTAAATACTTCATATCTATGTGTAAGATGAAAGTAACTATGCACTCACTAGTTAAAGTGATGATTCCAAACTCGGGCAGCGCTTCGCTTCTAACAATTTTATTTTCCTTCGGCGATACCTAGTACCATTATCGCTAGATTTTAGTATAATATTTATAGCGACTATTTACGAGCGATATTGTTTTATAAGTTTTAAACATTACTTTTCAACCACTATGTACAGACAAGGGCCATACATGAAACACCAGAGAGCAGAACCATTTTGACATTATAACACTTCTGAAATCCAACAACCGTATGCGGCCCTTCAAACCAGATTCCCCGTACCGCGAGTAGTTAAAAGATATTATAATTACACTTTGTATATTATATTTTATAATATATATATATATATATATATATATATATATATATATATATATATATATTGTTTATAAGTTCATAATAACGATATTCGTTTATTTATTAAATAAATAAATAACTTAATTAATGACTCGTAGCCCTAAAATAAATAATTATATATAAAAGGATGATCTCGAAGAGCTAATTGTCAAAATTCTAGAAGCCGGGGGGTCAAAAGTGTAAGTTTCGGACTTAGTTTATAAATATTTATGAAGTCAGGGGCTCCATTGTAATTATTTGGATTTAAATTAAAAAGAAATGAGGTGGAAGGGCAGGATATGTCATAATTAAGATATTGGGGGCTGTTTGGTAACTTTTGTACCTAAGTTGTAAGGATTTTAAGGCTAAGGGTCCAAATGGTAATCATCGGGTTTATTTTGAAAGGAATGGGGAAGGGAGGGACCACTTTTGGCGTTATGAAAAACTAATTATGGGGATCGGAGTATTTAAACCCGTCACCCTGGTGAAGCCCTAACCCTAACATCTTTATGTCTAGCCGCAACTTGTACCTCTCGCTTCCAGCCTCCAAGCTCTCGGCCGCCACCTTCTAGCCGCCGTGACGCCGCTGCTATCACCAGAGATGCTTCCCCGACGAGTGCCATTGAACCTGTGACTTGCTGAAGACCGACCAAATCGCCTCCGAACCATGGTCGGAATCGCGAGTCCTACCAAGCTACCGCCGCTGGTGGTGTGAAGATCTGCGAGGTCACAATCTTGTTCCGTCGGTGTCACCACTGTGGACGAGGACTCAAATCGACCACCACGTCTGTTGTAGCTATCCATATCGCTATTCATCTTATTCTTTTCTATTTACCATGTCGCCTGCCGCCTCGTGGGCGGGGGAGCTCGTGGCGTTCCTTCTATCACCGGAGAATAAGGGCATGGTTCAGGGCTTGTGTTTGCGACGTGAACGCGCTGTGGGGGAGTTCTGTCGAGTTAGGGTCGCGAGAACCACCATTGCAGCTGACCATGGTGGTTGTCACCGTGAAACGGCCACTGCTGCCTCCGTATGTCACCAGGAGGGTGGCTAAGTGATTCAACCAGAAGTATGGATGGGTGTGCTTTTGTTTCCTCGGTGGACATGTGTGTGTATAGTGTAGCTTGGCCGGAAAAACCGAGAACCACCACCACCGGCCACCACAAGGTGGTTGTGTGTGTATGTTTATATTTGTATGTGTGAGTGTGTGTTATTGAGTTGTAAAGTGTAATGATGCCCAAAATAATAATAGAAAACTATAACCACCACCATGAGATGGTGGCTGCCGCCTCCTGCTACCACCGGCCACCGTGTCGGGTGGCGGTGTGCTTGCCTCATTGAGTTTGATTCGTTTGGGGTGCTTGAAACCCTAATGGGCCTTGTAAGCCCTAATGGACCCCATGAAGCTTAATGGACCTAAAAGCCCAAGCATGTGACTAATGGGCTTAATGATATTCTAGTGGGCCTAATATGCCGAATAAAACCCTAATTGACCTAAAAGCCCAACAAATAGATAAATGGGCTAATATTTGGCTTGGAAACCCTAATTAGGGTTTGGAAAACCCTAATACCAATAAAACCCTAATTTTGAGAATTTATCGGGACACACGGGAATTATTTAATAACTTGAGATATTAAATAATAATCATTGGCAAAAATTAATCTAAGCAATATTGGACTTAATGGATTAAGTCCATAGTGGATTAAGTCCTTAATGGGTTAAGTGAGAAACACTTAACCCTAATCATCATTTTATGTGGAACCCTAATTTCACTTGGTCCTTGAGTTGGGCCTTTCCATTGGGCCTTGGTGATGGGATTATTAATGGGCCATCCAAGAATAATCATATGGATTAGAATATGTTGTTGGACTTTAGGGTAAGGCTCATATGAGAGTTTGGGCCCAATTTGGAAAATTGGGCCATAGATGGACCACAGTTTGGGTCTTAATGATTACATGATGTCAGGCCTTTGAATAAGACCATGTATAGTCTTGGGCTCAATTTAGAAAATTGGGCCATATGTTGGGATTTGATTCCTAATTGACTTTGGGCCTATGGATTGGGCCTTGGGCTTGAATAGACCAAGCTTGGGGTATTGTAGTAATTATCCAAAGAATGAACTTATGGTTATGTGTTGGGATCCAATTATTAATTGGGTGATGTTTTGATATTGACAGATCGGGATTCTGTCATCCAACAACTGGGATTGTGTCTACGGGACTTCAGCAATGTGAGGTGAGTTACCTTCCAGTAGAAGTGGGTCTAAGGCCACAATGTCGGCCCACTAGTAGGAGCTGTATGATAGATGATTGTCTTTGTGATAATCATCTAGGTTTGCTACTACCTGATGTGTTTTATGTGTTAGCATGATATGATGTTATGTGATAGTGGTAGTAGAGGGAATAGTCCCCGGTTACTGGTCGATAGGGCCGAAGGGGTAGTTTAGTACCATCTATGCTAGACAGATTATGATACATGTGCTATGATATTATGTGGTAGTAGTAGGGGTGAAATAGTCCCCGAATACCGGTTGAAAGATATCGAAGGGGTAGGTCGGGCACCCAGATATGCCTGACAATATATTCATGTATATTATGTTATGTTATTATGTGGTAGTGGTAGGGGTGAAATAGTCCCCGGTTACCGGTTGAAAGATACCGAAGGGGAGGTTAGCTCCTTGTTACCGGTTGAAAGAGACTGAAGGGGAGGCCAGCACCCAGATATGCTAGGTGGTTACCGGTTGAAAGAGACCGAAGGGGAGGCCAGCACCTAGATATGCTAGGCGGTTACCTGTTGAAAGATACCGAAGGGGTAGGTCGGGCACCCAGATATGCCTGACAGTATGTTAGTAGTATGGTATGTGGTATGATAGGGGAACTCACTAAGCTTCGTGCTTACGGTTTATAGTTTTGGTTTTAGGTACTTGTTTTCAAAGGATAGGAGCTGGCTTGATCGCAGCGCATCACACCATGTTTTTCGCACACGAGATCTTTGGGATTACACTCTGATATAATTTTATGATACTATGTTTTGATTATTGACACTTTGGTTTTGACATGAGATATTATTATGAATGTTTTTATACTAATGGTTTTATGAAATAACTTAATTAAAACGAAAATTTTTGTGACATCCCCATTTTCACGGCCAGAAAAGACCGATTTGTTTATGTTTTTTTTTAAATAAAATCAGGGTAATCATTTGATTAAAAGAGTTGCGGAATTTCTCCACAAAACAAAATATGATAAGAATTTCTCAAAGCATTTCTTTAAAGATGTAACACCCGGATTCTCAGGTATTAATTACATAAGAATTATTGGATGAATCCCTACTTGACGAGTCGGTCGACCTACTCGTTGAGTAGCAGCAGGGTGGGACTGCGTGTTAAGTGACCTACTCGACGAGTCCACTTTGGGACTCGGCGAGTAGGAGCTGGCAGATGAAACCCTAAATCCCGGGGTTTGCACCCCTATTTAAAGGAGCCTCATCCTCCTTTGGCCTCCTTGCAGTCTTTGAGAACCCTTAAAACCCTAATACGTGTGTGTGTGCCATTGTGTGATTGAAGCTTGAAAAGAGGATTTTGGAGAGAGAAGGCTTAGAGGAGAAGGGTATTGGAGCAAGTGGAGTGTGGAAATCAGCTCTTATCTCAGTCATCATCTTCTGGAGGTAATCAAATCGCCTTTCTTCTTGTGAATCTCTTCCATTGTTGAAGTTTTAGGGTTTTTGGTGAAGTATTAAGTTGAAAGGATGAGCTATGGGCTAGATCTGAGGTTGTAACTTCAGATCTAGACCCTCCTTGGAGGCTAGAATCACAAAGTTGTTGTATTGGTTGTGATTGAGGTCACTCTTAGATTTGAAGCTTCATTAAGAACTTAAAATAGATATTTAGAGCCTCTATAGCCATGCATGCACGTAAAGTTTGCAACTTTACGTGATAAGTATGCCCTAGAAGCTTGGATCTGTGAATTGGGGCCGCTGCATGGCTCAAACCAAGTCTGTATGGAAAAAGAACTGTATGGACTCGGCGAGTCATATGAAGATGGCCGTGAACTCGACGAGTTGAAGAACAACTCGGCGGGTCGGATGAGTTTTCCCTAGATTATGTATGCGTGTGTATCTGTCGAGTTGCGAGGAGGGAACTCGACGTGTTACCTTAAGTTTGATCGAGGATCAAAGGAACTCGACGAGTCACTCCGATTACTCGGCGAGTTGGAATGTACTTCAGGGAACTCGGCGAGTAGCCAAGGGTACTCGGTGAGTTAAGGTTAACATGGACTGTTGACCTTGATTGAGGACTTTGACTTTGACCAGGGGTTGACTAGTGGTTTATGGAGTACCTTGTAAGGTTAAGGACTTATGAGTATGATGTACTATGATGATAGGTGGTGGAACCTGTGTCAAGTGATCCGAGAGTTGGAGTTTACCTTTCCTGTCGACATCTGCAAGGTGAGTTATCCTCACTATATCTATAGGGTCTACGACACAAAGGTCGGCCCTTTAGTTGTTATTGTTATGGTATGTTGCATGTAGTTATGATTTGTTAGTTCGGAATCAAGGTAGACTGTATGTTATGCTTTTATGATCCGTAGGGATTGGTGTGTTAGTGACCTGATAGGTCGGTACTCTAGTTACAGGAGAATTATATGATTATGATTAGTGAGATAGATATGCTTGATGTTTGTATATGCCGGTATATGATAGCTATACGCACATGGTTATTTGCTTGTTGGTTGGGTTGAGGTGGTCCTGCTTTGTGCTGAAGGCCAACATACCTTATGAGCGCTCCGGGGAGATTGTAGGCCCACGTGGCGGACCAGTCATGCCGAAGGCTCGGGATAGATTCAGACAGACTGTAGGCCCGGTAGGGCGGTCCAGTCAGGCCGATGACCCAGTATACATGATGATTGATTGATTATTACTGATATGGTATTGTCAGTGTGGTACTGGTATTTTGGGGGTAGCTCACTAAGCCCTCGGGCTTACAGTTTTCAGTTTATTGTTTCAGGTACTTCAGGAGTTCATGGAAAGGCGAAGGCATGACCGTACCGCTCCTCATCCTTATGTTATGATTTTTGGGACACTCTGATGGAAAATGATTTGAAAATATTTTGTAAACGATGCTTTACGATTTCTATTTATGATTGAAAAAATTTAAATTTGGTGTAAAATTTATGGATGTTAGAAAAGAAATGTATTTCATTAAATAACAAAATCTCGGGATGCCATGTTCCGATACAGACCAAAAGCATAAACAATATAAAATAGACCTTACAATTGTTATTTATAACTACTGATCTATAATCAAAAATCTCTCGTCAAGTCCACCAACTTATACTCTTGTACCATTACCTGTAATGCAAAGAAAACTGAGTGGGTCAGGCTTGGGAGCCTGGTGAGCATATAAAGTTTTCAACCCACAATAATATAATTATTAAATTTAATCATTAAACAATCAACCCAATTACCCATTCCCCATTATCTTCTTTACTCTTAAGGATCTACCCTAAGAATCATCTATCCTTCATTTATTCATTCCTAAGGATTGACCTAAGGAATAGGCACGAAGTCCATTACTGCCCGAGGTTCATACATCAAGCACTAAATCCATAGCGACCAAGGTTCATCTTTACAGTACTAAATCCATAGCTACCAAGGTTCTTCATTAGGCATTAAGACAATAGCTGCCAGGGTTCTTTATTAGGCACTAAGAAAATAGTTGCCAGGGTTCTTTATTAGGCACTAAGATAATAGCTGCCAGGATTCTTCATTATGCACTAAGACAATAGCCGTCATGATTCTTCATTAGGCAGTACGACAATAGCTGCCAGGGTTTTTAGAGTACACCGGTGAACATCAAGTACACAACACCTACAAGTTGCGAGTTTGCTAGTGTTCCACAGGACTGTCTAGAATAGTCCGTGGTTGTCATCCCTACTCTGCTGAATGACGGGGGCCATCGTTTGGGTAAAGGTTTCACTCATTTTTCACCTGTCACCCTCACCTCATGATCTATATCATCTTTCCTCTCATCCTCAAACTAATCTTTCATCACACACCAACTATTTCATCTACCCATGTTCTACCCAACATATTTGTAGATATAAATTACATATATAGTTTAAATCATATACAAACTTGTATAAAATATTCATCCAACATCCATCTCAAATAAACAAACAATATATAAACACATAACACGTATTTCTTAACAAATACTTCATATCTATGTGTTAGAAGAAAGTAACTACACACTCACTTGATAAGACAATTATCAGACAACACCTCATCTCCTAAAACAATTGTTTCAGATGAAACCAGGATGTTTTCTCCAAAATCGAGCATCTCATGTACAGAGTTTCGGCTCGAAAACTCTTTTTCTCGGGATCTTCGGAGCGTCGTGACTTGCTTCGGGGGTCGGGATGATACCGGGGCTTTGGGGGTATAAATTTCCAATTAAAAGAAAGTTTAAGGGAGTGAAAGGAAATAAATGAGCAATCAATTTGGCTGGACTCACATCCTATTTATAGGAGGGGTCAGGCCTCCGAACGGAGCGCTTTCCCTGAATGAACGCAACGTGTTCCTTGGACGAACGCAACACGTTCTACCGTGCGTCATGACTTACGAACTTTGGACTTGACATGCGACGGGATAGGCTCTGGGCTCCAAACACGGGGCGTTCCCCAATTGAACGCAGGGTGTTCCCCCTCGGTGTGCATGCCTCGAACTTCAGAAATTCATATCATTTGCATACGAGCTCCGTTTTTGGCATTATTTATATCCACACGAAGGTGAGATTATGCTCTATAACTCTCGTTTAGGCTCTTTAATTCGGCTAATTTCGACTTTAAATTTTATTATATTATTTTTAGTTGGCCGGGACAGGAAAACTCCGTTAGGAATTCACAACTCCTTCATCTGACGTCCGTTTTCGTCTGTTTTTTTTTACCGTTGGACTACTATCGATGAGATCTTCAATTCTCGTTTAGATTGTTTCGACTAGAAACCACTCGATCTCATATTCGAACTTTGGGCTGCATACCGCTAAGTCGAAACTTCGAAAAATCATAACTTCCTCATACGAAGTCAAATTTAGATGTTCTTTTTATGCACACTTTCGGTTTAACGTATTCTACGACTTTCTTTTAGATCACTAAGGCTAAATATCGCTCTCTCGTAATTTCACTATTTACGTCACGCAGTTTCGTACCGGTTCAGTCACGAAACTTCGACAGGTCATAACTTCTTCGTTATAACTCGGATTTCAGCTTTCTTTATATGCATGGAAACCTTGTGACATATACTAAAACTTGGTTAAGATTATTTATTCTAAACACTCTTCTATAAGAAAAGTCATTTTTGACGCTTATCGTCTCTAAATTGACTAGCCCGGATCTACAAGCGTTACATTTTTGGTCTTGAATTTTGGGATGTTACAGATATTGAACTTAAACATAAGCTATACTTAAAGTAGGGTAAACATCACTCACTTACTGGGAGGTTTGGCTAGGAACCGAGCTCTATGGGGGCAGAACATCCGAGCCGAAAGCTCTTATTCTCGGTGGCAGTCCGGGACTTGCGTCTAACACTTAGGAAGTGCTAGGGAAAGGAAGAGAGGGTTTGGGGGTGTTTAGGAGAGAAAGGTTGGGAGAGGGTGAGAAATGAGGTGATTTGGGGCTCTATTTATAGGTTGGGAAATGGCCCAACTCGGCGAGTTTTGAGCCTCCAACTCTTTGAGTTGAGTGCCATGTGTCACCATCTGGTGCCAAGGCGTGGGGAGGAAGCAATGGTCGGGATTGTGCCACATGTCACTCGCAGATACCTCCAAAAACTAATTATCTTCTAAAATCCGTAACTTTTGCATACGAGCTCCATTTTTATGTTATTTATAACCACGCGTAGGCAACAACATGATATACAACTTTCATTTAGACTTTGTCGGCTAATATTGACTTTGTTTTTAAAGTAATATTTTAACAAACTTAGACAGGTAAAGTCCGTTAAAAATTCATAACTTTGTCATCCGTCGTTCGTTTTTGTCTGTCTTTATATTGTTGAGATCCTATTAACGAGATCTTTAATTCTCGTTTAGATTGTGTCGGCTAAAAATCGACCGATCTAAAATTCGAATTTCGGGTTATGCAATGTTATGTTAAATCTTAGAAAAATCATAACTTCCTCATACGAAGTCAGATTTGGACGTTCTTTTTATGCTTGTTCACAGTTTAACGTAAACTACAATTTTCGTTTAGATCACTAAGGCTAAAAAGTATTTTATCGCAAACTCACTTTTTACGATTCCAGGTGTCGTGTCGGTTTTGCCGTAAAACATCGACGAGTCATAACTTCTTCGTTATAACTCAGATTTCAATGTTTTTTATATGTACGAAACCCTTGTGACATATACTATAACTTTGTTAAGATTATTTATTCTAATCAAAAAGTCATTGTTGACACTTATTATCTCTAAATTGACTAGCTCGAATCTACAGATGTTACAAAATCGAACTCAGAATATTTTCGATTCCTTTAAGCTTTTGGCATTCGATTTTCACAAACAATCATTCGATTCCAAAAACGGTGAATTTCATTTCCATGTTCTTCTAGTCCAAATTGATATCTAAATCAAAACCGATTCTCATAGCCATTCGATTCCCAAGAACTTGATTTTTGATTCCTAGCATTTTTCTAACCCCTTTCAATCCTTCACATATACATTCTTATTCACCGTATCTTCTTCTTCGTTTCCAAAAAAATAAGAACGAATTTTGACTGTTCACTTCGATTTCAAAATAGATCCTCATCTCTCATTCACAATCAAAATCAAATAATAATGTTCTCGTAATGTTCTCCTTACACTCAATGTTAAATTCGAATAGCCCTCAATTCGAATTCAGTCATTCTTTCGATTTTCAATCATTGTGGAATGAACATTCACACATCCAATTTTGATTAAAAAAAATTAACTTTTGCTTTTACATATTGACTTCAGTTTCGTTCCTCATGATGCGAGAGATAAGAGTAATGAAATCGCTCATATGAAATCTCCAATTCGTCTTTAGACAAGCCTCAAACTGAAAATGAGATAATCAGCAACAAGTCAAAATTTGACTTTCTAAACATTTCATTCATCCGATTTCGAACAGTGAAATATACGACTTGGGCTTAAACAAAATGAACAGTGTTTGAATTGAGCTCAAATTGATGGATCGATGAATAGTAGCAAATCAAAATTGAGCTCAAGGTTTATGAATCAACTGAATAGAATAATTGATTTGGCTTGAAATATTAAACGAGAATGAAATTGGTTTCAAATTTTAAGCAAACATGGATCATTCATCTTCGGATCTCCGAAAACAAGGTGTAACGTCTCGATTCTCGAGTATCAATTTATGGTTATAAATTCTTATGATTTGAAGGTCTACTCGACGAGTTGGTTGCCTAACTCGTCGAGTAGCAGCGGGTTGGTCCACGTGTTTAAGTGACCTACTCACCGAGTCCAAGAAGGGACTCGACGAGTAGGATATGGAGGATGAAACCCTAAATTTCAGGGTTTTGCACCCTATTTAAAGGACCATTGGCCTCCTCAGCCTCCCCTTATAGCCTCTTGATAGTCCATAAACCCTAATTCATGTGTGTGCATCATTCTTGTGTGTTTTAAGCTTTGGAAGGAGGATCTTTGTAAGGAGAGCTTGGAGAGCAAGTGGATAGAAGCAAGGAACATGTGGGGATCTGATATCTACTTCAGTTGGCATCTTTTGGAAGGTATCAAGTCGTTACCTTGACCTCATTTCATTGTAGATCTCATTTGGTTAACGATTTGGGCTTTTCTAGCATATTATGAAGCTATTCTTGGGCATGAGCTTAGATATGAAGTTGTAACTTCAGATCTGAACTCTCTTGGGTCTCTAAGTCCATAAAGCTATCAGCTTTGGCAAGTATGAACCCCTCCTTAAGTGTAAAACTCCATTGCAAGCTTAGTTTTGACATTATAAGACTTTAGAGTCTTGCATGCACGTAAAGTTTGCAATTTTACGTGATAAACATGCCTTGGGAAGCTGGATCTACAATATGGAACCTTAGATGGCTTAAAAAGCATCTGAATGGAAAATGAACCGAAAGGACTTGGCGAGTTGTGTGGTCAACTCGGTGAGTCCAATGAAGACTGTGGTGGACTTGGTGAGTCAGTGGGGTGACTCGGTGAGTCAGTTAGGGTTTTCTCGGTTGTTGGCACACATGAACTTGGCGAGTTGCAAGGGAAACTCGACGAGTTGGCCAAGAGTTTTCAGCCACACACATTAGGAAATCGATAAGTCACTCAGTGACTCGGCTAGTTGAAGAGTTATTCAAGGAACTCAAAGAGTGGATAGTTGTACTCGACGAGTTGAGGTCAACATGGACTGTTGACCTTGATCATTGACTTGGGCTTTGACCAAGGGTTGACTAGTTGACTTCTGGGGGCATTTTGGGAAATTAGAAATGTATGGATATGGTTTTATGGTGAATATAGGTGGTGGAGTTGTGACAGTGATCCGAGAGTTGAGCTTATCACTTCAGCATGTCAGTTGTGAGGTGAGTTATCCTCACTATATCAACAGGGTCTAAGGCACGAAGGACGGCCCTTCATTGGATTTGTATCTGGGTATTTGCTTGATATGTTTATTGATCTGCTAGATCTGTATCCTGGTAGATAGGACGGTATTATATTAGTGGCCTGGTTTAGGTCGGTATCTTGGTATATAGGATGATGCTATGTTAGTGACCAGTTAGGTCAGTATACTGGTTATAGGATGGTTGCTTTGTTAGTGATCTGTTAGAACGGTATACTAGAGGGTAGGATAATACTATATGGTATGTGGTATGACCTGTTAGACCGGTATCCTAGAGGGTAGGATAATATTATATGATATGTGGTATGATCTGTTAGATCGTGTGACATCCCCAAAATCTCGGCCAGAACAGACCGTTTTTCATTTATGCTTTTTAAAATATTTTCAGAGTAAATCCTTTTGATTTGAAAGAGTTGTGGAATTTGTTCCCAAAAACAAAAGATGATAAAACAATGTTTACCATAGCATTTCATAAAAGATATGTATTTTTCATTATATAATCAAAACTCGGGGTGTCATGTTCCGATACAGACCAATAAGCATAAACGATAACATTACAAGTCATTAAACAAATATATACATATACAAACTTCTAAACAAAACACTTGATGGTTCATCCATCTCATGCCCTCGCGCCACTTCCTGTAATACAAAGAAACTGAGTGGGTCAGGCTTGGGAGCCTGGTGAGCATATAGGGTTTTCAACCCACAATAATCATATTTAATTTTCACCAACCAACAATAACCCAATTACCCATTCCCATTATTCTCGCTTTATGTCCCTAAAACAACTAACACAAGGGACCTAGTCTAAGAATATATCATCGGGGCGACAACACATGCTTCGGGGGTACCTCAGCAATATAAGTCAAATAAGGCAACCATGAGGGGGATGGAGTACAACAAATGAACACCCAAGTTCATTAACACCTACAGGTGGCGAACCTGCTAATGTTTCCACAAGACTGTCTAGAATAGCCAGTGGTCGTCATCTAAACTCTGCTAGATGACTAAATCAAACAACGAGGCCTCTCATCTGTTTATTACACACCAACTATCTACCCATGTTCTACCCAACATATTAGTAGATAAAATATACATTTTTATACATAGTTTTGAAAACCTGTATAGCATGCTTTAATCAACACATAATCCACATAACAGATGAGGCACACACACACATTCACATATATAACAACAAATTATATACACATAGCACATATTTTATATATAATACTTTATAATAATGTGTTGGAAGAAGGTAACTACACACTCACACCTATAAACGACAATATATTTAATACACTCGAACCAAACTTGTATTATTATCGTGTTTATGAAAGGTAGTATACACTCACTTGATCAGAAGATGATCCGACAGCACTACGGCTTATAGAAGCAGCGTCTCTCCGTAGATCTGGAAGATCTTCACAAAAACCGGGCTCCTCGCGGGCAGGGCTTCGGCTCGGGAATAACGCTCTTCGGGATTCTCGGGGCTTCGGATCTCGCTTCGGGGCTCGGGAATAATACCGGGGCTTCGGGGTACAATCGGCACGCAAAACGAGACAAAGGACTAGAGAGAAGGAAGAATTTTTGAATGAGAAATGAGCTGCCTTCGGATCCCCTTTTATAGTGCTGGACCCTCGCACGTACGCGGGGCGTACGCCTCGGGGGTCGTCAGCGCTTACGTCATCGGCCCTCATACGTCATTGCATACGACTTCGGAATACTCGAGTGCCCTTCGTTGTACGCGGGGCATACAGCAATACGCGGCGCGTACTTCGGATAGACCGCCTAACCCTTCTTCGGATAATATCGGAGGATAAATAAAAATAAATATTAAATATTTATTATACTTCAAAAATTCATATCTCTTTCATACGAACTCCGTTTTCGACGTTCTTTATATCCATGCGAAGGTGAGACTACGCTCTACAACTTTCGTTTAGACTCCGTCGGCTCATTTTGACTTTTATTTTTATTAATTATTTTTAGGAGGCTCGGACAGGAAAACTTCGTTATAAAATCATAACTTCTTCGTCCGACGTTCGTTCTCGCCTATCTTTTCATCGTTTCGCTACTAACAACGAGATCTTCGATTTTCATTTAGATTGTTTCGGCTAAAAACCGCTCGATCTCAAATCGAGTATTTCGGGCTGCACACCGCTAAGCCGAAACTTCGATAAATCATAACTTCCTCATACGAAGTCAGATTTGGGCGTTCTATATATATTCGGAAACCTCGTTTCAACTACTACAACATTATTCAAAGATATTAAGTTTATTTTACACTTTAATTTTGTAACAGCCCAAAATCTCAAGTATTGTTAAATTGCATTTTGGGGTGTTTTAAAGGGGAGACTCGGCGAGTTGGAGCTAGACTCGCCGAGTAGGGTCGCAGATTTGGTCGCGGGTTCGCGACTGGACTCGACGAGTCCAGGTATGGACTCGGCGAGTCGACGCTGTTCAGCAGAAACCCTAGCCGTTTCGTATTGGGTCGTATTTAAGGGTTGTATGTCGTCATTTCACGTCTTTTGGCCGATTGTGGAGAACCCTAGACGACTGTGGCATTTGGAGCAAAACTTGAAGGCCATTATTGACTTTGAAGGAATTGTGGTGCAAGAAGAGGAAGGATTTTGGCCAAAGGAAGAGCAAGGGGGTCGAGTTCTGAGGTTTGGGGTCACAGAGAGTATGTTTTCAGGTAAGGTTTCGGATCATTCCTGTTATTTTGATGTGTACACGAATTTAGGGTTTATGAAACCCATTTGGAGATTTGATGGAGTACTATGTTGTTATACAAAAGTTTATACCCTAGTAATAGGATGATTAGAGGTCCAGAAGTCCCATGAGTGTGTATCTCGGGAAAAACGTATCTCAGGAAGCAGTTGGATCGACTGCATGGCGTGGACTCGCCGAGTCGGATGATCAGACTCGGCGAGTAGCTTGAAGATTCACTGGGACTCGCCGAGTTGTTCTTCAGACTCGGCGAGTGGAGTCGGGGTGGCCCCGCGATTCTTCCAGGAGTGACTCGTCGAGTCAAAGAGGATACTCGACGAGTAGAAGGGGAATCTTAGAGGATTGAAGGACGACCAGACTCGCCGAGTCGCCAGGGAACTCGCCGAGTCCAGTCGAGTTGACAATGGACTGTTGACCAGAGTTGACTGGTGTGATTTCTTAGGGTCAGTTTACGTGGAAGATAGAAGTATTAAAAGAGATATATGATGTTACAGGGAGCTTGTAGCTCGGAGGATCAAGTGTAAGGAATTTCAGGAGTTGCTATCTTCCAGTGATCGCGAGGTGAGTCTTCTCACTATACTGTACCCGGAAGGGTTTGATTGTGTGACCGGAAGGTCGAGAATGTTATGTGGATCGAAAGATCCGGGCCGGAAGGCAATGTTATGTGGATCGAAAGATCCGGGCCGGAAGGCAATGTTATGTGGATCGAAAGATCCGGGCCGGAAGGCAATGTTATGTGGACCGAAAGGTCCGGGCCGGAGGGCGTATGTGCGTAAGGTATATTGGGGAACTCACTAAGCTTCGTGCTTACGTTGTTTATGTTATGTTGTTTCAGGTTCTTACAGTAACACGGGATGGCAACGGTTCGATTGTACACACCGAAGAAAGAGTTGTGGTTTGGAGGATCCTGGTCTTCTATTCTAATGAAAATGAAACTATGTTTTGTAATTCGAATGTGAATAAGATTTTAAACAAGTGTTTTAACATTAAATTGATTATTTAAATGAAAATTTTGTTTTTGGAATTCACGGTGTTACAAATTTTGACGCTTATTTTTATTCTTAATTAATCAAACCACATAATTAAGCAATTAAGCACAAAACACACAATACTTAAATAATACAATCATATTATTTCAAAACGGGTTACAGAGGTTAACCTAGACTATTACATTGCTAAAAATGGCAATCCCGGAAACACAATCGTTACAATTCTCTCCACCTTAGAATGATTCCGTCCCCGGAATCACACATCAACAAACAAATGCGGATAGCGACTCAACATGTCACTCTCCGTCTCCCAGGTGAGATTCAGCCCATTCGTGTGTTTCCATCAGACAAGCACTAACCCAACCATTTTGCGTCGCAACTTCGTAGTCTTTCGGTCAACAATTGCCTCTGGTTCTTCAATCAACCTTTTCTTCTCATCAATTCTCAATTCAGAAATTGGAATTATATCGGGAACTTCTCCCGTGAACTTCCTCAAATAACACACATGAAAAGTGTTGTGAATTCCATTCAGTTCTTCGGGTAATTCGAGCTTGTAAGCTTGGTTCCCAATCCTCTGAAGAACTTTAAACGGTCCAATAAACCTTGGACTCAACTTTCCCCTTTTTCCAAATCTTATAAGTCCCTTCCACGGCGAGACTTTAAGCAAAACCAAATCTCCAATCTCAAAAGTCATCGGTCTTCGCTTCTTGTCAGCATAGCTCTTTTGACGATCTTGAGCTGCTAACATTCTTTCTCTATTTATTTTCAACTTTTCAGCAGTTTGATGAACCATCTCTGGTCCCATAAACTGTTTTTCCCCAGCCTCAAGCCAACAAGACGGCGTACGACACTTCTGTCCATACAAAGATTGATAAGGTGCCATCTTAATGCTCGAGTGAAAACTATTATTGTAGGAAAATTCTACCAAAGGTAAGTGTTCATCCCAATTACCTAGGAATTCCAAGGTACATGCTCTCAGCATATCTTCAAGTGTTTGTATCGTTCTTTCACTCTGACCATCAGTCTGCGGATGGTAAGCTGTGCTTAAACATAACTTGGTACCCATTTCCTCTTGTAGACTTTTCCAAAACCTCGAGGTGAAACGGCTATCACGATCCGATACAATCGTTAACGGAACACCGTGAAGCCTCACAATTTCCCTCACGTAAGAATTCGCAAGCTTTTCCATAGACCATTTCTCCTTGGCTGCTATGAAATGCGCACTCTTAGTGAATCGATCAAGGACCACCCAAATCATGTCATGCCCATTCTTTGTTCTGGGCAGTTTAGTGACAAAATCCATAGCAATGTCTTCCCACTTACCCATAGGCACAGGCAATGGTTCTAAACTCCCATAAGGTTTCTGATGTTGTGTCTTGACTCTCGCACAAGTCACACACTCAGCCACATACTTTGCAACATCAAGCTTCATCGTCGGCCACCAGTAGTAGGGTTTCAGGTCCGTATACATTTTAGTGCTACCAGGATGAATCGAGTACATGGTCTTGTGAGCCTCTTCCATCAGAAGATCCCTAATTCCTCCTGACTTAGGTACCCAAATACGATCTTGGAATACCTTCAGTCCATGACCGTTTGTACCAAAAACCAACGTTTTACCCAAACGTTCCTCCTTTCGGTCATTTTTCTCAGAAGCTTCCTCTTGAGCTTTCTTTATACTTTCCACAATGGTCGAGACAACTTCATTCTCAACGCTCTTGGCCTTCTCCTTTCAAGATTGACTTTCCGACTGAGAGCAGCAACAACAACATTAGCTTTACCGGGGTGGTAAAGTATCTCGCAGTCGTAGTCCTTGAGTAATTCTAGCCAGCATCGTTGCCTCATATTCAATTCCTTCTGATTAAAGAGATATTGGAGACTCTTATGATCAGTGAAAAGTTTGCACTTCGTGCCATAGAGGTAATGCCTCCATATTTTCAGAGCGAAAACTACCGCTGCCAACTCCAAATCATGAGTCGGGTAATTCTTTTCATGCTCTTTCAGCTGTCGAGACGCATATGCTATCACCTTTTCTCTTTGGGTCAAAACACAACCCAATCCAACCCCAGACGCATCGCTATAAACAGCGAAGTCTTCAACTCCATCGGGTAAAGAAAGTATCGGTGCCTCGCATAGCTTCTTCTTTAACTTCTCGAATGCTTCTTTATGCTTATCACTCCAAGCATAAGTAGCTCCTTTGTGGGTCAAAGCTGTTAATAGACTAGCGATCGAAGAAAAGCCTTGGATAAACCTGCGGTAATATCCGGCTAATCCTAAAAAGCTTCGAATCTCCATGGGACTTTTCGGTTGTTCCCACTTCATCACAGCTTCAATCTTAGCTGGATCAACCATTATCCCTTCTTGGTTGACCACGTGACCCAAGAATTGGACTTCACGAATCCAAAAATCACATTTAGAGAACTTCGCATACAGCTTCTCCTGCTTCAAAACTTCTAACACTTCTCGCAAGTGTCTGCCATGCTCCTCCTGGCTTTTCGAGTAAATCAGAATGTCGTCTATGAACACTATCACAGATTTATCAAGGAACGGATTACAAACCCTATTCATCAAATCCATGAACGCTGCCAGAGCATTGGTTAGTCCAAACGACATAACCAAGAACTCGTAGTGTCCATATCTAGTTCTGAATGCTGTTTTCTCGATATCTTGATCTCTTACTTTCAGCTGATGATATCCTGACCTTAGATCGATCTTCGAGAAATAGCTCGAACCTTGCAATTGATCAAACAGGTCGTCAATCCTCGGCAACGAATATCTATTCTTTATTGTTGCCTTATTCAGCTCTCTGTAATCGATGCACATTCTCATACTTCCATATTTCTTCTTCACGAACAACACCGGAGCTCCCCAGGGCGATGAACTAGGTCTAATGAAACCTTTGTCCAATAATTCCTGAAGTTGCATCATCAGCTCCTTCATCTCCGTCGGTGCTAATCGATAAGGTGCTTGTGCTATTGGCGTGGTTCCTGGTAACAAGTCTATTCTAAACTCCACTTGTCTATCAGGTGGTAATCCAGGAAGATCTTCGAGAAATACTTCCGGACAATCACACACCACTGGAATACTCTGCATCACCTTCTTTTCCTTCTTAGCATCAATCACGAATGCTAAATATGATGTACATCCCTTGGTCAAACACTTCCTGACTTTCATTAGGGAAATGATTCCAGAATTCACTCTGCGTTTGTCCCCATACACCATAAACGAATCTTTACCAGGCGGGTTTACTTTAATTATCTTCTTCTTGCATAAAATTTCGGCATCATTGGTGCTAAGCCAATCCATTCCCAAAACGATGTCGAAACCATTAAGATCGATGGGCAATAATTTCTCGTGAAACTTATTTCCATTAAGGTCGATTAAGATGTCTTTCATACGATGGCTAACAGGTACAAAATTGCCACTAGCGACTTCGACTAATAAAGCATCATCTAGTCTATCAACACGCAAAGCTAGCTTTCTACCAAACTCATGCGAAATAAAGGAGTAGTTGGCTCCAGAATCAAACAAAATTTGAGCAGGTAATTCATTTACGAGATAGGTACCTGAAGCGACATCAGCTTCATCTTTCGTAGCTTCGAGTGTCATCTGGAAGGCTCTCGCCTTCGGCTTTGGTGGAATGTTGGGCCTACCTGCCTCCTTCTTCTTCGGACAGTCTTTCAAAATATGCCCCTCTTCATTGCAACCAAAACACATCCTTTTGTTGTTCGGACATTCATTGGCAAAATGTCCAACCTTTCCACACTTGTAGCAGGTTACATCCTTGCTACATTTCCCAAAGTGCTTTTTCTTACACTTATCACACCACTTCACTTCGCCTCCTTTTCCTCCAAACTTTTTCGAATCAGATTTCGAAAATTTGCTTTTCTTACCGGAACCAGATGTTCCCTCAAACTTTCTTTTCTCACCAACCTCAACCTTGTCGGTGGTTCTCCCCTTAATCATGTTCTCAACAGACTTGGCAGCCCAGATAGCTGGCTCTAGAGTAAGTGCCTGACGTACTTGCACCTCGTACTCCCATGGGAGTCCCTTCGCATACCGATCCACCTTTGTCAACTCGTCTGGAACGATACGCAAGGCAAACTCCATCTTATCGGTGAAGCTATTGGTGTATTCATCAACTGACATGCTGCCTTTCGTCAATGTCAGGAACTTGTTCTCCAACTCCAACAAATTTTGAGCCGAACAGAACTTGCGCTTGAACTGCACCAAGAACTCTGCCCATGACAATTGCAGTGGCTCATTAGGGCTCAACGTCTTCCCTAGAGTGTTCCACCAACGAACGGCTCCACCTCGGAATTGTCGCACGACATAGATAGTCTGCAACTTGCCTCTGCAGCCACATGTCATAAAGGCTAACTCCATTTCGGAGATCCAATCCATAACTCCAATCGGATCCTCCTTTCCATTGAAGGTCGATGGTTTTCAAGTTAGAAAGTCCTTGTACTTGCATCCCATTCCATCATTCCTTCCATCATGGTTATCTTGCCTAACTATCGGTGGGTTGGCTTGACCAATAGACCCACTGAAGTTTCCACCTTCCGAGTGCCCTTCATTTAATTCAGGCTCCTCCACACGAATTGACAGTTCTTCACGATGCTGCTGAAGCAACCGTCTAGTTTCATCCATCTGACGATCCAACATCGTCTGAATCATCATTTGCACACCAGCCATGGTTATTGGCTCAGGTGCTGCTGCTACGACAGGTACTTGTTCAATCACTGGTGGTTGATTCCTGTTTTCGTCAGCATTTCCAACTCCACTTCTTGTTCTCACCATTTTGATCTACACACCGAATAAGGTTAAATTAGATCCTCAATCATGGTAGATATTTAAATCTTCCTTATCACACCGAAACGTTTACATGCTAGTTCTAATACCGTAGACGCACGCTTAGAATCCTACACACATAAGGTTTCTAGATCCGGTCGGCAACAAACCATAAATCCGAACAAATAATATCATATATGGCAACATATAACATTTAACACATAAAGCATTTTAGGCAACTTTCCTAAAATAAGCAGTGCTTGTGTCTAAAACACAACAGACACACATCTCAAAATTCCACTTAGCATTCTAAGTTTAAGTCTAGAAATCCTACAAATTCCTAGTTCGCTTAAACTAATGCTCTGATACCAACTATGACATCCCCAAAATCTCGGCCAGAAAAGACCGTTTTTCATTTATGCTTTTTAAAATATTTTCAGAGTAAATCCTTATGATTTGAAAGAGTTACGAAGTTTGTTCCCAAAAACAAAACATGATAAAACAATGTTTACCAAAGCATTTCATAAAAGAAATGTATTTTTCATTATATAATCAAAACTCGGGGTGTCATGTTCCGATACAGACCAATAAGCATAAACGATAACATTACAAGTCATTAAACAAATATATACATATACATACTTCTAAACAAAACAACTGATGGTTCATCCATCTCATGCCCTCGCGCCACTTCCTGTAATACAAAGAAACTGAGTGGGTCAGGCTTGGGAGCCTGGTGAGCATATAGGGTTTTCAACCCACAATAATCATATTTAATTTTCACCTACCAACAATAACTCAATTACCCATTCCCATTATTCTCACTTTATGTCCCTAAAACAACTAACACAAGGGACCTAGTCTTAGAATATATCATCGGGGCGACAACACATGCTTCGGGTGTACCTCAGCAATATAAGTCAAATAAGGCAACCATGAGGGGGATGGAGTACAACAAATGAACACCCAAGTTCATTAACACCTACAGGTGGCGAACCTGCTAATGTTTCCACAAGACTGTCTAGAATAGCCAGTGGTCGTCATCTAAACTCTGCTAGATGACTAAATCAAACAACAACGAGGCCTCTCATCTGTTTATTACACACCAACTATCTACCCATGTTCTACCCAACATATTAGTAGATAAAATATACATTTTTATACATAGTTTTGAAAACCTGTATAGCATGCTTTAATCAACACATAATCCACATAACAGATGAGGCACACACACACATTCACACATATAACAACAAATTATATACACATAGCACGTATTTTATATATAATACTTTATAATAATGTGTTGGAAGAAGGTAACTACACACTCACACCTATAAACGACAATATATTTAATACACTCGAACCACACTTGTATTATTATCGTGTTTATGAAAGGTAGTATACACTCACTTGATCAGAAGATGATCCGACAGCACTACGGCTTATAGAAGCAGCGTCTCTCCGTAGATCTGGAAGATCTTCACAAAAACCGGGCTCCTCGCGGGCAGGGCTTTGGCTCGGGAATAACGCTCTTCGGGATTCTCGGGGCTTCAGATCTCGCTTCGGGGCTCGGGAATAATACCGGGGCTTCGGGGTACAATCGGCACGCAAAACGAGGCAAAGGACTAGAGAGAAGGAAGAATTTTTGAATGAGAAATAAGCTGCCTTCGGATCCCCTTTTATAGTGCTGGACCCTCGCACGTACGCGGGGCGTATGCCTCGGGGGTCGTCAGCGCTTACGTCATCAGCCCTCATACGTCATTGCATACGACTTCGGAATACTCGAGTGCCCTTCGCTGTACGCGGGGCGTACAGCAGTACGCGGCGCGTACTTCGGATAGACCGCCTAACCCTTCTTCGGATAATATCGGAGGATAAATAAAAATAAATATTAAATATTTATTAAACTTCAAAAATTCATATCTCTTTCATACAAACTCCGTTTTCGACGTTCTTTATATCCACGCGAAGGTGAGACTACGCTCTACAACTTTCGTTTAGACTCCGTCGGCTCATTTTGACTTTTATTTTTATTAATTATTTTTAGGAGGCTCGGACAGGAAAACTTCGTTATAAAATCATAACTTCTTCGTCCGACGTTCGTTCTCGTCTATCTTTTCATCGTTTCGCTACTAACAACGAGATCTTCGATTCTCATTTAGATTGTTTCGGCTAAAAACCGCTCGATCTCAAATCGAGTATTTCGGGCTGCACATCGCTAAGCCGAAACTTCGATAAATCATAACTTCCTCATACGAAGTCAGATTTGGGCGTTCTATATATATTCGGAAACCTCGTTTCAACTACTACAACATTATTCAAAGATATTAAGTTTATTTTACACTTTAATTTTGACGCTTATTTTTATTCTTAATTAATCAAACCACATAATTAAGCAATTAAGCACAAAACACACAATACTTAAATAATACAATCATATTATTTCAAAACGGGTTACAGAGGTTAACCTAGACTATTACATTGCTAAAAATGGCAAGCCCGAAAACACAGGCGTTCTTTATATCCACGCAGATCTCTCTCTCTCTCTCTCTCTCTCTTTATATATATATATATATATATATATATATATATATATATATATATATATATATATATATATATAGATGCTCGTTTAGGCTCGATTAGGCTCGCGAGCCCACTAAATTGTTCATGAGCCGAACTAAAGCTTCATTTTAAGGCTCGAATCGAGCTCGAGCTCGAGCTCGAGCTTCTTCAAATTAAACGAGCCGAGCTCGAGCTTCCTCAAATTAAACGAGCCGAACTCGAGCTTGGTCAGGCTCGAGCTCGGCTCGGTTCGTTTACACCCCTATTCAAGATCATCGTTATATTATTAGACACTTTCATTAAAAGAAGATATGCCTTTTCATTAGGTATCTATTTAAATTAAACGTATTTTCTTTCAAACTTTTTAAGATCCATTTAAACACATATGATAAAAATAAAAAAGTGATTCCAAATTCAACCATAAAATATGACTTTAGTTAAATAAAACAAAATAAAAACAAAATTATAATATACACATATTTTGTTAAGTCGATTTTTCTCTTCCACCCTTTGAAGTGATAACATATAACCAGCGTCAATTCCAAGTACGCCGGCAAAACAATCGGATAACGGAGATGGTGGAATCAGTATCACCGCCTTCCGCCACCGATTCTCTTCAACCACAAACCTCCGCTTCCCACCGGTTCTTGCAGCGACCACCAATCAGATTCACAACCGAATTCGATAGCGACACATCTCTTTTCTTCAACAAGCTATCCTGCAAGCTGTTCGACAATCTTGCCAAATTCAAACTCTGCTTCCAAAACAACAACAAAGGACATGTCTCTAACCCTCAGTTAACCTTCACCACTAAACACCTAACCTGTCAGTACGACCTCGAAGAACACAATGCTCTTCTCAACAGCTCTCTCGAGATTGCGCCTGGTTTACAGCTCACTGCTGTTCACGATGTTAAGGTACTTCCTTCGTCCCTAAATCTTATCATTCAAGATCTTATTCAGTTATTCACTTATTCTTCCCTAAATACATATCTGATATGTTGATTTCATTTCCCCCTTTTGTATATGTCATCTTCAAGCGATTGTTAATGTTATGTACTGATTCAGGCGCAAGTAGGACAAATGACAATGGTTGCTGATCTTGCTCCTTCTTACACACTCCAATTGACTTCTCCTCTTCCATCTGCTGGTTTGGTGAGTGTGTATCCATCATGCCCTACTTTTATCCAGCAAACCCTAGGTTGTTGATCTTATAGATCTCTGTTTGAAATTTCAACCCTAAATTCCCCCCCTTTTGCATCATTCTACTGATCTTCTTTTACTTTCTTTATGTTCAGCCAAAAGCAACTTTAAGATTTCCCTATGGTGAAGTGTCATTAGAAGAGAACGAGGATCATGAAGAGGAGGATGCAGCTCCAAAGTTGTCAGTTAGTGGAATTTTCAAAGGTCAAGTTCTTAATGGCATCTGCAATGCTCAATATGGAGATGATAATTTGAATCTCAGATACTCCTACAAGGTGTTCATCTTGTTTTTTCATCTTTTCTTAACCCTAATGATACACAAAATCAAGTTGATAATTTTATGAGTTCTTTTATTATAGGATGAAGAAACAACATTCATCCCAAGCATTTCTCTCCCTTCAAATGCATTATCCTTCTCCTTCAAGCGTCGTTTTACTCCTTCTGATAAGTTAAGGTGAGCCAAAAAATACTTAATTTTACAAAAAAAAAAAAGATTTACTTGTTAAGTTGTTAGTTTTTAAAGATTTGTATATATTTTCAGCTACTTATATAACTTTGATACGAATTACTGGAGTGCTGTTTATAAACACACGGTTGGAAAGGAGTATAAAGTCAAAGCTGGTTATGACTCAGAAGTGCGATTAGGTTGGGCATCTTTGTGGGTAAGCAAAAATACTTAATTTAATTCATCATTATCTTTTTATTTATTTATTTTTTAATTAATTATTGTGATAATGTTTGTAGGTTGGTGATGAAGATGGGAAAGCAAAAACAGCACCAATGAAGATGAAGGTGCAGATGATGCTGCAAGTGCCACAAGATGATGTGAAGTCATCAGCATTGATGTTTCGTGTGAAGAAGAGGTGGGACATTTGAATGAAATTTCATGTGTTGTTTGTTTGTATTTTTGTTTAGATATGTTTAAAGGAAATTTCAAAGCTAGCGAAATGTACTTTTTTTTTTTTTTTTTTTTTTTTGTTGATACATTTGTTTAAATGGAACAGAAATGAAACTTGAGTAGATAAAAAACTTATAAAAAATGTTTGAGTAGATAAAAAACTATTAAGTTACATTTTTTTAAAACTATTCAGCTCAAATTTCGAGCTTAAACATTTGGTGTTCGAATCATATTTAGGGTATCTATGATATATTTGGCAAACAACTTCAATAAGTAGTTAAAATAAGCAAATAGGATTAGGATCTACCCAAGATGTGGATTGAATCCGAGTTTTTTGCCCCATTGTTGTTTCTCATTGTTTTCATCATCAAATTTGCTAGTTACATAATTTTCAAACTAGTTATATTTGGCTTTTGTAAATTTAGATGTTTTGAATACACACTTAATTTGACAAGATACTTAAATATAATCGGTAGGAATACATAACGACATTAATTACTATTTTTTTTGGTACTCTAGAAACTAGTAAGGGAATTTTGCTTATTCTTTCATCATTCGAGGCTTATTTTTTATGAAGTTTATTTGGATATAAAAGAAAAATGGTGTACAAATGTTAGCTTGCCATGTGGATTGGGTCATGCAGTTTTTCATTGCCAAATAATCCATTTGGCAATGGATTGTTCTTTTTTTTTTTTAGAATTCTTTATTTGTTTGATCTTGTTGAAGAAGATCATTTCTCTTTTCTTTGATAAGTCAACTGAAAAATTCTATCCCATAAGCAATCATCCAAACTCGAAGTCAAACCCCTGAAAATAGTTTAAAAATATTTCAAAATGAATAATTTCAATAGTTCAAGAATTCAAAAAGTCAATGGTTCAACTCGAAGTCAAACCCCGAAAATAGTTTCGAAATATTTCAAGATCAATAATTTCAATTATGGTGAGCAAAAACCGAACCGCAAATCCAAAAAACCGAAAAACCGAAACCAAAATGAAAACCTATGGTGCGGTTTTTAGTTTTGTAAAAACTGAAAATATTCGGTGCAGTGCGGTTTCTAGTTTTGCAAAAATCGTAAAAAACCGAACCGCACCGAATATATATATATATATATATATATATATATATATATATATATATATATATATATATATATATATATATATATATATATATATATATATATATATATATATATAAAGTGTTGATATTTGTAAGAACGAAGAACTTATGACAATTAAAATTTATATAAATATAAATATTTATCTTATCAAAGAATGATTGTATATTTTTAAGCATACATATAATGATATTTACAAGAACAAATAATGTTGGAGTATTTTTTTAACATTTTAATATTAAGAGTACTAGAAACCGCATAAAAACCAAACGGTGCGGTTTCTAAACTTCAAAAAACAGAAGTTGCGGTTTTCGGTTCGGTTTTGACTAAAAACCGCACCGAACCACACCATGCTCACCCCTAATTTCAATAGTTCAAAGAATTCAAAAATTCAATAGTTCAATAAAGGGAAATAGTTCAAAGTTAAAATAAGTGATCAATAACCATTACAGAGAAATAATTCAACACTTTAAAAATAAAAAAAATGCGTATGTTTGTATTCCAACACCAAGTAAATCTTAAGGTCCTAACTGATAATGACAGTTAATATTAGGGCTCATGCATGACAACCAATCTAAACATATATTTTCTATGATCGTTACAAAGTTAGGGATCATTTATAATTAGCACAAGGCACCTTATACACTTTCCATGCACATTCCAATTCCAAGCTAGTTGTGACAATCACACAAGTACCACACAAGGGGTAGCTAACTCTATTGTGCAAGTGGGGATTATCTAGAAAAACATACTCCAAAAAATTGGCCCACAATGGATATCCATGAGTGTCACACCAAGTGTTAACCCATCTTATACAAATGTACAAGCAAGATCAAATACGTAGTTTTGCTAAATGAAATAAATAGATTTCATGAAATTCACATTACACATAAGAAGTATAACATATGAATAATCAATTAACATCAGTAAATAGCTCTACAAACATATACTCTTGGTATTAGTCACATTATATGGATGTTGCTAACAAAATTCAACTCTAGTGATGTTTGAATGTGAATAGTTCACCATTATATATTATTATTATTATTATTATTATTATTATTATTATTATTATTATTATTATTATTATTATTATTATTTAAATGAGCCTCTATACAATATGATTATACTTATCATTTTACCATTATATTAAGATCTTAATGACATAGAGCATTTGAAATCTTATGTTATCACCTATATGTATTCCTTAAGTCATTAGAAGAATGATGAAAGTAGTTTGACGTTAAACATATCAACAAAACAAAAGTTACAATATTTTCGATTTTCGACCAGCCAACTGCATGACCCAACTTTTTATTCTTTGCAAATAGCAGGATCGTGTAATGCCCATATCACCTTATTCATGCCTTTTGTTTAATTGGGGAATTGTATTTGGTTCGGTTGACCCCACTCCTTCATTAAGCACTTCCAATGACCTCTATAGATGTAATAATATTTAGCAACTTATTTGAATACATTAATACATCTTAATTCATTCACAACTTAATGATGTAAATGAATTAATGCTTTAAAAGTTTAGCTAAGCATGTTACAAAACATCTTCTATTGGTGATTTTATATCATCAATATTATTTAAGTGTAATATGATTAAATTTATTGACCAAAAGTGATCTTGTGAATATTGAGCAAGTTAGGATGGTGTAGGAGTGCACACTTGTTCGAGTTTTTCAAGATTCAAAGTACATTGTTATTTAGGGGCGAAGCCCCTAAATGAACGGGGGTCCGGGGGCAGCGGCCCTAGGAGCGGGGTCCTAGGGGCGGCAGCCCCTGGCGGGGTCCAAGGGGTAGAGCCCCTGGCTGAGATATATTAAAAAATGCATTAAAAATCCAATTTTAGAAAGTTGACCCTTTTTTTCCTGAGATCCGTTTAATGACATGTTTGGTAATTTTATGACAGTTTGTAACTGTCTATTGACAGTTTTCAGACAGGAATGATATATCTGTTTTTTGGTCATTTTTCTAGTACATTTTGAAGAACATTTTCACATACATTCTCAGATTTCATTCTTTGAATTTCATCCAATTGACTGTTCCATCTGTACCATCGAAATACTTCAATTTGATAGTGAATCACGACTTTCAGAGAATCCAAGCAATCTATTCGTCCCCTAGTTTCTAACATCTTCCAAATTAAACAACAAGCTTCAAATAACCTACTATATTCATCTATGATTATTCTTATTGGCTTAATAGGATCAAATGATATCCAAAAACATGTCATTCGTATCAAATATTATCCAGCTTCATTATCAAATAAGTGATTCACAAGATAACTATGGAGTTCATCAGATTTAAGCACAAACACAACATCATGAGTTAATATGTTCCACTTAACCTCTTAATTATTCCAAATGCATTTAGATCTTCAAATATTGATCCCATTTGTGAATTTCAAAATGATTTGTGATATTGAGTTTTTTTCCCGATTAGAACATTTAGTTCAAAGTAAAACTATATTTAAAATCAAAAAATGAACTCATCATCTCCATATAAGCTTGGAATAACCATAATGATTAAACCGAAGTTACATGTCTACTTATTTAACTTATAAATCATCATTAGAGAAGAATGAAAATCATCTAATAAGCTAAATTTACCTTCAAATAAATAATCTAGAGTATTAAATCATAATATAAGCAATATAGAGTTCATAAACCCAAAAATAGATAAGTGGAGTTCAAATCAAGCATTGAAAAAGTAGGAGTTCATATTAATGATATAATGATTAAAACTATGTTAGATCCTCATTCAAAACCTCCAAAGGATCAAGAATTTTGGATTGGGGAAATCCTCAAAACCTAGCTATAATTTAGAAGAAGAACAACTAGATTTCATAACTTTAATAACTTTTAAGGTGGGTGTTCATTGGCAATAAAATGAGATTAAGAAGGCTGTCAAGTAGGATTGGGAGCTGTAAGAACATAGAGAGCCTAACATGAAGTAAATAGAAGTTAAGAAGAAGTGGATAGTTAGATTATTGAACGAAATATGGGATTGGTTGATAAGGATGTAAAACTTGGAGAACTTATGATCATTTATAAAGAATTAAGGTTACTAATCTCACTTAAATTATGTAATGTCCCTAAAATATAAAGTAAAAATTTTCATTTTAATTTAGGTAAAACCATTCATTCCATTCCATCAAAAGATAATCAAATTATAAAAGTAGTCTCAATATACATTAGTGTAAAAGTATAAATAGATAGTGCGGAATCTCCAGTGGATGCGATGCAGTCACACCGAGATCTCCCCACCAGAAGTATCTGAAATATTTAAAATTAAAACCGTAAGCACAAAGCATAATGAGTTCCCAAAGATACAACATACCAATACAGTCCTCGCCCAACATACATAACATTTCTCACACAATCATACATAATAGTCCTCGCCCAACATGTATAATAGGTCTCACCCAACATACATAACATATGTCCAAGTGCCACAAAGACATTTTAGCATCATACATAGTATAGTGAGAAGACTCATCTCATAGGCAAGCTGACAACACCACAATTTTCAGCTCACATAAAGATTGGCTCACCTAGACTTTGACCTAAAGTTAAACTTAGTCAAAAGTTAACAAAAGTCACTAAAAGTCAATTTTTGGGTCAACAGGTGCTTTGTGCTCTTATAAGGTCACCACACACCCAACGCTCAAGAAAAGCCTAAAATCACCACACACTCAGGAAAAACCTAAAAATGCGCAACATAAAACCCTAAAAGCGGATCACGCTCAAGAAAAGCATGACGCGCCCAGGCTCATTCTACAAGGGTTTTGACTTAATCCATTAAGTCACAACCCCATATTGTAGATCTAAACTCTAACAAGGTCTAAATAGATAAAGTTTCCAAGTTTATCCATTAGGACATGCTACACCAACTAATATCTAGAATTTAACATTCTAAATGACCTAAATCACCTCTAAGACTTACATGGATCGAAGAAAAGTTTAAAGGTCCAAACTTCATTAAATCATAAGGTCCTAGAAGCACCATAAAGTGCATGAAAGGTGCTCGAGTTCATTCAACTCTAAGATCTCACACCAAAGGGAAAACTGAAGCATAAAGGGACATAGGTCAAGATCTAACAAAAAACATGGAAAGATTAAAGCTTTATACTCACAAAATTCCAAGAGATATGCAAGATTTTTGGGTTTACAATGGTCTTCACTTCTATACACCAAAAATGATCTTGTTCTTAAAGCTTTAACCATAAAAGGGGAAATATGAGTTCTCAAGATGATTCTAAGCTCAAAATAGAAGGATGAGGGCTAGGGTTTATGAAAACACTCTCTAGTGTTGATGGAGGCTGAGAATGATCCAACTCTATGGACTTATGTGCCTTTAAATAGCTCACAAACCCTAAAAACTCAAGCAACCCATGGGCCTAAACGCCCCGCGTCCCATATACCGCGCTTACTGGGCCATAACAGGCCTAATTACCAATAAATTTCTACCTAATCCAAGGACCCAAAACATAAACCAAATAAAAAAGATACGTACCAGGAATAGGGTGTTACAAGTTAGGTAGAAGAAAAATGTTCACAGTCTCAAAACAAGAATCAAACAAGAACATACAATAAGACCGAGTTTGCATTCCTAACCCGACATTTTTTTTTTGAAATTTACTTGCATAAAGGTTCTCTTTTCAAAATCATTTATAAAAATCTTTCATACATCGGTTTGAGTTCAGACACATGCTTGCATTAGTTCAAATCCCTCAAACCAAGGCTTTGATACCAACTTGTAACATCCCAAATTCTCAACCCAACATTGTCATTTTTAAAAGACAAAACTTCATAAATGGTCTATCTGGTTTCCTAGAATTTGAGCTTTAGTCCCTAACGTTAAAAAAATGTCATGGAAGCTCCCCGTTGTTTTCAACTTCTATTGTAGTTGGTCCCTCACCCACATAAAAATACTTTTATACCATTTTTAATTTATTTTACATTTTTCTTTAAGTAAAAGCATCTAAAAGAATAAGAAAAAAGTTAATCACACACCTCAGTCAACGTTCTTCCCCCTTTAGTCTTTTTCTCCATTTTGTATTGGTTAGAGACCTCTTAACCACCATCGAATGCCCCTGTTGTGGGTCTCTTCATCTCCACCATCAAAGAACACAACAACTCTACATATGGAAAGGATAAATGCTTGAAGTTCATCATGTTTGATGGTTTTATGGAGATCAATGCCTCCTACCCCCAAAGCATCCACTAGAGAACACAACTTCCAATATTATGAATCTCTTTATCTCTCGATCAAGGATTGATTGGTTCTGATTTTGCTGATCATGATTATGGTCATTATGGTTGTTGTCGCTAAAGTATGGTGAAAAAAAAGAACCCTCTCTGGTGGTAGTGGTCTTTGAGAGTTCCCTTTTGGCTGTGTTTGTGGTCTAATTTGCAATCATATGGTGATGTTGGCATTCTTTGATGGTGGCGTTGGTGGGTATGTGGTGGTCCAACAAGTGGAAGTTGATTATTGCGATGTTGGTGGACAAGGGTAATGGTGGTGGTAATAGGGGACATCGATTGGAAAGGGAAAGGCAAAGGGTAGGGTAGGATGGGGTGGGAAAGTGTTTTTATTTCATTTTTTATTTATTTTAAATATAAAACTAGTCAAAAGAAAATGTAAAATAAATTAAAAGGGTATAAAAGTATTTTTATGTGGGTAGGGGCCAACCACGATAGAAATTGAAAACCATAGGGACCTTCCATTAAGTTTGATGGGTTATGAGCAAAACATCATTCTTATGGTATACATGCAAACCCTAATAGCTTTTGGATCTAGTTTGTCTAATGAACATGCAATTGAATATCCAAAGCTATAAACCCTAGATCTAACATACAATTAATCATATTAACATAACATTAGGGTTTAGATCTTACCTTGATTGTTATGTAGCAATAAAAATCTCAAATCCTCCTTGTAATGGCTTTAGAAAGCTTAGAGTCATAAGCGTCACTCCTCTAATGGCTCACAAACACCAAGAGCAAGAGGATGAAGAATGATAAGAGAGGAGGCACACCTTAAAACGTGTAGAAACCCTAAGGAATTAGTTGGCCACGTTTTTGGTGCCCTAGGGGTCCTTAAATAGTGAGGCTATTAGGGTTATCTAACAAGGAAACCCTAATTTGACTGCTTAGGCCCTAAGCAACCCATTGACTCCCTCCTTAGAGGCCTTGGACGATTTCTAATGGGTTTCCCCATAGAGTTTGTCCACTCCATCCTCTATGGAGTCCATTAGCCCAATATTCAACTATCACACAATTGACAGTTCTAGTCCCCTTTATTTAATTAATGTCTTTTAGCCACAAAATTAATTCTTATTAATTCTTGACTAATATTAATTAAACAATATGATTTCTCCTTTAATATATTATTCTCATAATATATTAATAAATCATAATTACTCCTCTCTCTCCATAATTCATCCTATCAAGTTGCTTTGATGAAGGCAACCCAAAAGGACCATGCACCATCGGGTCAAGTACATACCAAAATAGTTATGGACTTAGACACTAATCCAACAGTCTCCCACTTGGATAAGTCTAATAACTATTATGCATATGACTTCAGATCCTGGTATGCAATCGTAGCTCTCAAAAGCCGCTGTCAACTTTAATCTTATCAGATACGCGTCCTTTAGATAAGGGATCATATATTCCTCCATTCTAGATATCGTATAGACTGAGAGATGGATTGAAATCATTCTCTCTATACTGTTTTCCTGATTTCCGATTTATGACGACTGACAACAAACTACAATTGAACACATCAAATTAGTCCCGGCTTGGCCAAGCGCTTATGTGTCATCACTAAATCATCGAGGGGCCCATAGATATCGCTTTCATCCTACTTTGGATAAAAGGAACGGATAAACTGATGAGAATTGTTACCGAGATTTGAGAAAGCAAAGTTTGATTTGAGTAATTGAAGATTTAGAACACGAAGAGTAAATATTAATCAGATCTCATATTGATAAAGACTGATTACAACATAAGAAGAAAAGAGATATTTGTTACGAAAAGTCTCTTTCTACTTCTAACCTCAGTCCCTATTTATAGGGAATATGAGTGTACAAAAAATATACTAAGTCTAGACATTTAACTTCGCATAAAGACGACTTAGTAAAATAACATAAAATGCGAAACTATACAAAACACTATATTCGACTTTTACAATTTTACATCTACATTCTCCCCCTTTGTAAACAGTCGAAGCTATTCATCCCATAAGCTTTTGAACAACTGAGTGGATTGTCTTTCGCACTTCTCCATACCAGGAGATCACCTTCTTAAGATCTTTCTTGTCTCCTTCATTGTTCTTCTTGCAATTGTTCATATGAACAATAAAGTGCGTATATTGCGAAGAATTATATCTTTCAATCTATGTGACTTTAAACAAGAACTTCTTAGGTTTCCCTTTTGTATCTCTTACAGAAAACACCATGCCGAAAGGTTTCAGGCATATTTCCCCAACAACATATTTCGATAATGCTGATTGAGATAAAGTTTCTTCCCAAGGAACGTTCACTTCTCTTCCCAACACATTAGCCAGTTCTTCATCTGTAAGAGCCAAACAATCGAAGTAGTTGTCGATGTATGTCTTCACATGTGCGAAGCCTATCTTGAACACTTCAGTCTCAGAGCCTTTGAGATTATTTTCTTCCATATGCTTCAAAATCAGAGCCACTTGAATTAAATCATTGCAGTTTATCAGAGGAAAATCTGCTACAGTGAAGTCATACTACTTGTTGTCTGCTCGAATAACAAAATAACGCAAATTTTGAAGCATGTCTTCAAACAATATGTCTTTCTTGATTGTCAACACCTTTTTGATCTTCATTAAAGACCAAACTTCATCTGGATTCTTCCCCAAAACAACATGAAATCTGATTTTCATGTGTATATAATCATCAGGATTATCAAACTTCTCATTAATCTTGTACCGAGCAGTGATGAATAGCATTTCATTTATTGGAAAATCCAGCTGACAATTGTATGAATTCGTAATATCATAACTTCTCTTTGGCTTCTTCTCGAATTCGTACATTTCCCTCCCCACAACTTTTGACTCTATAGTTTCGTAAGAGTAAAGCTCCGCAGGATCTCCTTTGTTCATCGTGGGAGGATCACTTGCCCTCTGCCTCATGATGCTTTGTACTTGCCTCATCCTTTCCAACTCTGCTTCAGCCTCAGCTTTCTTCTCCTCCTTTGATTTTTCATATAAAACCCCTTTTCCTTTTCCCACCATATCTGTTTGAGGTTTTGAACTTGAACCTCCTTCTTTTTCTCCAATAACGATTCCTTTGGCAATCGTTTTTGTGGTTACTGTGGTTGAGGAAATTGGCTTCGTAAGTATGAGAAGAGTAGTTATAAGCTGAGTAGATATAACTTTTCCAACTGTCTTCGCATCCTCTTCTTTACTTAAACTTTGCTCTCCCCCTTGCACCCCTGTGAAAGCAGGTGGGGCACCCTTTGGTAGTAAAGAAGTAAAATTGGCGAGTGGAGCAAGAGCTTTCTGAATTGCTTGTTCTAAAGTATTAATTTTTAGAGACAAGAACTCAGGAGTGAGAATTTGTGTAGTTGAAGATTGCGAAACCACCGTTTTAAGCTCAGACACCAACTTGGTTAGCTGATCAAGCTTCTCCTTTGTTTCTTCGTTATGGGCTTCAAGAATAGGAACATCAACAAACTTTTGTACTCTTGAAGAAACCTCTGCAATCTGCTTTTGAACTTCAGCATTTTGAGTATGAATATCCTGAAGCTCCTTCGCAAGTTCAGATTTCAACTCTTGAAGCTTATAGTTGACATCCTCCCGAACTTTCTTCACATCCTGTACAAAAAGAACATGATGTTCTTTTGCAACAACTTTCAAATCCTTGACCACTGAAGAAAAATTGCTCCCTTGTGCTTGAATGCGAAGCTCATTATTCTTGTCAGATTGATCAACCTTCTCCATAATACGCTTCTCAGCACCTTTGATCATTACATCAATCTCCATTGCTGATATAGAAGACATCCTGCCGGAATCAGCTTGCGACTGAATAATAGCATTCAACTTCTGATTCAGGATTTTAAATTGTTTTCCTGTCATAAGCATATGATCAGGAATATCCTCCTCCTCTGAATCAAAATGAATGTCTTCAATTATCCCTCCAAAGGCACCTCCTTCAGCTTCATTATCAGATAAAGGTTGCGAAAGTTGAGGATTTTCGGGTGATTGAGATGGAAAAAGTGTTGTAAATGGGTTTTGAAGAGCATGATCAAAAATTGATGAAGTGGTGGATAAAGTTGTAGATGGAATTGAAACAATTGGTAAAGAAATAGGTAAGGAGATTGGGATTGTGGTTGCAACACTCATGATAGGTGCCCCCGTATTAGATACATTGACAACCGTATCAGAAATAGGTACCTCCTCAGAAACTGATTTGGTAGTGACTATTTCGAGTGGTTTGGTGAGTGGTAAGGTGGTAGAGTTTTGCGAAGTATGGATGATAGGTAATGAAACATTTACCGTAGATGTTACTGGTGGAGTTTCTGGTACTATTTCTTCATCAGATGATTCATTGCGAATCACCATCTTTCTTCTTTTGATGAGAGTACGTTGCATGTTTTTGGCAACATCTTCAGCTCTTTGTCTTTTCTTTCCTGGAGAAACCGGAGCTGGAATACTGCGAATAGTAACGCCTTTACTGCTTACCTCAGCCTTGCGAATTTTCTTCAATACCCCAGACTTAGAAGGTATTATTTCTTTCTTTGATTTCGATGAAGTTTCTTCAATCTGAATATCTTCATCTTGAACTTGTTGTGAAGATGAACCCTTCGCATCCTTCTTTATGAGCTTCTTCTTCTTTGACGGAGCAGCAACATCCAATAGTACTCCAGTCTGCTCTGATTGATCAACTGTTCGCAAATATCTCACCAAGACTTTGTGAGTTTGAGATACCTTGCGAAGCATCGCATCTGGAATGCGAGCCACATGAGTAAAGATTGCTTCATCATCTTCTACTGCCTTTGGAAACTGATACAAAGAAAATTCAACAACTTCAACATCCTCCATTACTGGAATTGCTTCTTTTTCATAGACCTTCTCCAGAATCAAGCTCCAATATCTTGCACACAAAATCCCCTTTTCCGAATTTGTGTTTTCAAGACTCTTAACAAATTCCTTCCATAATTGGGTTGCATAATCAACATTTATATCATAGTATATTCCCATAACCATGGCATATACTTCCATTCGTCCTCTATCCAGTCCAACTGATCTTCCTGTAAGACATCTGAGAAAAATTCCAAATAAGAAATTCCATATGCACGGCAACCCAGACTTTCGAAAGTCACTAATCTTCTCAAGCTCTGGTTGATGACCCATCTCGTTGAACATGTGAATGATTTGAGAGTTAACAGGTTTGACAAATGGAGGGTTGTTTGGAATCTGCAAGAATTCAACAAACATCTTCTTGGACAGTTTGACCCGTTTGTTGTTGATTAAGTTGAATGTTATCACATCTGCTGTATGATTGTATGATGCCACTGAAGCTGCCAAGGATAACCATGTCATCGGAACAGAGAAGGAACTAAACATGGCAGTTGACAGAGGTGATCGTTTCAGGGCAAAGATAAGCATCTTCAAGCCTTCAGGATAAGAAGATACATTTGGATCAACTTGATAGTTTGTGCTTTGGATTTTCATCAGGGATTGAGAAAGAACTTCATCAGTGTTGGATTGAGTAGCTGCCATTTTTAGGGTTTGAAAAAGATGACCTTTGATCAAGGTTGAAACTTTGGAGGTTTGTGAGAGTTCTGTTTGCGTAACCGTGTATAGTGTTCTTGACCCCCCTTTTATAGGTTACTCAAATTGATTTGAAATTAAAGCGGGATGCATTTAATGTTATCCGATGTGGCACCTTGAAAATCGGATCATGACTGCAAAAAATAACCATGCTTCAAAAATTAACTGTCACATCTCCTTGAAAACCGGATAGAATACCAGCCATCTTGAGTACACAGCCTGTCAAGTTTCCCGTTATAGAATCTGAACCGTTAAAACCCTTCGCATGGAGTCAAGGCTCTTTCACTTTTGGGATATAAAGTGAAGTCATATGCCAGATTTGCGAAATCATCAGTCTGAGTTGGTTTTACTCAGAACCTCAAGGATTTCGTGTGTGTATTGTGTCAAGAGGTTTTGTAAAAATATCAGTAAGTTGTTCAGTTGTTTTAACAAAATGAATTTCAATATTCCCATCTTCCACATGATCTTTGATAAAATGATATCGAAGAGCAATGTGTTTTGTCTTTGAATGTTGTACTGGATTATGACAAATGCGAATTGCACTTTGTGAATCACAATACAAAGGAATCTTTTTCATGTTTATTGCATAGTCACGAAGTTGACTCTGAATCCAAATAATTTGCGAAGTGCAAGCAGAAACAACAATGTATTCTGCGTCAGCGGTTGATATAGCCACACAAGTTTGTTTCTTTGATTGCCAACTCACCAACTTCCCATCCAATAGTTGACATCCACCACTCGTACTTTTCCTATCCAAAGTACATCCTCCTAGACCAGAATCTGAAAAAGCTTGAATGAAAAACCCCGTTTTTGTAGGATACCAAAGTCCTAAAGAAACTGTTCCCTTAAGATAGCGAAAAATATTTTTCACTGCAGTCAAATGAGGTTCTCTGGGATTAGCTTGATATCTAGCACAATTGCAAACTGAAAACATAATATCAGGTCTACTTGCAGTTAAGTACAATAAAGACCCTATCATGCTTCGATAAAGTGTTAAATCAACAGCAGGAGCATCTAATGAAGGAGTTAGTCTTGTTCCTACTGCCATTGGTACTCTGAGTTTCGTGCTATTAGACATTCCAAACTTTTGAAGCAAATTCTTCGTATATTTTTCTTGATTGATTAAGATTCAATCCCTGTTCTGTCTTATGTTTAAGACAAGAAAATTATTAATTTTTCCCATCATGCTCATTTCAAACTGACTTTTCATTAGATTTTCAAATTCAATTGACAATGCTGGATCAGTTGAGCCAAAGATAATATCATCAACATAAATTTGAACAAGCATTAGATGACACCCAACTTTCTTGCGAAATAATGTGGGGTCAACTGATCCTTGTTTAAATTTAGATTGTTTCAAGAAATTTGCAAGTGTTGCGTACCAGGCTCTTGGTGCTTGTTTTAATCCGTATACAACCTTATCTAGGATGTAAACATGATTAGGATGTTCATTGCTTATAAATCCTGGTGGTTGTTCAACATACACTGTTTCTTCTAGTTCTCTATTTAAGAATGCACATTTAACATCCATTTGATAAACATCAAAGTCTTTGTGAGCTGCATAGGCTAAAAATATGTGAACTGCTTCAAGTCTTGCAACAGGTGCAAATGTTTCTTCATAGTCTATCCCTTCTTGTTGCGAATAACCTTTAACCACTAGTCTAGCTTTATTTCGAATAATATTGCCATCTTTGTCGGTTTTGTTTTTAAAAATCTATTTTAATCTGACAATTGAAACATCAGAAGGTTTAGATACTAATCTCCAAACCTTGTTTCGTTCAAATTCAGCCAGTTCAGATTGCATTGCAACAACCCAATCTGAGTGTTCCATAGCATCCTTTACTGTTTTTGGCTCTATTTTCGAAATAAAAATATTAAACATACATAGTTCTTGGTTCGCATTCAGTACCTCATTTTTCGCACGAATTTGAGCTCTAGTCAACACACCATCTTGTGGATTACCAATTACATGTTCTTTTGGATGATTTCTTGTCCATTTCTCAAGTGGTGGAAAATTAGGATCAAATTCTAATGGTGCATCTTCATACATATCTTCATTTTCAGATCATGCAATAGAAAAGTTATCATTTAGTTCATGAAACTCATCATTTTCATCAAGATTAATTGTCTCTGTTTCATCATGCTCCCCCTCAACATGATCTTCATCTTGATGCTCCCCCTCAAAATGATGTTCCTGTTGATTCTGTGAATGCTCCCCCTCAACTTGATGTTCCTGTTGATTCTGCGAATGCTCCCCCTCAACTTGATGATTCATAATTTCATTCTCCCCCTCGAAAGTTGGCTGACTATCTTCATGAATACTCGTATGTTTATCCTCCATACGAATATCAGTCGTACTTTCACAAGTTATCGATGTTGTATTTATTGTTGAATCATCAGTATGTTTTGAGGATTCTGATGTTTGATTATTAGGAGCATTATTTTCTACGTCAATTGCCCTGTCAGGAATTCCGAAAATTAAGTCATAATCAAAATCATTGATTTCAGAATTATCAATTTGAGTATTTGAATCCACAAGTATTGATTTATTTTCAAATTTACTATCCATTTGTTTAAGATAGTAATCATCAAACGTTAAATTGAAAGTTTCTTCAACTTTTCTAGTTCTTTTATTAAGCACTCTGTATGCAACTGAATTCTGTGAATATCCTAAGAATATGCCTTCATCAGCTTTAGCTTGGAACTTGGACAAATTATCTTTGAGATTCATGATAAAGCACCTGCAACCAAAAACATGAAAGAATTTTACATTAGGTTTCCGATTATTGATTATTTCATATGGAGTAACATTGAATCTTCGATGAATGAATAATCGATTCTGAGTAAAACATGCAATGGACACTGCTTCTGCCCAAAGATATTGAGGTAGATTCGCATATGTTAACATGGTCCTGGCTGCTTCGCATAGAGATCGATTTCTTCTTTCAACAACACCATTTTGTTGTGGAGTATATGGTGATGAGAAATTATGCGAAATGCCTTTGCTTGTGAGAAAAATATCAAGAGTTTGATTTTTAAACTCAGAACCATTATCACTTTTAATTTTTCGTACATTCTTCTTCAGACTAAGTTCAATCTTTTTGATAAAATCAATCATCGTCTGAGCAACTTCAGATTTCAACCTGAGAAAAAACACCCATTTGAATCGAGAGAAATCATCTACAACAACTAAAATATACCGTTTTTTATTGATTGTTGCAACAGTCGACGGTCCACATAAGTCAATGTGAAGAAGTTCCAATGGTTCTACGATTTTTGAATCTATCACAATCGGATGACCTTTTCGATGTTGTTTTCCTTGTTCGCAAGCTGCACACAAAGAATCATTGTCAAATTTTAGTACTGGTAACCCTCGAACTAAATCTTCAGTGACAAGTTTATTAATATTTCGAAAGTTCAAGTGTGACAATCTTCTATGCCAAAGCCAGCTAAGATCATTAGATGCTTTTGATAGTAAACACACAGCAGGTTTTCCCACAATTGGTTTGATGTCCAGTGTAAACATATCACCATATCTTTTGGATTTGAGAAGTATTTCATTTGACTTCGCATTTGAAATGATACTTCCTTCTTCATTAAATACAACTGGATTTCCAGTACCAACAACAAGTTATGACACGCTTATCAAATTATGTTGAAGTCCTTCAACATAAGCAACTATGTTCACAGTGAATTTTCCATTTGTGACTTTCCCATAGCCTTTCACTTGACACTTGTGATTATTCCTAAATTTGACTACTCCAACATTTTCCAAACTTCTATAATCTCGCAAGTTTTCCTTTCTTCCAGTCATATGACGAGAGCAACCACTATCAATATACCATTTAGAATCATATTTCTCGTCACACATCACCTGCATTTATTGAAAGAATTTAGGAACCCAAGACTTGTTGGGTCCATCATTAGTAGAATGAAACAAATTCTTGGAATTTAAAAACCATGTTTTCACTTTGTTTGTGACAGAATCCATTATATCAACATCATCAGATCTAGATATTGAGATATTTTCATTCAATAGTTTTGGATTTCCCTTGATTGTAATCTTATCCTTCACAACATTCGCATTTTTGATAACTGGTTTCCATTTTTGAACTGGAACTTGCGAATGATGAGATGATGAACTAGCAGTGGAAGAGTTATTTGCGAACTTGTCAAATGCATTCTTGATTTGTTGCTCTGAAAACTTCCCACTTTGATATTTTCTTCCTTTCCCTTTAAACCATCGATTGATTGTACTTACATCAGATTTTCCTTTTGTATATGAAACTTTGGTTTGTTTTGAAACTGAAGGATTTGGAAAATTTGGTTGTTTTGGTGAAAATTTTATTTTTGTTTGAGTTGAATCTGTCAAACTTGATGAAGTTTTCGTGAATTTGCCAACATTTTGAAACTTCTGATTATTTGCAAATTTTTGCGAATTCTCAAATTTTCTATTGTTGTCATATTTGCGAACATATGGACTTTTGTCAACAAAATTTGTTTGTTTATTATTGCTCTGAAATTTAGATGATTTTGTTTTTGAAATTTGTTCTTTTTCATCTCTTGGTTTGTCATTTGACACAACTTGCCGGAAAACTGCTTTTCTTTTTGAAACATTATTTTCTGTTGAATAATTTCCAACCATCAATTTGAATTCATGAGAATTTAATTTCACTTCAGCCTTTGATTTTTCAACTTTTTCAAAAATTTTGTTTGGTTTTTCACCTTTAACCACCCATTTTTGTAATGATTTTTGTTTTTGAAACACATAAGAATTTTGAGTTAAATTGTTTTCTTCTGTGTTTTGATTTGCGAAAAAACCTTCTGTGGTTGACTTTATATTATCTTTTTCAATCATTTTGTTGAATTCAGGATGAACTTTCTCAGCATTTCCAGTGGTGACAAAAACTTGATTTGGAAAAATGGTTTTATCAGTACATACAAAATTTGGATATACCACTGTGTTGGTTTCCAAATAATGTGCGCCTTTGTCATTTAAAATTTTTATCAAATTCTTTTGTATTTTTAAACACTTGATCAACCACAACTCGTTGAGGTGTTTCATTTGAATCTTTCTTTTCTTCTCTGTTTTCTTCATTATCATCAGATTTCCAGCTTTCAACTTCCACATTATCAAAGTTACAATGTTGTGAAGTTAAAGGTTTATCAATTTCATCATCTACTATCGAATCAACAATAATTTCTTTACCTTTAATCTTAGATGTGATATTAACAATTGAAAATTGAGAACAATCTACCTCTTCTTCCTCTTCTATCTCACTGATTTCACTCACATTATCTGAATTTTCATCAATATCAACATAATTGAATTGTGAGGCAAAAGTTGAATTTTCTGTTTTCAAGATTTTCACTTGTTCACTCTTTGTCAAACTTTCATTGACAATGTTAACTAACTCATCAGCATTCAGAAATTCATCAATTTTGACAATACCATATGTATATCTATCATTAGGTATTTTGTCAAATTGAGCAATTGTACTTTCACAATCATAAGAAACAACATCAACTTTTTCATGTTCATATTCAAGAAAAGGTAACAGTTTCCTATGTTGTTCTTTGCTAATGTCAGAAGAATGATGTAAAGCAGTTCATTTTGCATATAGCCGTTTGGCAGAATTACAATATATGTTCCTTTGTGCTAGCAACAACCTAACATCATTTGTAAGATTATTCCTATCACAATCTATATTTTTGATCTGTATTTCAAGTTTTTCTACTCTGCTCCTCTTTATTTCTAATTCTCTCCGTGTCTCACCTAGTTGCATACTTAATTTTTGAACTTCAGTACTAGCAGACACAATAACATAATCAAAATAAGCCACAGTTTCATCAAATGAAACAATTTCAGAATCATAAGCAGATAAAGGAATATTAAAAGATTCAAGTATTGCACGTACCTTGGTTGTCATGGGTGATTTGTCCGTGGATTTGGATACGAAGAACCTTCCTGAAATTTCCTCTTTGCAATCTTCAAAACTTGCGAACACTGCTCCATGTGTGGGATGCCTCATTTCCTCGTCATCAGATCCTGAAGACCAGATCTGATACATACCACTTTCTTCATTGTCAGTTTCACCTTTCGCAACCAAAGACACTCCTTTGGTCTTAGCATGTATCTCTTCAATCTTTTCAGAGTAGTATGCTTCATCTTTAACTTTTTCCTTCTTCTCTTCTTTCTTTCGCAACATGCAATCAGCTGCAAAATGATTCGCACCGTTGCAGTAGTGACAATAAATTCTTGAATCACCTTTCAGCTTCTTCTCTTCTTTCGCATCTTTTTGTTTCTCATCAGATTTCTCCAATTTCTTCCTTTCCTCCCCTCTAGTTCTTGTAACTGCATTTTTCACATCACTAGCCTTTCCTTTTGGATTAAAAGGCTTTTTGAAAAACTTCTTAACTCTGTTGTTTGAATAGAATGCCACAACTTCATCATCAGAGTTCATCAAAAATCCTTCTTCATCTGAACCATCTTTTTCATTAACATCAGTTTCTGATACCTTTGAAACAAGAGCCAAAGGACCTCCAATACTTTGTTTTGATTCTTCATACATTTCTGAAACTTCACATTCATGTGTTTTCAATTGATTGTAGAGATCATTCAATTTAGTTGTATCAAAACTCTGTTGATTCTTAATCATCATGCTCACACTTCGCCATTCCTTGAGAAGACCCATAATGAAAGTTAAATTGAACTCCATGAGAGACCTAGTGATTCCATAGCTATTCCAACGAAACATAAGCTCATTCAGACGATCATAGTAATTTTCAAGAGTTTCTGCATCCTTTTGTCTGAATTCCTTCAATTCAACTAGACATTGCTTCACAGAGTTAATCTTCGTCTTTTCACTACCTTGATACTTCTCTTTTAGAGTGTTCCAGATTTCCTTGGCTGTTTTACAACTATGGATGTAAACCACAGGAGGTAGAGCACCTCTTAGTTCCCTCATGCACCTTTTTTCATTATTCTTCAACCGTTTTTCTTGATCAGCAACTTCAGTAGAAGTAGTAGATGGACCAATTGGTTGAACATTAACAGGAGCTTGCACTGTTCCATCGATACAATTCCAAAGTTCTTCATCAATTCCATTTAAGTAATCTTCCATTCTATCAGCCCACTGATCAAAGTATTCTGGAATTAACATCGGAATTTTGGTTGAAGAACCAAGCAAGTGAGAGAAAGAAGTCATTGTATTCATGTTGAAGTTCGCCATTGATGAACACAGAAATTTTCAGAAAGCTTGAAAAACTTGATGAAATAGAGAATTTGATCAATTGAATTGATCACAAATCACTAATCGATTACTCGACTTAACAATTCAAAGACAAAATCAATTCAAATCTGAACATCAAATGTGATTTTCAAAACCAAAATGCGCGGAAAATTTTGAGTAAAGTAGCAACTCAAAAAGCAAATGATTCTAATACGAAAATCAAATCGAAGCAGTTTGAATCCTGCTCTGATACCAATTGATGAGAATTGTTACCGAGATTTGAGAAAGCAAAGTTTGATTTGAGTAATTGAAGATTTAGAACACAAAGAGTAAATATTAATCAGATCTCATATTGATAAAGACTGATTACAACATAAGCAGAAAAGAGATATTTGTTACGAAAAGTCTCTTTCTACTTCTATCCTCAGTCCTTATTTATAGGGAACATGAGTGTACAAAAAATATACTAAGTCTAGACATTTAACTTCGCATAAAGATGACTTAGTAAAATAACATAAAATGCAAAACTATACAAAACACTATATTCGACTTTTACAATTTTACATGTACATAAAGTTTGATTCAATGCTTTCTTGCACTCACTCACCGAATCACACACAACAATATGTTCTATGACACTAAGTTACTAGTGCGTTTACATATTATCAATGTGTAACCGACTCGCAAGATACAACTCACACATCTCGGTTTCAAGAATATAAGATATTATCATCTCACCAATCACTCGTGATAAAATCCATGAAGTGATCCAAGTGAGCGTGGGTTTAATCCAATGCTCAAATCATATTCATAAGCACTCCTGAACGTTGCAACAATCATTTGCTTATTTCTAATACACTTTAGAAATTCCACACACCAATTCACGACAGTCTTCATTCATACCTACTTCCAACATATGAACGACTGTGGTCCGTTCGAATAATTTGATTGTTCTGAACCAATTTAATTATTCAGGAAGTCAAAACATGCAAAGTGAAACACAAGAATAATACTAATCCCATATGGCCCCAAACTATGGGTATAAATAAAACATTTTATTTAATCACCATATTGATTACTCATTATTTGTTGTTTCAGGTAATCAACTTCTTACTTGAATTATCACTACACTTGTCCCATTCTCTCAGCATGCACACAATGTTTACCTACGGTCCTTACTTTGTGAAATAGATCAAATGAACACATTTCCAATCATACTCATTTCACAACTCCCAATCCTTATCATAAGTATAATAATATCAAATTCTTGTTACTTATGCTAGATTCTAACATTTTATGAAATGATTCTTTCGTAAAGTCATAGCTCAAAATCATCAAGACTTGGCCAATCTCTATCAGAAACAATTCTGTAGATATGATGTCTCTCACTCAAAGTACATTCGTTTAAACATCCTTCTTGCATAAAAATTTCTAATCTAGACATAGATTCTCAATATCCAACTCCCAATATGGAAACATTTCCATATTTGCCATATGACAATTCTTAATAGAATCTTATCTATTCATAATAATGTCATCCAATACCATACTTCCAACTACTCACAAGCGACCAATCCTCAGCGAGCTTTGGATCGTCCTTTGATAGTTGTTTAATTATTTTAGTCAAAACCGATTCTTGTCCTTTTTCCCTCTAAATGCGCTAGACATTTGGAAAATTGTAGAATGGTCAAATATAATAGCACTGACAATCAATCCTATTCCCGAAGCGTATGGGACACGATGCATAATGTCTTACATAAAGATATGATACTTTATCAATCTTCTGCCATAATATTTTATGTGTCTCGTTCTTACAATTCGAACTATGAAGAGGGATACCGTAATCATAATCGAAATTTAAGAACACACTATGTATCCTTTGACTAAAATTATTAAAATTTCTCAATCTAGGCTTTAGATTTTGAAACGAAGTACAATATTCTCTCCCTTAATTATAGCAAAACAACTTTTCAACCCTTACGACTTTGCAAAGTATAACTCTTGTTTTCTATAATTGATATTGCTAACTTGAAATACTTGCCTTAATAATCATACAAGCACAACATTTATGCTCCCACTATCATGATGATTATTATCATATAAGCATAACACTTACGCTCCCACTAGCTTTGACAATTGAACTTCTAGAAAACAATACTTATTGAATTTCTGAAGTTCATATTTCTAATACCTAATGCTTTGATAACCCTTTATTTAAGCTTCTTAAACTTATACACCTTCGCCTTAGATAGCTCATATGTGTGTCTAAACAATTTAGACTAATTGCCAAATCTCACAATTCGAATTATGGAAAGGGATACCGTTACCATAATCGAATTCGAGAATACAATTTTCACAATCACTATCTTCTTAAAATCTCTCTTAGTGAAAGCATTTCCTCATAGTAATTTTCATGAAGGAGGGAATCTTATGACACTTAGATTTTAATGGTGTATGTGTTCCTATCCATGTGAATTTGTCAAAACCAAAGTTTGTGACAAATCCAAACTCATATGGACTGAACTTTCTCAATCTTGATTTCTTGCCTTATGGTAACACGAGTGCCCACCATGTCTTCCAAGTATTTAAGCAGCTCACCATTTCCTATCAATGTACTTTTCATTGATCAAGGTGCTTGCCTTTTATGCGTTTAAATGAGAACTCATAGAACTCACATGCATAATTAACTCAATTGGAATGGTATATAAACAAAATAATGTCAACACGATAGGTTATAAACCTCAAGTCGTGTGCTACTGATGATCGATAAGGTTTATTCTTGATTAGTTCTTGAAAATTTTCAAGACCATTAAGACTCCCACTGACTCCTTGACATATAAGATTCTTTTGTCAATAAACATTTCTTGACAAACAAATATTCAAGAGTTAGTGTAGCTTTTATCAAGACACTTCACAAAATTGGTCCTAGTTGGTCTTTGTCTTATCCAAGACATCACAACTTTCCAATTTCAAATGTGCAAGAATAAGAAAATCTTTTCTAAACTCCACATTTTATGAATGTTATAAACATTCTTGAGACTTGTCACTCAATTCACAATCTTAACTTTAAGACTTGTTTTTGGAACGAAGTATGATTGACTTCTTGATTTAACCATTTCTTCAATTTTTTGATTCCTCTTCTTAGACATATAATTGTACTAAGACTCACTTAGAGGATCAATTGAGATATGGTTCTTAATCATTAAGACTTATCATAAAACATAATAAAAGGTACTCTCCCTTCTTCTTAGAATAGAGAAACTTTTATCTTTCTGCCTACTTGATTCTTCTTTATTCGTTCTGCTATTTATTGAAACTCTTTCAATAAACTAAAAATTACACTTAATCTCATAAGTATAATCATATTTACTTAACCTTAGTAAATCATGACGAATATCTTTGTCACTCTTGTGGTGGACTTGATCAACACACAACTTTGTGTACTCGATCTCCTAGTCCTTCACTTGACACTTTGTCAACGAATTATTCTAATTTCCAAATATGAAATTTCTCATTCATCATGCAACCAAGCTGTATGATTCCAAGTTTCTATCCAATTGAAACTTGGGCGATGAAAACTTTCCCTATTTGGTAAATTCTTGACCTTTCCACAAATAACATAATTAAGAATCAAATCCATTATTGCTAATAATAGAAACTTACAAACATCAATTTTTCATACACGCCATTGCAAGGATAAATAAATAATATAAATCAAAATTTATTTTATTGCGGAAAAATTTGTCCTTACAATGCAATTCAATTGAAAAACTATGTTAATACATATTTCTTAGCAATCTTACTCTGACTCCAAGTAGTAGCTTAAGATTCTAATCTTCAAGTAATGCGATCGAAATCCATTTCTTCATGATTAGATTCCGCTCACTTCTTCCCTTAAGCTTCCTCTCTTTTCTACGATCCTACAAAACATCGAAATGTAATCTTATCACATCATGTAGTAAGAATCTAGAATAGGAACTTAAAAGAGTTAGTTAATGGATTTTACCTAAAGTAGAGCCATACATTTTGACTCTCCCATCTCTTAGATCTCTTAGGTAAATAAGGAAGCTTTGTCTCCAATGCCCATTCTCTTGGCAATAGAAGCAAATGGACTCTTTTGGAATGGAACAAGGAACTATCTCAGAATTTACCTTTTCTGGATCTCCAATGTCGCCATTTTCAATGTCCATTAAAGTTTGAGAGTTTGATTCACCAGACAAATTTGCTCGACTAGCTTGCCAAATCATTGCTGATTCAGCAGCTATAAGTAAATAGGTCAAATCAATGAGGGTTACGTCATGATCCATCATATAGTTCTCTCTAACGAACTCACTATATGATTCAGGAAGTGACTGAAGAACCCAATCAATAGCCAACTTACCTGAAATCTTGACACCCAACATCCTTAACCTATCAATGTGTAACTTCATCTGTAAGACGTGTACACACACAGGTTTCCCATGTTTACTTGCCAAAAGGGCTTGAGTGAGCTTGAACTTTTCAAGCCTTCGAACTTGTGGGTTAGGGAGAATAATTGGAGGAGGTGGAGGAAGTGAAGCATGATCTCTTGTGTGACAATCTGAAATTTTTTCCGTCACGGTATCCCGTTCTCGTCAATAAAACCGTTTGTCTTGCAATTTTTCCGTTAACATTTTGGATTAGGTCATTTAATTTAAGACTTTTATTATGACCTCGTGAGTATCCAAACCCGTTAGAAACACGTGAAAACGCCCTAAATTATTATTTGGAAAATTTATTTTATTCCGTCGGGTTACAAACAATTAAATCGGGTACGACCAAAAGCCTCGTTTAACGTTAGTATAGGGTAGATTTCCACCGGGCCACAAACTCAAACCTTATATAAAGGATGAGTGAACTTCAATTTAGCTTTTTACCACCACCTCATAACTTTCTCTCTCTACTCTCTCTCATCAAATCCAAGTTTTGATCCAAAATCATCCATTTCAAGCTCCAAATTGGTAAGAAATCCATCCTAGCTCATAGTATAACATATTTAGCTTTCAAATTCGTGTTTGAATCATGAAATAGGACCAAGAACTTGTTTTTACGGTCTAGGAACCTCCCCAAACCGTGAACACCTATAAATGGGGTTTTGGAGCCCCAAAACCCTTCCAAATCACTTCTAGTGCTTAGATAAGGCTTAAGGACTTGCATGTATGAGATTTAAACACCAAAATCTTACCATTTGAGGAGTAAACATGAGTTTACGGCCCAAGAACATGCTTGGACCGTAAACCCTCATTCATAGACCATAAAATCCTTTTAAGGTGTTAGATTGCCCCTTAAACACCTCCAAAGGCTTCCATGAGTGCATAGAACCTTATATTCCTTCATGAGTTGCACCAAAACATACACAAATGAGTCAAACTTGAGTTTACGGCCCAAGAACATTCTTGGACTATAAACACCCCTTCTTAGACCATAAACACCTCCAAAGGGTGTTAAAGTGCCCTTAACACCTTGTATAGCTTAGAATTGGACCTAGAACTTTGTATACTTAACCTACAACCACCAAAACACATGATTCATGGACAAACATGAGTTTACTGCCGTAAACTCATGTGTTTAAGGTAGTAAACACACCAAGAACATCTTCATAACCCGTAAACTCCTTTCCAAGGTCAATTCAAGTCCCGATCACTTCCTAAGCCATATAATCAACCCTAGAACCTTCCCTTGTGCATTGTAAGACCATTTAGCATCCAAGAACACACCACCTATGAGTTTACGATCGTAAACTCATGGGGATATGGTCATTGGACCGTAAACTCCCCTATGAGCTTACTCTTGAAGAGCAAACTCCATGTCTAGGCCATACACCCCCCTTAGATGCTATCCGGATCACTCCTAACACTTGAAATGAAGTGTTTTCGTGCCTCGGAGTGTATATTCTTACATAATTAGTAGTTCAAATTCTAATTAGATACATTTATGTATCTCTTCATATTACATAGGAACCTCGCGTGTACTCAAGCCCCGAACTGACACTTAGTATCCAACCGACACATTTCTTGTCTGGTGAGTTCATACCCCTACACATTTTTCCGTGTTTTTCAATGTTTTCAGGGGGAATACAAGCAAAAGTACAAGGATATCTTGTACTTAAACTTATTATTTCAGTTCAAATGTTCATATTTTGTATGCTTTTAATATCGAAAAAACCGTATTAACCAACAGTTTGACTTGTAGAGTTAGCTTTCAGACTAATTGTAGATTTCTTTATAAAATGTTATAATCTATGTTACATTTTATAATTTATGAAGGATTCATGCTAATCATAAATTAGGATTATTACTAATAAAATACGCCTCCGGATAGTACCAGAACTTCGAAAGTACAACTAGTGCACGCCTTTGGATGGCACAAAAACTTCGAAAATACAGCTAGTGTACGCCTTGAGTGTCACCAAAGTTTCGGAAATAATTCGAAAGTACGCCTTTGGATATCGACAGAGTTTCGAAAATATACGCCTTTGGATATCGACAGAGCTTCGGAAATACGTCTAAAATACGCCTTTGGATGTCACCAGAACTTCGAATATACAGCTAGTGTATGTCTCTGAGTGTCTCTAAAGATTCGAAATTTCGGATAAGTATAGTAGATATTCGACATTCGTGTATAGGATAACCAGGCTTTCAGAATACTTATCTAATACTACAAGTATGATAGATACTAGTACATTGCATTCCGAACCAAGAACTAACCACGAATTTTAGGAAAATATGGGTTTTTCCTGGGATAACATAACTACTCTTAACCACACTGTGTAACAAAAGGATTACTAAACTTTGCTTATAAGAAAATATGGGATTTTCTTGGATAACGACTTTTTCAGAAAAACCAAAGGAAACTTAATCTTTTACGAAAATAAACTGCTTATGAACTCACCAGCTTTATGCTGATTTTCAAACTGCTTGTATTCTCAGGTCCGCATTAGACAGGTACCCTGCGATCTTTTGAAGAAGACGGAGCGTATAGAAGACTCGTCTTAGCTTTTGTTCATATGATATATATATATATATATATATATATATATATGTATAACACTTGTAAAACTTTGTTTTCAGACAATGTAAATATTTCTATGCAATGTAATGGTTGTGTTTACTACGTTTACTATGTACATTGGTTGCGATACTACATGACGTCCTCCGCCCCGGAACGTTTCCGCCATCGGTTTCGAGGTGTGACAGATTGGTATCAGAGCCCTTGTTTATAGTGAACTAGTATACCAAACCTTACATGGTATAAGACTATAAACACTAAGGGGCTGAAGTGCTCTGAACTAAAAGTATACTTTAAAATATAAGTATTTTTCAAAAGTATACAAGTATACCCAACCGCCGGATTCCGTAATTACGAGTAGAACAAAACATAAGTAAATGGGTGTTGTACGTTGCGGTTAAACCTGGGCAGTTATGTAGTCGTGTCTAGGGTAAATATAGCCTGATCAACTATATTCATTCGAGACACGACCAACATGTGCTTGGGACTGACTGTGGGTGTGCAACATGCCTAAAACTTACCCAATACCCAAACAATGAGTCGTCGACGCAACGAAAACATAAAAATACTATGGGAGTATTTTAGCCAGAAACCGAATACGTTGTAGAAGTTCGTTCCGAGTGTTACTACTCGTTCCTTCTTTAGCGATAGTTTATCTGCTTTGATAACTCTTTCCTGCTTATCGCTTATAGAACCTTATATCTGTCATAATGAGATATCCCCTGTTCCATATCTCTTGATTCAATTCAGAGGACTTATGATCCTCTCTTTCCTGGCTATTTTAGATCAAGATGCCTCCAAGGAAATGACCTGGCTCAAAGAACAACAATCCTCCTCCGCCACCACCTCCTCCTCAATTTGATCCCGCCATGTTCCAAGCAGCTGTTGCTGCAGCTATGGCAGCTATCATGTCGCAAATGAACCCCGGTGGTTCAGGCGGGCAAGTAGGTGGTACTCAGCCCCAAAACCAGGAAGGTAGCCAGGGACACCAGAATGAGTGTTCCTATAAGGACTGTATGAACGCGAAACCCACATCTTTCGACGACACTGGAGGTGTCATAACCCTAACTTGGTGGTTAGAGAAAATCGAATCTATTTTCGAAATCTGTGCCTGTTCAGAATCCGGCAAGGTGAAATTTGCCGCCTGCACGTTCACCGATAAAGCTTTGACTTGGTGGAATGGCTGAGTCAAATCCTTAACCCTACCTGTAGCCAATGCTATGGGTTGGGAGATCATGTAGGAACTTCTACTTGCGGAGTACTGCCCTCGGGGCGAAATGCAGAAGCTGGAGCATGAACTCTGGAACCTAAAGATGAAGGGTTTTGATATCGCCGCTTACACTTCCAGATTCGATGACTTGGTGCTACTCTGTCCGAGAATGGTTAACCCGGAGAGTAAAAAGATTGAGAGGTTCATCTGGGGGTTGACCCAACCAACCAAGGGAAATGTCTTGGCTGCGAAGCCAGACACCTACGACAGCACCAAATGCCTAGCGCAAACCCTGATTGACTATAGTGATGACCTAGAGGAAGCAGCTACCACTCCTGAACCGACAGAGAGAAGTGGTGAGAAAAGAAAATTTTGGAAGAAGAAGAAGAGTCAGCCTTCGCAGGAGTCCTCGAAGAAACAACAAACAGTGGCAGTTCACGCTGCTACTACCCCTGCTGCTGTTTCTGTCATCGGTTCCTCAGCTCAAGCACCTACCACTGGATATGCTGGTATTCTCCCGTGGTGCAACAGGTGTAGTTACCACCATTGTATCCCTGGCCCATGTCGTGAGAAGTTTTGCAAAAACTGTGGCCGGGAGGGTCACCTTGCGCGAAGCTGCAAAACACCAACCCAATCAACCAATCAAGCTTCCGGAGCGGGTATCAGTCAGGCCTGCTACGGTTGCGGCAAAGTCGGGCATTTCAAGCGAAACTGCCCCAAGACAGCAACAACTGGCAATACTGGAGGAGTTCTAGCTATGGGACAAGATGAGGCATCCGCCGATCCCACGGTTGCCACAAGTATATTCCTCCTCGACAGCTTTTATGCTTGCAATCCTTTTTAATTATAGTGCTGAAAGAAAATATGTTAGCCATTCATTCAAACAACTTTTAATGATAGTCCTCAATTAGTAACCGAAGCATTTAATGTCGATATAACTAATGGTGAGAAAGAGGACATTAGCGATATATTCATAGGTTGTACCCTTACCCTCGGCGATCATTCTTTTCCCATCGATCTTATGTCGGTTTTTCAATAAAGAGCTTTGATGTTATCATTGACATGGATAGGTTGAGTTCCAATCATGCTGATATCCTTTGTTACAAGAAATCTATTCATCTCAACCTTCCCTCTGGTCAAACCCTCATAATCTACGACGATAAACTTAGTTTTAACCTTCGCATCACTTCGTGCATCAAAGCTCAAAAGGCTTCCCCGAAAGGAGTGCCATAAAATACTAGCCTATGTGACCAACGAGAAACAGGAAGTTGAAGACTTCGAGAGCATCCCCGAAGTCTGCAATTTTCCTGATGTCTTTTCTGAAGAGCTCCCGGGAATTCCTCCCGAACACCAAGTAGAGTTTTGCATTGACCCAATTCCCGGAGCAAACCCTGTAGCCAAATCTCCTTATCGATAGGCTCCAGTAGAACTGCAGGAGTTACCCAGTCAACTTCGAGTTCACGAGAATGATGTTTCCAAGATAGCATTCAGGACTCGATATGGTCACTACGAGTTTGTAGTGATGCCCTTCGGTCTAACCAGTTTCCTTGGTCACGTGGTAAGCGAGGAAGGCATGATACGCTTTGGAAAGCGCGTAAAATTTAACCCGAGGTACATAGGACCTTTCGAAATCCTCGTTAGGAACGGTCCCGTAGCCTACAAACTCCAACTACCTTCAAAACTTAACAACATCCATCCTGTCTTCTACATCTCTATTCTTAAGAAGTGCATATATGATGAAACCCTAGTAATCACTCTTGGTGAGATCGAAATCAACGAAAGTCTGAACCTCAAGGAAGAACCAATCGAGATCATAGATCGAGAGATTAAACGTACGAAACAAAGCCGAATCCCGATAAGTGAAGGTTCGCTGGAATGCCATGCGAGGACCCGAGTTCACTTGGGAGCGCGAAGATCTGATGAAGCAGAAGTATCCGTATCTCTTTCCAAATCCATGATTTGTATCTAAAGTTTGAATTTCGGGACGAAATTCCCTCTATCAGGGGAATAATGTGACAATCCGAAAATTTTTCCGTCACAGTATCCCGTTCTCGTCAATAAAACCGTTTGTCTTGCAATTTTTCCGTTAACATTTTGGATTAGGTCATTTAATTTAAGACTTTTATTATGACCTCGTGAGTATCCAAATGCGTTAGAACCACGTGAAAACGCCCCAAATTATTATTTGGAAAAAATTTTTAGTTTTATTCCGTCGGGTTACAAACAATTAAATCGGGTACAACCAAAAGCCTCGTTTAACGTTAGTATAGGGTAGATTTCCACCGGGCCACAAACTCAAACCTTATATAAAGGATGAGTGAACTTCAATTTAGCTTTTTACCACCACCTCATAACTTTCTCTCTCTACTCTCTCTCATCAAATCCAAGTTTTGATCCAAAATCATCCATTTCAAGCTCCAAATTGGTAAGAAATCCATCCTAGCTCATAGTATAACATCTTTAGCTTTCAAATTCGTGTTTGAATCATGAAATAGGATCAAGAACTTGTTTTTACGGTTTAGGAACCTCCCCAAACCGTGAACACCTATAAATGGGGTTTTGGAGCCCCAAAACCCTTCCAAATCACTTCTAGTGCTTAGATAAGGCTTAAGGACTTGCATGTACAAGATTTGAACACCAAAATCTTACCATTTGAGGAGTAAACATGAGTTTACGGCCCAAGAACATGCTTGGACCGTAAACCCTCATTCATAGACCATAAACTCCTTTTAAGGTGTTAGATTGCCCCTTAAACACCTCCAAAGGCTTCCATGAGTGCATATAACCTTATATTCCTTCATGAGTTGCACCAAAACATACACAAATGAGTCAAACCTGAGTTTACGGCCCAAGCACATTCTTGGAGTGTAAACACCCCTTCTTAGACCATAAACACCTCCAAAGGGTGTTAAAGTGCCCTTAACACCTTGTATAGCTTAGAATTGGACCTAGAACTTTGTATACTTAACCTACAACCACCAAAACACATGATTCATGGAAAAACATGAGTTTACTGCCATAAACTCATGTGTTTAAGGTAGTAAACTCACCAAGAACATCTTCATAACCCGTAAACTCCTTTCCAAGGTCAATTCAAGTCCCGATCACTTCCTAAGCCATGGAATCAACCCTAGAACCTTCCCTTGTGCATTGTAAGACCATTTAGCATCCAAGAACACACCACCCATGAGTTTATGGCCGTAAAATCATGGGCATATGGTCATTGGACCGTAAACTGTAACAGCCCGAAATCTCAGGTATTGTTTAATTATGTTTTTGGGGTGAGTGAGAGGGGACTCGGCGAGTTGGAGCCTAGACTCGCCGAGTAGGATCGCAGACTTGGTCGCGGGTCCGCGACTGGACTCGACGAGTCCAGATATGGACTCGGCGAGTCGACGCTGTTCAGCAGAAACCCTAACCGTTCAGTTTTGGATCGTATTTAATGCTCTTATAGGCCGTCATTGTCCGTCTTTAGTCGATTGAGAGGAACCCTAAACGGCTGTGGGCATCTAGAGCAAGATTGGAGGATATTAGGGCTTGAAGAAATTGTTGGGCAAGGAGGAGAAGGGTTTTGGCTAAAGGAACAGCAAGGGATTCGAGTTCTGCGGTTTGGAGACACAGAGAGGACATATTCCAGGTAATATTTCGGATTCCCTTCTGTTGTTTGATGTGTTTATGAATTTAGGGTTTATAGAACCCATTTGGTGATTAAATGAATTAGTGCCTTGTTACCCAACGACTATAATCTTGTAGTAGGACCTTTAGAGGTCCAGAAGGTCCCATGCATGTGTATTTCGGGACGAGACCTATCTCAGGAAGCAGTTTGATCGACTGCATGGCGTGGACTCGCCGAGTCCGATGAACAGACTCGGCGAGTAGCTTGAAGATTTACTGGGACTCGCCGAGTTGTTCTTCAGACTCGGCGAGTGGAGTCGGGGTGGCCCCGCGATTCTTCCAGGAGTAACTCGTCGGGTCGAGGAGGGTACTCGACGAGTAGATAAGGAATCTCAGAAAGTTGGAGGACGTCTAGACTCGCCGAGTCGCCAAGGTACTCGCCGAGTCCGGTCGAGCTGACCGTTGACCGTTGACCAGAGTTGACCTAAGTCTGACTTCTTAGGGATAGTCACACTTAGAAGATATGAGTGTTAATGAGATATGTGATGTTATAGGAAGGCTGTAGCTCGTTGGATTGTGCACGAGTGATTTCAGGAGTTGCTAGCTTTCAGCATTTACGAGGTGAGTCTTCTCACTATACTGTACCCGGAAGGGTTTGACTGTGTGACCGGAAGGTCGGATATGATATGTGATATGTATGCTATATGTGGTAAGTTATTTGTTATATATGCTATGTATGTTATGGGCCGGAAGGCAATATGTTATGGGCCGGAAGGCGATATGTTGTGTGATGGACCGGAAGGTCGGCGTGGGTAGGACCGGAAGGTTTACCCAGCAGGGACGGAAGTCCCCTGAGACACATGGACCGGAAGGTCGGGCCTGGAAAGGCGTATGTGCGTAAGTTGTATATTGGGGAACTCACTAAGCATTTATGCTTACAGTTGTTGTGCATGTATTTCAGGTACTAGCGAGGACCGTGGGAAGGCGCCGGCATGATCGATACACACTGAAGATTGTTTTTATGATCTTGGGATTTCGAATATATGTATTTGACAGAATACTTAAACTATTTATCTTGTTTTAAATGGAATTAATTATGTTTTAAAAATGAAAAATTTGTTTGAAAAATTTGAGTTGTTACAATTGGTATCAGAGCCTTGGTTTGAGGGATTCGGGTGCACCTTCGGGGGTAACTGAACTCAAACCGAGGATTTGAGGAAACTTTTCAAATAAAGGCATAAACGTTTGTAAATTGTTTGTGGTAAGCAAGAAAGAAGCAGTGTGTACGATCAGTCAGCGCCCGAACGGTAAAGATCCCCAGAATACCTTACAATATTATATGATGTGAATTGTTATGCATGCTAGAAGACTAGGTATTCATGATAGGACTAGAGTGGCCTGATTTGTGATGCCTTAGTCTAGAGAAGTTTGCTTATATGAGATGCTTTGCTAGTATGCGGGTAGATAGTGCGTATCAGAAGTAGAGTACTCACTATCCGAAGTTTGGGGAGGAGGACTTGGGATGAACACTGATGCGGTGTGGTCGGTAGTATTGGGCCCGTACTACCGAGGACACCGGGTCAGTGAGAGACCCAAGTAAGAATCCCTGGATATCGGGGACGGGGTAGGGTTGCGTTATCGAGTGCGATTACACTTGATGGAGTCTCTGATAGTTTTATGTTGTATTTCAGAGACATCATGGTTAGACCACGCCACGGAGCGAGTACGAGCGGTGTGAGTGACGAGGATATTCGTCAGATGATTCACGAGGAGGTGGCGGCGGCGATCCGGGCTGAGATCCCGGAGATGTTTGGGTCTATTAAGACCACCCTGATGGAGACATTCGATGAGCGGTACGCCGCGTTGACTGAGGCTGCAACCGCTGCAGCTACCGCAGCGGTGGCCGCTGCTAGGCCACAGGGAGGTGACTCATTGCTGTTCCGAGAGTTCAGCAACACGAAGCCACCGGAGTTCGATAGGACGCAGGATCCGATTGCTGCGATGAGGTGGATCGTGGATATAGAGGGGTGCTTCTATACTTGTTCATGCCCGGAGCACCTGAGGGTACGGTTCGCTTTGAACCAGCTCCGTCTGGGAGCGAAGGACTGGTGGAAGTTCGTGACGGCGAACTTCACTTTGGCAGAGACTACAGCGGTGACATGGGAGGGGTTTACTGCCATGTTCAGGGATGAGTACGTTCCTCCGGTGGAACGGGAACGATTGGTTCAGGAGTTCCTAACCCTCAAGCAGGGTACAGATTCGGTGGCGGCGATCACACGGAAGTTTCATGAGAGGGCGATGTTTTGCCCTGAGCTGGTGTCCTCAGAGCAGGCTCGGATGAGCCGATACTTGGGTGTCTTGAGGAGGGATATTCGGGAGTTTGTGTCAAACTCCACTTACCATACTTTTGCTGAGCTTCAGGCGAATGCCAGGAAGCGCGAGATCGAGTTGGAGACCCAGGCTAGGGAGGAGGCCGAGTCTCAGCGGGTGGACCGGCGACCGACTCAGTTCCAGCCGGTAGCCAAGCGGACCAAGTCCGCTGATTCGAGGACAGGAGGTTCGAAGGGTCGCACTTGCGGGAAGTGCGGCAAGAGTCATGATGGAGTATGTCGATCTGGTGCTTGCTACAAGTGTGGCAAGGAGGGGCACATTGCTAGGGAGTGTCCCAAGGGATTTACGGTCTGCTTTCATTGCAACCAGACTGGTCATAGGAAGGCCGAGTGCCCTCAGCTTCTTCAGGGATCTGCACCTGCTGCCGGAGTTACTGCGACTCGACCGGTGAAGGCCGAGGCCCCGAGGGCTCGGGGAAGAGCCTTTCAGCTGACTGCGGAGGAGGTTCGCGCTGCGCCCGATGTTGTGGTAGGTATGTTGTAATTCATGTAATTATTTTAATGTCGATATGTTATGCTTATGTTATTATGCGCGTAGGTACTTTCCTTGTGAACTCTGTGCCTGCCTTAGTGTTATTTGACTCGGGTGCGAGTAGGTCCTTTGTGTCCTTAGCCTTTAGTCAGCATATCGGCGTTAGTTGTGAGTCGTTGAGTCGACCTTTGAGAGTTTCTATAGCTGAAGAGAAAGTGATTTGTGCTACGGAGGTTCTTCGGGGATGTGTACTAGAGATTTTCGGGGTTGGATTCCCGATTGATCTGATTCCTATCGCGATGGGGGATGTCTGTGTCATCGTGGGCATGGACTGGCTGAGCCGATTCGGCGCTGTCATCGACTGTGAGCGTCAGTTGGTGACTATACGAGACCCTAGAGGGGGAGTTCTTTCGGTGTACGGTGAGGGTACCCGTTCAGGATCAGCTTTTTGTTCGGCCGCAAGGGCGAGGCAGTGTCTACGGCAGGGCTGTAAGGGTTTTGTGGCGTATGTGATGGATACGCGGGAGGTTTCCGAGAAACCGAAGTCAGTTGAGGAGGTCCCTGTGGTGCGTGAGTTTTCAGATGTTTTTCCCGAGGAGTTGCCGGGAGTACCTCCTGTGAGGCAAGTAGAATTTGGTATCGATCTGATTCCGGGGGCTGCGCCCATTGCTAGGGTGCCTTATCGTCTTGCACCTCCAGAGATGCAAGAGTTGTCCTCGCAGCTCCAGGAGTTGCTGGGGAAGGGATTCATTCGGCCGAGCAGTTCTCCCTGGGGAGCACCTATTCTGTTCGTCAAGAAGAAGGACGGTTCACACCGGATGTGCATAGATTACCGGGAGTTGAACAAGCTAACGGTCAAGAACCGTTACCCGTTGCCGAGGATCGATGATTTATTCGATCAGTTGCAGGGAGCATCTTGGTTTTCCAAGATCGATCTGAGGTCAGGATACCATCAGGTGAGAGTACGGAATGAGGACGTCCAGAAGACAGCGTTTAGGACGCGATATGGGCATTATGAGTTTGTGGTGATGCCTTTTGGACTCACCAATGCCCCGACTGTGTTCATGGATCTCATGAACAGGGTATGCAGGCCGATGTTGGATCGGTCAGTGATTGTATTTATCGACGACATTCTGGTGTATTCGAGATCTAGAGAGCAGCATGGGGAGCATTTGAGGGAGGTCCTGGAGGTATTGAGGTCGGAGAAGCTTTATGCAAAGTTCTCCAAATGTGACTTCTGGTTGCGGGAGGTCCAGTTTCTAGGACATGTGGTTAATCAGAAAGGGATATTGGTCGATCCGGCCAAGGTTGAGGCGGTGATGAGTTGGGGGGTGCCGAAGTCACCCTCTGAGATCAGAAGTTTCCTTGGGTTGGCAGGGTATTATCGGAGATTTATCAAGGATTTCTCCAAGATCGCAGTGCCACTCACCAGATTGACCCGGAAGGGTGTTGCATTCTCATGGGGGCCCGAGCAGCAGACCTCCTTTGAGACACTTCGCCAGAGATTGTGCGAAGCCCCGGTATTAGCCCTCCCAGAAGGGATGGAAGGCTTTGTGGTATATTGCGACGCGTCGATTTCGGGACTGGGTGCAGTGTTGATGCAGAGGGGTCATGTGATAGCTTATGCGTCGAGGCAGCTGAAGCCTCATGAGGCGAGATATCCCACGCATGATTTGGAGTTGGGGGCAGTAGTGTTCGCTCTCAAAATTTGGCGTCACTACTTGTATGGGGTTCGATGTACGATATACACGGACCATAAGAGTTTGAAGTATTTGATGGATCAACCCAACCTAAATATGCGTCAGAGGAGGTGGTTGGATGTGGTCAAGGATTATGATTGTGAGATCCTGTACCACCCAGGCAAGGCTAATGTGGTAGCCGATGCATTGAGCCGCAGGGCGCAGAACACTCCATTGCGAGATGTATGCTTGAGACTGACTGTGATGACTCCAGTATTGGACGCTATTCGTGGGGCCCAGGCAGAGGCTGTGCGACCAGAAATGCAGAAGAAAGAGCGGGTTGTGGGGTTAATCTCAGAGTTTGTCAAGGATAGTCGAGGCCTTATGACGTTTCAGGGTCGGATTTGGGTACCGTTCGTGGGCGGTACGCGTATTACGTTGATGGAAGAGGCTCATAGATCGAAATTCTCGATCCATCCCGGTGCTACAAAGATGTATTTGGATTTAAGGAAGGAATATTGGTGGCCCTGTATGAAGAGGGACGTAGCATGGTTCGTTGAGAGGTGCTTGACCTGCCGTAGGGTTAAGGCCGAACACCAGAGACCGCATGGCAAGTTGCAGCCATTGGAGATCCCCGAGTGGAAGTGGGAACAAATCACTATGGATTTTATCACCAAATTGCCAAGGACTGCTAGGGGAGTTGACGCAATTTGGGTGATTGTGGATAGGTTGACGAAGAGTGCACACTTCCTTGCCATCAGTGAGAGTTCTTCAGCGGAAAAGTTGGCGGAGATATACGTGAAAGAGGTGGTATCTCGGCACGGGGTGCCGATCTCGATTGTGTCAGACCGCGATGTGCGCTTCACTTCCAGGTTCTGGAAGAAATTCCATGAGGAGCTGGGTACTAAATTGCATTTTAGTACCGCATACCATCCCCAGACGGACGGTCAGAGCGAGCGGACAATTCAGACGCTGGAGGACATGCTCCGGGCGTGTGTGTTAGACTTCGGGGGTAGTTGGGATGCGTATTTGCCATTGGCAGAGTTTTCCTACAACAACAGCCACCATTCGAGCATTGGTATGCCACCTTTTGAGCTGTTGTATGGAAGGAGGTGTCGGACCCCCATTTGTTGGGGAGAGGTGGGACAAAGAGTGATGGGCAGCATGGAGATCGTGCTACAGACGACAGAGCAGATCCAGCAAGTGAGACAAAGGTTATTGACGGCCCAGAGCCGACAGAAGAGTTATGCAGACAGGCGCCGATCCGAGCTCGAATTTCAGGTCGGCGACTTCGTTCTCCTGAAGGTCTCCCCTTGGAAAGGAGTGATTCGATTCAGGAAGAGGGGCAAATTGGGGCCCCGGTATATTGGGCCATTTCGTGTGATTGCAAGGATAGGCCGGGTAGCCTATCGGTTGGAGTTGCCAGCAGAGTTGGGTCAGATCCATGACACTTTTCATGTGTCGCAGCTGAGGAAGTGCATAGCCGATGAGTCGGCAGTGGTTCCATTGGAGGATATTCAGGTGGATGCGAGCCTGAATTACGCGGAGAGACCAGTGGCTATCAGGGATCGGAAGATCAAGGTTCTGAGGAACAAGGAGGTACCTCTGGTGTTGGTTCAATGGCAACACCGTAAGGGATCAGAAATGACTTGGGAACCGGAGCGCGAAATGCGGGAGCAGCATCCGGAACTATTTGCAGAGTGAGACTTTGAGGGCGAAGTCTAATCCAAGTGGGGGAGAGTTGTAACAGCCCGAAATCTCAGGTATTGTTTAATTATGTTTTTGGGGTGAGTGAGAGGGGACTCGGCGAGTTGGAGCCTAGACTCGCCGAGTAGGATCGCAGACTTGGTCGCGGGTCCGCGACTGGACTCGACGAGTCCAGATATGGACTCGGCGAGTCGACGCTGTTCAGCAGAAACCCTAACCGTTCAGTTTTGGATCATATTTAATGCTCTTATAGGCCGTCATTGTCCGTCTTTAGTCGATTGAGAGGAACCCTAAACGACTGTGGGCATCTAGAGCAAGATTGGAGGATATTAGGGCTTGAAGAAATTGTTGGGCAAGGAGGAGAAGGGTTTTGGCTAAAGGAACAGCAAGGGATTCGAGTTCTGCGGTTTGGAGACACAGAGAGGACATATTCCAGGTAATATTTCAGATTCCCTTCTGTTGTTTGATGTGTTTATGAATTTAGGGTTTATAGAACCCATTTGGTGATTAAATGAATTAGTGCCTTGTTACCCAACGACTATAATCTTGTAGTAGGACCTTTAGAGGTCCAGAAGGTCCCATGCATGTGTATTTCGGGACGAGACCTATCTCAGGAAGCAGTTTGATCGACTGCATGGCGTGGACTCGCCGAGTCCGATGAACAGACTCGGCGAGTAGCTTGAAGATTTACTGGGACTCGCCGAGTTGTTCTTCAGACTCGGCGAGTGGAGTCGGGGTGGCCCCGCGATTCTTCCAGGAGTAACTCGTCGGGTCGAGGAGGGTACTCGACGAGTAGATAAGGAATCTCAGAAAGTTGGAGGACGTCTAGACTCGCCGAGTCGCCAAGGTACTCGCCGAGTCCGGTCGAGCTGACCGTTGACCGTTGACCAGAGTTGACCTAAGTCTGACTTCTTAGGGATAGTTACACTTAGAAGATATGAGTGTTAATGAGATATGTGATGTTATAGGAAGGCTGTAGCTCGTTGGATTGTGCACGAGTGATTTCAGGAGTTGCTAGCTTTCAGCATTTACGAGGTGAGTCTTCTCACTATACTGTACCCGGAAGGGTTTGACTGTGTGACCGGAAGGTCGGATATGATATGTGATATGTATGCTATATGTGGTAAGTTATTTGTTATATGTGCTATGTATGTTATGGGCCGGAAGGCAATATGTTATGGGCCGGAAGGCGATATGTTGTGTGATGGACCGGAAGGTCGGCGTGGGTAGGACCGGAAGGTTTACCCAGCAGGGACGGAAGTCCCCTGAGACACATGGACCGGAAGGTCGGGCCTGGAAAGGCGTATGTGCGTAAGTTGTATATTGGGGAACTCACTAAGCATTTATGCTTACAGTTGTTGTGCATGTATTTCAGGTACTAGCGAGGACCGTGGGAAGGCGCCGGCATGATCGATACACACTGAAGATTGTTTTTATGATCTTGGGATTTCGAATATATGTATTTGACAGAATACTTAAACTATTTATGCCTTGTTTTAAATGGAATTAATTATGTTTTAAAAATGAAAAATTTGTTTGAAAAATTTGAGTTGTTACAATGTAAACCCCTAAGAGCTTACTCTTGAAGAGCAAACTCCATGTCTAGGCCATACACCCCCCTTAGATGCTATCCGAATCACTCCTAACACTTGAAATGAAGTGTTTTCGTGCCTCGGAGTGTATATTCTTACTTAATTAGTAGTTCAAATTCTAATTAGATACATTTATGTATCTCTTCATATTACATAGGAACCTCGCGTGTACTCAAGCCCCGAACTGACACTTAGTATCCAACCGATACATTTCTCGTCTGGTGAGTTCATACCCCTACACCTTTTTCTGTGTTTTTCAATGTTTTCAAGAGGGAATACAAGCAAAAGTACAAGGATATCTTGTACTCAAACTTATTATTTCAGTTCAAATGTTCATATTCAGTATGCTTTTAATATCGAAAAAACTGTATTAACCAACAGTTTGACTTGCAGAGTGTGCCGGTTAACCACACACGTTCCACTAACGTCTTCGCAAGGGCACAAAGTGTAATTTCATGGAATTGAATCAATTCACTTTTGCCTAAAGTAACTAAGATTGGGAATTTTATAAAAGCATTTAGTTACTTTTGTACTTCATTATACTTATAATGGAAGGTTTCTGTCCTATCCTACCCGTTTGGCTAACGACCCTCAACTAGTCAAGAGTGCGGTGGGTAAGAGTGGATACCCATTCAATTGCCATTTTATAGGCAATTTCCTTAAACACCCCTTATTGACTAGCTTCGTGAATGAGGCCTACTAACGGTAAGACTCACTGTTTACTCATACATATATAATACTAGACTTTTAATGTTATATATAGTATAGGGTGTATTTTACACTTTTAAAATACTAGGTGTTCTAATTTAATAAATTATACTTTTAATTTAATTAAATGTAATCCAAAACTTTATGGGTTTATTAAATCTCTTTTAATTATACACCTTAATTAATTAATAAAACCATAAGGGTGTGATTTGAACTTTTCAAAACAATACTAGGGTTTTAGAATTTAACATTTCTAAATTAAACTTTTAATCAACTTTTAAATTCCAAAACTTGAGGGCAAGTTTTGAAACATTTCAAAACATTAGGGTTTAACTTATTTAAATTTCAAAAACAAAAACCTTTAAGTTCAAATTTAAACTATAAAACCTAAAGGGATTAATTTGAAACTTTTCCAAACTTTATTAAGAATATTCTAGATCACAAAATCCAAATAAGGCAATTAACAATTAATTGGTGGTTACCTAATTTGACATGGTCCAAATTCTTGCAAGATAATAATCCAAATAATCCAAATAATTAAATCTAATCATATAAGGAAATAATTATTTAACTAATATGAAGTTATCTTTAATTTTGGCAAAGATAATCACCCAATATGATAAAAATCTGATTTATATCAATAAAAAAGCGTTTTGGTAACTATCCCACAAGCAAAGAAGCACAAAATCCCGATTTTCCCTCGTTCTGACTAGCTGACTCGTCGAGTCAGGCATGGACTCGTCGAGTTCACCATGGACTCGACAAGTTCGTCTATGGACTCGGCGAGTTCAGCCCCCAGAAAACCTAAATTTCGAATTTTAAGCAAGGATAATCCATAATAGCATCAAATACATCAAACAAATAGCCATGGCTCTAATACCACTGATGGCTTATGAGCAAAACATCATTCCTATGGTGTACATGCAAACCCTAATAGCTTTTGGATCTAGTTTGTCTAATGAACATGAAATTGAATATCCAAAGCTATAAACCCTAGATCTAGCATACAATTAATCATATTAACATAACATTAGGGTTTAGATCTTACCTTGATTGTTATGTAGCAATAACAATCTCGAATCCTCCTTGTAATGGCTTTAGAAAGCTTAGAGTCACAAGTTTCACTCCTCTAATGGATCACAAACACCAAGAGCAAGAGGATGAAGAATGATAAGAGAGGAGGCGAGTGTATAGTCATGCATAGGTGTGGAAGGTAGTATGGGCCTAGGGTAGAATTAATTATTTGACTTGCATCAGTGTTTTGATACTGAATTAATTATGTAGCAATAACAATCTCGAATACTGGAAGCTTAGAGTCACAAGTGTTCTGATACCTGACTAGGATTTTGTATCCTTAATATGCTTAATTCAACCTTCTTGTTCCTTGTTTGGTGGTGGGCCTAGGGTAGAATTAATTATTCGACTATTTATCCAATACTAGATTACGTATGACTTGCATACACAAGGTGACTATGGATGTTAGCAAAGACTTCTAATGTTACAAGAGCGCAGATAAAAGAAACCCTAGAGGAAAGTCTAGGACATTTAGTGATTATTCCCTTGTAACACTAGATGTGTAAAAAGGCTAATCAATAGCAGATTGTAGTGATTTAGGAAACTTGTGGAAATCCTTGTATCTAGTATGGATAGGTGTGGAAGGTAGTATGGGCCCGTACTACGTGAAACACATGATCCATATAGGAATCGAGAAAAGCCACAACTAAGGAACTGGAAAGGATTTGAATATTATCCCAAGCTAGTTCTATAATTTGAATTAATCCATTCCCAGTCACATCTTCAGCATGGTGATGATAACTAGAGCAAGCGGTTCTGGTTCTGGATCAGATGGGTCAGGTCCGAGCGAGACTGATATACATGACTTTCTTGGAAATGGAAAGTAATTTTTGTTAACATATCCCTCAGGGGAACGTCAAAAAAGAAGTCAAAATAACACCGGGCTTGGCCTGGTCAGTACCCAGTCTAAAGCCAAGTCCAGGCCTTCGCCAACCCGAAGAGCCCTGATATGGCGGTTAAGGTGCAGATCTGTGCCTTAACCCCTTCTCCAGGGAACTACACCCCACTAAACGTGGGACCAATCAGAGAGTCCCACTCACCCATTAGTCGATAGCCACGATCTTCTTAAACGTTTGGAAGATCTCCTTCCAGCCAATGAGAGAATGAGGGAAAAGACATGACAGAGGACCCTCCAATATGGGTCTGCCACATCACACCTCACGAGGTGATCCTCAACAGAATTAGTTAAGGGACATGCCTCATAAAAAATTATAAAAGGATCCTTCTTCCTCACAAGGAAGGGTACAAAATTCTCTCTTTTCTATAATCTACTACAATCTCTCTCAGATCTCATACTAACTTGATCGCCAGAGCTTTGCCCCGAGGACCCCTCCCAGATGTCATCTAATAGTCATCTCTCTCTTTTTCACTGTGATAATAGGAGAAGGTACCCACACGGTTCTTGTTGGTTTATGAGCATAACATCATTCCTATGGTGTTCATGCAACCCTAATTGCTTTGATCTAGGTTTTTGTAATTAAACATACAACATTGAGTATCAAAGCAATAAAACCTAGATCTAGCATACAATAATCAATATTATCATAATATAGGGTTTAGATCTTACCTTTGATTGTTATGTAGCAATAACAATCTATTCCTTCTTGTAATTGGCTTTTGAAAGATTAGTGTCACAAGTGTCACGCCTCTAATGGCTCACAAACACCAAGAGCAAGAGGATGACTTAGGAGAAGAAGAAGAGGCACCAAAAACCTTCTAAGGAACTCCAAGAATGCTTAGCCACGTTTTTGGGTGCCCTAGGGGTCTTTATATAGTGAGACTATTAGCGTTTTGAACTAGGAAACCCTAATATGATTGCTTTGGCCCTAAGTAGCCCATGGACTCCCTCCTTAGAGGCCTTGGACTAATTCTCATGGGTTTCCCCATAGATTTTGTCCACTCCAACCTCTATGGAGTCCATTAGCCCAATATCCAACTATCACACAATTGACAATTCTATCCCCTTTATTTAATTAATGTCTTTTAGCCACAAAATTAATTCTTATTAATTCTTGACTAATATTAATTAAACAATATGATTTCTCTTTTAATATATTATTCATATAATATATTAATAAATCATAATTAATCTCTTTCTCCAAAAATCATCCTATCAAGTTGCTTTGGTGAAGGCAACCCAAAAGGACCATGCTCACAATCAGGTCAAGTACATACCAAAATAGTTATGGAATTAGACACTGATCCAACAGTCTTCCACTTGGATAAGTATAACAACTATTATGCGTATGACTTCAAACCTGATCAACAATCGTAGCTTTCAAAATCCACTATCAACTCTGATCTTTTCAGAAGCGTGTCCGTTTGATAAGGGATCATATATTCCTCCATTTCTAGATATCATATGAACTGAGACATGGATTTAAATCATACTCTCTGTTCATGTGTTGTTTACCGATTTCCAATTTATGACGACTGACAACAGACTACAATTCAACACGTCAATTTAGTCTCGGTTTGGCCAAGCGCTTACGGTGTCATCACTAAATCATTGAGGGCCCCGCATATATTGCTTTTATCCCACTTTGGGTAAAAGGAACGGCTAAACTTCGACTCAATGATCGCTTGTACTAACTCACCGAATCACACACAACAATATGTTTTATAACACCAAGTTACTGGTGCATTTACATATTATCAATGTGTAACCGACTCACAAGATATAACTCACACAACTCAGTCTCAAGAATATAAGATATTACCATCTCACCAATCACTCGTGATAAAATCCATGAAGTGATCCAAGTGAGCGTGCGTTTAATCCAATACTCTAATCTTATAGCAACACTCTTGAACTCTGCAGCAAACTTGTGCTATGTCTAAACACTTTAGACAATCTACAGACGGATTCATGACAGTCTTCTTTCATACCTACTTCCAAAGTATGAGCGACTGTAGAGGGTTTGAATAATCTTATTATTCAAGAAGTCAAAACATGCAAAGTGAAACACAAGAATAATACTAATACTATATGGCCTCAAACCTTTGAGTATATGTAACATCCGAAATTTTAGGTATTATATTTATTCATTTTATTTTGAGTTTTGTGGAAGGACTCGGCGAGTTGGTGCGAAGACTCGCCGAGTAGAGACGCGATTTTTCACCCGGATTAATGACCGGACTCGACGAGTCATATTGGTGGACTCGGCTTGTCTGCGCTGTTTAATGAAACCCTAATTTCTCGGGTTTGGGGCCTATTTAAAGGGCCTTGTGGCCGTCATTTGTGCTCACCAGTCCCCAGAGTGAAACCCTAGTGAGCTTGAGCGTTTGGAGTGAGATAAGGAGCCATTGTTGACCTTGGAGGTATTATCTAGCAAAGGGAAGGAAGCAATAGCCAAGGGGAAACAAGAGGATCAACTTCCTGAAGATCTGAGGTCCAGAACATCACGTTTGAGGTACTGTTTTCGAACCATTCTCTGTTATGGTGATGTTCATGTTGATTTAGGGCTTATTGAGCCCTTTTGTGGCTAGATCTAGTGCTTCCTTGGTCCCTTAAGCGAGTTAGGTTCTGGATCTGGACCCTTGGAGGTCCAGAGTGTTCATTTGTCCAAGCTTTTTATGAATCCATGGAGGTTTTGGATTGGGGTCTTTGTGCTTGAGGTCAAAACACCATTTATGAGTCATTAGGTGTGTTATGAGCGCCAAGACATGAACTTTACGTGATGAATAAGCTTGGAAGAACTGGATCTATGAGTTAGTGAAACAGATCTGACCTCAGAAGGTCGTTTGGGGTTGTGCATGGACTGCACTCGCCGAGTCCATTTCCAGACTCGACGAGTTGGTGTGGGTTGTTTAGTGATTTCGAACCAGGGTTTGAGTAACCGATTCGGGTGAGTGACTCGGTGAGTCGGAAGGGACTCAGAGGAATCGGGTCCCCGTAGAGACTCGGCGAGTCCACGCCAGACTCGGCGAGTTGAGTTGACCGTTGACCATTGGTCAGAGTTAACCAGTGTTGACTTGATAGGGTTAGTCAACCTTAGTTGGGAAAGTGTTAATTAGAGATGTATTGTGTTATAGGAGGACTATAGCTCGGGAGATCGAGCACTAGTGATTTCAGGGATTTGCGAGTTATCGAGATACGCGAGGTATTATTTCTATGTGATTTATGCTGTGCATGTTTATAGAGTTGGAACCGGAAGGTTCACAGAGTTGGAACCAGAGGGTTCACAGAGTAGGGTCCACGGACCCACAGAGTTATAGCCTCGAGTGGCTAATATGTGCTATGTGTGGTATTTTTGGGAACTCACTAAGCTTTATACTTACAGTGTTTGGTGTTATTTGTTTCAGGTACTAGTGATGAGCACGGGAAGGCACCGGCCTGATCAGTACACACACGGGATTTTTATGTTATGAGATCTTGGGATTTTTATATGTTATGGATTTGAGTTTCAAACACTGATGTTTTTATGAATACTAAATGAATTATGCTTTTATAAAATGTGAAAAGTTGTTTTGAAATTTACGGTGTTACCGTATAAATAAAACACTTTTATTTAATCACCATATTGATTACTCATTATTTGTTGTTTCAGGTAATCAACTTCTTACTTGAATTATAACAACAATTGTCCCATGCTCTTAACATGCACACTATATTTACCTATGGTCCTTACTTTGTGAAATAGTATAATTGAATAACATTTTCAATCACACTCATTTCACAATTCCCAATCCTTACCACAAGTGTTAGAATACCAAATTCTTGCCACTTATAGAATATGTTAGATTCTAACATTTTGTGCAACGGTTATTTCTTAATATCACTGCGCCAAAATCACCAAGACTTTGCCAATGAAATTACAAAGTGCTCTATTGGATATTTTTACATGACAATTCCATAGTCATGAAGTCTCACATTCAAAGTACATTCCTTTGAACATCCTTCTTACATAGAAGTTTCTAATCTAGACATAGATTCTTAACGTCCAACTCCGAATAAGAAAACATTTCCATATTTTCCATATGACAACTCATTGTAAATAGAATCTTATCTATTCATAATAATGTCAATATGGTCCATCCATGACTATACTTCCAACTGTCCACAAGCGACCAATCCTTGGCGAACCTTAGATTGTCCTTGGCAGTTGTTTAATTATTTTAGTCAAATCCGGTTCTATTCCCTTTTTCCTTCTAAATGCCCTAGGCATTTGGAAAAATTTAGAACGGTCGAATATTACAATGTATGCAATCGATCCTATACCTGAAGCGTATGAGATACGATTCATAATGAAAAATGTGATACTTTACCAGGTTCTTGCTATAATATTGTCATAATATTTCTAGTTGTCGTGTTCTCAAAATTCGAACTATGAAGAGGGATGCCGTAATCATAATCGAACTTTGAGAATGCAAATAATAAATATATCCTTGACTAAATTCAATTAAAATTTCTCGATCTAAGCTTTTATATTGGAAACGAAGTATAACATCCTCTCCCTTAATTATAGCAAAAACAACTTTTCAACCCCTTCAACTTTGCAAAGTGAAACTTTTGTTTCTCTATAATTAATATTGCCAACTTGTAACACTTAAAATAATAATCATGCTCCGACTAACATGATGATTATATCCATTCCAGCATAACATTTATGCTCCCACTAGCTTTGACAGGTATCAGAAAATAGTTAGACTTCTAGAAGACAATACTTATTAACTTCCAAAGTTCATATTTCCAATACGATGTTCTTCGATAAGCCTTTATCGAAGCTTCTCAAACTCATACACCTTTCCTCAGACAATTCACATGTGTGTCTAAACTAATTCAGAACATATATTACTAAGTCCTAAATATTCAGACCAATTGCCAAATCTCACAATTCAAACCATGAAGAGGGATGCGGTAATCATAATCGAATTTGAGAATGCAATTTACATAATCGCTATCTCCTTAAAATCTCTCTTAGTGAAAGCATTTCCTTACAATCATTTTCATGAAGGAGAGAAATCTTATGACACTTAGATTTTATGGTGCATGTGTTCCTATCCATGCAAATTTGTAATAACCATAATCATAAGATAATGTTTGTAACAAATCCAAACTCTTATGGACAAAACTTGTTCATTCTTGATTTCTTGCCGTCAAGGTTCCCACCATTGCTTCCAAGTTATTTAGCAGCTAACCTATACCAGTCAATGTACTTTCATTGAACAAGATGCTTGCCTTATGCAGTCTATTGAGAACTCCTAGAACTCATATGCATAATCAACTCAACTGGATTGGCACAAAAACAAGAATATGTCAACATGATAGGTTACAAACCTCAAGTCGTGTTCTAGTGTTTAATAATAGGTTTACTCATGATTAGTTCTTGAAACTTTTCAAGATTTTTTTGACTCCCACTAACCTCTTGACATATAAGATTCTCTTGTCAAGAAAACATTTCTTGACAAACAAATATTCACGAGATAGTGCGGATTCTTATCAAGACAAACACTACACACAATTGGTATTAGTTGGTCTTTGTCTTATCCAAGACATCACAATTTACCAATTTCAAACGTGCAAAAATAAGAAAAAAAACAATTTTCTACTTCACATTTGATGATTGTGTTAGAACTTCTGAAGATATGTCACTCAATTCACAATGTTGGAGTACGACTCTAAGACTTGATTTTGGAACGAAGTATGACTCATCCTTTTGATTTAACCATTTCAACAATTTCCGATTCCTCTTCTTAGCCATACTAGTGCACTAAGATGTCCTTAGAGGATGAATTGTGATATGGTTTCATAATCAACAAGATGATCATAAAACACGATACAAAAGTACTCTCCCTTCTTCTTAGATTGGAGAAACTTTTATCTTTCTGCCTAATTGATTCTTCTTATTCGTTCTGCCATTCATTGAAACTTTTCAATGATTCAAAATTATACTTAATCTTGTAAGCATAACCACATTTATTAGACTTTTAGTAAATTATGAAGACTAGGCTTATTGTTATTTGTGGTGGACTTGACTAGTGCACAACATTGTGTTCTAGTTCTTTAGTCATTCACTTGACTCACATACTTGTGTGATCAAGGAATTAGTCTTAATTTCCTAAGTACCAAGATTTCCATACATTACATGATTCAAATCATATGATTCCAAGCTTCTGTCCAACTGAAACTTGAGCGATAGGAATCTTCCTTACTGAGAAAATTATGCACTACTAGAAAAACAGCCTTTTACGACGCTCATTGCGCGTCGTAAAAGGCTCAGACGACGCGCAAATGCGCGTCAAGGAAGGCCCTGTCATAAAGAGAGACGACGCGCTTTTGCGCGTCATCTATAGACGACGCGCATTTATGACGCTCATTTACGACGCGCAATTACGACGCGCGTTCACGACACGCAATGCGTATCAAGGAAGGCCTTGTCATAAAGGAAGAGGACACGCATTCGCGTGTCGTAACCTTACGACGTGTGTGTTAATGACACGCAATGCGTATCAAGAAAACCCCTGTCAAGAAAGGCCATGTCATAAATGAAGATGACACACATTTTTGCGTATCATAATTTCAAATGTTTAAAAAAAATATTATTTATAGATTTAATAATTTCAAATTAAATAACACATTTAAAAGTCTCATAATGCAAAATAAAATATTTATATAACAAAACAATCCATTTAATGAAATAATTATACTAATATTCAAAATAAATCACATTTAATTGTTATTTTATTAACATGAGTCAAAATAGAAAAACAAATCTTCCTAATCCAAATAACAACATACATAAAACACAAACTATTTTCAGAAAGGAGAAGGTAGAGAGACTGCTTCCATACAATTATCCGTTTGACTGCAACACCACCTCGTTTTTTCTCGGAGTTGAATGGGGATGCATAAATAACTGAACACTCTGACCTCACGACATCAAAATTCATTCCAAGCTGCAATAATTACAGAAATGATGAGCATCACCTAAAAATAAAATCAAGGATACAAAACAAGATTCTATCCCCAACATATGAACCAAGAACTAACTAACCTTAACCCCCTATTGAAGTATGGCCTTCTCTGTTGGAGATCCAGAAACCTCAACATCTCTGCCTCCCTATTAATTAAGCACCAAACCAACATTGACAGTGAATTTTCTTTTTTCATAATTGATTAAAGATCACTAAAACCAAGAAAAAAAAGGTATAGAAGAGGATTGGTGCTCTTGTAAGGTACATATTCAAAATACCTACCTCAGGGGAAAATACACTGTCAGTTGTATTGTGAGCTACACTTTCAACAAGAAGAGATACAATCTTTGGAGGTAATGCTGACGTGTCATTTGGTGGATCATTTTTATTCCCACAAATATAAGCTTCGACCAGTCATCTGAATAAAGCAAAAACATGAGATAAATAAGGTAAAAGAATAAAGGATTTTTACTTCTCAGATGTCAAAATAAAGAGAAAAGAAACGAAAGGAGATTCCCTCTAACTATCTAATATATGAACAGAAGATTGGCACTTAATACTATAATAAAATAATAAAATATGCAAGAATCATGAAGTTACCAAGAAAAGAAAAATATCCCACCAATTTCAAAGTCAAGGTTCCAGTTTTATCACAGCAAATTGTAGTTGCAGAACCCATCATTTCACAGGCAGATTGCCTAATCTGCACATACAAAATTACCAAAAACATAAAACAAAATACATACAACTATACAAGTCAATGAGAACAAAATATCAATATACCAATGCTTTGTCAGACATCATTTTTCTCATTGAGTATGGAAGCCTGTAATTATATATAATTAACATTTTAGTCATCCAAAACTCAGATTAAAGAAATGGTTTATAGAAAATGGACAACTTATGTTGAAGTGACAACTAATGGAAGCCCTTCTAGAACTGCAACATAAACAATAGCTACCTATAGACACCTCAAGAATTACAAAGTTGAAGTTGAAACCAAATATATATATATATATATATATATATATATATATATATATATATATATATATATATATATATATATATATATATATATATATATATATATATATATATATATATGCAAAAGATACATACTACAATAGTGAAAATTTTGATTACTCCATCCATAGCATCCTTGACACTAGTTTTACTAGTAATGAACTCTACTTTTCCCTCATCATCCTCTGTGTATCCAGTGAAAAACCTAGCAAGCAGAAAAGGCAATGGAATGTTAAGTGAACTTTTATACTCATGCTTGGCTAGAGAATACGAAATAACAATGGAATGTGAAAAGAGAGCAAACTATGTGAGATAATCTTTTTGTTTATCTTATTCATGATTGGTTTACAAGTCAGAAAACAAAAATAAAATATCTTTAACAACCATGACAATTATAACACCCAAAGTTATGCTTCCCCCATCATACCATCCTTTGATCCCATGGAGTAGATAACATAAAGATGTCATCTTTCCATAAAAGAAACGAATTAAATAACAAAACATATAAATATTAGACTTAAAGATGTTCACTAACCTTTGTTATTATACCTAGTGCCAAAAGAGCAGCAACAGTTACCATAAATATGATTAATATGGTGTCTCCACAACCATCATAGAGAAACCTGTATCAAATGCATATTACACAACGATTTTAATTTAGATTAAATTATATTCAAATAATAAGTATTATCGATTCATTTGCCTTTAGAGAGAAAAAAAGATACATATAAATTATCAACAGTATGTGGGAACAAAACTGAAAGGGAAAAACCATGTAAATGGGAAAGAGAAGAGGAAGGCGATGTTGATGCACTTTTTCCACTTGCTAATGTTTAGTATTCTTTTTAAAAAGTAAAAGGCAGATGATGGATCATAGAGAATCATACATCCATTTTAATAAAACTAGGAAGAACAGGGGCAATAGAAAGTGTTGTTTTGCCTTTAAAAATTGCATAGTCTGCAAATATACTAAACATTAACTTATATACCATTTTACCCTTACTTACCTATCCAATTTTTGTTCTTCTAAGTGAACTTGGATTTGAATCATCTTCATCTTCAGCAACACTATACCTACAAACCAGGAACAACTAAAACTATACTTAAAGAAACACAAGAAAATTGCTATAAAGTGTATAGGCATGTAATATTAACAATCAAATGCAGAATACAAGTGAAGTTTACTTACTGACTTTCCTGATCTGATGAGTAAGCATTTCTTCCACTATCCATTCCAGATTTATATTCAAAAGACTGATATTTATTCCCGTTAGCAGCTAGGGACTCCTGATGCTTCAAGTCATTTAAAAGTCAACACGTATGGGACCAGTAAGTCAAAGTGACAACATAATTGTTATTATCAAGAAGTTCAATACTCTTCATAATTAATATATAGTGTCAACTTTCAACACTGCAAATCTGGATCAAGCATTTACATTCATGATTAATATTTGTAGATTGCTGAAACTAAATCACCACAGGGATGAGTTTGAGAACAAAACTCACTCTTGGAAGCTCAATATTCCATGAGTTTCATCTCTGAATAGATTTTTACATTGTTATGAATTTGGAAGATTTTTATGATTTACTCAGCCATTTCTATTGCTTTTTATGATTTACTAACCCTTCTTGGTATTTACATTGTAAAATTACTGTGAAAAATATTTGATTGTACAAAATACATAACATACCACTTTTGCAAAAGCTTCCCATGTTTTGATTTTATTTATTTATTTTGAAACAAGCAAAATACCAACAGGGTTAGTAGATACAAAATTACACAAGAGATCAATCACAATTTTAAACGAATTTGAATCAAATTAAGCCAAGTAGCAACACATAAATCAGCGTATTCTATCTATTAATTCATATCATGAGATAAATCACAGAAATTAAAGTAAAATCTAGGGTTTAGTTAGGTTACCCCCACTGAACAGTAAGTGCTTCTTAATCCTAGTATTCCATAGGGCGAACAACATTGACATCGTGTAGATGCGAGATTTAGACATGTTGTTCACAGGTCTGGAGCAGTTGATGGTATCGTAGAGGCAGTGATCGACGATCTGTTAAACGGACGAAGCAGAGAAGTTGTCGACAGATGCTCCTAGGTTGGGGAAAAGGGAAGGGTAGGGCTGGTCGAAGTAGGCAGTAATGGCGACCACCGGAGAGGAAGCGAGGTATAAGAATACCGATAAGAAAAGGAAGAGGAAGAAAAGAAAAATTGTACGTACCGTAGGTTTCTTGAGAGCAAAAGTGGTATGAGGGTTGCGTTTTGCCATGATTGGCTCCCAATTACCGTAAAGGGTTTGGGTTATGCTATTTATCTAAATCCCCTGGTTTAAGAATGTTGTACTTTACACACCATAAAGTCTCTCTCTAGCTCCACCATCGTTGGTGTAAAGGTGAAAGAACCCACGAAACCCTCCTCTATTGTAGCATATTTGGCCGGTACTTATTTAATAGTGTGTCGATGAGGGTAGCAACTTAATGAACGAACCTACAAGAAAACACAATTTGGGTGAGAATCAAGAAAGCACCATATATCATTCTCAAAGTTCTTTTTTCGGCTGCTATTAATTTGAGAGAAGAAGCAGGAGATAGACAATCCATGTTGAATAACTTACCTGAATTGAAGTTGATTTCAAGACTCTTTCCATGCCAAGTTTTGAGATTACGTCTGAATTTTGCTACTGATTAATCGAATTGATCCCTAGGTTTTTGTTCCGCCTGAATGTGAAGACTTTTGATACGAAATCGGAACCTACCTCTACCTCTGTATTGGTTGAATCTTAGAAGAAACTGAAAACCGATTCACGATCGACTGTGAGAACGTGGGTGAAGGCGGAGGCCCTAGGGCTTGTTCTTGCTAATTCAAAGATCAACATCGATGGTAGAAGGTGGAGGCATCAGTAGAGGGAACAATCTAAAAAGAGAGGAGATCGAACCATTTAGTGTGAGGTTCGATTTGGAAGAAATCTCAAACCCTTAACCTTAAACATGATGTGAAGCGATTGATCCATAATTTTCTTCGTCTACGTCAATTCCTTGGGCTCATATAATCGGACGATGGTCGTAAATGAAGCATTCTTCGAGAAGGAAGGTGCATCGCCATAGTTTAAGGCTGGAAGAGGCAATGAGGATTGGAGGTAGTGGATGTGGATGAGGGGTGGAGACGAGGGAGAAGAAGGTGGGGGTTTAAAAAATTTGGGGATTTCATTTTCCCTCCGAGACGCGCGTTTCTTAAAAGAAAATATAAAACGACATTCACATACGACGCACAAGTGCCTTCCGTTTTTTTAATATTTTTACATGAGACACTAATTTAAGGGCACTCAGTAATGCGCGACCTAAATCCTTAAAATTTTTGAAGAGATGACACTTTTTTAAGGTCGCTCTCTAATGTGTAACATAAATCAAAGAGCGTCGTGTTTTGCGTGTCGTAAAAGGGTCTTTTTCTTGTAGTGATGGCACTACCATAAATAACATAACTAAGAATCACATCCACTTAATATCGCTTTCAATAGAAACACGCAAGCATCAATTTTCATAAATAACATTGTAAGGAGATATAAGTAAGACAAAAACAAATTTATTTTACTTATATAACGGTGCGGAAAAACTTGTCCTTACAAGGCAAATTCAAATGAAAACTATGCTATTTTCATATTCCTAAGCAATCTATCATAACTCTAAAAGTAGCAGCTTAAAATCCAATCATTGAATCATGCGATCCATTTCTTCGCGATCAGACTCAGCTCACTTTTTCCTTTAAGCTTCCTCTCCTTTTTTCGATCTAACAAAACATCAAAATGTAATCTTATCACAACATGTATTAAGAATCAAAAAACAGAAAACTTACAAGAGTTAGATAGTAGATTTTACTTGAAGCAGAGTCATACATCATGACTCTCCCATATCTTAGATCTTTCAGGTAGTTAGGGCAGCTTCGTAACCAATGTCCCCTCTTTTGGCAGTAGAAACATATGGATTCTTCTGGAATAGTACACGGGACTATCTCAGAATCAACCTTTCTTTTGCATAGAGAAAACTTTTATGGACTTCAAATGTGGCCATTTCCCATAGAAGGACGGGACATTGATTTACCAGACAAATATTCTTGACCAGTGCGCCAAATCAACGCTGATTCAGTATCGATAAGCAAATAAGTCAAATCAATGAGGGTTACGTCGTGGTCCATCACATAGTACTCTCTAATGAACTCACTATATGATTCGGGAAGTGACTGAAGAACTAGTCAACATCCTTGAGACATCGACACCCAACATTCCCAATCTATCAATATGCAACTTCATATCCAGGACATGAGCACATATAGACTTTCCACCTTTGTGTCTTTTTGCCAATAGGGCTTGAATGACCTTGAACTTTTCAGGACTTTAAACACGTGGGTAAAGGAGAATTATTGGAGGAGGTGGAGGAAGTCAAGCATGATTTCCATTTCCACAATCCAATCGTGGAATATCATCTTCAGGTGGAAAACTTTTTCCAACGGATTCAGTAAGACCATAGTTGTCAGACTTTGACATCTAAAAAACGGGAGAAATTCAAGTTTTAGTTGATTCGAATCCTTGATATAACACCCAAATGACATATCAAGGCTAGGATCCAACACAATATCGTACAATATGGAAGAGGGATGCCGTAATCCAAATTGCAGAACATTTGAAGGTAGGTAAATGACGATTTACCAATTTCCACCATGAAAAAAAGAAAATTGAAAATTAAGTTTTAAATGAGATGAAACTCCTAGATCTTTTGAGATTCATTGAACTTTTCAATGACATGTTTAAATCTCGAGTGTGCCCTTCATTTGTGACTGGGATGCCGAGGATCACAAACAAGTTGTGGATAACCATACAAATATACATGGTGCCCCCAATGTTATAGTCACCTAAACGACGTGCCAGTTAAACACATACGCTCCATCAATCTATGACAAACATCGAGTCACCCTTTTCCACCTTTTCTTAGAGCCTAATTAATGTGTCGGTTAACCATACACGCTCTACTCACATCTTAGCGAGGGTACAAAGTGTATCATGGAATAGCACCAACTCCACATTTTTCCTAAAGTAACTAAGATTTTGGGAATTTATAAAACATTTAGTTACTTCGTATTTCATTATACTTATAATGGAAGGTTATGTCCTATCCTACCCGTTTGACTAACGACCCTCCACTAGTCAAGAGTGTGGTGGGTAAGTGTGGATACCCAATGGCGGTTATTTTATAGGCCGCTTCCTTAAACACTCTTTATAGATCAACTTCATGAATGAGGCCTACTAACGGTAAGACTGACATTTACTCATACATATATAATATTAAACTTTTAATTTTATATAGTATAAGGATGTATTTTATAATTTTAAAATACTAGGTGGTTTAATTTAATAAATTAAAATTTTTAATTTAATTAAATGTAAACCATATCACTATGGATTTATTAACTTTCTTTTAATTATACACTTAATTAATTTAATAAAACCATAAGGGTGTAATTTGAACTTTTCAAAATACTAGGGTTATAGAATTTAATATTTCAAAATTGATACCTTTTATTTAAATTTTAAATTCCAAAACTTGAGGAAAAATTTTGAAACCTTTCAAAATATTAGGGTTTAACTATTTAAATTTCAAAAACTAAAACTTTTAAGTTCAAATTTAAACTATAAAACCTAAAGGATGTAAATTGAAACTTTTCAATCTAATAGGTCAAATATCTGACTAATAATAATCCTATATTATATATATATATATATATAACCAAATCCATTAATTTTGATAAGGATAATAATTCCAAACATAGAAAATTGATTTTAGGCAATAAAATCGAGTTTTGATAACTATCCTTAACAAAATTTGATTAAAAAATCGAAAATCCCGTCAACGGCACCCTGGACTCGCGAGTCGGCGGCGCAGACAACTATTTTTTTTTTTGACTTTTTGATCCTTTGGTAGTTCACTTTTGCATCTATTCAACTAGAAAAACGACCTGGGATCTGATACCACTGTCTGGTTATGAGCATAACATCATTCCAATGGTGTTCATGCAACCCTAATTGCTTTGATTTAGGTTTTTCTAATTAAACATACAACATTTAGTACCAAAACAATAAACCCTAGGTCTAGCATACAATAATCAATATTATCATAATATAGGGTTTAGATCTTACCTTTGATTGTTCTGTAGCAATAACAATCTATTCCTTCTTGTAATTGGCTTTTGAAAGCTTCGTGTCACAAGTGTCACACCTCTAATGGTTCACAAACACCAGGAGCAAGAGGATGACCTAGCAGAAGAGAAAGAGGCACCAAAAACCGTCCAAGGAACTCCAAGAATGCTTAGCCACATTTTTGGGTGCCCTAGGGGTCTTTATATAGTGAGGCTATTAGGGTTTTGTACTAGGAAACCCTAATTTGACTGCTTAGGCTCTAAGCAGCCCACGTAATCCCTCCTTAGAGGCCTTTGACGAATTCTCATGGGTTTCCCCATAGATTTCGTCCACTCCAACCTCTACGGAGTCCATTAGCCCAATATCCAACTATCACACAACTGACAGTTCTAGCCCCTTTATTTAATTAATGTCTTTTAGCCACAAAATTAATTCTTATTAACTCTTGACTAATATTAATTAAACAATATGATTTCTCTTTTAATATATTATTCATATAATATATTAATAAATCATAATTAGTCTCTTTCTCCACAAATCATCCTATCAAGTTGCTTTGGTGAAAGCAACCCAAAAGGACCATGCTCACAATTGAGTCAAGTACATACCAAAATAGTTATGGACTCAGACACTAATCCAACAGTTCTCCCCTGCAGTTCCGACTTAATCCTCTCCAACGTATCATAACATTTGGCGTCATCCGGGCGTATATTTAGAACGATACATCTAGAAAGCAAACCCAGAAAGCAACAATGGCAGGTGATATCACAGTGACATCAGGGGTAGCGGCGGAAAGACCGCTATGCCCAATGCAGTCACTTGATGGCGGGTAAACCTCTGTTCAAGAGGAGCATGCTTCAAACCACACATCAGTCTCACAGAAACCATCCAGTTCTGCAGCTGAAATGACGACCACTTACATAGCCAATCTATGGCACCCAACAGCTAGCACAACCCCACAAGTAGTAATCGTAACCACAACTCCGCATATCAATGCAATGCAACAAACAGAGATCCCTGCCTTGCAACAACAATCCTTCCCACGCGTTTACAGCACCAAAACCTGGATCCCTCACACCATTCAGCCGCAACCACATTATCCCCCAATGGTCCACCCATATGCCGCCATGGCAGGGCTGTCTCATATGTTGATATTTGCACAACAACCATCGATCTTCAACCAACTTGCACAACAAACGCCAGGTGCAACACCTGCACTGTCTCATCCCCAAGTAACATACGTGTAGACTTTGTCCAGCCAGGGATCTGGCCATTATGGGTCCGGCGTCCAGTTCTCAGTAGCACCTGAATTCAAACCCCTCATGGTAGCCAGTCAATTGCTTAGTCCGTACATACATCAGTACGCAGGAGCAAGCCCACATCTGGTTCCCCAAGTAGGGCAACATGCAATCCAGAACTTTGGATTGCATCCAAACCTATAGCAGTATCAACCGTACATCTTGCAGGTGGGCATGCATAACTAGATGTATGCGAGCCCCTACTAGATGCATCAACACATGGCTTATAGTGGTATGGCATACTCATACATGGACAACCCCATGTGAAGCGCAAGCTCCAACTTCATCCATGAACTTCTGTAGTACGAGATCCCACATGCTGCAATGATACCAAACATGCCAAAATATGATGGCACCATAGACCCAGATGACCACATCGACAACTACGAGTGGATGATGACATCTCTTAAGATGGATCGTCGGTTCACCTGCAAGTATTTCCCTTGTACCTTAACAGGAAACGCAGGCAAATGGTTCAAGTCTCTAAGGCCAGGCAGTATCTCAAGATTTGAGCAGCTGAAATACCTTTTCCTCAACAACTTCATGCAATTCAGAAAAGGAAAAGGGGACGCCAACTCCGTGATGGCATGCTAGCAAAAAGAAGGAGAATCAATCTGTGACTATTATGACCATTTCACGCTAGCAACCTTGAATGTCCCAGGACATGAAGAGTTCCTGGTGACAGGCGCCTTCGCCTAAGGCCTGCTCCCTGGACCCCTATCAAGGAAGATGCAAGGAACAATTCCATGATCCATGGACGAACTCAAGTTCTGTGTGGAAAAATACTTGCGTCAAATCGAGGGGGACGAAAGAAAAGAGGGCAACCTCAAAGCTGTAGATAATGCCTATCTCAAACATTTGACTAATAATAATCCTATATTATCTATATTTAACCAAATCCATTAGTTTTGATAAGGATAATCATGTTAAACATAGAAAATCAATTTTAGTCAATAAAAATGAGTTTTGGTAATTATCCTTAACAAAATCTGCTCAAAAAATCGAAAATCCTGTCAACAGCACCCTAGACTCGCTGAGTTCAGCCTACTCATCGTTTCCACTGATGCACTCGCAGAGTCGGGGCTACTCGCCGAGTCCACTGATGGACTTGCCGAGTCGGTGGGACAGACAGCAAAAAATTTTGACTTTTTGATCCTTTGGCAGTTCACTTTTGCATCTATTCAACAAGAAAAACGACCTAGGATATGATACCACTGTTGGGTTATGAGCATAACATCATTCCTATGGTGTTCATGCAACCCTAATTGCTTTGATCTAGGTTTTTCTAATTAAACATACAACATTGAGTACCTAAGCAATAAACCCTAGATCTAGCATACAATAATCAATATTATCATAATATAGGGTTTAGATCTTACCTTTGATTGTTATGTAGCAATAACAATCTATTCCTTCTTGTAATTGGCTTTTGAAAGCTTAGTGTCACAAGTTTCACACCTCTAATGGTTCACAAACACCAAGAGCAAGAGGATGACCTAGCAGAAGAGAAAGAGGCACCAAAAACCGTCCAAGGAACTCCAAGAATGCTTAGCCACATTTTTGGGTGCCCTAGGGGTCTTTATATAGTGAGGCTATTAGGGTTTTGAACCAGAAAACCCTAATCTGACCGATTAGGCCCTAAGTAGCCCATGGACTCCCTCCTTAGAGGCCTTGGACTAGGAAAACCTGCAGTTCCGACTCAATCCTCTCCAGCATATCATAACATTTGGCGTCATCCGGGCGTATCTTTAGAAAGATACATCCACAAAGCAAATCCAGAAAACAACAATGGCAGGTGATATCCCAGTGACATCAGGGGTAGCGGTGAAAAGACCACTACGCCGAATGCAATCACTTGATGGCGGAAAAACCTCTGTTCAGGAGGAGCATGCTTCAACCGCACATCAGTCTCACAGAAACCATCCAGTTCTGCAGCTGAAACGACGACCACTTACATAGCCAATCTATGGCGCCCAACAGCTAGCACAACCCCACAAGTAGTAATCGTAACCACAACTCCGCAGATCAATGAAATGCAAGAAACAGAGATCCCTGCCTCACAACAACAATCCTTCCCACGTGTTACAGGCACCGAAACCTAGATCCCTCACACCATTCAGCCGTAGCCACAATATCCCCCGATGGTCCACCCATACGCCGCCACGGCAGGGCTGTCTCATATGCCGATATTTGCAAAACAACCGTCGATATTCAACCAACTTGCACAACAGACGCCAGGTGCAACACCTGCACTGTCTTAGCTGCAAGTAACATACGTGCAGACTTCGTCCAGCCAGGGATCTGGCCCTTATGGGTCTGACGTCCAGTTCTCAGTAGCACATGAATTCATCCCCCTCATGGCAGCTAATCAACCGCTCAGTCTGTACACACAATAGTACACAGGAGCAAGGCCACATCTAGTTCCCCAAGCAGAGCAACATGCAATCCAGAACTTTGGATTGCATCCAAACCTATAGCAGTATCAACCGTACATCTTGCAAGCGGCCATGCATAACCAGATGTATGTGAGTCCCTACCAGATGCACCAACACATGGCTTATAGTGGTATGACATACTCATACATGGACAAACCCATGCGAAGCGCAAGCTCCAACTTCATCCATGAACTGCTGCACTACGAGATCCCGCACACTGCGATGATACCAAACATGCCAAAATATGACGTAACCACAGACCCAGATGACCACATCGACACCTACGAGTGGACCATGACATCTCTTAAGATGGATCGCCAGTTCACCTGCACGTATTTCCCTTGTACCTTAACAGGAAACACAGGCAAATGGTTCAAGTCTCTAAGGCTAGGCAGTATCTCAAGATTTGAGCAGTTGAAATACCTTTTCCTCAACAACTTCATGCAATTGAGAAAAGGAAAAGAGGACGCCATGCAAGAAAAAAGAAGGAGAATCGATCCGTGACTATTATGACCATTTCACACTAGCAACCTTGAATGTCCCGACACAAGACGAGTTCCTGGTGACAGGCGCCTTTACCCAAGGCCTGCTCCCTGGACACATATCAAGGAAGATGCAAGGAACAGTTCCATAATCCAGGGATGGACTCAAGTTCTGTGTGCAAAAATACCTGCGTCAAATCGAGGGGGAAGAAAGAAAAGAGGCCAACCTCAAAGCCGTAGCTAACGCCTATCTTAAACAGGAGGAAATGGTGACCCGAACAAGCCCAGTTTAGCAAGAGAAGCAAGATGGAAACCAACAGAGACACTACCGCCATTCTAGGCACATGTCATGACGGTATAGACCATTCAACAGGGATGATAGCAGAAGTAGCCACAACGATGTCCATGCAATCAATAAGACTCATGCCAAGGAGAACAAAGATAAGACCAAGTTTTGTGAGTACCATCGAAGAAAAACGCACGACACCAACGAGTGCACGGTATTGAAGCGGGAGATTGATGAGAAACAACTAGTGTGAAATATAGTTATCATAGCAAAGGACCTCAGGACAAAATTTGACGAGGACAAGCACCAGTCCAAAAAATAAAAAAGATGAGGGCAAGGATAACAAAAGAAGGGCCGAGATACTTACCATTACAGGGCCCCTCCCATGCAGCAACCGCCAGAGCCAACCCGTGGGCACACAGGTATACCATCAAAACATTCTCAATATAACATTTTCATTGCACGATCCTCGACCAAAGCACTAGGATGCGAATGACCCTTTGCACATCACCAATTTCATTAGCCAAAACCGTGTTGAACAAGTATACATTGATACCGGAAGCAGGGTCAACGTGATTCATAAACACTGCCTTCGGCATCTACTAATTAAATGGAAAAAGCACATCCAGCTACCATGGCAATGCCTGTTAGTTGGGTTCACCATCCATGTCATATGGCCAATAGGAACAGTCATGCTCCCATTTACATTGATTAGCCATGATGGAACCAAACGGATAAAAAGGGTGCTCGAATTCTTGGTTGTCGACCGCCCGATTGATCATAACATTCTACTAGGCCGGCCAGCACTATTCCAGCTGCAGGCGATTCTGTCTACTCTTCACGGTGTGCTCAAATTCAATACGGGTGACAGATCGGCAATGGTAGTGGTAGCCAAGTCGGGTAATGGATGCAACACCCAACGGGAAAGGAAGCAAGAAACCCAATGGTGTCGGAGTCAAGGTCGTCAGAAGGTGGAAGATCCACAGTAGAGAGAGGCAACACCACAAGCGCTAACCCACGAGTCCAAGAAAAGATAACGAAATGTATTTAGTCAGCTCACAACGTCGCTCCCACAGATGAATCAACCAAAGTATGAAGCAAAAACCGCAAAGCAAAGAAGCGCCCACTTAAAAGCAAAGGCACCAGCCAGTCCCACAACCGATGGTTGAGCCGTGCCCGGCCAGAGAGCGATTCGACACTCAAAGTACAATTTGGTTAATGAAGAGTATTGACCAAAACCTCATGGAATGAAGGAAATAGGCACCAGAAGCACCGAAGCTAGAGGCAGAGGGCCAATCCTCCCACGACGCAAAATTTCCTATATGAGACAATTAACATGTGCCCCCGAAAGCACTAAACGACATCCCAAGCAATGGTGCAAGATGCAAGGTTGATAGACGTGCTAGAAAGTGCGGGTGGCACTCTCACCAGGCTGCGGGGAGGCACTTTCCATGGTTACATCCAACAATATGTCGAGAAGAAAGGAAATTCCAGGCACCTTCAGAGCATGAACAACAAAGTTCCTCTCTCTCACGCTGGGCACCATTGGCAGAAACAGGAGGAAACGCCAACCTATCAAAAAGCGCTTGCAGCAGATGAGGCACAGAGACACGGTTGAAATGAGGTAGCGGTAGCAGAGCACTAAATCAAAATTAAAGTGGATGCCTAGAAAAAGGAGTATGGTCGAACTCCGCACAAGATAACCATACTCCAGGCGCCGAAGCAAAAACCGGGCATACACCCTGACACTTAGACATTCAGGGCTTATTGTCTTATGTATTTCTTTTCCTTTCAAGAAATAATATAATTTGCATTTTGAAAAAGCTTTCTAGAATTTTGTATTGCAAAAACACAAAGTATAGAGGTTGTACATATTTTCCAAGTAGCAACAACAGCTGATCACTTACACTACTTGAGCAAAATCTATGTAAGGATGCAACCGTAGGTCTTAAAAGAGTCATAATCTTTACCTACAATGTGCTAATAACATCTCAGAGTTGAGAATGTATGAATCAAAATTAATGGAACAGCACAAGGGGTTCTAAAATATTCATAACTTTTCCCATGATATTACAATAGTAAAAGGTCTTGAGGTGACGATCTCGTCTTATGTATTGGCAGATAGACCATATAGTACAATCAACAACAACGACTAACATTTCACAGCTTAACACAATAAGCCTAACTAAGCATACAAATCAACGGAGCATAGCTCAGTAATAGTAGCTATGCGACGTCTGAAGCACACATCGCAAACCCTAGAACAAGGGAGTATGCAGTAGAATAGCATGTCCTCAAAGACACCACTAGATAAATCACAATATATGTGTTAACATGCCACAACAATTTGTATACATACAACAAGAAACCGGACGAGAACACTTCAAGGCAAAAGTACAAAATAAAATACACAGTTTATGGTTATTAACGACCAACATTTTTTACTATACACGTAGTACATAGAAAGGCAAGTACACAACGAACAAAAGGGCAAGACACAAATCAACCCTCAGAATCTGAGGAAGAACCTCCCGGATTCGGCCTGCGACAAAATTGGTGGAAGCCGTCATAATCCAACTCCCCCAAGCGAAAGAGGCCCGTGAAATCCGTCTCAGCTAGGGATGATAGAGCGACATCCACCTCTTCAGCTCTTCTTGTAATACGGCCAGGATCTGGGGCTTTAGGGTCTCCGACACTTGTGGAACAACCACCCAGTTGCTTCCCCTTTTCAAACCCAAGAGCCTCACATGCCTCACGAACGCCCTGGATCCTACTGGAGAATTATGCACTCTCGATAACTTTATTAATTATGCAAACCACTCCCTTCTCCAACATCCATTGTAAATTACCTCGAGTGACCGCACCATCAACACAAGCACGGGCCTGTTGACGTTGGCACCTGGCCAACTCACTCGCTAACGCACCATTCTCCCGAATAAGAGAACTCACTTGGTCCTTAAGTTGCTCTAATCGGTCCTCCAAAGTGGCCACTTGTTCCTCTAAAGCGGCCTTCTCGCGGGCCACAATGCAGTTATGCTCAGCAAGAACTCGAAGCTCCACCTCTGAATCACGAACTTCCTCCCTCATGCCCGCCAAGGAACCCTGCAATACTTTCAACTGCTTCTCATTCGCACTAGCATAGCGAACCCAAACGGCGACAACAACCATAAGGGCAGAAGTCTGGGCCGCGGTGTAACAAAGGTCACCAACCATTTGAGCACTTGATTAATCTCGCAAGAGAACTTATTGTGGCCGAAGGATGAGCGCATCTACTCCACCCCTAGGTGGTAGTGTCTTCTGACAATAAGCAATATCTAGTAATCGCCCAGCCAGGAGCGTAGGACTCGAAAGACAAGGAGTGAGACGAAGTTCCTATTCCATCAATCAAGGAAGGCTTCTCGCGCTGAAAAGAACCTCCAGGTAAACTCGGCGCACCCCCATACATAGAGCCGAAACTGAGATTAACAGGGGTGAACCAGCGAACGGTGAGGGTGACGCTTCCGAAGAACTAGGCACCACCCCTATCTCTTTCTATTCAGGCACAGAAAATTTACTGCCAAGAATACCCCCCATACCGCCAAGAAGCCTGACCACAGATACGGTCCGACGGGCTTTACGAGGACGAAAACTCACATCATTGGATTATGTCTCCTCATCCGAAGACGGCACCGCATGTAAACATCTCCTTTTCCGAATAAGAGCACTACATCTTCCTGCTTGTGCCCCCACAGGAAAACCAGAAGGAGCAGAAAACGGTGAACGAACTGGGGAAACGACCCCAACAGCTGGCTGGGAAGGCGACGTAAGCCCGCTAGAACCTACATTTCCCCCTTCCACCAAGAGCAGTCCAGCAAGCTCCCGCATGCGTGTTTCAGAAAAAGGAGGAGGAAGAGCCTCTACAAGATCGATCTCCTAATGACAAAACTTGCCTTGATAGTTACCACGCAGGGCCATCTCCAAAGAAATCTCGGCTTCAGTACCTGCGAAAACAAACACTAAAAATAAGATCTCACAAGCCAACAAGATATCCTCTTCTCATTCTTCTTTTAAAAAAAGGGGGGGGGGGAGAAGGACATGAGTTAATACCACATCTCATGATGAACATCTGCATCAACTTCCTGCGAGCCCTCCAGGCGGCACTCATACCGACCGCTGCAAGAATGAAATCTTCCTAGTTTCTCCCAACGACAAGGATGTTCCCCAAACACTTGCCAAGGGTCAGATTACTCCAAAACAACTTAGGAAGATGGTTAGAAAAGTCTCAGGTTCTACGAAACCCGCACCCCACAAGGTTTCGGTTAACCCAAAGCCACTGTCGTTGCATATTCTTCTTCGGAGCGTCCTGTTCGGAAATCATCTGATGAATGCCTATTCTCTTCGCTAAAGTGCGGACTCCGGAATTCGTAGTCGAACAGAAAAAGTAACTGAAAACCCAGAAAGTTGGTACATAACCCAGAGATCAACAAATCAGTTCAAAAACGACGATTTTATTAACAGCGCTCGGGGTCAACTCATCAATGGAAAGGCCATAATGGTCCACAATCATGTTGAAGAAATTGGATGTCGGAAAGCGTAACCCCGCTTCGAATAGAGGGATCAGAACTCCCACCTTCTCTTGGGGGCAATCGTAAATCGATACCCCCTTTGCCGGAATCATTACGCCATGCTTTGGTAAGAAGCCGAAGCGATCTTGAAGAAATTGAAACTCCTCGACAGTAAGGACTCTACCGTAACGGTCCATTGTCGAAAAAAGGATGAATAATCGAAAAGGAAGTTAACGGAATGTCCAGATTGATACAACAAAGCCAAAATGGGGATTTGAGGATGAAAAGTCTGGGGAAAAAGAGGGATTTCATAGGCGAAACTAGTGTCACGAACCATCTCCCAACGGGACTGACACATATTGACGGCACTACCTAAGGCCCGTCGAGCGACATAACTAACCCTGGGTATACACATGTTAAGATATAGACTCGAATGGCGACGTTGTCAAAGCTTACTCATACACCTACGAGTCTAAGGGATTTGTTGTCGTATCCCTCAGGGGAATGTCAAAAAAGAAGTAAAACTAACACCAGGCTTGGCCTGGTCAGAACCCAATCTAAATCCAAGTCCGGGCCTTCGTCAATGCGAAGAGCACTGATATGGCGGTTAAGGTGCAGAGCTACGACTTAACCCCTTCTCCAGGGAACTACACCCCGACAAACATGGGACCAATCAGAGAGTCCCTCTCGCTCATTAGACGTGATGAAGGACCCTCCAATATTGGTCCGCCACATCGCACCTCACGAGTGAATCCTCAATAGAATCAGTTGAGGGACACGCCTCATAAACGGGTATAAAAGGATCCTTCTTCCTCACAAGGAAGGGGATGAAATTCTCTATTTTCTATAATCTACTACGATCTCTCTCAGATCTCATACTAACTTGATCGTCGGAGCTTCGTCCTCGGAACCTCTCTCGGACGTTGTCTAACGGTCATCTCTCTCTTTTGCACTGTGATAACAGGAGAAGGTACCCACACGGTTCTCCCCTGCAGTTCCAACTCAATCCTCTCCAACATATCACAAAAATTTCATTACTATGAACTCAAACAATAGTAAGAAGCTATGAATAAGAAGGGACAAAAAGAAAAAAAAAAAGAATAAGAAACATAGCAAAATGATACAAACTTTTATAGATTTTATATGAGAAAAAAGGAGAGAAACTCTATTCCGCCCAACTTTCCACTATGTTGCCCCTATATTTATTTCATTCATACATTTGATTTATGATAGAATCCGTGATTTTTGTTTGGTTGTGTTAGGATAAATATTTATATAGATTTGATGATGCAAAATATATACATTATAGTTATAGTTTTACAGCTCATTGTAGACAATCAGTCTTATCTAAGCAAGTGTAAATAATACACTTAGACAAGCTGATTTTTTAGAGTTTGGTTCTATAGTTAATCTAAAGATATGTTGATGGAAGTTCATATGTCGAAGCTTGAAGATCATCCCTTGATGAGCAAAAGACCTTGAAGATTCTATCAGCACCAAAGGCATGATGACACCATTAACTAAAGACTGATTAGTGTGCCCATACGCTGAAGGTCTTACACTGATGACACACTGATAAAGTGATACACCGATGACACACACTGATGGTTATACACTACTAAATTTGAAGCTACTCTAGGTGAAGCTGAAGTTGATCAACATGACTCCCTGATGCTGATACCCTAATCAACATATGACGTGTTGGTGCTGATATCCGAATCTGAAGCAGATCAAATTTACTTGGTGAAGAATTATTCTGAAGATCTAATTTGATCCATTCCTTAAAATACCATGTATGCATTTATTATTGAAGATTCAATCCCATCTCAGGGATTTGATATAACCGATGATCTGATGAATCTGCAGAAATTTTATCTCCTAGGTTTAGAATAGTATTTATACTAGCCTCTATCATTAGTTGAGATTTGATTATTTGAATTGTATTCGGAGAGTTAGAGTTTCTGTAGAGATAGATCTGAGAGTTCTTGGTGAGTTCTTAGATTTTACTAGTTGTCTTTGTGACTTGCTTTGTGCACTCATTCTCTTTGTGAGAATATTTCTTAGTGAAAGACATCTTTGTGATAATTCTATTGTTCTTACTTGTTTGTATCCGATCAACTAACCTACAAGTGGTATCATATCGGGTTTTCTGATACATACAAGCATAAGAAGTTTTCAGAAAATCGAAAATTAGAAGAAGAAGAAGAAGAAATTTTTTTTATACAATCATCCAAATATGAAGAATACATCAGAATCATAGAAGAAAGAGTATAGTATGTTTTCTTATCTTTGGTACTATCTTACTGCAACATGTATGTTTGGTCCTTATAATGTCTCTCTGGTGAGAGAAGAGGCGGGATCAATAAAGATACAAATGTTCTTGATGAGGAAGAATACAAATGTGTATCCATGTTTTTCATGGCTAAACTGAATCTAAAAGATCAATCAGAACCAAGATGATATAAAAGTGTTGAAAAAGAAGTTGGTTGAAAGGGAGAAAGAGATATCTTATATGAAGGAGAATATTAAAGAAAAGGATGTAAAGATGAAAAGCTTTTCATCTGTAAGTGTTCAAACATAAGATGCACCTGAAGAATGTTTATAATTACGAAACCCTAGTTTTCACCCTAATGAACATGATTATATCTCTTGCACTATCAAGCCATCTCAAGCTGTGAACTCTCCATCTCACCCCGTTAAGACTCAAGCTCCATCTCCAAACATTAGAAGATCTCAAGATGGTAAGCTTTCTAATGTTTTTTCTTGGTTTAATATTACTTCTTATATGGAAAAACCAATAAAGACAAGGAAGAAGAGGCAACAATCAAAGAACACTTCAGTTCCAAAGAAAACTTTTTATGAACCTACTAAGATGAAGCAAGTTTGGGTTTCCAAGAGTACATCTCCTGAACTTGAAACAAAGCCAATAATTGGAGATAGAAAGAAACATTGGAATAAAAAGTCTCCAGGAAAGAAGAAGAGGGTTCTGAATCCTCAAGTTAGTTGTTCGACATCTAATCAGAACTTTTTAGGTGTAGGTATGTTTCAAAACCCATTCTTAAATGGGTTCCTACGTCTTTTTGTTGATTCTGAAGGAATTAGAGAGACTACAAAATCCTCTACATTCATATTTAGATGTCTCTCTCATTAAAGCAAAATCATGAAAAGGTTGTGTGTATGGTTTAGTTCCTGTGTTAAATGATTTGAGCAAGTTTTGTTAAAGCCTTGTCAGTAGATGTGACAATTCACCTGTTAAGAAGTCCCTAGCTTATTTTATCACATGTTATTATTATTTTTAACAACTGTGTGCAGGAAAAAGAATAAGTATTGTTCTTGCAAAATCTTGTGTCAGTCAACAATACAGGTACAAAATGGGTCTGAAAAGAGGTAACAAAAGTTGTCAGAAGTACATCATGTGTTTAAATCTCAATGTATAAAAAAGACAAGTCACATGTTTATGTTGCTGTCCAGTTGAGTATAGTTCAAGAAGTTCAAAGTCTTCAAAGTGCTAATGTTTTGAAAAGAAGTGTTCATGCAAGTCAGACTGAGGGTATTATGGTAAATATGAAAATACAAAATATGGAGTGACAAAAGGTTCATTACTGAGAGAGAAATTCGTGAGCCTCAAGTTCAGTGAAAAAGAAAGAGACCATAGGAATTGAGCATTACATCATTGTACCTACTAATGTTGTACATGGAATAGGGAAAAGACATAACATGGAAGTTTTATTTACCTTATAAGAATCTTGTGTCAGTAAAAAATACAGGTACAAAATAGGTCTGAAAAGAAGGAACAAAGGCTGTCAGAAGCACATTATGTGTTTAATTCTCAATGTATGAAAAAGACAAGTCGCATGTTTATGTTGTTGCCCTGTTGATTATAGTTCAATTAGGCCAAGTATTCAAAGTGCTAATGCTTTGACAAGAAGTGTTCACACAAGTCACCTTGAGGGTATTATGGTAAACATGAAAATCCGAAATCTTGAGTGACAAAAGGTTCAATTGCTGAAAGAGAAATCTGTGAGCCTCAAGTTTAGTGGAAAAGAAAGAGACCATAGGAATTGAGCATTAAATCACTGTACCTACTGACGTTGTACATGGACTAAGTCAAAGGCATAACATGGAAGTTTTATTTACCTTATGTGAATGTGAACACATCTCGTGAGTCAACTACAAGAAAGAAATTAATGCATTTATTTGTTTTAAAGGGTAGTTTTGTTTTTGTACTATTAAAAATTATCTTTGCAGTTCATTACATTACCAACGTCTCTCTCAAGGAATGTATAGGCCTCAAGAAAGTGCCTGAGCTTCATGACCAATTTCAGCATCTAAATCACTTTCTTGTTTACACGTTGTCATATGATTTATCACATATTCACACTTATCAGTGTAATATGCGTTGATCTAAGGATCATGTTAGAGTTTAAGTTGATGCTCCTACTCAATAATTAAGGTCTCTCTCACTACTTCCATCTCCATTTTAGCCGTACGCTACCAAACCTTCACCACCAAGCATCACCGTTATTATATCCCCTGATCATTTCCACCATCATATCTCCATGATAGACCCACCTATGACCTCCACGTACACCATCTCCCTCGAGCCACCTGTAACAAATCTTTTCTCCACCGCCTCCAACTCTCTTTCCTGCAAGAAAACCATCAACCACCTTACCCTCAGCGTGATGGGCTACCATCTGTTGGAAATGTAATCTAGACTTAGGGTTATTTTAGTATTTTTAACAAGTAATTAATGCAGTTAGGAAGTCAGTTATAGTTGGGAAGGAAGTTGTAGTTAGGAACCGATATATCAGTCTGAAGTCGCATTGGTTCACTAAACATTGTGATGATTAGTACGTATATATATTTGTATGAATTGTATTTGTAAATGTTACTGATGTGTGGTTAATAAAGATAGTATTTACTGCACAAAAAATCTTCTCTCCCTTTGATTATCGAATGTTACTTTATCTCTTTAATTTGATATTTTTCCAACAAAGTGATATCAGAGCAAGGTTCCAGATTTAAAGGATTACGCAGGAAACAAGAAGAACGATCAGAGGGGGAGAGGGAGAAAAGACAAGAAAAATCACTGAAGAAAAGAGGTGATCAAATGGATGAAGTTTGGATTGATGACCGGGTCGAAAAGTTCTCGGTAATGTTAAAGTTTGTTTTTGATGTTAGTGATTGTATGATTCTTGATCCAGATGAAAAGATTATGGGCAAGTTTTTCAGTGATACGATGATGATTGATGGGGATGATAATGATGATGATGAAGATTTAATGGATGATTGTGTGAATGCCTCCAAATGAAAAGATTCTTAACATATATACCGATGGTTTTGAGGGTTTCCGGATGAAACCAAATGAACATGATGATGAGTTTTATCTAACTTACTCTGGTTCTGTGGTTAGTTTTTTGAAGGATATCATGTGTATGCTTGAGGAAGAAAAGATGATTATGGAACCTATGAAAAACACAACAATTTCTTTTCTTAAACTAGCAACAAAAGATGAGAAGGAAGATGGCCTGCTACATATCTTGACAGTGGAAATGAAAGATGATTCACACCAAAAGACACAAGTAGATGATGACTGGCAAAAAAAAACTGATAAAGACGATGGGAGAAGTGAAATTCCAGAAGTACCCCTGTTGTTAAAAGTCTAGATTAAGGGGGAATATTGGAAATGTAATCTAGACTTAGGGTTATTTTTGTATTTTTTTTACAAGTAATTAATGCAGTTAGGAAGTTAGTTATATTTGGGAAGGAAGTTGTAGTTAGGAACCGCTATATCAGTCAAAAGTCGCAATGGTTCACTAAACATTGTGATGATTAGTACCTATATATATATTTGTATGAATTGTATTTGTAAATGTAACTGATGTGTGATCAATAAAGATAGTATTTACTGCACACAAAATCTTCTCTCCCCTTGATTATCGAATGTTCTTTATCTCTTTAATTTGATATTTTTCCAACAGATACTCTGTTGGAAAAATATCAAATTAAAGAGATTGTTAGGATACATATTTATATAGATTTAATTCTAAAGGGAGCAAATATCAACATTCTACTTCAAATGTAGTTAGTTCATTTATTATTTCATTCTTTATTAGTTTGGTTTTGACATCATCAAATATGGGGAGATTGTTGGGATTCATATTTATGATTTGATGATGCACAATTTATATATTATAGTTATAGTTTTATTGCTCATTGTAGATAGTTAGTCTTGTCTAAACAAGTGTAAATATTACACTTAGACAAACTGATTTGCCAGATTTTGGTTATATAGTTAATTGGAAGATATGCTGATGGAAGTTCATATGTCAAAGACCAAAGATCATCCCCTGATAAGCATAAGACCTTGAAGATTCTATAAGCAACAAAGGCATGATGATACCATTCACTGAAGATTGATCAGTGTGTACATACACTGAAGGTCTTACACTGATGACACACTGATCATGTGATACACTGATGACACATGCTAATGGTTATACACTGCTGAAGCTGAAACTACTCTAGTTGAAGTTGAAGCTGATCAGCATGACTCTCTGACGTTGATGCCCTGATCAACATATAACGTGTTGGTGCTGATATCTGAATATTGAGCACATCAGATTTACTTGGTGAAGAAGTATTCTGAAGATCTGATCTGATCCATTCCTTAAAACACAAGATTTGCATTTATCATTGAAGATTCAATCCCATCGAATCAGGGATTTGATATAACCAAAGATCTGGTGAATCTGCAGAAGTTTTATCTCCTAGGTTTAGACTAGTATTTATACTAGCCTCTCTTATTAGTTGAGATTTGATGATTTGTATTATATTCTGAGAGTTACAGTTTGTGTAGAGATAGATCTGAGAGTTCTTGGTGAGTTTTTAGATTGTACTAGTTGTCTTTGTGATTTTCTTTGTGAATCCATTCTCTTTGTAAGAACCTTTCTTAGTGAAAGAAATCTTTAAGATAATTCTATTGTTCTTATTGTTTAGCATCCGATCAACGAATCTACAGGTTGACTCCAATCTTTTTTAAAATATCATTCCTTGCAATACAAATGTTTTAGATGGTGGAATAAAGGATCATAGTAACATCTTCCTTTCCTTTGGAAAATTCCCCCATGATTCGCCGAAATCGATATAATCTCTTACGTTCCTGAGTTGTGGTTTTTGGAACTCGCGCCACTGAAATATCTAATACCGGACGATTTTTGAGAGGCCAAATTCAATTGGTAAGTGGTTAGTAGTTTCATCTTCTATACAACATAATTGGCAGGATTTATTTTTGGAAGACTATATGTAGCACCTGATTCCTGGTATGTATTCGTGATTATTAAATCTCTTTATTTTGCATAATTAGCCTTGGACTCGGCGAGTTGAGGGACTGACTCGCCGAGTAGAAGCGGGTCTAGATGCGGGATCTACTCGGTCTACTCGGCGAGTAGGTCCGATGGACTTGGCGAGTAGACCCTGTTTGGACTTAAACCCTAACCCGGGTGTTTGCACCCTATTTAATCGATCTAACCCAGCCTCCACTTCCCTTAGCACTCCCAGAGACCTGTAGAACGAAACCCTAGCCTCCTTGTGTCCTTGTGGGTGATTGTTAACATTTTGAAGGTGATTTGGGGCTTGGGAGAAGAAGGAGAATATTGAAGAGTGCAAGAAGGGAAGAAGATCCGGAATCTAGTCTGTGAAAGGCTTCTATTCAGGTAGAAAAGACCCTAACTTGATCTTTAGCTCGTTAGTCCCCTTTTTGTCCTTAAGAAAAGAGGTTTTAAGCCCTAAAAACCTAAATCTCTATGCGTTTATGGCTAATGTTCTGCAAGAACTTCGGATGTGGACCTTTTGGACTTCATAGTAGCATAAAGTCTCTGTGGTTGAGGTAGTGGAAGTCCCCAATGAGCATAGGACCTCTTGTATAGCTTGGAAGTGCATGTTTGAGCTCATAGGGCCATGCATGCACGTAAAGTTTACAACTTTACGTGGTAAATGAACCCTAGGACCATGGATCTGTGGTCTGGAAGTGTTGCATGTCCCAGATCTGGCCTACTCAGGAAGTGGGTCGGAGGACTCGGCGAGTCCCAAGGTGGAACTCGGCGAGTTCTATGAAGATGGTCGTCGACTCGGCGAGTTGGATGAACAAACTCGGCGAGTCCTATGAAGATTGCCTGGAACTCGCCGAGTAGTTCTTCAAACTCGGCAAGTAATATGAACATCCTCAGAACACGAGGGGTTTAAGCGTCAAAGGCTCAGCCCTTCGTACCCGTGCGCGGAATTAACCGTATAACGTAGTCCCGAAACCCCCAAACCCTCGAATGGGGTGTTTTGGTGTGGATTGGAAGCAAGCAGAGGACCTGCTCGAGGAACTCGGCGAGTTGGTACTCGAGTCGGCCCCAAAGTCCCGGATAGCGAGTCAGGGGTGACTCAGTGAGTGAAAGAGGGACCTGGTGAGTGGGACCGGATCAGTGAGGGGAGGACTCGGCGAGTTGCTCTCTGGACTCGGCGAGTCCAAGCAACTGGAAGTTGACTTTGACCTGGTCTTTGACTTGGTGAGGGGTAAAAGGGTCATTTTACCCTAAGAACATCTAGCGTGTTTGACTGATCGTATTGTGGGAATTGCAGCCGGAGGGTTTCCAGAGCAGCAGCAGCAGTAGTAGGTGATCAATTCCCACACAGACCGGCAGCTATTTCGAGGTGAGTTTCCTTTTCAGTAGGAACGGGTCTAAGGCACCAAGGCCGACCCGTGTAGACGAGATGCTAGTACTAGAGTGTGGGCCGAGCCCGTATCTCTGGGTTTAGTCAAGTATGATATACGTGTTAATATGATAGAGTTGCTTATACTTGTTGTCTGCGTGATACTTGTATGTTATGGGTTAGCGGTTGAGTGTGGGCAGGGCCCGTATCTCTCCGAGGTCAGAGTGTGGGCTAGGCCCGTATCTCCCAGATAGTGAAGTGTGGGCAGGGCCCGTATCTTCACAAGTGTGGGCGAGGCCCGTATCTCCCGGCTAGCGAAGTATGGGCAGGGCCCGTAACTTCCCGAGTGTGGGCAAGGCCCGTAACTCCTAGCTGAACATTGGTTGTTATATGTTTGCATGGTATGGGGTATTATGGGGGAACTCACTAAGCTTTGTGCTTACAGTTTATAGTTTTGGTTTCAGGTACCTCTTCGTCGAAGGGGAAGGAGCCGGCGCGGTAGCGGCACATCATGCACACACACGGATTTCCGCACTTACGAGATTCTCTGGGATTTATACTCTGATATTATGATGATTGTATGATTTGATTTTTAGACATGGCTTACGTTTTGTTATGGTTGATCAAACAATGCTTTTAACAATTAATGTTTTTCTAAAAGTAATGTTTTTAAAAGAAATTTTTGGACGTCAAATTTGGGTTGTTACACTATACCCCTTTTGATTAGTGCATCAGTGACTGGTATTCTCTCTATTCCCCCCTCCATACTGATGGGTTTTGAGTACTATAACAACCCTATGGTGCACATACAGCCCTAAATGCTCCGGGTCTAAGTTTTCTCAAGTTATACATGCAATTTCATTTTTTATCCAAAGCATGTACCCTAGTTAGCATGCAATTGGAGGTATACAACATAAAAACTAGTTAGATGAATACGTCTTTGTTGTAGCTTGTAATCCTTGGCCTTTCAAGAGCTTAGTACCTCAAGTGTGATACCTCTAATGTGTCACAAAACACCAAAAGCAAGAGGATGCTTATTAGAGAGAGGTTAGGAGGCACCAAAATCAGCTAGGGTTTCTTCTTAGAACACAAGTGACGATTTTGGAGTGCAAGGGTCAGTATTTATAGTGTGGAATTCCTAGGGTTTCATACATAAAACCCTAAATTACTTAAACCTTTAAGTATTCCAATGATCCATATGATAGGCCCTTTGGACTAACTCTTCATGGGCTCTCACATAGATTTAGCCCATCCCTAATCAACATGGATCATTAGCCCAAAATATAAGTATTATTGATTTACCTAATTAGTCCCTACAAATTTAATTGGTCTCTTTGATCACTAAATTAATTCCAAATTAAGTATTGATCAATACCAAATAATATGATTTCTTAATTAATATATTATTCTTATAATATATTAATAAATCATAAATAACCTCTTTCTCAAATATCCATCCTATCAAATTGCTCCGGTGAATGCAACCCAAAAGGACCATGCTACTATCGGGTCAAGTACATACCAATTATAGATATGGGCTTAGACACCTAATCCAACAGCCTTGAAGGGTCAAATTAATGGTTTGGTCTAAGCTTTCGTTGTAATAGGTTCTTTTGGGTCGATATGCATTTTTGGTAGTATTGTTTGTAGTTTACAGCCGTAATCCTGTTTACGATCGTAAACCCAGAGTCGGCCCAAGTCCACTATATATAGAGGCTATGTAGGTCATTTAGTGGTTGTTGATGCCACAGAGTCCACGGTTGCTGTAAACAAGTTGTACCAGACGTTTTTCGTTAATAGAAGCGTATGAAAGCTTGTCCACGGTTGCTTGTTCTGATTTCTGTTTCTATTTCATTCTTATTATAATTGATTGTTTTGTTTGTTTGATCACTGGTAAGATCCGTTTCAGGACCTTACAATTGGTATCATAGCATAACCAGTGTCAAAGCATCTTACAATCGAGTTTTTGGCCATATTCTTCACTGTTTGAGATTGGAGTTGGTGTTTGCTACGAAGGGGAATCAAGTTTAATCCAAAAATCGTGATTTCTTGAAGTTCTGGGAGTTTACTACCTAGATTTTACGGTAGCAAACTCATTTTACGGCCGCAAGCTCAAGAAATTTCTTGGACCGTAAATTCAGTTCTTAGACCATAAATCAAGTATCTTCAATAACCGCAATCTTAGATTCATAAACCGTATTCAGAAACCGCAAACTCCCGACCGCAAACTCACGACCGTAAACTCTCGACTGTAAACCATTTTTACGGCCGTAAACACATCATTGACCGTAAACGCTTGTTTTGACCGAAAACATATTTTAAAAAAAATAATTTAATTTTTATTTAAATTAATATTCAATGGATTCAAAAAGTCAAACACATCATCATGAGCTGGACTCTATCATGGGCACAACTACTCGCATTCCAAGACTCTTGTCTGCAGATGGTTATCCTGAGTGGAAATACCGATTAGAGAAGTACATTAAAATGAAGGACTTCAAAATTTGGAGAAGCATCATCAAGAATCCCATTAGAATAACCACAACTGTTGCAGGGCAAGTAGTTGACAAAGCGATTGAGAATTACACTGATGAAGATTTCGAGAAGGTTGAGGAGTAAGAACGGGCTTTGGCCACTCTAACCATGCCCCTGTCTCTGGATATAGCTCAAGGTTTTAGGGAGTATACTTCAACAAAGGCTTTGTGGGAAACCCTAATTGTGGTATATGAAAGGAATGAAGATATGAAGGAGAGTCGCCAGGACATGTTGCACCAAAAGTTCAACATGTTCAATTACGTTCCTGGTGAGACCCTGGAGGCACAGCTACAACGATTCACAACTCTCACCATTGAAATGAGCATAGCCGGAATCTTCTTGACAAAGTCTGAAATAAACAAGAAGCTACTAAATGCTCTTCCAAAGTCATGGGACATGAATGTAGTTGTCATCAAGAAAACCAAAGATCTAAATCGCCTTACTCTTGTTGATATTACATGGAAAATTACCATAGCAGTGTTCAGGGTGAAGCAGTTTGCTAAGAAGACTGGGAAGAACAACTGGGGTATGAGTGCCAATAAGAAGGTAGGGTTCAATAAAGGAAAGCTACGTTGTTTCAATTGTCATGAACCATGTCACTTTGCTCGTGAGTGCCCGATGCCGGATCGAAGATTAAACAACGACATGACAATGGTTGCGTTGGGAAACAATCGGGGAGGTGCTCAGGTTAACAACGAGAAGGCTATGGTTGCTTAGTCATTTGACTGGGAGGACCAGATGCAGACCTTGAATATTTGAAAACCTAAAAATGCTCACCTTGCACAAGTCAAAGATGAAGCTTCAGTGGAAAGTGTTGCTGCTGAAGAAAAGATGATGGAGCTTCAGTTTGAGTTGATGGTATCTTGTACTTCTGAACCGAAGAAAAATGAGGTAAGTTTTCCTTCCTGCTCTCAAGCTTGTATTGGTTATGTTAAAATTCTTCATGAAGTAATAGAAACTTTACGTAGAGAAGTAGAGGACCTTAGATATGATGGTTATCAACTTAGAAAAGGACAAAAACCCCTTAAGGCTCAGTTAGAAACTAAAATAAAGGACTTTAGAAGACTTTAGGAAGACTACAATAGAATTATGACTACATAAAGAGACAGAACGCTGAGTTAATTACTGAACTTGACACATTAAAGAGCAAATTTGAAACTGTTGATTTTGATTTTAGAAAATTTGATGTATCAAGTGAAGTAGTTGCCAACATGATAGACCACTGCATGCAATTTAAACATAATCAGTCAAAGGGTCTAGGGTATGATAAAGTTCCTCCTCCTTTCAACCATTCATATTAGTTTCAACCTTTGTCCAAGGAGGAGATTGCCAATAAACCATTCAAGGTTTATGGCAAGCCATCTGGTTTTGTTTAAGGAGGATTTATTAATGTTGAAAGTACTAACATTTTTACTTCTCCTGCAGGTCAATCCTTAAATCAGTCAAAGCACGAAGTTGAAGGATCTGTTTCTGAAAATAAAACTGAGTCTGAACCTGAAGTTTTAGTTTTAAATAAAGACTTTAATTTTTCTTATGTTGAAAGTGACAATGTTTTTTGTGATTTTTCTGCACCTTCTGATACTGGTTTGAATGTTTTTAAAGTGTTTGATGAGATGGTTGACAATTTTGATGTTTGTGATGATACTAATAAAAAACCACCATTTTCACAAGTTTCTCCATCTGATACACCCTCACTTATCTCACAACCAACTTCTTGTTCATGTTCATGTGAGAAAATCAAGGGTGTCGGTATGGAAAACAAATCTGAAAAGAGTAGTACAAGTTTTAACAATAACAAACATATTTGTTTCAATTGTGGCATTGGTGGTCATATAGCTAGGAATTTTCCTAATAGAATGTTTGTACATTATATGTCACAAAGAGGAGAGAACAAATTTAGAGGAAGGTCTTTAACTAGAAAGTCCTCTAAAACTCATTCTCGGAATGATGATTGGAAGGATGATCGTAGTAGAAAATGGGGAGTTTTTCAAAATAATAAAAAGTCTTTCATAACAAAGTCCGTAGTAGAAAATGGGGATTTTTTCAAAATAATAAAAAGTCTTTTATAACAAAGTCCTGAACAGTCTACCAAAACCGAACATGGGTCAGCTAAGATCGGTTTCTTTAAGGAGCAGCTTTGGGTCTTCAACCAATTCAGGTAGAAAACCCAGGTGCTCAAGGCAAACAGATAAAAATTCTATTTTAAAACCATAAGTGACTATTAGAAAACCTAATTATCAATGGCTGCCCAAAAAAAGTTCCAATCTATCATCAGTATCCTCTGGAAAATTAGTAAATAATGATAAATCTAAAAAGGCAACAGGTCAACCCATGAAAGTGATGACCTGGGTTCCCAAATCTGAATGATCCTGCACATTTTGCAGGGACAGTTGCGAGGGAATGTCGTCAGGACTTGGTTCGTCGACAGCGGCTGCTCCCGACATATGACAAGAGATATCTCCCAACTGAACAACATTCAATCTTTAAATGGGGGATATGTTTCCTTTGTGGGTGGAGAAGGTGGCAAGATCACTCAGAGAGGAACCGTTACAAATGGAGTGTTAAGTTTCGAGAATGTCAACTTTGCTCCCGAATTAAAGCATAGTTGGTTGAGTGTGTCTCAGATATGCGACAAAGGCTATTCTACACATTTCACTAACAAGGAATGTATGATTCCCAAGCCAGGCATTGTCATCCCAGAAGAGTGGATTCTTGTCAAATCTAAAGGGGACGGAAATGCTTACATTATTGATATGAATAGAAATCTTCCAGAACAAGTTACGTGCCTCTTTTCAAAGATCTCAAAACAAAATGCAATACTGTGGCACCGAAGACTCGGTCATGCTAACGCCAAAAACCTAAATCGTCTTGCAAAGAATGAGATGGTTCATGGTTTACCTGTCAAAGATTTCATAATGTTTGAAAAGTGTGTGTCATGTGCCCAGGGTAAACATCACAGAAAACCACACCTGCCAAAACAGGTTAACGCAATCAGTTAGCTGCTCCAATTATTACATATGGACTTGTTCGGTCCAGTCAACATCCTTAGCATCAACATAAGTTCATACCGTCTGGTTGTGATTGATGATTTCTCTCGTTTTACGTGGGTCTTCTTCTTATCCAACAAAGCTGGGGTTGCAGAACTGATAAAGAAGTTCATAGTGCTAATTGAGAACCAAACCAACAATAGGGTGAAGGCGCTTCGTACCGACAATGGAACAGAGTTCAAGAATTCTATTCTTGATCATTTTTGCACTGAAAAGGGGATTATGCATCAATACAACTCCGCTCACACACCTCAACAAAATGGTGTTGCTGAAAGGAGAAATAGAACCTTAAAAGATGTCGCGAGGACGATGTTGTGTGACTCCAAGTTACTCGTTTTCTTTTGGGCCGATGCGATCAACACTGCTTGCTACGTTCAGAATCGTGTGTTGATCAACAAAGCTCAGATGAAGACTCCGTATGAGATTATATATGGTCACAAGCCATCAGTTAGTCATTTTCGCGTATTTAGCTTCCCTTGCACCCTTCTTCACCTAGAGTCCAACCCAAAGTTTAATGCCAAATCCAATGATTGTTACTTTGTAGGGTATGTTGCACGCACCGTATATAGGGTCTACAATAAGAAGACAAAGCAGATTGTGGAATCCTATGACGTGTGCCGGTTGGAGGAAAATGAAACGGATGCTCGAGTGGGTCCGGATTGGTTATTTGATTACACATCGCTTTTCAAGTCCATAAATGTGTCTTCGGATAGCTCATCCAGGTCTTTCTCTGGTTCGAAGAATGTTTCTGAAGACAAAGACGAAGAGGTTGTCTACAGACCCCCAACGGTATCTTCTTCACCATTTGAGGGGGAGTCCTCTGCTTTGCCTGAGGGGGAGTCATCTGTACCACCTGATAGTCCAAAATCTCCAGTTCATAATGATACTCCTGATGCTGAGGCTACACCACTCACTCCTGTTGAAAGAGAGTTCATGTCTAGAGATGCTTCCGCTGTCACTTCAACTTTTATGGAACTACTCTTTCCTGAAGACATTTCTAATGAATTTGTAGCAGAGTCATCCGGTGTGGAACAATCAGCAAATGAAGGAGGTGTAAGCATTCACAATCTTCCCGTCTCGCTTAATGATATCATCCACGAGATACCCTTTAGAATTCAACGTGATCATCCGATAGAGAACATGATTGGTCAGCTGGGCGATGGCGTTAAAACCAGAAGTCAGAGTGGAGATGTCAATACATGTCTCTACTCTTGCTTTGTCTCTCAAATAGAGCCCAAAAATGTTGAAATGGCTCTTAATGAGCCCAGCTGGGTAGATGTCATGCATGAAGAGTTGAATCAGTTTGAAAAACTCGGGGTTTGGAAATTGGTTGAGTTACCAAAGGGAAAAAAGTCTCTTGACACACGTTGGGTCTATCGAAACAAGCAGGATGATTCAGGGGTCATAGTGCGAAATAAAGCTAGATTAGTGGTTCGCGGGTTTCGACAAGTCAAGGGTCTTGATTATACTGAGGTTTATGCTCCAGTAGCTCGCTTGGAGGCTATTCGTATCTTCCTTGCATATGCCTCTTACATGAACTTCACAGTTTATCAGATGGACGTCAAGACAGCCATCTTGTATGGCAAGGTGAAGGAAGAAATCTATGTTGATCAGCCTCCTGGGTTTGTTAACTCGAAGTTTCCTAATAATGTCTACAAGTTGGATAAGGCATTGTATGGGTTACATCAAGCTCCTCGAGTGTCGTACGCGACCCTTACAAAGCACTTACTCGAGCATGGATACTCTCGTGGCACTGTCGATCAAACTTTATTTATCAAGCATGTTGGTAATGATCAGATTTTTGTTCAAATCTACGTTGACGACATTATCTTCGGGTCTACCAGTCCGCAGCTATGCAAGGAGTTTGAAGGTGTTATGAAAAAGCAGTTCAAGATGAGTTCGTTGGGAGAAATGACCATGTTTCTGGGGCTTCAGGTCAAACAAAATTCAACCGGAATCCTGCTTCATCAAGCCAAGTATGTGAAGGATATTCATGAGAAGTTCGGGTTTCAAGACACTAAGCCTGCATTGACGCCGATGGCTGAAAGACCTCTTCTGACTCCAGATGCTGATGGAAAATCCGTAGATCAGACACACTACAGATCGATGATCGAATCGTTGATGTATCTTACTACAAGCCGACCAGACATCATGTTTGCAGTTTGTCAATGCGCACGTTATCAGGCTAATCCTAAATTTTCACATCTTATTGCTGTCAAAAGAATTTTTCGGTATATTAAAGGCAACCCAAAATTAGGTCTTTGGTATGCGAAATATTCTTAATTTGATTTATATTCTTTTGCTGACAGTAATTATGGAGGCTGTGAACTTGACAGGAAATCTACTTCAGGAGGGTGTCAATATCTTGGAGATCGGCTGGTGTCATGGCAGTGCAAGAAGCAACACATTGTCTCAACTTCAACAACTGAAGCAGAATACGTTGCTGCATCTGGTTGTTGCTCTCAAGTCATCTGGACCCAACATCAGCTGTTGGATTACGGTTTGAATTATCTAGAAACCCCTATCTACTGTGATAATGAGGCTACGATTCAAATTGCTAAAAATCCTGTCCAACACTCAAAAACCAAGCACATTGATATCAAAATTCATTTTATCAAAGACTGTTATGAACGTTCACTTATCCGGCTGGAACAGGTTCCCACTGCTAATAATGTGGCGAATCTGTTCACCAAGCCTTTTAATTTTTATTTTTGGTTAGATTAGTTAAAATTTGTGCATTTTAGTGATTTCATTCTCACCCATGCACAAATTTAGGGGGAGAAATAAACAAAAAACCAAACAAAAAAATTAATTAAAAAATTTCAAAAATCCAAAAACAATAAAAAATTTGAAAATAAAAAAAACAAATGTTGCTGATTATCTTGTTTGTAGGTGATGTGTTGGGAAGTGATATTATCAAGTGATAACGGACAATCTGAATATGCGTAACGTACCAAAATTAAATTGTATATGCTCTGTGCTCGATGCGTCGGTAGGCACGAAAGATTCTAAATGGACTTGACTAGGAAGATTTGAACTTAAGGAATTCAAGGACTTGACAAATATTGAACTAGTTAGATGCGTTTAGCCTGATAACACGATGCTTGGATAGGTTGAGCAGGGAGATATACATGAGAATCTACTGGTCACACTAAAAGAATTTGTATCTAGAACCATGGATTAACTTTTCCTCGATGTGCGGATTCTGTCCTTAATTCCGGTATTGATGGGGTGACTGGGGAATTCCGATAAATTAGGTATGTAGAAGGTTATTTTCTTTCTTTCTGTCTGTTAGCCATATGTTGCCTCCTCTGCGTGATCGAGAGATCCGACCTGGACTGTAACATATGCAATTCTATCTCTCTGCATCTTCTTTCTATGCATTTCTTTCTATCTGATAGTCGTATACTGTCTCCTCTGCGTGACTCACAATCCGACCTGGTACAAAGTATATGCATCATTCTTTTTCTCAATCCCTATAAAAGTTTAGTTAGTCATATGTTTCATCCTCTGTGTGATTGGAAGAGATCTGACCTGAGTGTATAGCATATGCATTCTAAATCTATATTCTCTCTTAATAATTGTCTACTCACCCGGTGTAAGAAATATTCTGGAAATTCTTGATTACTGGAGCATATCAGGAAGCGGGAAACATGTTCTAGTACAATTAAAATTGAACACATACAGATTGTCTGTAGATCTCGCTGCTCAATTTAGGTGGACAACAATATCCCTGGTCGTCGTCAGCTAAATGGTCCCTAGGAAATATATCTAAGAATATAGTATCAAAAAGTATTGACATTCTTAGTTTGTTCAAAATTATCACAAATTTTTCGTATTTAAGTGGACCACAATACCGACGATCGATCAGAGATAGACATTCATGATAAATGTACCGATAAGTAGACTATGGCTGTTTAACAACTTTGATCCCTAAGTCACAAAAATTATATTCAGTGTTTGTTTAGATAAAGTTCAGTCTATTTTGTCTTAAATTTTATTTTTGTTTTACTTTATTTTATTTTATTTTGTAATTATCAAAATTTTAAATTTTAAATTTTGGAAATTGTTTTGTTTTGTTTTAATTTTAATTTTAATTTTATTTTATCGTTAAATTCTATTTTTGTGTATGTCAAAACTTTAGAAATGTTTAATTTTTAATTTTAATTTTATTTGTTATTTTATTTTTATTTTTATTTTATTTTATTTTTATTTTTGTTTTTATTTTATTTTTGTTTTTATTTTTATTTTTATATTTGTTTAGTTTTTATTTAGTTTTATTTTTAGTCTTATTTTAATTTTTAAAATCCTCAAAGTGTTATTTTTGAAAATATTCGATTGTGCCTTACACAGTGTGGATAGCAGGTAAAAGTCCAAGGTATATAAACGGGTTTACAGCCGGAAACCCCTTCGCTTCTCTGATTCCGGCTGCAAGCTCCTTCCATTCTCTCTCAACTTCGAAATTTTTTTTGTTTGTTTTCATGAAGTTGCTCCGTTCATCTCATAGGTAAGAAGATTCCGACCAAGGATATGCATTTGCTTCGTGAAATCGATGAGTTTTGAGGCCAAAATCGATGAAAACTAATTGTCAGAGTTTACGGCCCAAGCTTACGGCCAAGAGTTTACGGCCGTAAACTCAGTTTACTGCCGTTAGCTTATGGCCATGAGTTTACGGTCGCAAACTCCAGTTTGACCGTAAACTCTGTGTTGACTGTAAACTTGATTTTGATCAAAATAATTTATTATTTTGGGCTTAATTTGAAATCGATTTAATTAAATTAAATTAAAAAAACATTCCTTGCTTAAATGTCTTTCGTTTCTTATTTGTTATGTTTTAGTGCAGATCAAATGGCAGCTTTAAAGTTTGCAGACATGCACAATCTGGCAATGGTACTGGCAGATCCTCCGGTGGCACATGGAGAATTTAACTCAATGATTCATGGACTGAGGGAATGCTGCTTGGCCTCCGCCATCACAATGAACACCATCCTTTATTAGAAAATTATCAGAGAGTTCTGGCAGACTGCCAAAATGAGAAGAGACGATGATGCAGCAGTGACAGTAGATGCAGTCGTAAAAGGATGCAAAATTGTGATCGATGAGCAGTTCGTTAGAAAGACTTTGCTGATCAATGACCTACCGAGTTTTCCCACGGAAATTGGTATTGAAGATGCTTAGAAGATTTTAAAGAAGATGGGGTATGAAGGTGATTCTCCTCCTACAGTGAAAAAGCTTCTGCCACCCTATTGGAGATTCCTAGCCTATGTGTTCATGAGCTGCATCTCCGGCAGGAGGTTTGGTGCGGATGAAATATCCCTGAGAAACACTGGAGCTATTGCTTCTCTTGCTGCGGGGATTGGTTTCAACTTTTCGAGGTTTATCCTAGACGAGTTTGTAGTCAACATCAATATCATCACTCGGGATACCTTCTTGATGTATCCTAGATTCATTCAGCTCTTCATCAACAAACGATTTCCCGACATTGTACAGGAGGGAGAAACGCTTGATATGAAGTCCTTGGGCCCTCACACTATTAGGCTCATTAAACAAAATCGCAAAGGGAAAGTTATCTTTAAAGGACTGTATCCATTGGTTAAATTCGGATGATTTGCTGAGCCGAATGAAGCGTCCGAGTCCCACAGATCTTCTGATAAGATATCTTCAGAGCCTACTTCATCAGAAAGGGTGATCTCGGAAGGAGATGTGATCACAGTATCAGATTAAGAAGGGGAAGAGACAGTTGCTCCTAATGTATCCGTAGTTGAGGAGCATGACTTGCGATCAGTCCAAATTAAAGGTGATTACAATGAAGGGTCTTCCAAGAATGCAACTGAGTCTAATCAGTATGAAGACGTTGATCTTACAGGTTTTGATAGAGATGAGATTCCAAACAACTTTGGAAGCAATGATGAATTTCTGTCAAATGTCATCCTTAACTCATTGCTTGATAATATCAGTGATGTTGCTCACACAACAACGAAGATAAGGGATCTTGAAGATGCTCTCGAGTCGACACCCATGTCTACAGATCAAGTGGTTTATTCTACAGCTCCAATGGTGACAGTGTCAGGGATTCATCCCCTTGACGTTGCCTCACCTACTATTGAACCACTTCAGGGTGATGATACAACAGACCAGACCTTACATCCTCCATCTTAGAGAAGAAGACGTGATCCTAGGTTTGGGCCTTTGGATTTTGACTTGTCTCATGACATGCCGATTACGCCAACTACTACACCTGCCATCGTATCAATAAAACCATTTTGTGGAGGTCCTAGCACCACTTTTGAGGTTGGTGGCTCCTCTTCTCCACCTGGATTCTCTCCTCCTAGGATAGATCCTGATGATGCCTCTGTGCGGTTAGTTATGTATCTCGCTCAGAATGAGAGTGTAGATCCTTCTTCTCGTGGCAAAGGAATTTCTTTCAGTAAAGGTCACTAAGGAGCATATAAACCGTCAGTTTATGAGCTTCAAAAGAAGATCAATGTCCTGGATCAAAAGAACATTGAACTTGATATTCAAGTCAATGAGTTATTGAACGAGAATGCCAAACTGAAATCTCAAGTGTCTGATCTTCAGGGTGATCGAGCGATAAAGACAAAGCAAATGTCTGATCTTCAAGACCATTTTAATCTCCTTACCTGGAATTATTTTGAATTGAAGAAGAAGCTTGAAGGAGATCTTGGTGACAAATACGAAATATCTGCAGACGAGTACAGGATCAATCTACATACTCAAGCTTTTCCTGTTGCTATGCCAACCGCTCAAACTTCATGGGTTGTAGATCGTTTTGAAGAAGAGCCCGCTCATGCTCCACATGTTGCAGCAATTATACGGGATAGATGTGACATCCCCAATTTCACGGCCAGAAAAGACCGATTTGTTTATGCTTTGTTTTCAAAATCAGAGTGATCGTTTAAAGGAAACGGTTGCGGAATTTGTTCCCAAAATAGAATATGATAACCATTTTATCAAAACATTTCTCGAAAAGAATGTATTTTTATTAAATAATAAAACCTCGGGATGTCATGTTCGTTACAGACCAAAAGCATAAACAACATAAAATAGACCTTACAATAGTTATTCAACTACTGATCTATAATCCAAAATCTCTCGTCAAGTCCGCCGACTTATACTCTTGTGTCATTACCTGTAATGAAAAGAAAACTGAGTGGGTCAGGCTTGGGAGCCTGGTGAGCATATAGGGTTTTCAACCCACAATAATACATTTATTATATTCAATTATCAAACAATCAACTCAAATACCCATCTCCATCATCTTCTTAAGGTTTCCCCCTAAGAACCAACTATCTTTCATTCACTTATTCCTAAGGAATCGGCACGAAATCCATTGCTGCCAAAGTTTATCTATCGAGTACTAAATCCATAGTTATAAGACGCTAACTCCATAGTCGTCGGGGTTTACTCAAGCGGCGCTAACTCCATAGTCACCAAGGTACACTTAACAAGCGCTAACTCCATAGTCGCCAAGGTTCATCAAATAGGCACGAAGTCACATCGTCGCCAAGGTTTATGCAATAGGCGCTAACTCCATAGTCACCAAGGTTTATCTAATAATAGGCGCTAACTCCATAGTCACCAAGGTTTATCTAACAGCAGGCGCTAACTCCATAGTCACCAAGGTTTATCTAATAATAGGCGCTAACTCCATAGTCACCAAGGTTTATCTAACAGCAGGCGCTAACTCCATAGTCACCAAGGTTTATCTAATAATAGGCGCTAACTCCATAGTCACCAAGGTTTATCTAACAGCAGGCGCTAACTCCATAGTCACCAAGGTTTATCTAACAGCAGGCGCTAACTCCATAGTCACCAAGGTTTATCTAACAGCAGGCACTAACTCCATAGTCACCAACTAACCCATCTACCCATGTTCTACCCAACAATATTAGTAGACAAAAATATACATTTGTATACATAGTTTAAAGAAAACCTGTATAACATGCTTTAATCAACACATATATCACATAACAGATGAGGCACACACACGTGACACATATCTCATAAAGAAATAAGCAGATCTGTAAGATAGAAGAGAGTGAATACTCATTCACACATAACACAACCAAATATATACACATAGCACGTATTTTTATATAAAATACTTCGTATTATTGTATTAGAAGAAATAACTACACACTCACATGATCAGAAGACGATCCGACAGCACTACAGCTTATAGAAGTAGTATTCCTTAGCAGATCTGGAAGATCTCCTCGAAAATCAAACTTCTCGCGGGCAGAGCTTCGACTCGGGAACCGCACTTTTCAGGATCTTCGGGATCTCGGGACTTGCCTCGGGGCTAGGGTATAATACCGGGGCTTCGGGGTACTTCTGGCACGCAAAACGATGCAAAACGGGAGAGAGAAGAGAAGAAATTGGCAATTGGGTCGGCTGCCCTCGCATCCTATTTATAGGAGGCTGGAGCCTCGGAGTACGCGGGGCGTACGCCAGTACGCGGGGCGTACTGGTCCGAAAAACGTCACTGCGTGCGTCATCCGAAGCCACTTGCTGCGAATGTCGACACTTCGGAGTACGCGGGGCGTACTCGAGTACGCAGCGCGTACCTCGGATCAGACCGGTGACTCCTTCGGATAATGCTTCCGAATTTCCTTTTAAATTTAAATACAAATTGATTAATAAACTTCGGAAATTCATATCTTCTTCATACGAACTCCGTTTTCGACGTTCTTTATATCCACGCGAAGGTGAGACTACGCTCTACAACTTTCGTTTAGACTCCGTCGGCTAATTTTGACTTTTATTTTTATTATTTATTTTTAATAGGCCGCGACAGAAAACTTCGTTATAAATTCATAACTTCTTCGTTTGACGTCCGTTCTCGCCTAACTTTTTATCGCTTCGATACCAACAACGAGATCTCCGATTCTCGTTTAGATTGCTAAGGCTAAATATCGCTCTAACGTAAATTCACTTTTTACGTCGCGCTGTGTCGTGCCGGTTCTGTCGCGAAACTTCGACAGGTCATAACTTCTTCGTTATAACTCGGATTTTGGCGTTCTTTATATGTACGGAAACCTTGTAACATATACTACAACTTAGTTAGGATTATTCATCCTAAATAATCTTCTATCAAAAAGTCATTTTTGACTCTTATTGTCTCTAAATTGACTAGCCCTGATCTACGGGCGTTACAATAGACAAGATAAAGCTGCTCAAAAGGGTCAACTCTTGTTTAAGAGGAGTTCTAACAAAAATGCACCAGGGAATCAGCCAACAATCACTGTTACGGATCTTGAGGCCGTATGCTTTAGAGATACATATGGTGATTGGTCAGGGATCATTTCTTGGGGATTTCATGATACTCTAAACATGTGGTTAGTGCGGAGAAAGAGTGGCAACATGGAGCTCTACAAAGATTGTTATGATTTCAATTCGTGGACTAGAGTGGATCTGTCAGAGCTATCCCAATCTCCTTTTTCAAATCCCTCGGATAATCCACAGGCAACTCAATTCAAACATTTTCTAGAAGACCAGGTGAAAAGGGGTTTTCCATCGATGAAGATTGTTGAGTCTATTATAAAGCATTATCCTGATGTCATAGATCCCAAGACTGGTCATCCTCTTCAGGTGGTGATGTGGCCTGCAACCAATCAGGTTAAACAAATTTATGTCCTTCAAAGTTACCTAGATGGATCTCTAAGCTCCATGGAGTGTTGGGTTTTCGACGAGACTACAACATCTGCTGTTATCAAGCTTAAAAAAGGATGCATCCGTCTTTATGATTGAAGGGATTTGTTCCAGTTCAGGAAGTGGGATATTCATCATCTGAGTCTTCATCAAATTATAGTTGCTGAGGAGATTTTTGAGCCAGCCGCAAAGGAATACACATCCGTGGTTGCTGAGATCATCAATAAACGTATGTGAAACGGGGCAATGGGGCTGGCAGATGTGATGGTGTTCGACAAAGATTAACTTCAAGCTAGCACCAAACCAAGGGGGAGATTGAAGGGTCCAATTAATGGTTTGGTCTAGGCTTTCGTTGTAATAGGCTCTTTTGGGTCGATATGCAGTTTTGGTAGTATTGTTTGTAGATTACGGCCTTGTTATGAGTTTACGACCGTAAGCCTGTTTACGGCCGTAAACCCAGAGTCGGCCCAAGTCCACTATATATAGAGGCTATGTAGGTCATTTATTGGTTGTTGATGCCACAGAGTGCACGGTTGTTGTAAACAAGTTGTACCAGACGTTTTTCGTTAATAGAAGTGTGTGCAAGCTTGTTCTGATTTCTGTGTCTTCTTCATTCTTATTATAATTGATTGTTTTGTTTGTTTGATCACTGGTAAGATCCGTTTCAGGACCTTACAAGCCTCCCACTTGGATAAGTCTAATAACTATAACTGTCAATGTAACTTCAAAATCCGATTAGCAATCGTAGCTCTCAAAAGCCGCTGTCGAACTCTGACCTATTCAAGGACATGTCCTTTAGATATGGAATCAAATATTCCTCCATTCTACAAGATATCGTATGGACATGAGACATGGATTTATAATCATTCTCTCTTTCCATGTGTTGTTTCCCGATTTCCGATTTATGACGACTGACAATAATTGAACACATCAACTTAGTGCAGGCTTGGCCAAGCGCATCAGGTGTCATCACTAAATCATCGAGGGGCCCACCGATATCTCTTTTGTCCTCTTAGGATAAAAGCAGCGGATAAACTTCGACTCATATGCTTGCTCAATTTACTCATCAAATCACACACAACAAATACATTTTTTAACACCAAGTTACTGGTGCGTTTACGTATCATCAATGTGCACCCGACTTGTTAACTACAATTCATATGTCTCTGTTTCAAGAATATAAGATATTACCGTCTCACAATAACTCGTGATAAAATCCATGAAGTGATTCAGATGAACGTGAGTTTAATCCAATACTCAAATTCATATTTTAGGAGTACTTATGAACACTGTAGCAAACTTGTGCTATGTCTTAACACTTAGACAATCTACAGTCGGATTCATGACTGTGGATGTTTGAATAATCTTATTATCCGGGAAGTAAAACATGAAAAGAGAAACACAAGATAATCCAATCCAATATGGTCTCAACCATATTGATTACACATTATTCTTTGGTATATGTTTCGACTAATCAACTTAGTACTTGAACTAAAACACCAGTTATCCCATGCTCCAAGCATGCAATCTATGTTTTCCTATGGTCCTTACCTTGTGAAATAGATCAATTGAACACATTTCCAATGATGCTCATTTCACAATTCCCTAATCGTTATTATAAGTGTAAGAATACCAAATTCTTACCAATATTAGCATCTTGTCAGATCAAAACTCACATGCAATTATCCTTTTGTAATGTCAAGGCACCAAAATCACAGAGACTTTGTCAATGATATTACAAAACATTCCTGTGGAGACTTGTTACAGAACAATTCCATGGAAATGAAGTCTCACATTCAAAGTACATTCCTCTGAACATCCTTCATGCATAAAAGTTTCTAACCTACACATAGATTCTTAATTTCCAACTCCCATCATGCAATTATAACCATAATTATAAGTTACCCTATAATCCTAGTACGTATGGTTTAACTGTTGGGTTTTCTATGCATCAAATACACTCTAAAACTAGGCAGCGGAAATATCGAAACAACGATATACCTAAGTGTACATGAATCCTATGGATCTATGGCTTCATGCTAATTACATCAACCCTAAGAGGAGGAAGGAAAAAGGGTTGGCGAAACTTCAAGCCAAGGTGCAAGGAGGAATGAAATCCCTAAGGCCCTATTTATAGCCTTGGATGCCTCCTTAGGTTTAGTACTCCTTCCCATGTGGGATGGAGGCATAACCACGAAATTTCACTCCTTTCCCATGTGGGATGGAGTGATTTTCATCCAACCCTAATTCCATAAGGGTTCTGGAACATTCTTGATTAACCAACTATCGATTCATGAACATTCAACCCTTTAATTAATTAAACTATTAATTAATTCCCAAAATATATTTCCAATTAGTTTATAATTATTTATTAACCATAATAATTAATAAACCAATTTCTCCTTTATTTATTCTACTCAATTTGGGTCTTGAGGGCAACCCAAAAAGACCATGCTATTATTAGAAATATTACCAATAGTTAATGACCTTTGACACTATTCCAACAGTCTCCCACTTGGACAAGTCATCAACTATATGAGGACTAATATTTCTCCAATAATCAACAGAGAGTTAGTCATCCAATGCAACTATCGAACTCTTGATCCAATCAAGATTCAGCCCTTAGATAAGTGATCAACTATCCCTTCGTTCTATGATATCTGTATGAATTCGAGACATGGATAATGGTTAATCTCAAGAATTCAAGATTATGTTTCCTGATATAGATTTGTGACAACTACATCTGACTACTAAATTGAACACATCAATTCTGGTCAGGGCTCGGCCAAGCACTTTAGATGTCAACACCAAATCATCGAGGGGCCCATAGATATCGCTTCTCCTATTAAGATAGAAGGAACGAATAAACTTCGACTACACAGTTTCTGTCTATTTCATCATGTCATACATGGACATACCCTTTATAACTACCAGTTACGGTTAGCGTTGGAGTAGTCCAATGCATAACAGAATCTTAGAGCAAAACCCCACATATATCTAGGTTTGAAGAATAGAAGATATTATCATCTTATAATTACTCTTGACTGAATCCATGCAGTATTCTCTAAGTGTGGGTTGGTCCAATACTTAAATCTCTATTAAGCACTCATGAGTGTTAGCGCAATCTCTATGCTATGTCCAATCAATATGGACAATCCACTAATACTCATGACAGTCTTGAATCACTACTTACTTCCAAGAGTATGACCGACTGTGGATGTTTGAGTAAATTAATACTCGGGAAGTGGGTTCCAAACATGAAAAAGTGAGAACGCAGTGATAGGCTAATTGAAATGACCGAAATCCATCATATATTAAGATCACCACTTAATGATCGCCAAATCAAATTAAAACTTATACCACGTAAATTTCTCGGTTTTACAACAAACCAAACTAAAAGTTTTTAAGCCAATTCACTTGCAAATCTAATGCCACTCGACTTTGTCTGACTGTCAGACTTGGTCAATGACATTGGCTTAGGAATGGACCGACAAGATTATCTTTCGATATGACATATTGACTATGATGTCTTTACATTTGACTCACTATCAAATGCGTTGGTACTTACTTAGTATGTGTAATGTGAGCTTGTGTGACTTTGGATCCATACTCGATGTAAATTCTCCCAAAGTCACAAGAAACTTCATACGAACCATCAATGATGGAATTTCAACAAAGATGTCACTAATGAATCTCTTTTAGTCACATTGTCTTCTTTGCAATTTAACTAACTGCAACATACTTGAAGTATGTTAAATCCACTATGGTGTATTATTTGGTACTCTTCCAAGCTAATATATCACCATTCAACACAAATTCCGACTGCGAACGGAATTGCCTTTATCAGTATGGAACTTAGCATCAATGTAACTCTTACAATGATCTCTTTATATACTATCAAGATCATCTCTTCTATCCTCCAAGGACACTTAAGAATGTTCTTGATCTTGATTCATTGATTCTTGCCAAATTGATCTAATCAAACTTGTCATTCTCAAGGCATACTAGTCATTAGATCTAGTACATGTCATGACATTTATGATCAATCCCATAGCAGAAGCATGTGGGACACGACTCATTTGCTTTAGCTCAATAGTAGAACTAAGACATTAGAATTTCTCAATGTGATGCCAACCTAAAATCCTTTTTGAGTTCTTCATGTCGATTTTCCTCAACATTCAATATACTTTGGCTTAATCCAATGAATCACTTTGCTATATGTACTTGTTATGTATCTTCATGTATATCATAGCGAACCAATTATCATACCAAGCCAAGCTTTTACACTTTCTAAGTTAGAATATAATTTCCTATGAATCATATGTTATCTATGTACAATACAAGGATGACTATAGTGCTCCCACTAGCACTGACATATATATGGCTTATCTATGTTTCTCAAAATTCAAACTCCTTGAACATTCTCATTGAAGCAGAGAATCCAATCACTCCCACTAGCTTTGATTATATATGGCTTATCTTTATTTCTCGAAATTCAAACTCTTTGAACTTTCTCATTGAAATAATGATCCCATTCGCGAGATGCTTATATTGGTCCATAAATGAACTTATTAAGCTTACACATCCTTCACAACCTTTCTTAGTTTTATTATGTGTTTGTTCTTATCCATACTTGTCTCTTCTTGAAGATCTACTTATACCTAATGGTTAAGGTCAAGTGCTTGATTTACCAAGTTTCAACATACATGGACTGAATCTCACTTTCCATGTATTCCTTCCATGTTATAGACTTTAGGGCCTACCATAGCTTCCGATAGCTGGTATACTCTGATTGTAATCTACCAGTGACTCATATACCTAAGTAATATAAAGTCTTATATAACAAAGTGTATGACGTCCTCTATCAGATCTATAAGGAAAAAAATGGAAATATGTCAGTTTCATTAATAGCTCTTTCAATTCCAAATTGAATGCTATCTCTAACTTTAGGATCTTCCATGGTTGGATCTCGAATCTTATCAAGATCAATGTGGCTCCCACTATCCCTTTTGGAAATCAGCTCCCTCTCTTGGAAGACTACTCTTCGAGCAACATACACTTTGTTCTCATAAGAATTGTTAAACAATTATCCAAAATGCTTGATGGGTTCACCAATGAGATAACACATCTCTATTCAAACTCCTAGATTGTCGATCACTTCACGACAAGCGTAAGCCTCATAATCGTAGACTTCCATATATGGCAGTGAGGATAGAATCCCACTTCACATATCATAGAATGTTTTGAGAACCTACTTAGTTGGCACAAGACCAAAGGACTTCTTGTAACACTATTCATGGTACAATCCACAAATTGTTCATGTGCATAATGCGACTCATCTAGTACAAAATCAATGAACGATTTGTTTCTCCATCCAACTAACACTTCCTAGTGGTAGTGTTCTGGGTGGAGATAGATCGTGAAACTCTTTAACAATTACTTAGATGATCGATAAAGTTTGGACTGATATTCTCACTATTAGTGTCTTGTCCTATTGCCCAATTGACTCTTAACTTCGCTTTATGAGAGCTCTAAACACCTGAAAGGTTCTAGACTCACATTCATACGAAGTTGGTCTAACCATGTATCGCGGTTAAGCTGAACGGTCCATTAGTGTGAACTAATTCCAACAGATACTCACATCACCTAGTGACACATTCATCATCTATCTTGATAAACAAGATTTTAATTTATCATGAGACTCGAGGTCAAATGATATCCAAAATCCGATCCAACTGGATACTTGGTAATGCATTTCTCATTTATGTATCCAAGACTATGATTCCACAAATACCTTTCACCTAAACATTTGGATGTATTTGAATAAGTACTTATTATGGTCAATCTGATCGATCCATTAGTTGAACTAACATCAACATATATTCACAATAATACACCTTATTCAAATGTTCAAATCAATTTTGAACTATTTCTACTATACTAGCTTCATAGATTTCATGACTTTCTTTTAACATGTTAGAATGCTCCACATTTAAATAAGTCAAAACTATCTCATGAATCATAGTATAAACAATTTTGATTATAATACCATAGACTAAACATTTTGAAAAGAGTTGTCTTTTGATCCTATGAATGTAGCAACAGCTTGGTATTCATGATTGTCACACCCCAAAACCAAGAACGGCGGAAACGTTCTGGGGCGGAGGACGTCATGTACAGTATCACAACAATGAAAAGTAGTAAACAAGCAACAACATCATCCATTGCATTAATAATATAATTATTATACAATTGTGTTCTGTCAAATTTTGATAAACACTAAAGTATAAATCAAAATGAAAGATGTGTCTTGATCGAGCACCATCTTCCTAAACCTTGCATCGGTACCTGTCTATGATGACCTGAGGATACAAGTAATTTTGAAAGCGAGTATCAGCTTTGAAGCTGGTGAGATCATAAGTATTTTAGTGTCTTAATTTGTATGTAAATACTTGTATGTATTTGAAATGTAAGTATTTGTATGTATACGAATTGTAAGTATTGAAAATATAAATGAACTGTAAGTATTAAAATGTATATGAATTGTAAGTATGAACATGTTTGTAAAACAACTGTAAACATTTGAAAAACCCTAGAAATCCCTATGATTCCTACTAGTAACAAAAAGGAGCCTTCTACCAAGACTTAACTGTTCTCAATGTAGCCTTCTACCAAGACCTAACTGCTCTGAATGTAGTCTTCTACCGAGACCTAACTGTTCTGAATGTAGTCTTCTACCAAGACCTAACTGTTCTGGATGTAGTCTTCTACCAAGACCAAGCTGTATTAGTATTACCCTTTGGAACAAGGGCAACTAACAATGTTAACTGAAGTCATCCGTAGATGTACATTTACCTCTGTTGCTAACAGCTGGGTATAGGAATAGTCAGTCCCCAAAAGTATACATGTAATGGTATCAACCGTTGACATCTGTGGATGTGCTTTTACCTCTGTAGCTAACAAAGATTCTAGCAATGGTCAGTCCTACAACGTATCCTTGGGTACTAGGATATTAAATTCAATCTATCTCGTCGATTATGTGATTGAATCACAAGGTAACGATAAGAATGAGGATTATATAACAGAATCTATACATGTAAAATGTACTAGTAATTCTTGTAAGTGTACTCATGTAAATGTGATCATGTGACCATATCTATGTAATAGTATGGTAATGTACTGTAATGTTCTAGCTGTAGTGTACGTGCTCTCTATCTAGCAAGTATAATAATGTACTGTAATGTTCTAGCCGTAGTGTACGTGCTCTCTATCTAGCAAGTATAGTAATGTACTGTAATGTTCTAGCTGTAGTGTACGTGCTCTCTATCTAGCAAGTATAGTAATGTACTGAAATTTTCTAGCTATAGTGTACGTGCTATCTATCTAGCAAGTATAGTAATGTGCTGTAAAGTATTGACTCATGAATGAACTGACTCATTGTATGGTATCGCGTTCTAGTAATAGTTCTAGTATCTTCCTAAACTACCCATACGGTAGTTTACTAGTAATCTAACTGGGACGTATGAATATGGATGTATACCCTTGCTACCCAAGGGCATTGGATGAACTGGAAGGACCCTTTTATGACTATATATGTACACATGATATATAACTAATATTTAAACGACCTTCGGACGAGTACCCGATATCCTATCAGACCACATCCAAATCGAGGAAAAGGAAACAAGGTGGATAGCCTTCCTAAGTCTTTTAAACATTACTTATATAACTATACATATAGAGGCATGCAATTTATAATATAAAAGCATAAAATAAGTTTTGTAAAACCTTCGAACATAATTATTATCTAAGAAAAGATCGACTTGATGTCAATCTATAAAACATTTTAAAGGCATGGGTTTGATAAAACAACTTTAGTATAAGGAAACATTTGTTAGAGTCACAATTGTAAATAAGTTCGAAATAAAACATAAAGAGTAAAATGTACAGTGTAAAGAGGAGTTTTGAACACATAAAGTGTTTATGAAAAACATTTGAAGTAAATTGTTTGGTAAAACGGCTAATGAGTAGCCAACCATTTGTATGCTGCTTATTAATCACATGTGATTAATATAATAACTAGCATTATTCTACTTTTACCCCCCCCCCCCCCCTATAAAACATTTAAAAATAGTTAAAACATTGATTAAGGGGTATGAACTCACCTGTAGTAAGTGGATCGGAAGGAAGTGTCGGATAAGTGCTTGGTGTCAAGTGAAGACTTAGACATGCACAAAGATCCAAATAACATATAAGGATATATGTATATACACAATTAGTCTTTAAACAACTAATAAACAAGTTAAGACACTCTAGGGCATACTAAACACTTTATACAAGTGTTATAAGTCTCAAGGGTTGCATCTAAGTGTTGTAGGAAAAGCTAGTGTGTTTGGGGTCCAAGGGTAAACTCCCTTGGAGTTTACAGTTTTGATGGTCATGACACCAAGAGTTTACGGCAGTAAACTCTAGAGTTTACGGTCGTAAACTCTAGTCCTAATGACTAGGTGTTTTTTGGTGGTTTTACAAGCCTCCTGGAGCAATTCTACTAAATGGTTTGGCCTTTGGAATGGACCAGGGCATCAAAACACCTCATTTGAGGAGTTTACGGCCTCATGGCGTTTTCCCTTAAGTTCATAAACCGTAAACCGATATGGAAGAGTGTAAATCCATGTTTTCAAGTCCCTAACACAATTAGGTAAGTGTATGTGCTAGTTTCTAAGCCTAAGGAAGGAAAATGACCAACTTAAACTCACTTTAGGGTGTTTACGGTTTTGGGAGATCCCCAAACCGTAAACCCCTATATTTGATGGTCTTTGATGTTTTCCTAGGTTTAAACTCAATCAGGAAGGGTTTAAACATGTCAAGGAAGGTTTAAACATCAACTAGGGCTTAGATTTGAGGCTTAGACACACTTTGGTGTCGTTTACGGTGTTTACGGCCCAAGCATCTCCTTGGACCGTGAACACCTCAAGTCTTGTGTTCTTGACATATTTTCTTGATGTTTAAATGTAATACTAGCTTAGAATCACTCAAGGATAGAAGCACTTACTATTGGAAGGCTTGATTTGTGCTAAAAGGCCAAGAACACTTAGTGTGTGCTCTTGGTGTTCTTGGTGTTTTGGAAAATCTAAACAAAATACATAAATGAATGGATGAATAGATGCACAAACACTAGATTAAGTGTTTTACTAACTTGAAATGGTTAGAACACTTACAACTTTGAAGATTTGGAATTAAATCTTGGATGATACTTGAGAGGATATTTTGGAGTTTACTCTTTTGACTTTTGGGGAGTACACACAAATGACTAACTTTTTGGGGAGTAAACTCATACATAGGCATGAGTTTACGGTTTTGGTTGATTTCTAAACCCAAAACATAAAAGTTTGGTCAGGTGTTTCTAATACGCGAAGTGTTTGCGGTTTTCAAACATCAAAACCCGAGACGACACTTTCTTTCACCCGTTCGTTTAAAAATAGAATTAAAAAAATCAAACGAACTGTATATTCCTTAAAAATAAGAAATAATGAGTTTGACTTACGATACGAAGCGGTTGACCTTTAGGGTTTGACCGAATGGAAATTTCGGGTTGTCACATCATCCCCCTATTAAAGGGAATTTCGTCCCGAAATTAGAATGTAGATAAGGAAGTAGGCATGAATGATCGAGTCGAGAGGAGGAAACTTCCTAATCAATTGGTTCTAGTGCTCCTAAGTGAAATCGGGTTCTCGGTTGGTTCCCAACGAACTTTCACTAACGGGCGACTGCGTTGCTTCGTCCGCTTGACCTCTCGGTCGAGGGTCACTACGGTTCTAATACGAAGGCGAGGATCTCGACGAGTGGACTTACAAGAGTCCTAACGGAAAGGTACGGTTTCACGATCGAGACGCGAAGAGTAGAATGTGTTGGAATAGTGTCTAAAGCTGCAACTATATTAGGCAAGTATTTGACCCGATTGTGCATGGTCCTTTTGGGTTGCCTTCACCGTAGCAACTTGATAGGATGATTTATTATGAGAGAGTAAATATTATTGATATATTATGAGAATAATATAAGGAATAATAATATTGTTATTTGATTAATATAAGTCATAAATTAATTAGTATTAATTTGGTGACTTAAAGAGATTAATTAAATAAGAGGGTATTAACTGTCAATTGTTTGATAGTTACACTTTGGACTGTAAATCCTTATTGGATGAAGGGTGGACGGATTCTAGGGCTAGGGATAGCCTCAAATCGTCCAATGCTTATCTAAGGAAAGGATTTGGATTGCTTTAAGGAAAGATTATCCAACTAGGGTTTAAGGTGAAACCCTTAAGGAGTCTACAAGTATAAATAGACCCCATGGCCAAGGGAAATCGGCATCTCATCTAAAGTAGAGAACCCCTGGCCGATTTCCTCCTAACCTCTCTCTCAAATCATCTTCTTTGCTATTTGGTGTTTGTAATCCATTAGAGGAGTGACAATTGTGACTCTAGAGCTCCAAGACAACAAGATCGAACAAGAGATTCAGGTAAACTTCTAGATTTGATTTTGTATTGTTCTTATACCTAATTAGTTATTAGAAGTCTTGGATTCAAAGCATGTTTAATTATAGAAACCTAGATCCAAGCATTAGGGTTTTGCATGCGCACATAGGAAAGTTCTTATGGCTAAAACCCATCAGTGGTATCAGAGCCTAGATTGGATTCTATTAAATTGTTGCTTGTTTGTTTGAATCTTGTTTGCAAAATTCGAATTTTGTGTCTCTGTGTCATGAAATCGACGAGTCCCATGGTGGACTCGACGAGTTGGCCTGACTTGACGAGTCCAGTTGGGAACTTGACGAGTTTGAGCGTCAGGAAGGGTCAGATTCGGGATTTTTTCATATTTATCTTATGGAAACTTGCCTTTATCATATTAGATCAACCTTAATCCGATTTTCTGATATATATGACTATAATCTTGATCTAATTAAAGATATTTATCAACTAATAAAATATTTAATTTCCTTGTGTGATAATTAATTAATTATTTTGATTAAATTGGTAATTATCTTGCAAGAAATCTTTAAATAAATCAAATATGGATAATTATGGAATTAGATGTTAATAAAGATTATTTGTTATTTGATCCTCCATGTTTTAAATGTTTAAAACTTGTCCTCAAGTTTTGAAATTTATGTTTTGTGATTAAAAGTTTTAATTTAGACAATTTAAATTTCAAACCCTAGATTTTTAAATGTTTAAAATACAACCCTATATATATGTATAACTAAAATGCTAGTCTTACCGTTAGTAGGCCTCATTCACGAAGACGATCTATAAGGTGGGTATAAGGTTGCGGCCTATAAAATGGCGCTTAATGGGTGTACACTCACACCCACCGCTTGCTTGATCGGTGGAGGGTCGTTAGCCGAACGGGTAGGATAGGGCAACCTCATCCTCTCATTAAAAGTATAATATGAAATACAAAGTAACTACATGTTTTTAAAATTTCCCAATCTTAGTTACTTTATGAAAAGTGAATTGATGCAATCCCATGAAATTACACTTTGCACCCTTGCTAAGAAGTTAGTGGAGCGTGTGGTTTACCGGCACACTAATTGGTTCTAAGAAAAGGTGGCAAAGGGTGATTCATTATTTATCATAGTTCGATGGAGCGTGTGTGGTTTACCGACACATCGAATAGGTGATCGTTACAATGAAGGCACCATGTAAATTTGCATGGTAATTCACACCCGCTTTGTGATCCTCGGTATCTCAGTCACAAACAAGAGGGGCATATCGAGATTTAAACATGCCATTGAATAGTTTCAATGAATCTCATCCGAACCTAGGAATTCTCAATACATTTAGGACTTAAAGTTATGTTTTTATGGTGGAGAATTAGTGAATCGTCATTCACTTACCTTCATATTATTTGCATGTTAGATTACGGCATCACTTTTCTAATATGTAAATATTGTTGTTGGATCCTAGCCCTAATTTTTCTTATTGGGTGATAATTAGGGATTCATATTCTAATCTATCTTTGTCCTTTCTATTTGTAGATGTCGAACGCAAACAACGTTGCTGCTAGTTCTTTCACATTGATGAGCCTTTGCCAAAAGGTCACTTTCGATGGGACGAACTTTAGCGAATGGATACGATACATTCGCAGTATTGCTCGCTATGAGGATAAGGAGTATGTCCTCGATGAGAAGCTCGAGAAAATTAACCCTGAAATCGCTACTCCGGCTGAAATGAACGCTTTTGAAACTCATGAGCGCGATGCAACGAAGGTACATTACATCATGATAGCCACCATGAACTCCGAATTCCAAAAGTCCTATGAGGACATGTACCCGTACGAGATGCATCAAGAATTATTGGAGAGATACCACCAAAACGCGAGACAAGAGCGTTATGAGATTTTCACTAACATGATTTCCGCTAAGATGGGTCATGGAGAGTCTCTTACCGTGCACCTGCAAAAGATGCAAAGGTATGTCGACCGTCTTCGCAAGTTGAATGTTGACTTTGGGGAAGACTTGGCGATCGACATAGGGATGTGGAGGCTGGAAGAATAAATCTAATCATGGGGAACAGAAGATCGTCGCCTGTAACCAAGATTGGAGTATATTCTTTAGTGCTTAGGAATGGTTTAAGTTTAGATTTGAACAATTGTTGCTATTCGCCAGAAATGGCTAGAAACATCATTTCATTTCATGGTTTGTTTAGACAAGGTTTTAGATTTTCTTTTAATAATGAGAATGGTTCTATTTTAGCTTATCTAAATGGTGTCTTTTATTTTGAAGCTGTACCATGTAATGGAATTTATGAAACTGTTATGATTGTTGATAACTTAGGAAATGATGTTTTGAACATAGATTCTTCCAATAGTATGGATAGAGCATCCTTCTGGCATTGTCATCTTGGACATGTCAACAAGAAGCGCATAGCCCAACTCCAAAAGGATGGAGTGTTGGAGTCATTCGACCTTAGGGAAGATGACACGTGCGAGTCTTGTTTACTTGGAAAGATGACTAAGTCTCCCTTCACGAGTACGTGTGAAAGGGGTGAGGGTCTATTGGACCTAATACATACCGATGTATGTGGACCGTTTAGATCAACCATGAAGGATGGGAACCGCTTCTACGTGACTTTTACCGATGACTATAGTAGATATGGGTATATCTATTTGATCAAGAAAAAGTCAGAAACTTTTGAAAAGTTCAAAGAGTTCAAGAATGAAGTGGAGAATCAATTGGGCAGGAAAATCAAGATGCTTCGATCCGATCGAGGAGGAGAGTACCTAAGTCTTGAATTCCACGATTATATCAAGGAGTGTGGAATAGTTTCACAATTGACGCCACCTAGGACACCACAATTGAATGGTGTGGCAGAAAGGCGTAATCGAAACTTATTGGATATGGTTCTCTCTATGATGAGTCGTGCTTCAGTACCTATCTCTTTTTGGGGGTATGCCTTAGAGACTACCGCCCATATCCTTAACCGAGTCCCTACTAAGAAGGTTGCCAAAACACCTCACGAGATGTGGACAGGGAAAGCTCCCTCGTTAGCACATATCAAGGTTTGGGGTTGCGAGGCTTTCGTAAGAGGAGATACCCACGACAAGCTCGAACCTCGTAGTGAGCGATGTATTTTCATCGGCTACCCGCAGAAATCCTTTGGATATCTCTTCTATAGACCGAAGGACAATGTTGTCTTTGCTGCAAGGAGAGGGGTTTTCCGAGAGCGAGAACTCATAAGCCAAGGAGACAGTGGGAGGTAAATCAAGCTTGAAGAGATTCAAGAGTCGATAGATGAAGGAACCTCTACCGTTGGCACTCAACCCGAGGAGGAAACTCCGATTGAACCGATTGGCGAGTCCTTACCTCTTAGACGTTCCGATAGAGTTAGAGTTCAACCCCAATTTTATGGTTTTCATATTACTACCGAAGGGGATACGTATATTAGTGATGGTACACTAATAAACCTTGATGAACCTAATAGATATAAGGAAGCCATTGCAGGCCCAGAGTCTACGAAATGGAAAGAGGCAATGGATAGCGAGATCCAATCCATGTATGATAACCAAGTTTGGAATTTGGTTGATTATGTGCCCGAACGTAAGACCGTTGGGTGCAAATGGATCTTCAAGAAGAAGACCGACGTGGATGGAAACGTACACACATATAAAGCACGATTAGTCGCGAAGGGCTTTACTCAAACTCCCGGAGTTGACTATGATGAGACCTTTTCACCAGTTGCGAAGATAAAATCTATTAGAGTGATGCTAGCGATTTCCGCTTTTCATGATTATGAGATTTGGCAAATGGATGTCAAGACCACTTTCCTTAATGGGAAGTTGGCTGAGGATGTTTACATGGCTCAGCCAGAGGGGTTTTTGGATCCGAAGCATCTGAATAGAGTGTGTAAGCTTGAGAAGTCCATTTATGGACTTAAGCAAGCATCTCGCAGATGGAATCTTTGCTTCGATGAGAAAGTCAAAGAGTTTGGATTTGTACGAAGTGAAGATGAATCGTGTGTATATGTCAAAGCCAGTGGGAGTATAGTAAGCTTCCTCGTTCTATATGTCGATGACATTTTACTCATAGGAAACGACATCCCGACTTTGTAGGAAGTTAAGTCCTGGCTCGGGAAGTGCTTCGCTATGAAGGAGCTCGGAGAGGCTTCCTATATTTTGGGAATAAGGATAGTGAGAGAAAGAAGTAAGAGACTAATAGGACTTAGTCAGAACACTTACTTAGAGAAGGTACTGAAACGTTTTAGTATGGAAAACTCAAAGAAGGGAGAATTACCGATACAAAGTAATGCCAAGTTGAGTAAAACTCAAAGTCCGAGTACCGAAGCTGAAATAGCAGAAATGAGACGAGTACCATACGCTTCCGCAGTTGGCTCAATCATGTACGCTATGACTTGTACTCGCCCTGATGTAGCCTTTGCTTTGAGCATGGTTAGCAGATATCAAGGAAATCCTGGCAGAGCTCATTGGATTGCGGTGAAGAATATCCTTTGTTGGGTCGTGTTTTGTATAATATGTTGCGTCTATTGGGCTCGTTAGTTAGTCCATTTTGTGTCTCCGGTATGGGCCTGTCCATCCGTGAGTTTAGTAGGGTTTAGTATATATAGGAGCTTGCATGCATCCTATAACAAAACGATAGAATAGAAAGATCAGAGCATCATTCAGAAGTTTATTATTATCGTTCTTGTAACCCTAAATCCTCTACAGTGGAAGTTCTTAGTCGAGCTCTGCTGAGGATTGTTTGATCTAATCATTCGACATATTTTGATCCACTCTTGTCTTATTTATTGTTTTGTGTTCATCGCAATACCTGTTACAAAGATCTAATCGATCTTTAAGTTTGTTTATAGCTTAACAATTGGTATCAGAGCAGGAGGCTGTGTAATTCATACACATCTTTTCTGTGAAAAAGGTTGCGATTAGGGTTATTCCGCATTAACTAATATTTATTGAGCCGTCATCCCATAATTGACGTAACTCAGCATTTATTCGTTTTGCCCTAATTTAATATATTACAAGTCTGATCTTTTAAACAGGCTATTCGATCTAGCATGGACGAGTCACAATAAAATCCCATTAACATCTCAAACAACATTGGATCAACGACGAAGATTCCCATCCTTTACACCCAGGATTACGAAGTCTGGGCACATCACTTTGAAGATTATGTCATTGGATCTAAGGACAACGGATATCTTATTTGGGAAGCAATCGTGTCTGGACCATTCACTCATTCAGCAACATCAAGAATCATTAAAACTCAGAAAGAGTATAATGATCTGTTGAAAGATGTAAAAGATATTGCCCAAGACGAAAAAGATAAATTTCAGTGCAATATTAAAGCATTGAGACTAATCAGATTCGCTCTTCAATCTGATACTTTCAGGCTAGTGAGTTCGTGCAACACTGCTAAAGAAATATGGGATTGGCTGCGAGAGTTATATTCCAAAGACGAAGATCTCGAGCAATCCATTCAAACCTTACTTTTGTCCGAGTTTGGTGAATTCAAGCAGGGTCCTGAAGAAACTATAACTCAGACGTTCGATCGCTTCAATCATCTTCTTAGTAAGATGATTAAACATGATATTGGAAGGAAGTTGATTGAACAAAAGGTTACGTTTTTAAACGGTCTTAGATCTGAGTGGAGAGCGGTTGTGTCCACTGTTAAAGCACATGAGCAATTCAAATCTTACTCATTCGCAAAGCTGGTAGGGATTTTGAAATCCCAAGAAAAGATTGTCTTGCAAGAGAAAGATGTAGTTTCAAGCTTGGGATCATTGGCCCTTTTGTCCAAAAGCAAAGGTGTGATGGAAGATGAAGACCTTAACTTAGAGGACTATGACCTTACCTCTAAAGACTATGCAATGATGGTATCAAACCCGAAGAGGTTCATCAAGAAAAGGTTTCCTACCAATAAGAACCGAAATTGGCAGGGAAGTTATAGTTCTGAAAAGGTCAGGGATGAACCAAAGGCAGAAGAACCAAAGAAGGAACCGAAAGCTAAAGGAGGTTCGGGTGTGAACTGCTACTATTGTGGAGGAAAGAACCACTATGCCAAAGATTGTGTCCTCAAGAAAATGACAGAAAAGGATGAGGAGAAAGATGAAGAAGCTATGTTAATGAAAAAGCTGGAAGAGATCAAGAAAAAGAAAGCTGTCACTAACCCTTCAATGAATGCTTTAATTGTGCAGGGTTCGGTAGCAGATGATGAGTTCGGTGGCGTGGAGGTCTGGTCAACCGACTCTGAGGATGATGAAGTAAGGAAGCCATCTCATGGAAAGGCTTATGTTGCGAAAGATGAAGGAAGCGGTGGAAAGTGCTTGATGGTGTCGGATGTATCTCAAATGAGGGGATACAACATAGACGGTGGGAATGAAGACATGAAGGAACGAGAGGACTTGTGCTTCACAGCAAAACCTCTCAGCGTGCAGTTTAATGAGCTTGATGAATTAATCAAGAAGGTACAATCCATTTTTGTTTCATTCAAAGTCCCACAAAGTTCATATGAAAAAGAATTAAAAAATGTAAAGTCAAGAATCTCTCATCTAGACAACAGCTTAACTCAAACACGGGTCACCAATTCTAACCTTACTGACCAAATAAGCAGGGTGTCTTCAAAGAATGAGGAACGGAAGATGTGGATAGAGCTGAAGGAGTCGGAGTTAATTAAATCAAAAGAAGAAAACATTTATTTACAAAGAGACAATTTGAAACTTTTAAAACAGAGAAATGTCTTTTGTTTAATTGCTAAGCATCTTTACACTAATATCACTCAACTTCATTTGAACTGTGAAATAGGGCAGAAAATTCATCGCATGATTTTGCCCTTCCTTGAGTTTAAGGAGGATGAAATCGACGCTGAAGCATATAATTGTGAAAGTGTAGTTTCGTCTAAGGATGTAAATCCGACTTATATGTATGGACTAGACAAAATCGAATCTTTCATAAAGTCCAAGGACTATAAGGACATGCTGGAAAACCTTTTGGATGAAAATGATAAATTGAAACTAAGGATCGAAACCATACAGAAATTTGACTCATTGAATGCCAACTTGAGCTCAGAAAATAAAATTGATGTTGAAAATGCATCTGAGCTTAATGAGGATGATGATATGAGTAAAATTTCTGTAGATGATGTAATTGACTGTTCTGAGTTTGTCAAGAGCGAACCCAAAAACCACAAAAATATTATTTCAGAAAATTCTGTGGAGTTTGCTCGTTTGTCCCAACAAAAGTCCCCGATCCTTGAAGAAAAGGCTGTTGTATACCAAAAGGTAAGGACGACTCCAAATCAAGTGTATAAGGTCACAGGAGTAACCGAACATCAGACAGCTGAACTCACAGCCATTGTAAATGAAGATAATGTTGATGGTTGTGATGAGTTCTTCTGGTCTGCCCCCATCGACAATGCTGATGAAACCGTTGGTCTGTCGGAACGGACATCCTGGAAAACCAAAGGCAGATATGTGCCAGAGCCTTTGAACAAGCCTGATAACTTCGACGTGCCAAGTACTAGTGGTACAAAAGACGTTCCTGAAGAGAAAGGAGTTCCTGCAGAAAAAGTCACTCCTTCAAGCGAAACATCATCAGTTCAGAGTGAACCGACAGACAAGAAGCAAAAGCAAAAAGCCAACATCCATCGACAACCGAAGCAAGTGAAAAATCAAAAACAGCAAAGGAATCAGAGATACAAGAAGAATCTCTCTGTACGAAAACAGTTTTGGCAATCTCAAAACGCCCATTTCTCTTATCATGATAGAAATTCAAAGTCAGAGAAAAGTGTTGTTAGATCGCAAGAAAGTAATAACAACCGAAGGGAGAGGTTAGGTTCTGAGGGTCATAACAACCGAAAGGATACGTTCAGTTCTGAAAATTATGATAACCGAAGGCAAAGGTTTGGTTCAGAGAACACTATCTACTGAAAGCAGAGGTTCGGTTCCGAGAGCAAAAGCGACCAAAGTTCTAGATTCAGTCACACTAATGATCAAAAACAAAAGGGTCACTTAGAACCTCAAGTCAAGAAAACATCTCAGTCTAAATTCTCTCATTCTACTTCTTCTAATTCTTCTAATTCTTCTCAACCTCATTCCAAATCCAATACTGTTCATACTCAAAATCCAAAATCTTCAATAGATTTGAATGGAAAATCGAAGGTTTCCTCAGTCAAGACCGATCAAAAGCGTTCCAAAGTCCCAGTGCCTAAACCTGAATCCAAACCGACTGTAACAAATCCCAATAAAATTAAGGTTTTCACCATTAAAAAGAAAGATGAAACAACTTTAATAAAAAGAACATATCTTGTTGACATCTCTCTTACTATTCATGTTCCTGTGAAAGGCTCACGTGGACCCAAGAAACTTTGGGTTCCTAAATCTGCTTAATTTTTGCAGGTTATCAGTGACGAGCAGTTTGACGAGGAATGGTATATTGACAGTGGCTGCTCATGTCACATGACAGGAAGGAAGGAAGAGCTGAGGGAATTTTGGTCCCTTTCAAACGGTGGAAATGTCAAGTTCGGGAACAACTCATTCGGCACAATAAAAGGCTATGGAATGATAACAAATGGTGATTTTACGATTAGGAAGGTCGCATACGTTGAAGGACTACAGCACAACCTCATCAGTGTATCTCAGCTTGTTGGAGGTACCGGTCTCAAGGTCTCATTTGATGATGAGGGTTCGGAAATAATTGAAAAGAAAACGAAAAGAGTAATTCTCAAATCGGAGCGCAAAGGCGAGATGTTTCCTCTGAACCTCAAACCCATCAAAGGGAATCCAGCTATCTGCCTGTTATCCAAAGCACAATCTGACGAAAGCTGGCTGTGGCACCGAAGGCTCTCTCATCTCAACTTTAAGGATATCAACAAACTTGTCACTAGTGGTCATGTTCGAGGTCTTCCATTGCTCAAATTCGATCGAGAACATTTATGTGCGGCATGTGAAATGGGGAAGCAGAGTTGTCAATGTCACCCATCAATTGTAAACACTAAAGTTGTTGAACCACTAGAGTTAATTCACGTTGATTTGTGTGGTCCGTCATCTATCGAAAGCATTGGCGGTAGCAAGTATATTCTTGTCATTGTTGATGAATTTTCGCGTTTTACATGGGTGTTCTTTCTGAAGCACAAATCTGAAGCGACTCTCAAGCTAAAGATGTTTATCAAGCAGGTTGAAGTACAACTGAATAAAGTCGTTCGCAACATCAGGAGCGACAATGGTCTGGGGTTCAAAAATAAAGAATTCGAAGAATTCTTGGCCGAAAAAGGAACCAGTCACAACTTCTCAGCTCCCTACACCCCTCAACAAAACGGAATTGTCGAAAGACGAAACCGATCTTTGTGTGAGGCGGCCCGAACCATGCTAAGTTTTTCTTCTTTACCTTTATACTTTTGGGCTGATGCTATTGCTGCAACATGTTTTACGCAGAATAGGTCATATCTCAATAAGCGATTCACTCTCACTCCTTATGAGATCATCAACAACAGGAAGCCAAATGTCAAATTTTTCCATGTATTCGGCTCACGATGTTTCATCTTCAATTCTAAAGAACATCGTAACAAGTTCGATGTCAAAGCCGATGAAGGGATATTTCTAGGCTATTCTCTCACTTCTAAAGCCTACAAGGTATTAAACAAGCGCTCGAGGAAAATAGAAGAAACTTATTATGTGACTTTTGATGATAGCTATGTCAAAAAGCTAAAGGCCAATGAAGACACAGTTGGAGAAATCTTTTCTCAAACAGGCCAAGTCACAGCCTCGATCGCAAACCTATTTGAGAAGTTTGTCGAGTTATTCGATGAACCAGAGAGAGCTACTCTCTCGGAAACCAGTGCAGCAGACAACAAAGTAGATCATCTGAAGCAACTCATCAAAGATGCTGCCAAGCAAATGAATGAAGGAGGATCAAGTTCTAACGAACCTCCACAACACGATGCTTCAGTTGAGGGAGAGGACCCATCTTCGTCATCACAGCCGAGCTCACATGTTGAGGGGGAGAACAGTTCTCAAGCTGCTCCCGAAGGTGCTACAACACCCGAAGGTGCTACAACACCCGAAAGTGCTACAACACCCGAAGGTGCGTCAACACCTGAAAGCTCGACACCACCCGAAACCCCTTGTAGCTCCGGAAACTCAAGACACACCTGAAAGCTTATCTGTCGAGGGGGAGAATGCTGATATGTCTTATGACGATGATAGTCAATCTGAGCTAGAAGAGATGGTAAATGCTGAATTGGATCCATCCTATGATCCAAATTACCCTCCTCTTGTCAAATGGACCAGAGATCATCCTGTTTCACAGGTTGTCGGTGATGTCTCTGAAAAGATCCTAACCCGATCACAACTAAAGGCAAAACAAACTTCCTTATTTTCAAAAGTAGAATTCTGTATGTTTAACTCTTTCGTCTCAAAAGTTGAACCAAAGACAGTTAACACTGCTCTTGATCACTCCGATTGGGTTCAAGCTATGCAAGACGAACTGAATGAATTCGAAAGGAATAAAGTTTGGCGCCTCATTCCAACTCCGCAAGATGCCTCAGTTGTTGGTCTCAAATGGGTCTTCAGAAATAAGATGGACAAGGAAGGCAACGTGATACGAAACAAAGCCCGTCTGGTGGTTAAAGGATACTGTCAGGAGGAAGGAATCGACTATGAAGAAACTTTTGCTCCTGTAGCTAGGCTGGAATCCGTTAGAATATTTCTTGCCTATGATGCACACAAAAACTTTGAGGTCTACCAAATGGATGTCAAGTGCGCATTTCTAAATGGAGAACTTGAAGAAACGGTGTACGTGGAGCAACCTCCTGGATTCGTCAATGAAAGGTACCCCAATCACTGTTACATTTTGGACAAAGCCATATATGGACTGAAACAAGCTCCGAGGGCCTGGTATGAAACGCTAACCAAGTTTTTAAAGATGTCCAAATTCAAACAAGGTTCGGTTGACCCAACCTTCTTTCGTAAGAAAGAAGGTAACCACCTCATGATTGTTCAAATTTATGTCGATGATATCATCTTTGGCTCAACGAATCCTAGCTTAACGGCTGAATTCAGAAAGCTGATGGAGACTAAATTTGAAATGAGCTCAATGGGTCCAATTAACTTTTTCCTTGGTTTAAATATTAGACAGGGACCCGAAGGCATCTTTATTAATCAGGAAGCTTACACGAAGACTCTCCTTGCAAAATTTGGCATGATGGGAGATTCAAAGGTTAAAGTTCCAATGGCGTTCGGCACCAAGCTCACTCCATCATTGGATAAGCCAGCAGTTGATATTACACTATATCGCCAGATGATCGGTTCTCTGATGTATCTTACTGCTAGCAGACCTGATATAATGTTCTCTGTCTGTTACTGTGCTAGATTTCAGGCGAATCCACGTGAACCTCATATGCTTGCAGTGAAGAACATACTCTGGTATCTCAAGCGAACTACCTCTCTCGGCTTATGGTATCCATCCAACTCAGGTTTCTCCGTTCAAGCCTAGTCAGATGCAGACCTTGGAGGTTGTGGACTAGACAGGAAAAGCACCACTGGAGGCTGCCAATTCCTAGACGGGAAGTTGGTTAGTTGGCAATCAAAGAAACAGACCTGTGTGTCTCTGTCTACCGCTAAAGCAGAATACATCGCAGCTGCCTCCTGTACTTCTCAAGTGATTACGATCCAAAGCCAACTCCGGGACTATGGACTCAATATGAAAAAGATCCCACTATATTGCGACTCTGAAAGTGCAATTAGGATCTGTCATAACCCAGTGCAACACTCGAAGACTAAGCACATAGCATTGATGTATCACTTCATTAAGGATCATGTGGAAGATGGGAACGTCAAAATACACTTTGTTCGAACCACTGATCAACTGGCTGACATCTTCACCAAAGCTCTTCCTAAAGCATCTTTTAACAAAATACTACAAGGGCTAGGTATTATGGAATCAGAGTCAGTACCAAAAATTACCTCTTAAAGCTCAAAAGCAAGAAGCGAAATAGACCGAACGTTCGGGTTCGGGTCTTGTGCTCATGTACCGAAATGAACCGAACGCTCAGGTTCGGTTGAATAATCTGCTTTTCGCTCATCAATCAAAGGTAGTTTTCTTGGTTGTAGATCTTATGTATAATTGTTCCAAATGCATTTATCTTATTGTCAAAGTTATTCTCTTTTTAAAACCTATTTTCTTTGGCAACCGAAATATACCGAACATTCGGGTTCGGTTCCAAAATTTTTCTCACCCGAAATAGACCGAACGCTCGGGTTCGGTTCCAAAGTTTTTCACAATCGAAATAAACCGAACGCTCGGGTTCGGTTCCAAATTTTTTTCTCTGTATTTTTTTCTTTTGTCTTATATCTTATTTTATTTTATTATCAAAAATTCCAAAAATATTTTTTATAAATTCAAAAATTCCAAAAATATTTCGTTCTTTATTCTTTTTTGGCTTTAATTTTATTTGTGTGTTCGTTTATGGGGAAATTGTTGAATTAGCTAAGTGTCCCTAGAAGCATGCTGCTGTATGTGTCCAAAGCCTCACCTGATTCTGAATAATAGGCCTTACTGACTTGGTATACACAAACCTTGTCTTCCCAATTAGGCAATCATATTTATTCTAATCATGAGCTACCTAACTCTCTTCTCACATGAGATAAGAGTTTTCTGCTTGGTCCTATTTTTCACAGCAGAGGTACTTTCGTTTCTTTACACCATCTACGTTGCATTTCTCCATCACATTCATTTCACAAACGTAACCCTTGAGACTCTCAGAAGTTACCACTGAGGTTTATGGTTACACAATTACTGTGTTGATGATCTTAGTTTCGTGCCACTAGGATCTAAGTGAAACCAAAAATTCAATACCCAATACGAATTGATGGTGAACAATTAATTTACTCTAGTTTTCACTAATGCATTGACGGACGTACCTCCATGAAATCTCAAATTTTTCTTTTTATGTGATTCCTATGAAATTGTTAACACCAATAACATTTCTTCCCTTGGGATCCAGTTTTAAATTTTTGTTGAGATTTTATATACATATTTCCTAGCCAAATTAAATTATCTCCAACCTACTTGTTCAATAGACTACACTGGTCTCACAAGTACTTCGTTCGCTTTCTATCTTATATCAAGATTAGGAAGTTTGTATCGAAGCGAAAGCCACCCTAATAAGCCTAGTTAAAAGAAGCCTTTCAACACTTCTTAATAAGTGTTTGATCGTTATTCAACGGGAAACCACACAAACACTTTAAGGTCTCTCTTGACTTTGAAGGAAGAGATTCGTGCCCGGGATCATTTGTTTCGTGTCTTTATTGACATCACATATTTTCCCAAAAATATTTCTTTATTTCTTTTCTTTTACACCCTAAGCACGAAAATCTTTGATTTTCCTAAATTCAGGTTCTATTAATTACAAGGCATTTTACTTGGATTGGCGGTTGATTACAGGTTGTGGTTGATTTTAATCCACGTGGGAGCATTTTTCAAAAGATTCCGTTACAATTTAAAGGGATAAGATGATGACATGCTGACTCAGGCGAGAGTCTAATCGATTTGATTTCAAACGGCGCAAGAGGGGCGCGTGTGAATCTGAACCGTCTCGTCTCCAAACGGCGCCTGGTGGGAAGGCGTGTTATTAGGGACCTGACATTCTCTCTCATGCGTGATCATCGGCAACCCCAACCGTCACGCATCAGTCAACTCCAAAAAACCCTTCGTTTTTCAATAAAAGATTTGGGAAGATCTTTCTCTCTCCTTAAACCACAGTATAAAAGGCAACATCCTCAATCGTTTACCTCTTTACTGCAATTATAATTCCCAGAGAGCAAGAAATCCCTAAACCTTCACTGTTCATCATCTTCTCCATTTTCTTCAAGCAATGGCAGATTCATCTTCCGTTCACGCAACATCCCACATTTTGCCCATTCTCCCACAACAAAGCCTAATCATCGATTTAACCCCTCATGCTTACGATGCCTTCATGTTCCCCATCATCGAGTGTCTGAAGTTTTCTCCAATTGCTCCTGCACTTACCAGGGCTGAGACTGTTCCGATGGAGTTCCTGTCGCAGATCTTTGCAACTGCTCACTACGACAAGGTCGTTGACAAAATCTTTTTTGATGTCTTTGAGCACAAGGCGTCAATTTCAAAGCAAAGGTTTTGCTCGCTGTTAGGGTTTGAACCTGATTCTTCGAGGGTTAACCCTGAAACAATTCCAATGGGTCACTTGTTCAACATGTTCTATTACATGGGTTATACGGAGGTGCTTTCGACGGTCACGAAGTTCAAGAAGTTGTGCCTACCTCCACAATGGAATGGGATGTTCACTGTTCTCTTCAAGGGGTTATCTGAGAGAAGTGCTGGATCTGATGGTGCCAGCCGTCTATTTCTCTCCATAATGTATGGAATCTACAATGGCATCAACATGGATTATGGGTCTGTTCTGTGGCAACAACTCATTCAGAGTCTCTCCTCTACCTCCAGACATTCAGAGATTTCGTATGCTAGGTTCTGGACTCTTATCACGAAATGGGTGATGGACAAATACCACGTCCCCATTGTCGCTGGTGCTCCAATGTCTTCGATTGGTACCTTCCATACCACAAAGGTCATTGTGTCAGACGCTTCAAAGTTTCCGTTCAACGGGTCTATTCCGGAAACCATGTATGGGGATGTTCCTGCTGACAGCCGGATTATCCAGACGTACAAAGGGTTCAAGCGTTCTGGTCCGAGGGATCTTACTCCAGAGATGTTGAAGTCAATACATGTTGCCGACAAGCCTACTCCTAGAGGCAAAAAGGCTGATAAGGGGAAACAGGTGGCAAAAGGAGCAAAAGGCCCATCTCCAAAGAAGAGGAAACCCACCAAGCCTGCTCAGTCTCCACAAAAAAAGAGAGAAAAACCCAACCGCGACGAAAGTTAATTATCGCTTCCTCCTCAAGCGAGTCAGAGGGTGAGAGTTCAGATTCTGATGACTCTCCACGAGGCAACACTCCACCCATATATCCAACCCCTGAAGTTCATGTCTCTACTTGTCCAATTTCCTCTCCACCTAAAACCATTCCTATTTCTATTCCCCCCATAACTTCCACTACTTCAATACCACCCACCTCCATCCCAATACCAACACCAATATTCACCAACGCAACCACAACATCCACTGCAGATGTTAGAGCCAACGTATCTGATACGGGGGTTCATACTGATGCACCCGAAACCACTCCAGCTCCCGAAACCACAAAAGCACCCGAACTTACACCAACACCCGAAACAACCCAACCCGAACCTAGCCATACTACTACACCACCAGCTTCACCACCACCACCTTCTCCTGGTCATGCTTCAGAGGGAGAAGAACCCTTCCTTGGCGGGGAGGATATGACGTTTGACTCGGTCTACTATAGTCCGTTTCAAGTACAGAGTGATGACGATGACGACGCTTCTGTCACAAAAAGACATCTCAAGGAGCTCCATGACAAGATTGACTTGCTCATCGCCTCCTCTTCCACTTCTCAGTCATCCCTATCTGAAGATGCAGTTCAGAAGATTGTTGACGCCTTCTCTAAAGCTCAGCAAGATTCCATTGCTTCTGCAACCTCCACCATAGATGCCTCAACAAAAGCCTGTCAGGCTGCGACCGAAAAAGTCGATAAACTATTTTCTGATGCCTCTTCCCTGTTAAAATCTTTACAGGAGAGTGCAAATGCTGCCAAGACTACGTTGGAACCTATTGTTCACCAGCTGGCAACGTCAGTCTCCACTGAGTTGAAGTCCTTAGCTTCTTTTCGTCAAATGCTTTCAAATGACAACTCAGCCTTTCGCACAACCATTGACGAGCGTCTCTCGAAGCTACAAGAAGATTTGGCTGCCGAGAACTCTCTTATGGATGTTCTAGCCATGAAGACCACTGCTCTGAAGGTCAAGAGCGTTCAACTCTCCAACTCTCAACAGGAGATTGACTCTCTTCGGTCCGAAAGGGAGGTGATAAAGTCGTGTGTTTCGGATGTCCACTCTGCCATCTCCAACATCCTCGAAGCACATGATCCTATTCTTAACTATACTGTGAGGCGTGACCTTGCAGAGAAGCTCGCTCCCGCCCTTGCCCTGCTCAACAAACTCGAAGGGCTACTTGATTTCGTGTCCATTCCGAAACAAGGGGGAGAGAAGAAAACAATGTCTCAACCACCTCCTACTTCCACAGCTACTCACACTACCGAACCTCCTCCAGTAGGCCAAGCCTCCGGTTCCAGTGTGAAAGACAAAGGCAAAAATATTGCTAAGGAAAAAGAAGAAGAAGACAAAGAAACAATCGCCGACTTGTTGAAGCGTAGAAGTCGACGCAATAAGGCTGATATCAGTGCTCGTGTGGCTAGAGAGGCTGAAGAAGCCGAACGTAAACAGAAGGAAGCCCACGACCTTCTTGAGAGTAGGAAAACTCTTTTTCCTGTCTGGACTCTCGAGAGGATGATAAAAGAAGCCATTGACACACCGAGTATCTTGTGGCTGGAACCTGTAATCTCTCTTGATTGTTCCAACACTGTCAACTCACAGTTCGACATGCCACTGACCCGAAAGGCGTTCATCTTTCATGCCTTCTCCAACGTTGCAGAATTCCTTCATCCTCATCCACAGGTTGATCGGTTTCTAATTGATTTCTATCTGAAGGCTGCTCAACCTCAGTATCAGACTTCGAGCGCTCAGAAAATTGTCAACGTTCGGGTCTTGAAGCCGTACAGTGAAGGGAACTTCATCAACATTCGGTTCAAGGTACTTCGGGGATCTGCCAAAACCGAACATGCTATTTCCCTTGCAGATCTTCCCAACCTTAATCCCCATGATTGGATTATCTTGCACAACATTCTCCTCACCAACGAAGCTGAATACGGTCCGATCATCGACCATTTCAAGAGGATGCTCGTGTGCTACATCATGGAAGTTGCACTGATGGATCAGGAGATTGCAAGCGTATTTAAGAAAAAACCAACAATATCTCCTGTTGGCTCTGCCAGTGATCTCAACCAAATGTAGATGGGTAAAATTGAGTCAAGAAGGAATTCGGTCATGTTCACCAGGAACAAAGGACAGAAATGTCTTTTCGCCTTGGCTGACAAACACCTCTACACCACTGCTTGTTTAGAGCATGTTTTGGGGATCATCCACAGATGCAAGCAGAACACAGCGGATGATGTCAAGTACTTCGATGACATGATTCAATGGTACATTCGGTTCAGACAGACTATTCTCGCTCTTATCACACGTCTGTTTGATACTGTAAAGAAGGCTCCCGCTGCTGGCCCGAAGAAGAAGTCTCGCTCCAATTTAACGCAAAGGGGGAGATTGTTGGGTCGTGTTTTGTATAATATGTTGCGTCTATTGGGCTCGTTAGTTAGTCCATTTTGTGTCTCCGGTATGGGCCTGTCCATCCGTGAGTTTAGTAGGGTTTAGTATATATAGGAGCTTGCATGCATCCTAGAACAAAACGATAGAATAGAACGATCAGAGCATCATTCAGAAGTTTATTATTATCATTCTTGTAACCCTAAATCCTCTACAACGGAAGTTCTTAGTCGAGCTCTACTGAGGATTGTTTGATCTAATCATTCGACATATTTTGATCCACTATTGTCTTATTTATTGTTTTGTGTTCATCACAATACCTGTTGCAAAGATCTAATCGATCTTTAAGTTTGTTTATAGCTTAACATCCTTAAGTACCTACGGAGGACGAAGGAATGGTTCTTAGTCCTCGGAGGGAGTGATGACTTGAAGGTGCGAGGGTATAGTGACGCCAGCTTTCAGACCGACAGGGACAACTACCGTTCGCAGTCGGGCTGGGTCTTTACCCTGAATGGAGGAACAGTGAGTTGGAAAAGTTCCAAACAGGAAACCGTAGTTGATTCAATGTGCGAATCAGAGTACATCGCAGCGAGCGAAGCGTCGAAGGAGGCAATATGGCTGAAGAACTTCATCGGTGATCTTGGAGTTGTACTTGCCATAAAGGAGCCCATGGAGATTTTCTGTGATAATGAAGGAGCGGTTGCCTTGACCAAGGAACCGAGAGATCATGGTAGATCATGACACATCGACATAAAATACCACTTTATTAGACATCGTGTAGAAGAAGGACAACTCGTAGTGAAGAGGATATTATCAGAAGATAACCCAGCAGATCCGCTTACAAAGGGACTGAGTAGGGTTAAGCACATGCAGCATGCTAGGAGTATTGGGCTGAAGGATGATATTAGCATAGATTAGATAGTAGTAGAAACGTGTAATAGATAAATGCAATTAACATTTAATGATTAAATAAAGGAGTTTTATTTATGAGTAATGTTACTGTCTTATGTTAATTGTTTAACTATTGTTTCATTTTTGCATGTTTTGATTTCCAGAATAATTGAATTTATTAAGAATAATCAAATTATTCAAATTGTCCACAAACGTTCATATGTTGGAAGTAGATATGAATGAAGATTTTCGTGAATTGGTGCGTAGATTGTCTAAATGGTATTAGACAAGGCAAAAGATTGCTACGACGTTCATGAGTGCTTATAAACTAGTTTTGAGCATTGGAACAAACCCGCGCTTGCTAGAATCACCTTATGGAATATGATGTATAAAAGGGTGATCGCAAGACGATAATATCATATAGTCTTAAAACCTAGATATATGGTTTGTTATTTGTTAATTGATTGTACATTGATAATGAGAAAACGCATCAGTAACTCAATGTTATAAAACGCATTGTTGTGTATAGTTGATTAATGAATAAGTAAATGCATATAAGTCGAAGTTTATCTGTAACTTTTATCCTAAGTAGGTAAAAGCGATATCTCGGCCGCTCGATGATTTGATTTGACTTATGTGCCGGGCCCGGTCAGAACTGAATTGATGTGTTCGATTAAGTTCTATGTCAAATAAATCAGAGATCGAGAAACCTAAATGCTTGACTAATCATTCCATAGAATTGTCAGCATGATATCTAACAGAGGACTGTATGATCCCTTATCTAAAGGACAAGATGGATTAGATCAGAGTTTGACAGCGTCTTTGAGAGCTACGATTGCGAATCGGATTGTACTTGTGCATATAGTTACTAGACTTATCCAAGTGGGGGACTGTTGGAATAGTGTGTAAGGCTGCAACTATATTAGGCATGTATTTGACCCGATTGTGCATGGTCCTTTTGGGTTGCCTTCACCATAGCAACTTGATAGGATGATTTATTATGAGAGAGTAAATATTATTGATATATTATGAGAATAATATAAGAAATAATAATATTGTTATTTGATTAATATAAGTCATAAATTAATTAGTATTAATTTGGTGACTTAAAGAGATTAATTAAATAAGAGGGTATAAACTGTCAATTGTTTGATAGTTACACTTTAGACTGTAAATCCTTATTGGATGAAGGGTGGACGGATTCTAGGGCTAGGGATAGCCTCAAATCGTCCAATGCTTATCTAAGGAAAGGATTTGGATTGCTTTAAGAAAAGATTATCCAACTAGGGTTTAAGGTGAAACCCTTAAGGAGTCTACAAGTATAAATAGACGCCATGGCCAAGGGAAATCGGCATCTCATCTAAAGTAGAGAACCCCTGGCCGATTTCCTCCTAACCTCTCTCTCAAATCATCTTCTTTGCTATTTGGTGTTTGTAAGCCATTAGAGGAGTGACAATTGTGACTCTAGAGCTCCAAGACAACAAGATCGAACAAGAGATTCAAAGGTAAACTTCTAGATCTGATTTTGTATTGTTCTTATACCTAATTAGTCATTAGAAGTCTTGGATTCAAAGCATGTTTAATTAGAGAAACCTAGATCCAAGCATTAGGGTTTTGCATGCGCACATAGGAAAGTTCTTATGGCTAAAACCCATCAGAATGTACGTTACTAAGTTCGCGGAGTAGATCTAGTCTGCGAGATACAGGATCGATTCTGGCAAGAATCTCAGAGGTCCTATCTATCTTGGATTTAGCTTTCCACGCTTTACGAAGCGTATTAAGCCATTCCCAGATTGAGTTTTTCCTAAAGAACTTGGTCTCTCACTTGGAACTTCCAAAGGTTCTTTCTCTTGCTAGACTTCCCAGTCAAGGGCCACCCCTTGCTGGGTCAAAGTCGGAAGGGTTTCTGTAATTTGCGAGGAGTTCTGAATGAACTATGACAGTAGGTCTGTAAGACCTAGAATGTGGCAAATTTCTGTCGGCGTCTCTGGTGTCGACAAATTTTCAACGGTTTTGACAAATTGAAAGAGTACTCAAAAATTTCTACATCACTAATAGTGTGTCTTAGGAAATTTTGACTCTTCAATTCCAAAACTCGTGTTCAGAGAACTTCGCGAAAAGTATCACCGAAGGTAATGTTTCCATGGGTTCCTTCTTACTATGAGGGTAGATAAGTAAGTCGTTACATGGAGAATGACGAACTGATCCAAGTAAGAAAGACGGACTCTATTCATTAACTCATGAATGCTTCGGGCGTATTGGTCCTATCCGAAGGGTATCACTACGGACTCGAAGTGTCCGCATCGAATTCGGAAGATAGTCTTCTGGACATCCTTCCCTAACACTCGAACTGGTGATATTCGGATCTCAGACCCATTTCTGAAAGTAATTATTTCCTTGTGTTTGCTCAACCAACTCATCTATGCGAGGCAGTGATAACGATTTCTACTAGAAAATCTTGACGGAGTCCTCGATAGCCAAGGCACATATGATGCAATCCGTCGATCTCTGGAAGAATATGACCGGGATTCTCCAGGGTGAAAAGCCTAGTCTTCTTATTCTATCACTGTGTGGTTTGCTAAGTTGTCTGCACTGTTCTTGTGTCTCCGTAGGTGTTTAGGCTGTAGGGAAATCTGTTTACAGGAGTTGTACTGGGTTCTAAGTTTGTTCACATGACAATGTGATTACTCGTAGTCTTGAGCAGTTCTTCGTCCTAAAGTTCATATTAGAATTCATACATGGTTTCACAATCACAATTTCGTGTATACAAGTCGTATATAATTAAGATTGAAAAGGTAGTCGAATAACTGATTCTTCTTTAAGCTCACATCCTTTTGAGGAAAAAGAAGTTAAAGTGGAATCATCAATTCTAAACCTGTTGAATCTTGATTATATATCACTCTTATGTATACATTCCTCAGTGATAGATCGACCGTATGAATCCTTGGATTAAACTTGACGTACTGCATGAGTGGTACTTTGGGGATTTCTTCGGAAAAGAGAAGAACTATGAGGAACTCCACGCATGAGTGCTTCGGTGTTCTGAAATGACAGTTTCGCTAAAAAGACATTTACCGATAAATAGATGTACGTATGAAGTTGTTCTTGTGAGGATCAAATTGAATCGAGTCGTATGATAATGTCGGAATCATACTAAAACTTAAAACCATTAGATTTGAACATAAGACGTTTACAAACAAAACACAACCGTGCAACCATGAATAGAGTTACAGTACTTTAGATTTACTACAAGACCATTGCTGCAAATAAGGTATACTACAAAAGACAAGTATACACAACATGAGCATCCTTATACTGACAGGATCTCGCAAAAAGGTAAGACTCTAGTTGCACTAGTTCTGGATAGTTTGTAAGTTTGTTACAACAACACACCTAAATTACATTAACGAGGGTTCCGGAGTAGGCTCTCCTGTAGCTGTGATCCTGAGAATCCTCCCATCTGCGCCAGAGTTCTTTGCTATTGGGAAATCCTTCTTGAAGTGCCCTATCTTGCCGCATTGGTGGCATGACTGGCTAGTACTTACATTGGTGACGGGATTGCAGTGTTTAGCCAGTGTCATGTGGACACAAGTGCCTTCCTCATTACCCCACTTTCAAAATTGCTTCCTAAAGCGTTCTGCCGCAGTTGCCACTGGTGGTTGTGGCATGGCAAGTCTTTGGGCTCTCTTGCGCTCCTTTAGGGCTTTACGATATCGTCTCTTCCTTTCGGTCTTTAGGCTTCGCAAGTCCATGACTGTTGCCATTTGTTGGTTTCCCGGTTTGGTACTACCATTGGAACTCTCGGCCCCATTGTTAGTCTTGCTTGTGTTGTCTGAGTTGATGTGCGTAAGGAAAGTTGTCACAGTAGCTGCTACTGCAACTTGTAATGTAGCGGCGTCGATATGGAGGATAGGGGTTTTGTTGCTCGGCTGATCGTTTTTGGATGACGACATTATTCTGTTTCACAGAAAGAAAATAAATTTGTGAGCGATTCTGGCTGACCCTAGAGGTACTTCGACTGCTCAAGAAAAGAGTAAGAGTATGTTCTCGAAAGTTTGACCTACATCCCTATGATGCAGTCCTAGTACGGATTGGAAGTATGATCGCGAAGGTTTGACCTACATCCCTATGATGCAGTCCTAGTAACGGGTGGAAGTAAGTTCGTAGAATGGTCTCAAGACGTTTGTCGTTCAAGCCGAGGTATCGTGGGTTGGTGAATAACAAGATCCAACCACTGAAAGAGACTTGGAAATGTTTCTGGAGATGAATTACTATAGTCCAAAGACTTAACTAAAGCATGTTTCAGATAGACTCCAATGAAAGTATGATGAGAGTACTTGAATAAAGAAGGACACGGAAGTTAGCCGACTATCAAAATCTTTGATATTCATGACGTAAAAGTTCGGGAAAATGACCTTGCAAAAGGTCTTACATCATATCTAGAGAAGATAGTCCTTGACAGTATAAACACCTAACCAAAAGTACTTATAGTACACAATAGTTTCATAGAAAATGCCTCATCAGGCATAGATAGAAAAACGATTCCTTTTAACAAGGAAAAATAAAGTAAAGCACCTACTACTGGCGACGGTCATCCCTCTGGTGAACTCTCAGTTCAGCCAGTTGACGTTCCACGTCAAGTAGGTGTCTTTCGTACACCCTCTGGCGTACTCGGAGTTCTATGACTTCGGCTCGTGATTCAGCCAGTGCTTGCAACAGGGTTTCATGGTTTCTCTCAGATCTCTCGCGAGCATCTTCTAGACAAATGGTGCGGAGGGTATGCATTCTCGCATCGGCGACAACTTCGGTAATCTGATGTTGGGCTGTCCTGCTTTAAATCTCATTTCGGGCCACTCTGTGGTCCAAGATTGGCAAGACTCTGTCTGCTGAGCCCCCATTGCTCAGGTCATAAAAGCTTCGGTCGCCATCAAATGGCATGGGCTGATCTTGTCCTTGGCTCCATGTTTCCAAACATTCCACCCATGGAGGCGTCGGGCCATGAAAAGCCGGACGAGGGTTAGGAATTGGAACGGGAGCTGCCTAGGGTAGGTTCTCAACCTATGGTTCGGAGTTAGCATCGTTTGAAAGGTTTTCATCATGGTGATCATTCACGGGGATAGGATGATCATTCTCTGGTTCTTCTTCAAACCAACCAGCTATGACTTCGTTCGGAAGATACTGGTTGTTGTGGGGATGGAGTCCAGCTATGCTATCTATGCGAGAATTTGGGGTAAGAGAATAATTATTAGACAAACTATCTAGATAATTATTTAGAAAACCCTCATTAGTTACATCGCCATTTGTGAACTGCATACCAGTTATGTGTAATCTAAACAGGATAGACCTTCGAATAAGTGAACTTAACTCCGTATTCACACAAAATAGGGGTGAAGTAAAATTTTCACAGATTCTAAGTCTATAACATCCTAATTACATATAGCCTTAGTGTATCCACTTAGCAACTATAAACTTAGTAATGAAGATCCCGTTTTAGTTCTCAAGTATAACGTACTTATAGTAACACCAAATACTCCTATAGTATTTTAAGTTTAATGTTATGTTCTATTGTTCTCATTGTGCTAGGGTTGGTAAGATTTTAGATTTGTTGCAACCACACAACTACACTTAGGCACATGCTAGTCAACCCTCGGATAATATAGGTGATCAGGCTATATCTTCCCAGTTTTGACTATATGTCTCTAAGTCCACCTGTGTTGCCCAACAACCGTAATTCTTTTGTACTGTTCTAGTGACACTGATTTTAGTATGGATGCAGCACATATACTTAATTAAATATTTTATTATTTAAAGTATAAAATCTTGTTCAAAGTATTTTTAATCCCTTATGTATTTATAGTTAGTATATCTTTTATGGGTTGATATACTTAATTCACTATAAACAAAGCTCTGATACCAATCTGTCACACCCCAAAACCAAGAACGGCGGAAACGTTCTGGGGCGGAGGACGTCATGTACAGTATCACAACAATGAAAAGTAGTAAACAAGCAACAACATCATCCATTGCATTAATAATATAATTATTATACAATTGTGTTCTGTCCAATTTTGATAAACACTAAAGTATAAATCAAAATGAAAGATGTGTCTTGATCGAGCACCATCTTCCTGAACCTTGCATCGGTACCTGTCTATGATGACTTGAGGATACAAGTAATTTTGAAAGCGAGTATCAGCTTTGAAGCTGGTGAGATCATAAGTATTTTAGTGTCTTAATTTGTATGTAAAACTTGTATGTATTTGAAATGTAAGTATTTGTATGTATACGAATTGTAAGTATTGAAAATGTAAATGAACTGTAAGTATGAAAATGTATATGAATTGTAAGTATGAACATGTTTGTAAAACAACTGTAAACGTTTGAAAAACCCTAGAAATCCCTATGATTCCTACTAGTAACAAAAAGGAGTCTTCTACCAAGACTTAACTGTTCTCAATGTAGCCTTCTACCAAGACCTAACTGCTCTGAATGTAGTCTTCTACCGAGACCTAACTGTTCTGAATGTAGTCTTCTACCAAGACCTAACTGTTCTGGATGTAGTATTCTACCAAGACCAAGCTGTATTAGTATTACCCTTTGGAACAAGGGCAACTAACAATATTAACTGAAGTCATCCGTAGATGTACATTTACCTCTGTTGCTAACAGCTGGGTATAGGAATAGTCAGTCCCCAAAAGTATACATGTAATGGTATCAACCGTTGACATCCGTGGATGTGCTTTTACCTCTGTAGCTAATAGAGATTCTAGCAATGGTCAGTCCTGCAACGTATCCTTGGGTACTAGGATATTAAATTCAATCTATCTCGTCGATTATGTGATTGAATCACAAGGTAAAGATAAGAATGAGGATTATATAACAGAATCTATACATGTAAAATGTACTAGTAATTCTTGTAAGTGTACTCATGTAAATGTGATCGTGTGACCATGTCTATGTAATACTATGGTAATGTACTGTAATGTTCTAGCTGTAGTGTACGTGCTCTCTATCTAGCAAGTATAGTAATGTACTGTAATGTTCTAGCTGTAGTGTACGTGCTCTCTATCTAGCAAGTATAGTAATGTACTGTAATGTTCTAGCTGTAGTGTACGTGCTCTCTATCTAGCAAGTATAGTAATGTACTGAAATTTTCTAGCTGTAGTGTATGTGCTCTCTATCTAGCAAGTATAGTAATGTGTTGTAAAGTATTGACTCATGAATGAACTGACTCATTGTATGGTATCGCGTTCTAGTAATAGTTCTAGTATCTTCCTAAACTACCCATACGGTAGTTTACTAGTAATCTAACTGGGACGTATGAATATGGATGTATACCCTTGCTACCCAAGGGCATTGGATGAACTGGAAGGACCCTTTTATGACTATATATGTACACATGATATATAACTAATATTTAAACGACCTTCGGACGAGTACCCGATATCCTATCAGACCATATCCAAATCGAGGAAAAGGATACAAGGTGGATAGCCTTCCTAAGTCTTTTAAACATTACTTATATAACTATACATATAGAGGCATGCAATTTATAATATAAAAGCATAAAATAAGTTTTGTAAAACCTTTGAACATAATTATTATCTAAGAAAAGATCGACTTGATGTCAATCTATAAAACGTTTTGAAGGCATGGGTTTGATAAAACAAATTTAGTATAAGGAAACATTTGTTTGAGTCACAATTTTAAATAAGTTCGAAATAAAACATACAGAGTAAAATGTACAGTGTATAGAGGAGTTTTAAACACATAACGTGTTTATGAAAAACATTTGAAGTAAATTGTTTGGTAAAACGGCTAATGAGTAGCCAACCATTTGTATGTTGCTTATTAATCACATGTGATTAATATAATAACTAGCATTATTCTAATTGTATCCCCCCCCATAAAACATTTAAAAATAGTTAACACATTGATTAATGGGTATGAACTCACCTGTAGTAAGTGGATCGGAAGGAAGTGTCGGATAAGTGCTTGGTGTCAAGTGAAGACTTAGACACGCACAAAGATCCTAATAACATATAAGGATATATGTATATACACAATTAGTCTTTAAACAACTAATAAACAAGTTAAGACACTCTAGGGCATACTAAACACTTTATATAAGTGTTATAAGTCTCAAGGGTTGCATCTAAGTGTTGTAGGAAAAGCTAGTGTGTTTAGGGTCCAAGGGTAAACTCCCTTGGATTTTACGGTTTTGATGGTCATGACACCAAGAGTTTACGGTCGTAAACTCTATTCCTAATGACTAGGTGTTGTTTGGTGGTTTAAAAAGCCTCCTGGAGCAATTCTACTAAGTGGTTTGGCCTTTGGAATGGACCAGGGCATCAAAACACCTCATTTGAGGAGTTTACGGCCTCATGGCGTTTTCCCTTGGGTTCATAAACCATAAACCCATATGGAAGAGTGTAAAGCCATGTTTTCAAGTCCCTAACACAATTAGGTAAGTGTATTTGCTAGTTTCTTAGCCTAAGGAAGGAAAATGACCAACTTAAACTCACTTTAGGGTGTTCACGGTTTTGGGAGATCCCCAAACCGTAAACCCCTATATTTGATGGTCTTTGATGTTTTTCTAGGTTTAAACTCAATGCGGAAGGGTTTAAACATGTCAAGGAAGGTTTAAACATCAAGTAGGGCTTAGATTTGAGGCTTAGACACACTTTGGTGTCGTTTATGGTGTTTACGGCCCAAGCATCTCCTTGGACCGTGAACACCTCAATTCTTGTGTTCTTGGCATATTTTCTTGATGTTTAAATGTAATACTAGCATAAAATCACTCAAGGATAGAAGCACTTACTATTGGAAGGCTTGATTTGTGCTAAAAGGCCAAGAACACTTAGTGTGTGTTCTTGGTGTTCTTGGTGTTTTGGAAAATCTAAACGAAATACATAAATGAATGGATGAATAGATGCACAAACACTAGATTAAGTGTTTTAGTAACTTGAAATGGTTAGAGCACTTACAACTTTGAAGATTTGGAATTAAATTTTGGATGATACTTGAGAGGATATTTTGGAGTTTACTCTTTTGACTTTTGGGGAGTACACACAAATGACTAACTTTTTGGGGAGTAAACTCATACATAGGCATGAGTTTACGGTTTTGGGTGATTTCTAAACCCAAAACATAAAAGTTTGGTCGGGTGTTTCTAATACACGAAGTGTTTGTGGTTTTCAAAAATCAAAACCCGAGACGACACTTTCTTTCACCCGTTCGTTTAAAAATAGAATTAAAAAAAATCAAATGAACTTTAAATTCCTTAAAAATAAGAAATAATGAATTTGACTTACGATACGAAGTGGTTGACCTTTAGTGTTTGACCGAATGGAAATTTCGGGTTGTCACAATGATCAAATTATCTTCTCCATGTTTTAGTCTTCTTACTTCATTTTAGTGACTGCACATTCTTGCAAATGTCAGTTCTTAATCCTTAGTAAAATACTCAAGGTTTAGAAGTAATGTTTTGATGGCATTATAAATCCATATATTTGATTGAATAACAAACATGGAAGAACTAGTTATCTTTTGATTCAATGGAAAATAGCATGGGCTCATGATCCATGATCAAATCTAACTTCTTCACGTTCTAGTCCTTTCACCTCAAATATATGTTTGGGCAAGTTTGATTTCTTAGTCCTTTTCTTGTTATGGAAACAAATTGCTATCATAACATGTCTCAAAATAAGCCTTCCTTTGTCCTAAGTATTTGGGCCTAGATTAGGTATACCAAAACTAATCGCCTTTTAACCCATGGACAATTGACTTTCTTTCTCTTGACACTTGTATTGATGATAGTAAATTTATGGGAGTATTTGAAGCTTGAGTTTCCATGATTGGCAATGTTAGTTTCAAAAGGAAACCTCAACATGCTACACAACTTCTTCATGGTCATTCCAAGTTGTTCATATTAAAATCAGAATGCACTAATTATATGTACATGTCAGCTAGTTAACTAACCCTAGTCAACTTCTAACTCAAGGAAATTCCATTTTACTTCAATATGTCAATTTACAACGTACATTTGATAATTGCTCTTTATAACAATTTAGAATGCAATGTTTGAAGTAACCTAGGAAGAACTTTAACAAAGGCATGATCTTTCCTTTCGTTTATGAGAACTATTCCCAAACTACGAAATTGAGAAGATTGATCATTCTCATAGTTAATCTTTTCAAAGGTTTTATAGCAGTAGATTTTTGTGGATAAGGTTATAGACATCATTCAATAACAAATTCCATTATAGTTTGTTTTACTTATCCTTAGAAAATAATCACCCCAAATAAAATTATTTTAGATAGCTAGGATCCATATTTGGCTCCATGATGTGTAAAGGGATTCCGTAAACACACCATAAAGTTATTTAGGTAGGCAAAGCCCTTTGCCAATTTCGATCACCACGAAATTCCTAGATCTTTGAGATTCATTGACTATCAATGGCATGTTAATCTCGGATTATGTTCATCTCAACTTCAATGATGGGGTCGTCGCGGATCATTGAACAGATGGTGAATCGACCATACAAAATCACGTGGTCCCCGGCTCAAGTTACGCTTGAGATTCGCGAGTTCCACATCATTCTCTACCTATACTCTCAAATTGGCGTGGTGGTTAACCACACGAGCTCCATCAACAAGTTATAAAGAGAATGTTCAACTTTTATGGATAACATAAGATTCACATTAAATAGATTGAGAATTAACCTTGTAAAATCGCATGGCCCCCGGCTCAAGTTACGCTTGAGATTCACGAGTTTCATATCATTCTCAACTATACCCTAGATTGATGTGCCGGTTAACCACACGAGCTCCACAATTAGAATATAAAGAGAATGTGCAATTTACATGGATAATATAAACTCACATTCTATTAAAAAAATGATATTTTGTTTTATACTTGTATTTAGAATACTTTGAGATTAACCATTATCACTATCAAACCCTTTCGGTAACTCCATTCTCAAAATGGAATAGGGCAGTGAGGGTGGTAAGCGCGAAACATATTAAAAACCAACCTCATTAGGAATCACAGAGACCTCCTTAAACCCCTACATTAGAATGGGTGATCCTAGTCGAGGTAGGACTGACAATGTCAACATTTAAACACACGAAGGCGCATGTTGTAACTTTCTTATACAAATAATAAACACAATTCATATAAATACAAGGGGTAAATTTAAAACTCTTTAAATTTAGTTGTCTATTATTAATTCTAATTAACTACAAGGATGCAATGTAACAATTAATAAATCATGAGGGGTTAATATTCAAATTTATAAATCCATATTATAAATATTGTTAAATATTTAAATTCACTAATTAAATAACAAATAAATATTCAAATTCAAATAAACGCATTTATATAGTATATATCAATTAATAAATATTCAAATTCAAATAATATTTATCCATTATCAAATAGATATTCAAATTCAAATAAACACATTTAAATAATATTTATCAATTTTCCAGATTCAAAAACAATTTGAATTAGGTATTTATCCATATTTAATAAACCTTCATATTTGAAAAATGGCAAAAATCCGAAAACCCTAATTTTGTCCAGCTCACGTCATGACCTCTTTATTCACGTCGTGAGCTACGACTAGGGTTTTTATCAATTACAAAATTTTCATCTAATCTTCTTCCATTCAGTTTCAAACAAGTTTTTACAGAAAATATGGACCTATGGTGAAAGTAACCATGAACCAATGGCTTTGATACCATTGTTGGGTTTTCTATGCATCAAATACACTCTAAAACTAGGCAGCGGAAAAATCGAAACAACGATATACCTAAGTGTACATGCATCCTATGGATCTATGGCTTCATGCTAATTACATCAACCCTATAAAACTAAAACATAAGTAAGAAAACATACCTATTATGTAGCCCTTGATCTCCATGCTTGAGATCTTGAACCTCCATGAAGTTGCCTGGATAAAAGGACCCAAACCAGAATCCCTCTAATGGTAGCACACCCAATGACACCAAAGAGTGGAATAAAAATAACTAGGAGAAGGGTCAATTTCACAAACCCAAAGGGGTAAGACATCGTCCCTATTTATAGCCGTGGATGCCTCCTTGGGTTTAGTACTCCTTCCCATGTGGGATGCAGGCATAACCACGAAATTTCACTCCTTTCCCATGTGGGATGGAGTGATTTTCATCCAACCTTAATTCCATAAGGGTTCTGGAACATTCTTGATTAACCAACTATCAATTAATGAACATTCAACCCTTTAATTAATTAAACTGTTAATTAATTCCCAAAATATATTTCCAATTAGTTTCTAATTAATTATTAACCATAATAATTAATAAACCAATTTCTCCTTTATTTATTCTACTCAATTTGGGTCTTGAGGGCAAGCCAAAAGGACCCTGCTATTATTAGAAATATTACCAATAGTTAATGACCTTGGACACTATTCCAACATTAACTTACAACAATTTCTAGTGAAAACCCGAAAAAACGGGGGAGGAATCTCGATACCGAATACTCTTATTCATCAGGAACTCTTATACCTCAATACCTTGCTAAAAAGTAATTTATCTGGATCCCCAAAACCCAAGAATATGAAACTAGAGAGAGATGTGAGAAATGAAGTGCATAAATAATGAAGGGACGCAGTCGGTTTATAGGGGATAAAGGAGGGTGCGCCACACAGTGCATAGGCAGGCGTTGTGCCTTTGGTCGGAACAAGATGTGCTAGCTCCTCTAAAACTCTACCACATGTCAAAACCTGGTGGTGCTACGTCGCTATGTCGGCCCCTATTGCGCATCGCGCCTCTCGTGCGCACATGCGACTTTCTGATCTTGAAAAGAAAAATCATATCTTCCTCACACGAGCTCCGTTTTCGACATTCTTTATATCCATACTTAGCTATCGACAAGATCTACAACTTTAATTTAGATCCCGACAGCCAGTTCTCACTTTATTTTTAAAGTTATATTTTTAACTGGTTTAGACCGTTAAAGTTTGTATAAAAATCGTAACTCTTTCATACGACATCCATTCACGACTGTCTTTATATTGATGGATAGGTATTTACATGATCTTCGACTCTCATTTAGATTGTTTTGGATAATACTCAACCATTTTAAATTTTGATTTCAATGTCGTACACTGTTGCACTAAAACTTTGAAAAATCATAACTTCCTCTTACGAAGTCATATTTAGGCGTTCTTTATATGCACACTCTTTCTTTTACGACTAATACTAGTTTTTTCAAGACTATTTATCCTAAATAGTCCTCTATCAAAATGTCTATTTAACATAATTAATTGTTTATACTATAAAGTGAAAACGGGGTGTTACAACTCTCCCTCACTTATAAAGATTTCGTCCTCGATCAGAACAACAACCAGCTACTGCATTTTGTATCTCCCTAGCCTCGTCTACTGTGAGCTAAAAGGATCATCCCTTGGCTCTTGGGGCTTCATCTCTACCTTTCCGTCCATCAATTATCCTCAATGTTGTTGGTTCTGGATCTTGTATTGCACCTGTTAGGTTTAGGAGAGGACATTCGGCTCTGATGTGGCCCATTTGGTTGTAGTGAAAATAGATACGCACTCCTTGTGCTCCATGCTTACAGTCTCGGCTATAATGTCCCTCTTTGGCACATGTGTATCATATAAAATCATAACAAGCTCCCTTGTGGGATTTCCCACACTTGTTACACCTAGAAACTCTCTGTCCCCCACACCTTGAATCTTCGTGTTTGAATTTCTTGGATGTTAGCTGAGACGGAGCTAGGGTCTGTTTCTTTTCCTTCCACTTAGTTTCCTACTCAATTTCTCTTCTTCTGGCATGCTCATGCATCTCTACTATGGTATTTTATTGATTGTTAAACACAAACTCCCTGATTTGAGTCTTAAGGATACTCAAGTATTGAGACATTGGTACTTGTTTTGACGAGGAATACTTTGGGCAAAATAGGGCCCTCTTAGTAAACATCTTGATGAGCTCATTTACCGATTCAGTGGTGTGTTTGAGTGATAGATATTCTTGAGCTAGTCGATCCCTCTCTACTAGTGGAACATACTCTACCTTGAACTTCTCAACAAACTATTCCCAAATTACCATGCTCTTCTCTGTAGGTGAATAGTTCTTAGTGACAAACTTCTACTAGTTCTTTGCTCCTAAACGTAGAAGAGTTTGTGCATATTTGAAATTTAGGTGTTCTGTACAAGAACAAGTGTAAAAGCATCCTTCTACATCCGAGAACCATCTCATGGTAACAATTGTATCCCTGACACTATCAAACTCAAGGGGTCTGGTGTTATTGAATTCTCTATAAGGCATCTCGTTATCTCTAGTCGGTGTTGTAGTACAAACAAAGACAGTGGCTATAGCAGAAACAGGATTAAAAATGACAACATACCAGTCATCAAACAAGACTATAAGGTCAGTCTTAATTGTTTTGAACATCTCTGGAATCATCTCTCTTATAGCTGTTGATATCGCTGCCTCTCTCTAATCATGTATATCAGTTTCACTCGGTCTTGACCGCTTCATCTTTGCTATGTTCTTGTGTTGGTTGTTAAAAAAACTCCCTGATCTGATTCTTGAGCATACTCAAGTCTCGAGACTTTTATACTTGTTTCGACGAGGAATACTCTGGGCAAAACAAGGCCCTCTCAGTGAACATCTTGATGATCTCAGTCACTGATTCAGTGGTTTGTTTGAGTGATAGATATTCTTGAACGAGTCACTCCCTCTCTACTAGTGGAACATAATCTACCTTGAACTTCTCAACAAGCTATTCCCAAGTCACCGCACTCTTCTCTGTAGGTGAATATTTCTTTGTAACAAACTTCCACCGGTTCTTTGCTCCTAAATGTAGAAGATTTTGCGCATATCAGAACTTTAGGTGTTCCGGACAAGTACAAGTGTAAAAGCATCCTTCTACATCTGAGATACATCTCATGACAACAATTGTATCCCTGATACCATCAGACTCGTGGGGTTTGGTGTTATTGAACTCTCTATATGGCATCTTGTTATCTCTAGTCGGTGTTATAGTAGAAACAACTACAGTGGCAGTAGCAGCAACAGTACTAGCAACGACGACATACTATTCATTAAAAAGGCTATTAGTTCAGTCTTAATTGTTCCAAACATCTATGGAATCATCTCTCTTACAACTTCTGATACCGCCACCTTTATCTAATCATGTATATCAGTCTCGCTCGGTCTTGACCGGTTCATCTTTGCAATGGTCTTATATTTATTGTTAAACACAAACTCCCTAATCTGAGTCTTGAGCATACTCAAGTATCAAGACATCTATACTTGTTTCGATGAGGAATACTCTGGGCAAAAGAGGGCCTTCTCAGTGAACATCTTGATGATCTTAGTCATCGATTCAATGGTCTGTTTTAGTGATAGATATTATTTAACGAGTCGCTCCCTCTCTACTGGTGGAACACACTCTACCTTGAACTTCTCAACAAACTATTCCCAATTCACCGCACCCTTCTCTGTAGGTGAATAGTTCTTAGTGACAAACTTCCACCAGTTTTTTGCAACTAAACATAGAAGATTTTGCGCATATTTGAACTTCAGGTGTTCCGGAAAAACACAAGTGTAAAAGCATCCTTCTATACTCGAGATCCATCTCATGGCAATAATTGAATCCATGGCACCAAAAAAAACTCATGGGGTTTGGTGTTGTTGAACTCTCTATAGGCCATATCGTTATCTCCAGTCAGTGTTGTAGTGGAAACAACTACAGTGGCTGTTATGATAACCGACAATTTATGATCAAGTCAAAGTCATTCTAAGTCAACAAGTCAAACCGGTCAACTCAACTAGTACATGTATGATAGGACTTACTCTATGTTTACTAGTGTACAACTCTCCATCTTAATAACAAAGTGTCACTCAAAAGTTTCATATGTTCAGATATTCTAAACCCTAAGCAGGGTGAGTGATGTAACGACTCAATAAAACACTATTACGTACCCTTCAGGGGTGTATAACACTCATAACAAGGCATAAGGGATTTTACAAACCTAGCACTATGGGGCAAAACACTAGCAAAGGCTACAAACAAAGTCTATCTCAATCTCTCTCTCTCTGTATATATATATATATATATATATATATATATATATATATATATATATATATATATATATCCCAAATCTCTCTCAACTGCTCCATAAACATCCGTGCCATCCCGGCCCTTCAATTAGTTGAAAATCACTCGAAACGGGAAGATAATATGAAAAACAACACTTTGGATGTGAACCTTCTCGGATGCGAACCTCTTGGATGTGAACCCTCTCGGATGCGAACCTCTTGGACATGAACCTCTTGGATGTGAACCTTCTCGGATGCGAACCTCCCAATGTGAACCTTCTCGGATGTGAATCTCCTGATGCGAAACCTCTCGGATGCGAACCCTCTCAGCAGCGAACCTTCTTGCTTCTCACACTACAAGAAAAAGACCCTTTTATGACGCGCAAACCACGACACTCATTGATTTATGTTACGCAAAAGAGAGTGACATTAAAAAAGTGTCATCTCTTCAAAAAATTTAAGGATTTAGGTAACGTATTATTGCGTGCCCTTAAACTAGTGTCTCATGTAAAAAAATAAAAACACGGAGGGCACTTTATCTAAAATGTGCGTCCTCTGTGAATGTCATTTTATATATATATATATATATATATATATATATATATATATATATATATATATATATATATATATTTAAAGAAACGTGCATCTCCTAGAGGGAAAATGAAATCCCCAAATTTTTTAAACCCTTGCCTTCTTCTCCCTCATCACCACCCCTCTGTGAATGTCGATTGTAGTGCCAATCAACAAGTACGACTCATCAACCGTCAATCGAAGCTACCAAAAACAGACCTTTAGCGAAGATGGGAGTGATGGGTGCGTCAAACCTTTAGATATGCTTCTAAGACCACCTCCTTCTCATTTAACCATCGCTTCAGAATGATAATTTCAGGTGCGAGATCTAAGTGATGGTTTCATGGTGGAAACCCCTTGCTACACACTTGTTACTAAGTTAGGTGAGTTTGACTTTGAATTATGTTTTTCTTCAATTAGGTTTTATGTGATTCTTGTTTACTCGCGTCTTTAGCTATTATACCTACTACGCTTATATCCAGGTGTATATCTATGTATATCGTATATTGTGTATGTGTTTTCAAGTACATATACAGTAGTGAAAGGATTTAGAGGGACTGATCATCTTCTCTGCACTGCTGTTTATACTAGGGAAAACTTTTTTATGCCCAAAATTATAGAGAACTTGGTAAAGAAGGGAAATCATAACTCTTATAAGAACCGTAAGTTCTTTACATTTATTTATGCTCAAAATTATCCCCAATTCTAGAGAATATGCTTGTCGGCACCAACAAATAATTGAATAAAGACTCGATAGGCCGTGATCAGATTACATTGAATTCACCTAGTAATCCTTCATGTTATTCGTCTTCTTTTTTTTCCTTGGTTATATCCCCTTTATGTTCTTAATGGTCATCTGAAGTCTGTTTTGAAGCCGATTATTCCTGTATGATAAGACTAAACAAAAAGATCAACATATTCTTTAAAGATCAACACATTCTTAAAAATTACATTTGTTCCTGTATGATAAGACTAAACAAAAAGTCATAAACAATGTTAGTTTTAAGGACTAACAAATATTTGATAATCATATTTGTTTGAGATTATGTAGTGGGATTTGATTTGAATAATAACATTAACATCTTTTTCACATTCGTTTAATTTATGTTTATAATTTGCAAAGTAATTTGATTTTCAGGGCATGGTAAGTTTGAGACTTTAGGTGCACTTGGAATTTCTGGCTGCTTTTGGTAACAACTGGGGGTATTGCATGGCATGCTTTGGATGTTTTAGTGGTATATATAAATATAAGCTTGCTTTTCTTTTTTCTATGACAGATGCATCATTAATCATTAATCATTAATGATAATATATACCTGCTTATGAAAAGTCATGAAATATCATATTGCAGGGGGTACTGTCAGCAGCTTCTGATCAGCATGTATGTGGGGGGCATGGGCATGGGCATGATCATGGGATTGGCATGAATAATCCTGTGCTAGCTTTGAATGCTACTATTGTTGCAATTGATGTTAAAGAAGGGTCTGTACTTGTACTCTAATTCTAATGACTAATAGATGAGATCACATGAAAGATGTTTTCAGTTTTGTATGGGTCTATAAATACCATTTTGGTCGTTTTTGTTATTATCCCTTTATTTTAAATTTGGGTCAATCAATGTTGGTATTTAGGGGAGAATGAGAATCTGAGACGTGCTATTAAAGGAAAGCAAGTCCCAAAGAAAGGATTGCGTATACTTGCAATGGATGGAGGTGGGATGAAAGGTCTTGCTACTGTTCAAATTCTTAAAGAAATTGAAAAAGGAACTGGAAAACAAATACATGAAATGTTTGACCTTATCTGTGGGACATCAACTGGTGGCATGCTTGCGGTTGCTATTCGGGTAAAGCTTATGTCTTTGGAGCAATGTGAAGATATATACAAAAATATTGGTAAGTCAAAAAAAGTCAAACATGTTTTTGTGTGGTAGTTTTGTCATTTTTTGGTTTATAATTTTGCAGGGAAGCTTGTTTTGCTGAACCTGTTCCTAAAGATAATGAAGCTGCCACTTGGAGAGAGAAGTTGGATCAGTTTTATAAGAGCTCTTCACAAAGTTTTAGAGTTGTTGTACATGGATCTAAAGTATGTGATTCTTCTTTTCTAATATCTTTTCTAGATCAAAGCTCTTCATTTATTTTTCCATATAGCCTTTTTTATTTCGTAGTATACGTGCTGGAGTCGTTGGAGTTAATCTTCAAGCTGCTGATACAGTTATCATTTTTACACGGACTGGAACCCACAGGCAATAGTTAAATACATATATACATAAAAAAATAAATTCTATTTTAGTAGTAATTTGATTTTTCGCTTATGCTTAATGATTCTATGTCCATGTGTGTGGTTAGGTTGATTTGAAAGCACAAGCTAGAGCTCATAGAATTGGTCAGAAGAAGGAGGTACTTGTTCTTCGGTTAGAAACGAAATGTTCACCTCACATTCACATCACTACTTGGGAATCTTTTAGGTTAACATGTCTGATTTAAAAGTACATTTCAACTCATTAAAAATGTGTTAATGTAAGGTTAAATCGGTTGAAGAACAAGTTAGAGGTTCAGCTGAGCATAAACTTGGAGTTGTTAGTCAGAGCATTACTGCTGGTTTCTTTGACAGTAACACAAGGTAGTTCATGTTACTTTTTTGTGTGTGCTATTCAAAATGACAAGATATATGTAGGTATACACACACATGATTACATTGAATCTCCAGGCAACAAGGGTAAAACGGTCCAACTTGGACCAAAATTGAGAAGGATGGTTGAACACCAAAGAAATCATCTCCACAGGTAAATCTGTCAATTTTGAGTAAAAACTTATTACCTTTATAACTTGCTATGAAGATCTAGAGACTCATCACCTAATCGACTTATTTGTTGAATAATCAGGTTACTAGAGACTTCAATTCTCTGATCAGATTATTTAGTGGGTTGTGTCAAATGGAATTTGTTATTAGCAATATATATGTTTTCAATACTCCCTCTGACGCCAAAACCATAGACATATATGAGTCATGTTGTTATTGTGTTTATCTTTATGAAAAAAGAGATACATATTGTTGATTTTTTCTCAGATTCCAAAAGGGAGGGAAGTGGATGACGATGATTCCTTCATGTTTAATGATGTATTTACTGCTCCTCTTTATCGTATAAAGGTGAGATCAATTAATTTTTTTATACAAATATATAATGTGAAGTTCATATGAAATTGGAATGAAATGACTCATTCCATTCCATTGCTTATTTCATTATTCCATTCCATTCCATGTACAGGTGAATGCTATCTAATTGAAGGAAACTGTGGAAGAAAACGCAAGCACCATAGAGAGAGTATTCCAAGATCGTCAATATCTAAAACAAGGTGTCCCTTAATAGCAATGTAGTATTAGGTTATATAGTTAGGGAAAACCTCTTAATAACAATGTACAATTAGATCCCTTTAATATCAATGTATTATAATTTTTTGACATGATGTTATTTGATGAAATTGATTGTTTTGGTATATATTTGTTTACATAGTTTTGTACTATGCGTAAATGAGTATCATAAAGACGCATCGTAAATGGTTGTTAAAGTCTACGACACGTAAATGCATGTCATCTTCATTTATTACAGGGGCTTCCTTGATACGCATTGCGTGTCATAAACACGCGTAGCGTAAGGTTACGACACGCAAATGCATGTCGTCTTCCTTTATGACATGGCCTTCCTTGAGACACATTGCGTGTCATAACTGTGCGTCGTAAATGCTTGTCATAAATGCACGTCGTAAATAGACGACACACAAAAGCGTGTCGTCTCTCGTTATGACAGGGCCTTCCTTGACACGCATTTGCGCGTCGTCTGAGCGTTTTACGACACGCATTGTGCATCATAAAAGGTTGTTTTTCTAGTAGTGTGAATTCCAGTTTTTGACCAATTTCGCATTTTGAGTCCGTTTTTGATGATTTTGACATAGGATTTTCACCCAATTCATATTTTTGACATATTAGACCCTTTAAACTCATATATTATCTACATCTTGAAGATTTATTAAACATCAATATTATTTTTGTTTAGGATAATATCAAGAAGACATAAATGTACTCTTTGACTTTTCCCATAAAGTTATGACACAAGTCACCTCTATATCTACTTTGTGTCTCTATTCACACTCTACCTAGTCAAATCATTGTCCATTTAATATCTCCCAACACTCCATCAGATTATTTTGAACAAATCCATCCAAGAAATCTTCGTTCTTCTTATCCAAGATTTCACTTTCTCTCACCAAAAGAAAACTCTCTCTCTCTCTCTCTCTCACGACTTCTCCAAGAAGTTATTGAGCTTTCCTCCTTTGGATTGGTATGTATATTCTCTAAACTTCTACACAATATTCATACAAATCGTGATCGTTTACACAAATATTCACATATTTGTTCTTAGGATCTTCAAATCTTCAAGCATCTTTCAAGTGTTCTTGACTTGAAACTCTTCATCTTCAACCTTACATTATTCAAGAAATCACAGAAAGTGAGTTCATACCCCTACATTTTCATGTTTTCTTCAAGTTTTAGGGGAGGAATACAAGTTACAACACCCAAAACATATTCTAAACTTAATCAACAGCTTTCAACAGAAAAGTTAAGCTCTATTCACAAACTGGTTTGACCATCTTAAACATAATATTTTTCAAAACTGTTCAATATGCAAATAGTTCAGGTTTATACCTTTCTAGTGACTACTTGCACGTGTTCATAAGATTTTTCTACAATTTATGGCGATTTTTACAAAACTGTCTATCATTTCGGAAATGATTTTGGACCAGTCTGTGAAGATGGACATTTTCACACTGGTTAGAGACTACTAAAAATCATAAAAAAAATTATGAACAAACTAGACACATTTCTGAACTCCCAGAGTTTACGGATTCAGTTTTCAACCTACAATGATTTTTCTATGATTTTTCTAAAAACAGTGACAGAAAAGTTAAAACTAGTAAAATAGTTTATAAGTTCATTAACACTTTGTAGCATGTTGAGCAAAGTGTATATCAATAAATAGCTACATATTGAATGTATTTCATATTATTTTACTTCCATGAAACATAAATAGTCATTCACATAAGGGTCTTTCATCATTACAAACACATATGATGAACTATAATAGGTATAGTTTATGGTACAATAACACTACGGACATACTATGGAAGGTTTCATTTATACTATAAAAAGGATTTTTATTCACACTACACATAAACTCGTTGAATCAAATTTGTGAGACATTACTTCATTGTACTCTTTAGAGTACGGGTTAAAGTCTTTTATTATAACCATAGTCTCTTGTAGGGAGAGCGTGATACCTGTGTATAGATCTATATTAGGACTGACAATCTCGCACCTAAGCTGCATGCAACAGCTAGACCGGTTGGTTTGGGGTGACCAATGTCAAAACATTCTGATGTACGAAGTACATCTTAATAGGCTTACTATGTCAATTGCACACTTATAATAACTCACATAGCGAAACAACGACACATATAGTTTACAGGAAATCTTACATTCATAAGGGTTTTATTTATTTAAAACTGCAATCACTATCATAAGTATGGAAAATACTTGTACACTTCGGTCTTTAAGCTTTAAGACTACAACTCATTCTATAAGGAAAATGTTGGAATTTTTCTTGAACATACATTACATTTACAAAGAAAGAAGTTCTAATTATGTATAACTACAGTATACTATTTTCAAGAGCAAACATTCACACTTATCGGTCTTAGGGTAGTTAAGACTACATTTCGTCTAGAATTGTTAGATTTCGTCCATAATTGCTACATGTATACGGAAGAGTTATATAAAATTTAGACACGGTCGACATGGAAATGGTTGGGTCCGCCTTAGATCATGTTCCTTGTTTGGCTGTGGGCTTGGGGCAGACCCATGATATTCGACAGTTTATTCAATCTTGATTTTTATATAACTTATATACAATGGGGGATTATAGAAGGATGCTATAAGTCTTTCTAGGAGTACAATATTTTATGACAAAGAAACATACATATCTAGAGTAACTTTTACCCGGGAGCATGCATACATAAGGGTTGTATCATCATAAAACTACATTGCAGTGTTTCAAGTACATAACTTTCATTTCAGAAATCATACATCCAAATGGATTTTATATAGATTAAAAATCTATGTAATATTACTACTTAACAATACGTTCACACATATAAACAACAATATTATACACATAACACGTATTTCGTATAAAATACTTCATAATTATGCGTTAGAAGAAAGTAACCACACACTCACTTGATCAGAAGATGATCGGACAGCACTACGACTTGCAGAAGTAGTAATCCTCAGCAGATCTGGAAGATCTTCACAAAAATCGAACTTCTCGCGGGCAGAGCTTCGGCTCGGGAACCGCACTTCTCGGGATCTTCGGGATCTCGGGACTTGCCTCGGGGCTCGAGTATGATACCGGGGCTTCGGGGTATTTCTGGCACGCAAAACGATGCAAAACGGGAGAGAGAAGAGAGAAAATGAACAAAAGAATCGGCTGCCTTCGGATCCTATTTATAGGAGGCTGGAGCCTCGGAGTACGCGGGGCGTACTGCAGTACGCGGGGCGTATTGCAGTACGCGGCGCGTACTGCTTCCGAAATCGTCATTGCATGCGTCATCCGAGCCACTTGCTGCGAGTGTTGACACCTTCGGAGTACGCGGGGCGTACTCGAGTACGCGGGGCATACCTTGGATTAGACCGGTGACTCCTTCGGATAATGCTTCCGACTTTTCAATTAAATTTAATTACAAAATATTTAATAAACTTCGGAAATTCATATCTTCTTCATACGAACTCCGTTTTCGACGTGTTTTATATCCACGCGAAGGTGAGACTACGCTCTACAACTTTCGTTTAGACTCCGTCGGCTAATTTTAACTTTATTTTTATTATTTATTTTTAATAGGCCGCGACAGAAAAACTTCGTTATAAATTCATAACTTCTTCGTTTGACGTCCGTTCTCGCCTAACTTTTTATCGCTTCAATACCAACAACGAGACCTTCGATTCTCGTTTAGATTGCTTCGGCTAAATACCGCTCGATCTCAAATCGAGTATTTCGGGTTGCACACTGCTAAGCCGAAACTTCGGTAAATCATAACTTCCTCATACGAAGTCAGATTTGGGCGTTCTATATATATATTCGGAAACCTCGTTTCAACTACTACAACATCAACCAAAGATATCAAGTTTATTTTACACTTTAATTTTGACGCTTATTTTTATTCTTAATTAATCAAACCACATAATTAAGCAATTAAGCACAAAACACACAATACTTAAATAATAAAATCTTTATTATTTCAAAACGGGTTACAAAGGTTAACCTAGACTATTACATTGCTAAAAATGGCAAGCCCGGAAACACAGGCATTACAATTCTCTCCACCTTAGAATGATTCCGTCCCCGGAATCACACCTCAACAACAAATGCGGATAGCGACTCAACATGTCACTCTCCGTCTCCCAGGTGAGATTCGACCCATTCGTGTGTTTCCATCGGACAAGCACTAACCCAACCATTTTGCGTCGCAACTTCTTTGTCTTTCGGTCAACAATTGCCTCAGGTTCTTCAATCAACCTTTTGTTCTCATCAATTCTCAATTCAGAAATTGGAATTATGTCAGGAACTTCTCCCGTGAACTTCCTCAAATAACACACATGAAAAGTGTTGTGAATTCCATTCAGTTCTTCGGGTAATTCGAGCTTGTAAGCTTGGTTCCCAATCCTCTGAAGAACTTTAAACGGTCCAATAAACCTTGGACTCAACTTTCCCCTTTTACCAAATCTTATAAGTCCCTTCCACGGCGAGACTTTAACCAAAACCGAATCTCCAATTTCAAAAGTCATCGGTCTTCGCTTCTTGTCAGCATAGCTCTTTTGACGATCCTGAGCTGCTAACATACTTTCTCTAATTATTTTCAACTTTTCAGCAGTTTGATGAACCATCTCCGGTCCCATAAACTGCTTTTCCCCAGCCTCAAGCCAACAAGACGGCGTACGACACTTCTGTCCATACAAAGCTTGATAAGGTGCCATCTTAATGCTCGAGTGAAAACTATTATTATAGGAAAATTCTACCAATGGTAAATGTTCATCCCAATTACCTAGGAATTCCAAGGTACATGCTCTCAGCATATCTTCAAGTGTTTGTATTGTTCTTTCACTCTGACCATCAGTCTGCGGATGGTAAGCTGTACTTAAACATAACTTGGTACCCATTTCCTCTTGTAGACTTTTCCAAAACCTTGAGGTGAAACGGCTATCACGATCCGATACAATCGTTAACGGAACACCGTGAAGCCTCACAATTTCCCTCACGTAAGAATTCGCAAGCTTTTCCATAGACCATTTCTCCTTGGCTGCTATGAAATGCGCACTCTTAATGAATCGATACCACCCAAATCATGTCGTGACCATTTTTTGTTCTGGGCAGTTTAGTGACAAAATCCATAGCAATGTCTTCCCACTTACCCATAGGCACAGGCAATGGTTCTAAACTCCCGTACGGTTTCTGATGTTGTGTCTTGACTCTCGCACAAGTCACACACTCAGCCACATACTTTGCAACATCAAGCTTCATCGTCGGCCACCAGTAGTAGGGTTTCAGGTCCCTATACATTTTAGTGCTACCAGGATGAATCGAGTACATGGTCTTGTGAGCTTCTTCCATTAGAAGATCTCTGACTCCTCCTGTCTTAGGTATCCAAATCCGATCTTGGAATACCTTCAGTCCATGACTGTTTACACCGAACACCAACGTTTTGCCCAAACGTTCCTCCTTTCGGTCATTCTTTTCAGAAGCTTCGCTTTGAGCTTTCTTTATACTTTCCACAATGGTCGAGACAACTTCAATTCTCAACACTCTTGGCCTTTTTCTTTCAAGATTGACCTTCCGACTGAGAGCATCAGCAACAACATCAGCAACAACATTAGCGAGCATCGTTGCCTCATATTCAATTCTTTCTGATTAAATAGATATTGGAGACTCTTATGATTAGTGAAAAGTTTGCACTTCGTGCCATAGAGGTAATGCCTCCATATTTTCAGAGCGAAAACTACCGCTGCCAACTCCAAATCATGAGTCGGGTAATTCTTTTCATGCTCTTTCAGCTGTCGAGACGCATATGCTATCACCTTTTCTCTTTCGGTCAAAACAAAACCCAATCCAACCCCAGATGCATCGCTATAAACAGCAAAGTCTTCAACTCCATCGGGTAAAGAAAGTATCGGTGCCTCGCATAGCTTCTTCTTTAGTTGCTCAAATGCTTCTTTATGCTTGTCACTCCAAGCATAAGTAGCTCCTTTGTGGGTCAAAGCTGTTAATGGACTAGCAATCGAAGAAAAGCCTTGGATAAACCTGTGGTAATATCCAGCTAATCCTAAAAAGCTTCGAATCTCCGTGGGACTTTTCGGTTGTTCCCACTTCGTCACAGCTTCAATCTTCGCTGGATCAACCATTATCCCTTCTTGGTTGACCACGTGACCCAAGAATTGGACATCACGAATCCAAAAATCACACTTAGAGAACTTTGCATACAGCTTATCCTGCTTCAAAACTTCTAACACTTCTCGCAAGTGTCTGCCATGCTCCTCCTGGCTTTTCGAGTAAATCAGAATGTCATCTATGAACACTATCACGGATTTATCAAGGAATGGATTACAAACCCTATTCATCAAATCCATGAATGCTGCCGAAGCATTGGTTAGTCCAAACGACATAACCAAGAACTCGTAGTGTCCATATCTGTGACAACCCAAATTATTGCCGTTACAAAATCCCGTCTTCACTAACGGAATTCGTCATTATATGTTATTTTTCCGAAATATTTGGAGTCGTCAATAAACAAATATCTAGTTATTTATATGTCTTGATATTATCATAACTAAATATAACTTGTATGTGTTAACCCCGTTTAACCAAATAGAGTTATATTACTTTTCAACCACTTCACCCGGGTAAAAAGTTTTAAACCCATTAAAATTTAGCATCGGGTATCCGTGTATCGGGTGCAATACCCGAGACATATATAAACAAATGGGCACTACATTTAAGCTCTTTTACCACACATTCACTCTCTCTCACTACTTTCTCTCTCTAGACCCGAACCTGACTCCAAAACCGCAAATTCCGGCTTCCAAACGTAAGGGTTTCTTCCCTATCTTGTTCTAATCATTGTCCATAGCATTTAGAGGCCAAAAATCATAGAATTTAGAGGATCAAGTGGAGTTTACGGCCTAAGAAGCCCCTTAGGCCGTAAACACCTAAAACTTTGCCAAAAGCCCCATTTTTCCTTCCTTTAAGCTTATATACTAACTAAGGGATTTACCTAGGGGAGTTTGGACGTGAAAACTTAAGTTTTTGAAGCCTAAAAAGGAGTTTACAGCCCAAGCTTATGCTTAGGCCGTAAACACCCAAAAACCTTTGATAAAAGTCCCAAAAACTCATCTAGGGCATGTAGGAATTTAGCTATGACCCTAGGAAATGTTTAAGTACATTAAACAACACCATTTAGAGGCAAAAAGAGGAGTTTACGCCCAAGTCTAAGCTTGGGCTGTAAACACCCAATAAATATGCCAAAATGCCCCTAAAACTTCACCTAAGGTCTTCTAGTATTTATCTAAGGTGAAGGGAAGTGTGTTGTACCATTAAGCATCTCATTTTGAAGCCAAAAGAAGAGTTTACGGCCAAGGCTATACTTGGGCCGTAAACTCCCCAATTTTTATGCCAAAATGTCCCAAAACTCCATCTAAGGCCTTCTAGTATTTATCTAAGGTGAAGGGAAGTGTGTTGTATCATTTAAACATACATTTTGAGGGACTTAATGGAGTTTACGGCCCAAGCACAATTTTGGACCGTAAACTCCCCAAAATGTCACAAAATGAGGGTTTAAACCCTCCATATTAGTTCAAGACACTTGCTAAGAATTTAGGGAAGTGATTAAAGGCCTTAACTTGCAATTTTGGAGGACCACTTGAGTTTACGGCCAAGCCTAAGGGGCTTACGGCCGTAAACTCCCAAGGAGTGGCCTTTGGGCCGTAAAATCCAAGGGAGTGAACTCATGGACTCTCCCGTAAATCCTTCTTGGCCTTGTACCACTCCCGGGAACCCCTTCTAGGCCCTAAAACCCCGAACTAATGCTAGAATGCCCAAATACTTTAATGAAAAGCATAAAATGATTAATTTGTTGTAAAATACATATTTCATATGACATTAGGGGCCAAAAAGGTGCACAAGTCTTTATTTGGCACAAAGCGCTCAGTCGACACTTTTACCCGATTTACCCGATTCACCCGATTTACGCGATTTCAGGTGAGTTCATACCCCTTTAATGAACCTTTCAAATGTTTTATATGTTTTAGGGGGGGGGGATACAAGTCAATTATACATGTTTATGGAAATTCATACAAGTCATTTATTCGTGTTACAGAAATTAATCACATGAGATTCACTATCCGTAGTTCAAATCACATGTGATTTACCACTAGGCTTTATAAAAAGGATTTTCGTTTTCAAAACCATTTCGGATAAAAGATCAATTTTCTAAATATTCCATTTTGACAAGATTTTTATTAAATAAATTCCTTATAAAATGTAACCACACCAATATATTTATATAAATAAGGCTTGAAGGACTTAGGACCGATAGCTCGCCTTAATTCCTGTTCTTGTTTGATTGTGGGCTTAGGGTAGTTGGTATCCGTCCGACTGTCGTTGATTTCTTACTTATATATCATATATATTAGTGCTGGATACGAGTATTTTCATTTCATTAAATGTTTAAACCACTAAATTGACAAGAATCATACGCACTAAGTTAACTATAATAGCTATAGTTAAGGCCACTATTACTCGCTATAGCTACTACTCTACACACTATAATACACTCTATAATGATACTATATACTAATACGAGAACATACTATGAGTATACGAAAGACTACTACGCTATAATACAAGAGACAACACTAATCAAGAGATAACACACTAACCCACTACGAGATACTCTATTCGCTACGCACTACGCCCAGAGTCTTCTGGCAGGAAGACGATGCTATATGTATAGATCTATACGGGGCAGACGCTGTTACATCCCGACTGATAACTTCAGTCCGAGCCGTACAGGCCCAGGGATGCCGCTACTTCACTACACTGTGTATGACCGGGAAGGTCATGGGATCCTCTATTACTCACACTATCGATAACATACCAGAAATACACTATAACCACACTAAAATACTAAACAAAAAGCTAAAGTTAATATCCCGAAGTAAACAAGTATTTAATACTAAAGAAAGTTTGCACCGCTATTATGGACTTCAGGCATAACCTACCATATTGCATTACTTATTGGAAACCCACTATTATACTGTCACAATGAAGGTTTTCTTCAATGATGAAAATTACATGTTCCTTAAAGGTTTTCACTTACAAAGTATTTCTGGAAAATATAGGATTTTCTAAGTTTTCTACTACTTATGAATGTAAATTACAGCTTTTCATACTATCGGTTCTAATGATTTTTATACAAAAACTCACACTAAACTCTTATGAACTCACCAGCTTTATGCTGATATTCGTTTTCAAAATAACTTGTATCCTCAGGTCAAAGATAGACAGGTACAGGTGCAACATTTTTGGAGAAGGTGGAGCATACAAGATCCATGTCTTATTTTTTATTTACTTTTGGTGTTTGTTGAACAATACGAAACACGTTTGTAATTAAATTCACTATGTAATGCAATGGTTGTATGTTTCTTGTTTTTACTATTATGCAATTGTGATGATACTGTACATGACGTCCTCCACCCCGAAACGTATTCCGTCGTTATCGGTTTTGGGGTGTGACAGATTGGTATCAGAGCATTGTTTATAGTGAATCAAGTATATCAACCTATAAAAGATATACGAACTATAAACACTTCGGGACTAAAACACTCTGACCAAAAATATATACTGTTAAGTATCTAAAATATCTAACTAAGTATATATATACACACACATCACTATAAAACACAGAAGTCAGTATCACCCTAGAACAAAACAAAAGTATTAAGATTGTTGGATAGCACATTTTGGCTTAGAGACATATAGTCACATTTGGGGGGATGTAGCCTGATCAACTACGTTTTCCTGGGAGTGACTAGCATGTGCCTAAGTTTGGTTGTGGTGTTGCAACAAGTCTAAAACTTACCAACACTACCACAATAACGTTACCGTAAGAATACTATAGGAGTATTCTATATCTCTAGAACATACGTATGTGATAACAATGAGGGTCGTTACTAGTAGGACAATAGTTGCTAAGTGGATACACCACGGTTACATGTGACTAGGGCGCTATAGACTCAGAATCTGAAGCCTTTGCTTCATTCCCTGTTCTTGTTTGATTGGGGGTCTGAAGTTAGGGTTGCTTATTTGAAGGACTATCTTGCTTCAGTTACATGTAATCGGTATGCACTACGCAAGTATTGGGTCGACTAATAACGATTCATCCTATAAGTATCTTACAATAGTACGTCTATTAACCTTTCCTTTCCCCTTTCTCGCATAGATAGCATGACTGGCTTCCACCATCCCGGCGATCCGTACTATCCAAACGAGGGCAATGGAGGATGGCTCGACGAGGAGTCAGACAATGATCACCCGATCCCTTTGGATGATCATCATGCTGAAGACTTCTCGGATAGCTCGAGCTCCGAACCAGAAGTTAACAACCAACCTCCTGAAGCCCCGAACCCTAACCCCCGTCCGACATTTCAGGGTCCCACTCCTATGTGGGCCATATCCTTGCACCGATGGAGCGAGGAGCAGGGTCAGCCTTTGCCTTACAATGGAGACCGAAGCTTCTACAACATAAGCGAAGGAGGATCAGCAGATCTGGTTCTACCCATCATGATCCGAAGGATTGCCAGGAATGTCGAGCAGGGCCAAGCTGCTATTGGTCGAGTTGTGGAAGTGGATGCCAACTCGAACCTCAACACGGTTCGCATCCGCCAACTCGAAGAAGCCATGGACAGTTCAAGGAGGACCAACGAGGCTCTGCAGCATCAGCTGGCTGCATCCCGAGCCGAAGTTAGGGAACTCCGAGCACGCCAAAGGACTCATGATCGACACCTTCAAGAAGTTATGCGTCGGCTTGCGGATCTGAGGATTCGCCCAACAAGTAACCGTCGCCAGTAGGAGACGTCTAATTACCCCACTCTTTTGTTTAAAGGACTAGCCTTTTTCTCCCTATGTTCCGTAGGTCTTTTGTCTGTAAACATTCCTAGCTTAAAGTACTCTAGTTAAACCACTAAACTGCCAACATTTACTCTATGGTTTGATGTAAGACCTACTGTTAGGTCAATTTTCATGAACTTGTGTTGCATCATTAATACCAGCATATTGGCAGTTAATTACTCTATTGCTATGAATCTCATTCTGATCTTGAATTATGTGATTCAATCCATGAGACACTCTATTCATATTCGCAATAGGCTCTTACTATTGCTATCATTTCTATGATCTTCCAGTGAAGGATGCCTCCACGAAAGCGTCCAAGCAAAGGAAGACCAGCAACTCAAACCCCTCCTCCACCACCTCCTCCTCCGCAGTTCGACCCGGTGTTGTTCCAAACAGCAGTGACTGCGGCTGTGACAGCAGCCATGGCCCAAATGAACTCGGGTGATGCGAATGGTGGGAATTCTAGATTTGGTGAAGTCCACCAACGAGTGCAGGGATGAACTTATAAGGACTTCATGAATTGTAAACCTGCCTTCTTCGACGGTACAGGAGGAATTCTAGCACTATCTCAATGGTTCGAAAGAACCGAAGCTGTGTTTGCAATGTGCTCTTGCCCCGAAGAGAGCAAAATCAAGTTCGCTACTGCTACCCTCACTAACAGGGCCTTGTCGTGGTGGAACGGCCATGTCAGTGCACTCTCCTTGGTCACAGCCAATGCCATGGGCTGGGACACTCTAAAGGATCTCATGAGAGGGGAGTACTGCCCCAGGGGCGAAGTTCAGAAACTTGAGGAAGAACTCTGGAACCTCAAGATGAAAGGGACTGACATAACAGCTTACACGGCCAGGTTTTGCGACTTGGCGGCCATGTGTCCCAATATGATCCCGTCTGAAAGCAAGAAGATTGAACGGTACATTTGGGGTTTAGTGCCCCCGTATCGAGGAAACGTTCTGGCCTCACGCCCTACCAGCTTCGACAGCGCCAAGGAATTGGCCCAGAGTTTGATCAACCATGAAATCTCTCCCACTCCAGCAACAACAACCCCTACTACCACTGCACCACCCGATTCATCTGATAGAAAGAGGAAGCGATGGGATAAGAAAAAGGGCAAGAAAACTCAAACCACCTCCAAGGACCAGCAAATCGTGGCGGTCCATGCTGCCACTACCCCAGCCACTCCAGCCGCACCAGCCCCGCCAAAAGCTTATAGCGGGAATCTGCCCAAGTGTCCCAAGTGCCCATTCCACCACAACGGCCCCTGCCGTGAATTGCAGTGTTCCAACTGCAGGCGGAAGGGCCATACAGTGCGATTCTGCAAGGCTCCTCCCAAACCTATTTCTCAAATTCCGGGTTCGGGAGTGACCCCGACGTGTTATGGCTGCAGCGAAGCTGGCCATTTCAAAAGGAACTGTCCGAAGGCTACAAATGTTGGGGGAACTGGAAGGTTACTCGCTATCGGCCACAATGAAGCGGTAGCGGATCCCACAGTAGTCACGGGTACGTTTCTTCTCAACAACTCTTATGCATGTGTCTTATTCGATAGTGGTGCAGAAAGAAGCTTCATAAATCAAAACTTTAAACAATTACTTAAACAAACCCCTCAACCACTAAAAGAAACATTCGTCGTAGAAATGGCTAACGGGAAAACAGAAAGCTCTAACGAAATCTACATAGGTTGTACTCTCACGTTAGACGATCACCCATTTCCAATCGATCTCATACCAGTCTCAATCAAAAATTTCGATGTCATTGTTGGTATGGACTGGTTGAGTCTTCATCGCGCTGATATCCTATGCTCCGACAAAGCCATTCGCCTGAATCTTCCAAATCACGATACCCTATTGATCTATGGAGATAAACCGGGTACGAGCCTTCGTATCATCTCTAGTATTCAAGCTCAGAAGTATTTGCGTAAGGAATATCGCGCCTTTCTTGCTCATGTCGTCGACACAAGTCTGAAAGTGAAAGATCCAAAGGACATTCCCGTTGTATGTGAATTCCCCGACGTCTTCCCAGAAGACCTTCCAGTTCTACCTCCCAAACGTCAGGTTGAGTTCAGAATCGACCTAGTCCCAGGAGCTACTCCCGTAGCTAAGTCGCCCTATCATTTAGCGCCTGCCGAAATGCAAGAACTATCCGGTCAGCTCAACAAACTGCTCAGCAAGGGTTTTATAAGACCGATCTTCTCACCTTGGGGAGCTCCGGTCTTGTTCGTGAAAAAGAAGGACGGATCGTTTCGGATGTGCATCGATTATAGGGAACTCAATAAACTCACGGTAAAAAATCGCTACCCTCTCCCTCGTATCGACGATCTATTCGACCAACTGCAAGGAGCAAGTTACTTCTCCAAGATCGATCTTAGATCCGGGTATCACCAGTTACGAGTGCTGGAGGAAGATGTTCCGAAGACAGCCTTCCAAACCCGTTACGGGCATTTTGAGTTCGTAGTAATGCCCTTTGGACTGACTAACGCCCCCGCAGTATTCATGGATTTAATGAATAGGGTGTGTCGCCCATATCTAGATCAGTTCGTCATCGTCTTCATCGACGATATACTCGTCTACTCTCGGAGCGAGGAAGAACACAGAGATCATTTACGACGAGTCCTGGAAACGTTGCGATCCGAAAAGTTATATGCGAAGTTCTCTAAGTGCGAGTTTTGGATCCGAAGAGTTGAATTCTTGGGTCACGTGGTTAGTGAAGAAGGAATCCACGTGCATCCCTCCAAAATTAAAGCTATTGAGAACTGGTCAGCACTGAAGACGCCTACAGAAATTCGTCAATTTCTAGGCCTCGCTGGCTACTACCGCAGATTCATCCAAAACTTCTCTCGGATTGCGAAGCCTCTCACTATGTTAACACAAAAGGGTGTATCATTTGACTGGGAAGAGAAACAGGAGAAGACATTCCAGACCCTGAAGCGAGCCCTATGCACCGCACCAGTATTATCTCTTCCCGAAGGGACAGAAGACTTTGTTGTATATTGCGATGCATCAAATCAGGGGCTCGGTTGTGTCTTGATGCAATGGGGAAAGGTGATTGCCTATGCCTCGAGACAGCTAAAGACCCATGAAGTGAACTACACTACTCACGACCTCGAGTTAGGAGCGGTCGTCTTCGCACTAAAAATCTGGAGACACTACTTGTATGGGACGAAGAGCATAGTGTACACTGATCATAAAATCCTCCAACACATACTGAACCAAAAAGAACTCAACATGAGGCAACGTCGATGGGTCGAGCTACTTAACGATTACGACTGTGAAATTAGATATCACCTGGGGAAAGCCAACGTAGTAGCAGACGCCTTGAGTAGGAAGGAGTATTCTGGTCGAAGGACCAAGTCATTGACGATGACCATCCATTCACATCTATCCACGCAGATCAAAGAGGCTCAGCTGGAAGCCTTAAAGCCTAAAAACGTGACGGGAGAATCCCTGTGCGGAATGGATAAAAATTTGGAGGTTAAGGGTGATGGAGCCTACTACTTCATGGACCGAATCTAGACTCCACGCCATGGGGGTTTCAGAGACTTAGTCATGAGGGAAGCACACAACACTCGCTACTCCGTCCACCCGGGTTCAGATAAGATGTATCTGGATCTCAAAAAGCTGTACTGGTGGCCGAACATGAAAGCAGAGCTCGCTACCTTTGTGAGTAAGTGCCTTACTTGCGCGAAGGTCAAGGTCGAATATCAAAAGCCATCAGGACTCCTCCAACAACCTGAAATACCAGAATGGAAGTGGGAGCAGATTACAATGGACTTTATAACCAAACTGCCCAAGACAGCGGGTGGATTAGATACCATTTGGGTCATTGTTGACAGGTTAACCAAGTCCGCACACTTCCTACCCATCAAAGAAACGGACAAGATGGAGAAACTCACAAGAACACACATAAAAGAAATAGTGCGACTGCATGGCGTCACTATATCTATTATCTCAGACAGAGATAGTAGATTCACCTCTAGATTTTGGCAATCATTGTAAAAGGAACTAGGGACGAGACTGGACATGAGTACAGCCTACCATCCGCAGACCGACGGACAAAGTGAGAGGACGATCCAAACCTTAGAAGATATGCTGCGAGCTTGTGTAATCGACTTCGGGAAATCGTGGGATACACACTTGCCTCTTGTGGAGTTTTCCTATAACAATAGTTATCATACGAGCATTAAGGCAGCTCCATTCGAAGCCCTCTACGGCCGGAAGTGCAGATCCCCTCTGTGCTGGGCTGAAGTGGGTGACACTCAGTTAGCTAAAGGACGAGTTCCTGACAGCGCCCTCACTGGTCCAGAGATCATCCGAGAGACGACCGAGAAGATTGTACAGATACGTGAACGACTAAAAGCCGCTAGGGATCGACAGAAAAGCTACGCCGACAAACGAAGAAAACCCTTGGAATTCCAGGTGGGAGACCGAGTTCTTTTGAAGGTCTCGCCCTGGAAAGGCACGATACGCTTCGGAAAGCATGGAAAGTTAAACCCAAGGTACATAGGGGCTTTTGAGATTCTCGCCAGAATCGGCCCTGTAGCTTACAAACTCAACTTACCCCACGAACTAAGCAACATACACCCTACCTTCCACGTCTCAAACTTGAAGAAATGCTTGTCCGACGAGACTCTCGTGATCCCTCTCGACGAAATCAAAGTCAATGAGAGCCTCAACTTCGTGGAAGAGCCTGCGGAAATTATGGATCGGGAAGTAAAACAAACGAAGCAAAGCTGCATCCCAATCGTGAAGGTTCGGTGGAACGCCAAGCGGGGACCGGAATTCACTTGGGAGCGCGAGGATCAAATGAACCTCAAATATCCTCATCTCTTTGCTTAATAGTATTGTAATAACTTATCTGTTTGAATTCTGAATTTCGGGACGAAATTCCCCTAACGGGGGGATGATGTGACAACCCAAATTATTGTCATTACAAAATCCCGTCTTCACTAACGGAATTCGTCATTATATGTTATCTTTCCGAGATATTTGGAGTCGTCAATAAACAAATATCTAGTTATTTATATGTCTTGATATTATCATATGTAAATATAACTTGTATGTGTTAACCCTGTTTAACCAAATAGAGTTATATTACTTTTCAACCACTTCACCCGGGTAAAAAGTTTTAAACCCATTAAACTTTAGCATCGGGTAGCCGTGTATCGGGTGCAATACCCGAGACATATATAAACAAATGGGCACTACATTTAAGCTCTTTTACCACATATTCACTCTCTCTCACTACTTTCTCTCTCTAGACCCGAAACCGACTCCAAAACCGCAAATTCCGGCTTCCAAACGTAAGGGTTTCTTCCCTAATTGTTCTAATCATTGTCCATAGCATTTAGAGGCCAAAAATCATAGAATTTAGAGGATCAAGTGGATTTTACGGCCTAAGAAGCCCCTTAGGCCGTAAACACCTAAAACTTTGCCAAAAGCCCCATTTTTCCTTCCTTTAAGCTTATATACTAATTAAGGGATTTACCTAGGGGAGTTTGGACGTGAAAACTTAAGTTTTTGAAGCCTAAAAAGGAGTTTACGGCCCAAGCTTATGCTTAGGCCGTAAACACCCAAAAACCTTTGATAAAAGTTCCAAAAACTCATCTAGGGCATGTAGGAATTTAGCTATGACCCTAGGAAATGTTTAAGTACATTAAACAACACCATTTAGAGGCAAAAAGAGGAGTTTACGGCCAAGTCTAAGCTTGGGCCGTAAACACCCAATAAATATGCCAAAATGCCCCTAAAACTTCACCTAAGGTCTTCTAGTATTTATCTAAGGTGAAGGGAAGTGTGTTGTACCTTTAAGCATCTCATTTTGAAGCCAAAAGAAGAGTTTACGGCCAAGGCTATACTTGGGCTATAAACTCCCCAATTTTTATGCCAAAATGTCCCAAAACTCCATCTAAGGCCTTCTAGTATTTATCTAAGGTGAAGGGAAGTGTGTTGTACCATTTAAACATACATTTTGAGGGACTTAATGGAGTTTACGGCCCAAGCACAATTTTGGACCGTAAACCACCCAAAATTTCATAAAATGAGGGTTTAAACCCTCCATATTAGTTCAAGACACTTGCTAAGAATTTAGGGAAGTGATTAAAGGCCTTAACTTGCAATTTTGGAGGACCACTTGAGTTTACGGCCAAGCCTAAGGGGCTTACGGCCGTAAACTCCCAAGGAGTGGCCTTTGGGCCGTAAACTCCAAGGGAGTGAACTCATGGACTCTCCCGTAAATCCTTCTTGGCCTTGTACCACTCCCGGGAACCCCTTTTAGGCCCTAAAACCCCGAACTAATGCTAGAATGCCCAAATAATTTAATGAAAAGCATAAAATGATTAATTTGTTGTAAAATACATATTTCATATGACATTAGCAGCCTAAAAGGTGCACAAGTCTTTATTTGGCACAAAGCGCTCAGTCGACACTTTTACCCGATTTACCCGATTCACCCGATTTACGCGATTTCAGGTGAGTTCATACCCCTTTAATGAACCTTTCAAATGTTTTATATGTTTTAGGGGGGGATACAAGTCAATTATACATGTTTATGGAAATTCATACAATTCATTTATTCGTGTTACGGAAATTAATCACATGTGATTCACTATCCGTAGTTCAAATCACATGTGATTTACCACTAGGCTTTATAAAAAGGATTTTCGTTTTCAAAACCATTTCGGATAAAAGATCAATTTTCTAAATATTCCATTTTGACAAGATTTTTATTAAATAAATTCCTTATAAAATGTAACCACACCAATATATTTATATAAATAAGGCTTGAAGGACTTAGGACCGATAGCTCGCCTTAATTCCTGTTCTTGTTTGATTGTTGGCTTAGGGTAGTTGGTATCCGTACGACTGTCGTTGATTTCTTACTTATATATCATATATATTAGTGCTGGATACGAGTATTCTCATTTCATTAAATGTTTAAACCACTAAATTGACAAGAATCATACGCACTAAGTTAACTATAATAGCTATAGTTAAGGCCACTATTACTCGCTATAGCTACTACTCTACACACTATAATACACTCTATAATGATACTATATACTAATACGAGAACATACTACGAGTATATGAAAGACTACTACGCTATAATACAAGAGAAAACACTAATCAAGAGATAACACACTAACCCACTACGAGATACTCTATTCGCTACGCACTACGCCCAGAGTCTTCTGGCAGGAAGACGATGCTATATGTATAGATCTATACGGGGCAGACGCTATTACATCCCGACTGATAACTTCAGTCCGAGCCGTACAGGCCCAGGGATGCCGCTACTTCACTACACTGTATATGACCGGGAAGGTCATGGGATCCTCTATTACTCACACTATCGATAACATACCAGAAATACACTATAACCACACTAAAATACTAAACAAAAAGCTAAAGTTAATATCCCGAAGTAAACAAGTATTTAATACTAAAGAAAGTTTGCACCGCTATTATGGACTTCAGGCATAACCTACCATATTGCATTACTTATTGGAAACCCACTATTATACTGTCACAATGAAGGTTTTCTTCAATGATGAAAATTATATGTTCCTTAAAGGTTTTCAGTTACAAAGTATTTCTGGAAAATATAGGATTTTCTAAGATTTCTACTACTTATGAATGTAAATTACAGCTTTTCATACTATCGGTTCTAATGATTTTTATACAAAAACTCACACTAAACTCTTATGAACTCACCAGCTTTATGCTGATATTCATTTTCAAAATAACTTGTATCCTCAGGTCAAAGATAGACAGGTACAGGTGCAGCATTTTTGGAGAAGGTGGAGCATACAAGATCCATCTCTTATTTTTTATTTACTTTTGGTGTTTACTGAACAATACGAAACACGTTTGTAATTAAATTCACTATGTTATGCAATGGTTGTATGTTTCTTGTTTTTACTATTATGCAATTGTGATGATACTGTACATGACGTCCTCCACCCCGAAACGTATTCCGCCGTTATCGGTTTTGGGGTGTGACAATATCTAGTTCTGAATGCAGTCTTCTCGATATCTTGCTCTCTTACTTTTACCTGATGATATCCTGACCTTAGATCGATCTTCGAGAAATAGCTCGAACCTTGGAATTGATCAAATAGCTCATCAATCCTCGGCAACGCATATCTATTCTTTATTGTTGCCTTGTTCAGCTCTCTGTAATCGATGCACATTCTCATACTTCCATCTTTCTTCTTCAAAAATAACACCGGAGCTCCCCAGGGCGATGAACTAGGTCTAATGAAACCTTTGTCCAATAACTCCTGAAGTTGCATCATCAGCTCCTTCGTCTCCGTCGGTGCTAATCGATAAGGTGCTTTTGCTATTGGCGTGGTTCCTGGTAACAAGTCTATTCTGAACTCTACTTGTCTATCAGGTGGTAATCCAGGAAGATCTTTGGGAAACACTTCCGGATAATCACACACCACTGGAATGCTCTGCATCACCTTCTTTTCCTTCTTAGCATCGATCACGAATGCTAAATATGATGTACATCCCTTGGTCAAACACTTTCTGGCTTTCATTAGAGAAATGATTCCAGAATTTACTCTGCGTTTGTCCCCATACACCATAAACGAATCTTTCCCAGGCGGGTTTACTTTAACTATCTTCTTCTTGCACAAAATTTCGGCATCATTGGCGCTAAGCCAATCCATTCCCAACACGATGTCGAAACCATTAAGCTCGATAGGCAATAATTCCTCGTGAAACTTATTCCCATTAAGGTCGATTAAGATGTTTTTCATACAATGGCTAACAAGTACAAACTTGCCACTAGCAACTTCGACTAATAAAGCATCATCTAGTCTATCAACAGGCAAAGCTAGTTTTCTACCAAACTCATGCGAAATAAAGGAGTAGTTGGATCCAGAATCAAACAAAATTTGAGCAGGTAGTTCGTTAACAAGAAAGGTACCTGAAGCGACATCAGCTTCATCTTTAGCAGCCTCAAGCGTCATCTAGAAGGCTCTCACCTTCAGCTTTGGTGGAATGTTGGGCCTAGCTGCCTCCTTCTTCTTCAGACAGTCTTTCAAAATATGCCCCTCTTCATTACAACCAAAACACATCCTTTTGTTGTTCGGACATTCATTGGCAAAATGTCCAACCTTCCCACACTTGTAGCAGGTTACATCCTCGCTACATTTCCCAAAGTGCTTCTTCTTACACTTATCACACCACTTCGCTTCGCCTCCCTTTCCTCCAAACTTTTTCGAATCAGATTTCGAAAATTTGCCCTTCTTACCGGAACCAGATGTTCCCTCAAACTTCCTTTTCTCACCAACCTCAACCTTGTCGGTGGTTCTTCCCTTTATCATGTTCTCAACAGACTTGGCAGCCCAGATAGCTGCCTCTAGAGTAAGTGCCTGATGTATTGGCACCTCGTACTCCCATGGGAGTCCCTTCGCATACCGATCCACCTTTGTCAGCTCATCTGGAACGATGCGCAAAGCAAACTCCATCTTATCGGTGAAGTTATTGGTGTATTCATCAACTGACATGCTGCCTTTCGTCAATGTCAGGAACTTGTTCTCCAACTCCAACAAATTTTGAGCCGAGCAGAACTTGCGCTTGAACTGCACCAAGAACTCTGCCCATGACAATTGCAGTGGCTCATTAGGGCTCAACGTCTTCCCTAGAGTGTTCCACCAACGAACGGCTCCACCTCGGAATTGTCGCACTGCATATATAGTTTGCAACTTGCCTCTGCAGCCACACGTCATGAAGGCTAACTCCATTTCGGAGATCCAATCCATAACCCCAATCGGATCCTCCTTTCCATTGAAGGTCGATGGTTTGCAAGTTAGAAAGTCCTTGTACTTGCATCCCATTCCATCATTCCTTCCATCATGGTTGTTTTGCCTAACTATCGGTGGGTTGGCTTGACCAACAGACCCACTGAAGTTTCCACCTTCCGAGTGCCCTTCATTTTATTTAGGCTCCTCCACACGAATTGACAGTTCTTCACGATTCTGTTGAAGCAACCGTCTAGTTTCATCCATCTGACGATCCAACATCGTCTGAATCATCATTTGCACACCAGCCATGGTTATTGGCTCAGGTGTTGCTGCTACGACAGGTACTTGCTCAATCACTAGTGGTTGATTCATGTTTTCGTCAGCATTTCCAACTCCACTTCTTGTTCTCACCATTTTGATCTACACACCGAATAAGGTGAAATTAGATCCTCAATGATGACAGATATTCAAATCATCATTATCGCTCCGAAACGTTTACATGCTAGTTCTAATAACGTAGACGTACGCTTAGAATCCTACACACATAAGGTTTCTAGATCCGGTCGGCAACAGACCATAGATCCGAACAAATAATATCATATATGGCAACATATAACATTTAGCACATAAAAGCATTTTAGGCAACTTTCCTAAAATAAACCAGTGCTCGTGTCTAAAATATCACAGACACACATCTCAAAATTTAGCATTCTAAGTTTAAGTCTAGAAATCCTACAAATTCCTAGTTCGCTTAAACTAATGCTCTGATAACTGTGACATCCCCAAAATCTCGGCCAGAAAATACCGATTTTCATTTATGCTTTTAAAATAATTTCAGAGTAAATCCTTTTGATTTGAAAGAGTTGCGGAATTTGTTCCCAAAAACAAAACATGATAAAACAATGTTTACCAAAGCATTTCATAAAAGAAATGTATTTTTCATTATATAATCAAAACTCGGGGTGTCATGTTCCAATACAGACCAATAAGCATAAACGATAACATTACAAGTCATTCAACAAATATATACATATACAGACTTGTAAACAAAACAACTGATGGTTCATCCATCTCATGCCCTCGCGCCACTTCCTGTAATACAAATAAAACTGAGTGGGTCAGGCTTGGGAGCCTGGTGAGCATATAGGGTTTTCAACCCACAATAAATAATCATATTTAATTTTCACCAACCAACGATAACCCAATTACCCATTCCCGTTATTCTCACTTTATGTCCCTAAAATAACTAACACAAGGGACCTAGTCTAAGAATATTTCATCGGGGCGACAACACATGCTTCGGGGGTACCTCAGCAATATAAGTCAAATAAGGCAACCATGAGGGGGATGGAGTACAGCGAATGAACACCCAAGTTCATTAACACCTACAAGTGGCGAACCTGCTAATGTTTCCACAAGACTATCTAGAATAGCCAGTGGTCGTCATCTAAACTCCGCTAGATGACTAAATCAAACAACAACGAGGCCTCTCATATGTTCATTACACACCAACTATCTACCCATGTTCTACCCAACATATTAGTAGATAAAAATATACATTTTTATACATAGATAAAAACCTGTATAGCATGCTTTGATCAACACATATTTTACATAACAGATGAGGCACACACATACATAACACATATCTTATAGAGAATAAATCAAATCTATGAGATAGAAGAAAGCGAATACACGTTCACACATATAAACAACAATATTATACACATAACACGTATTTCGTATAAAATACTTCATAATTATGCGTTAGAAGAAAGTAACCACACACTCACTAGATCAGAAGATGATCGGACAGCACTACGACTTGCAGAAGTAGTAATCCTCAGCAGATCTGGAAGATCTTCACAAAAATCGAACTTCTCGCGGGCAGAGCTTCGGCCCGGGAACCGCACTTCTCGGGATCTTTGGGATCTCAGGACTTGCCTCGGGGCTCGAGTATGATACCGGGGCTTCGGGGTATTTCTGACACGCAAAACGATGCAAAACAGGAGAGAGAAGAGAGAAAATGAACAATAGAATCGGCTGCCTTCGGATCCTATTTATAGGAGGCTGGAGCCTCGGAGTACGCGGGGCGTACTGCAGTACGCGGCGCATACTGCTTCTGAAATCGTCATTGCATGCGTCATCCGAGCCACTTGCTGCGAGTGTCGACACCTTCGGAGTACGCGGGGCGTACCTCGGATTAGACCGGTGACTCCTTCGGATAATGCTTCCGAATTTTCAATTAAATTTAATTACAAAATATTTAATAAACTTCGGAAATTCATATCTTCTTCATACGAACTCCGTTTTCGACGTTCTTTATATCCACGCGAAGGTGAGACTATGCTCTACAACTTTCGTTTAGACTCCGTCTGCTAAGCCGAAACTTCGGTAAATCATAACTTTCTCATACGAAGTCAGATTTGGGCGTTCTATATATATTCGGAAACCTCGTTTCAACTACTACAACATCAACCAAAGACATCAAGTTTATTTTACACTTTAATTTTGACGCTTATTTTTATTCTTAATTAATCAAACCACATAATTAAGCAATTAAGCACAAAACACACAATACTTAAATAATAAAATCTTTATTATTTCAAAACGGGTTACAAAGGTTAACCTAGACTATTACATTGCTAAAAATGGCAAGCCCGGAAACACAGGCGTTACACACAGGTTTTCAAGAAGACGGAGCATAATAGTTTCTAGTCGTAGTTTTTACTATATACATTTGGAGTCATTCAAGCTATGTTTCGAGTACAATGTAAACAGCATATTATTAATGCAATGGTTGTTGTTGCTTTGATTACTATGAATAATGATTACATGCCTTTAAAATCAAACAGTCTGTTGACTGAAAGATCATACACTACAATTGTTAAACTCCGACAAGAGCTTTGTAATAGTACCAATTCAAGCAATCTCAAACTATGTAATTCTTGGAGCGTGCAACCTAATGTATTTGTCAAAAAACTGATTAATTTCCATATAGGTTCCTAGCAACAAATAGCAAGCAATTTTCTAGGCTATAAGGCATCTTAAGTATCAAACAATTCTAAATGTCAATTCCTGAAAAAAAATCCCTAACCAACATACTAGCATGCATTTCTAACATTTCACATATCAACAATCATAACAAATATGGATATTTCACGAATCATTTTCCTTTCTGAGCTTTAGCTGACTATACATATCACATTCATTCCTTTTTGTATTATTCTTTTTATAAAATGTGTATTAATTATTCAGATCCACACTTTGAGTTGGGAATCACACGAATGTTCATCTAGTTCTCTCAAACCTGGGCTTTAATACCAACTTATTGATGGTTTTTATGCATAAGAACAATCCTATGTGCTCACACAAACCCTAATGCTTGGATCTAGGTTTCTCTATTGTACATGCTTTGAATCCAAGACTTACAAACCTAGATCTATCATATATAATTCGAAGATACCATAAAGAAACCAGATCTAAGTGTTTTACCTCTTCCAAGTGGCTTGAATCCTTGTAATCATCTTGATCTTAAGCTTAGAGTCACAATTGTAACTCCTCTAATGGTTCACAAACCCCACAAGCAAGAAGGCAATATGAAAGAGAGTGAGAGATGCTAAGAATCAGCCCTAAGGTTCTCTTGGAAGCCAGTGTAGCCGATTTCCATAGCCTAGGGGTCTTATTTATACTTGCAGGCTGCTAAGGTTTCAGTCTAAACCCTAATGGACAGCTTAGCCTCCAAGTAGCCCAAGGAACCTTCTGGAATAAGGCCTAGGACGAAAATATGATGGATCCCCATCATAATTTCGTTCTCCCCTTAGTCCGTTAGGTTCTTCAGCCCAAAACTCAACTATCATACATTTGACAGTTTATACCCCTTTATTTAATTAATCTCTTTTAGTCACCAAATTAATTCCTAATTAATTTATGACCAATACTAATTAAATAAATATGATTTCTCCTTTAATATATTATTCTTATAATATATTAATAAACCACAATATTCTCTCTCTCTCTCTCTCCTTAAATTACCTTGTCAAGTTGCTTTGGAGAAGGCAACCCAAAAGGACCATGCACAACCGGGTCAAGTACATACCAAATATAGTTACGGGCTTAGACACTAATCCAACAGTCTCCCACTTGGATAAGTCTAGTAACTATATCTAACATATGACTTTAGAATCCGATTAGCAATCGTAGCTCTTATACTTCGCTGTCAACTCTGATCAACTTGTCCTTCAGATAAGGGATCTTATAATCCTCTGTTCTGGATATCGTGCTGACAATGCTTATTGTCCAGCATTTGTTCCTCGATTTCCGATTTATTTGAAATAGAATTTAGTTGAACACATCAACTTCATTCTGACCGGGTCCGGCACATAAGTCAAACCAAATCATCGAGTGGCTAAGATATCACCTTTATTCTCATAGAATAAAAGGAACAGATCAACTTTGACTCATATGTCTATTATTTACTAATTGAATCATGCACAATAATGTGTTTTATAACATCAAGTTATTGATGCGTTTACACATCATCAATGCATAACCAACCAGCAAACAATAACTATATCTCTAAGTTTTAAGACTATATGATATTATCGCTTTGCGATCACTTAAGGTAAAACACCACGAAGTGATAGCAGCAAATACGGGTTTATTCCAATGCTCAAATCATATTCATAAGCACTCATCAACTTTGCAGCAAACCTTTGCTATGCCCAAAACCTTTTAGACAATCTACAAACAATTCATGACAATCTTCATTCATATCTACTTCCAAAATATGACCGACTGTGGACTGTTTGAATAATCCTATCATTCAGGAAGTCAAAACATGCAAAATTGAAACAATAGATAAATAACCAACACAAGATAGTAGTTTTACTCACAAATAACACAATTTTATTTATTCATCAAATGTCAAGTACAAACTATCTATTACATGTTTCCTATCTAATCCAAACTTATATCATCCTTTAGCCCAATGCTCCTAGCGTGCTGCAAGTGTTTGACCCTACTCAATCCCTCCATAAGGGGATTTGCTGGGTTTTCTTCTAATGATACCCTCTTCACAACGAGGAGTCCCTCTTTTACCCGATATCTGATAAAATGGTATTTTCTATCGATATGTCGAGATCTACCATGATCTCTTGGTTCCTTGGTTAAGGCAACCGCCCCTTCATTATCACAGAAAATTTCCATTGGCTCCTTTATGGATGGCATAACTCCAAGGTCTCCAATGAAGTTCTTCAACCATGTAGCCTCCTTTGATGCTTCTCTCGCCGCAATGTACTCTGATTCGCACGTTAAATCAGCTACGGTCTCCTGCTTGGATCTTTTCCAAGTCACTGCTCCTCCATTTAGGGTAAAGACCCAGCCTGACTGCGATCGGTAATTATCCCGATCTTTTTAAAAACTAGCGTCACTGTACCCTCGTACCCTTAAGTCATCACTCCCACCGAGGACTAGAAACCATTCCTTGGTCCTTCGTAGGTACTTATGAATATTCTTAACTGCAATCCAATGGGCTCTACCAGGGTTCCCCTGATATCTGCTGACCATGTTCAAAGCGAAGGCCACATCAGGGCGAGTACAAGTCATAGCGTACATGATAGAGCCTACTGCAGAAGCGTAAGGTACTCGGCTCATATCAGCTATCTCTGCCTCTGTACTCGGGCTCTGAGTCTTACTCAACTTGGTATTGCTTTGGATTGGCAACTCCCCTTTCTTGGAATTTTCCATACTAAAACGCTTTAGTACCTTATCCAAGTATGTATCCTGACTGAGTCCTATCAGTCTGATTTCCCTGTTTCTTACTATCCTTATTCCCAGAATATAAGCAGCCTCTCCAAGGTCCTTCATAGCGAAACATTTCCCAAGCCAGGATTTGACCTCCTGCAAGGTTGGGACATCGTTTCCTATGAGCAGTATGTCATCGATGTACAATACGAGGAAGCTCACTATACTCCCACTGGCTTTCACATATACACAAGATTCATCTTCGCTTCGCAGAAAGCCAAACTCTTTAACTTTCTCGTCAAAACAAAGATTCCATCTACGAGACGCTTGTTTCAATCCATAAATGGATTTCTCAAGCTTGCATACTCTATTTGGATGCTTCGCATCGACAAAACCCTCTGGCTGATTCATGTAAACATCCTCAGCCAACTTTCCATTAAGGAAAGCAGTTTTCACGTCCATCAGCCATATTTCATAATCATGAAACGCAACTATTGCAAGCATTACCCTAATAGACTTTATCTTTGCAACTGGTGAGAAGGTCTCATCATAGTCAACTCCGGGAGTTTGAGTAAAGCCCTTCGCAACCGATCGCGCTTTATAAGTATGCACTTTCCCATCCATGTCTGTCTTCTTCTTGAAGATCCACTTGCACCCGACTGTATTGCGACCCGATACATTATCAACCAAATTCCACACTTGGTTGTCATACATGGACTGAATCTTACTGTCCATCGCCTCTTTCCATTTCGCAGACTCCGGGTCTGCCATGGCTTCCTTGTAGCTTCTAGGTTCGTCCAAATTTACTAGTGTACTATCACTAATAAATGTATCCCTTTCAGTAGTAATATGAAATCCATACAATTGGGGTGGAACACTAGCCCTAGTGGAACGTCGAAGAGGTAAGGACTCGTCAACAGGTTCAACAAGAGTTTCCTCCTCAGGTTGAGTGCCAGTGTCAGAGGTTCCTTCATCGCTTTCATCTTGCATCTCTTCAAGTTTAATTTGCCTCCCACTGTCTTCTTGGCTTACCAATTCCCTTTCTCGGAAAACTCCTCTTCTAGCAACGAAGACAACATTGTCACTCGGTCTATAGAAAAGATAGCCAAAAGACTTCTGCGGATAGCCGATGAAATAACACTTCTCACTACGAGGTCCGAGCTTGTCGTGAGTCTTTCGTCTTATGAAAACCTCGCAACCCCAAACCTTAATATGTGCCAACGAGGGAGCTTTCCCTGTCCACATCTCATGAGGAGTCTTGGTAACCTTCTTGGTGGGAACTAAGTTAAGGATATGGGCGGCAGTCTCTAAGGCATACCCCCAGAAAGCTATCGGTAACGAAGTCCGAATCATCATAGAACGAACCATGTCCAACAAGGTCCGATTACGTCTCTCGGCCACACCATTCAATTGTGGCGTCCTCGGAGGCGTCAATTGCGAAACAATTCCGCATTATTTAAATAGTCGTGAAACTCAAGACTTAGGTACTCTCCTCCTCGGTCTGACCGAAGCATATTGATTTTCCTACCCAACTGATTCTCCACTTCATTCTTAAACTCTTTAAACTTTTCAAAGGTTTTCGACTTTTGCTTGATTAAGTAGATATATCAATATCTGCTATAATCGTCCGTAAAAGTCACATAGAAGCGGAAAGCATCCCTTATGGTGGATCTAAAGGGCCCACACACATCAGTGTGTATGAGATCCAATAGACCCTCACCCCTTTCACAAGTGCCAGTAAACGGTGACTTGGTCATCTTCCCAAGTAAACAAGATTCACACGTGTCATCGTCCCTAAGGTTGAATGACTCCAACACTCCATCCTTTTGGAGTTGGGCTATGCGTTTCTTGTTGACATGGCTAAGGCGACAATGCCACAAGCATGCTTTGTCTAGACTAGTAGACAAATCAATATTCAAAACATTATTTCCTAAATTATCAACATCCATCACAGATTCATAAATCCCATTACAAGGTAATGCATTGAAGTAAAAGACACCATTCAAATAAACATTAATAGAACCATTACTATTATCAAAAGAATATCTGAAACCTTGTCTAAACAACCCATGAAATGAAATAACGTTTCTTTCCATATCTGGTGACTAGCAGCAATTGTTTAAATCTATCCCTAACCCATTACTCAACACTAAAGAATAAACACCGACTTTGGTCACAGGCGACGATCATCTGTTTCCCATAATCAGGTTCATCTTTCCATGTTCCACCTCCGTACTTCTTTTTAGGCCCTGTATATCAGAACAAATGTGGTAACCACGCCATGTATCAAGAACCCATGAAGTAGCAAATGATGAGTTAGTAGATTTAATAGAATACATACCTGCAAAGGTGGGCTTAATCTTCCCATCCTTTATATCTTGCAGATACTAAGGGCAGCTTCGTTTCCAGTGTCCCTTTTGGTGAAAATAGAAGCACTTTGCTTCCTTGGGATCGGAGGAGGGTTTAGCAGGGCCTGCTTTGGTCCCACTTGAGAACGAACCATCACGGGGCTTCTCCTTATGGTGGCTCTTACATGGAGCCTTCCTCTTTTTACACTTTCCTTGACCTATTACCATCACAGAAGCGGCCACAGCAAGGGATGGAGTAACAGATTTGTCTTTGAGGTTGCTCTCAGCATTCCTCAAGAGTCCTTGGAGCTTGCTCAAGGAGACCTCTTCTTTGTTCATGTGATAGGTCATCCTAAACTGGTTGTAGTAGGAGGGCAAGGAGTGGAGGATTATGTCGATAGCCAAATCCTCATCAAACTTAACAATAAGTTTGAGAAAACGATCAACATACCTCTTCATTTTCTGCAAATGAGAGGTTAGGGATTCTCCACTCCCCATCTTAGCGGTGATCATGTTAGTAATGATATCATAGCACTCTTGCCTCGCGCTTTGGTGATACCTGTCTAGCAAATCCTGATGCATTTCATGTGGATACATGTCCTCATAGGACTTTTGGAGTTCGAGGTTCATGGTGGCCAACATGATGCAGTGAACTTTCGTAGCATCACGCTCGTGGGCCTCAAAGGCGGCCAGCTCTTCAGGAGTAGCAACATCTGGGATGATCTTTTCAAGCTTTTCATCGAGGAAATATTCTTTGTCCTCGTAGCGTGTGATCATGCAAATATACCTCATCCACTCGTTGAAGTTTGACCCATCAAATGTCATTTCCTGACACAGGTTCATCAACGAGAATGACCTCGAAGCGTTGTTTGCAGACATCTGAAAAAGAAAGGAACAAAGTTTGATTAGAAATGAATCCCTAATTAAACACCCAAATGAGAAATTAGGGCTAGGATCCAACAACATTATTTACAACTTAGAAAGGGATGTCGTACTCTAAAAGTAAATAATTTGAAGGTAAGTGAATGACGATTCTAAGAATCGTCCCTAGGGTTCTCTTGCAAGCTAGTTTAGCCGATTTCCATAGCCTAGGAGTCTTATTTATACTTGCAGGCTTCTAGAGTTTCAGTCTAAACCCTAATGGAGAACTTAGCCACCAAGCAGCCCAAGGAACCTTCTCGAATAACGCCTTGGACGAAAATATGATGGATCCCCCATCATAATTTCGTTCTCCCCTTATTCCATTAGGTTCTCCAGCCCAAAACTCAACTATCATACATCTGACAGTTTATACCCCTTTATTTTATTAATCTCTTTTAGTCACCAAATTAATTACTAATTAATTTATGACCAATACTAATTAAATAAATATGATTTCTCCTTTAATATATTATTCTTATAATATATTAATAAACCACAATATTCTCTCTCTCTCTCTCTCTCTCTCTCTCTCTCTCCTTAAATTACCTTGTCAAGTTGCTTTGGAGAAGGCAACTCAAAAGGACCAAGCACAACCGGGTCAAGTACATACCAAATATAGTTACAGGCTTAGACACTAATCCAACACTTATAACGTCTTAATTTTGCTATCCAAATTTTATTTTATTTATTCATTTAAATCAGTGTATCCATAATTTATGTGTAAACATGGTTACAATGTGTGTATGTACAGTCGAGCATTGCCCTTCTTATGAATCAATGAAGTTCTTGAAAAACATTTATAAACAATTGCGTAAGCATGAAGCGTAGTGAGTTTCTCAAGATACCATATATAAAAATATATACACATTCATATAAACAATGGCTCACAAAGTTTCGCCAATCCACCAATTAGCTCATGAACTTTCGTCAATCCATCAATAATATGTGTATCTAGACTTATGGTCTACTTTCCATTTCGTTTTCAACACACGGGGCTATAGGCTCTTGACTTGTCGTTGTTCTGTGACATCCTATAATTTAGGTCAATGATTGTGAACGGTGAAGTTCACAGTAAGTCTCTAGATAATTTGATTCATTGAGTTTTAGTAAATTTAATGTAAAATAAATGAGTTATTTCAAGTATTATAAGATACCAGATGGTATCTTACTTCCAAATATGTAATCTGGCAAACAAATCAAACGACAACCGTAGGAGTTCGTATGAAAAACTAAAATTCCGTAATAAGCTGTTTTGAGAAAAGCAAACACTCTAGCCTCATTGTATGTGCTTCCCTGACCCCGAAAATATATAGAACATCCAAAATGGAGTTCATATGCAAAATTTACAACCGTTTTAAAAATCAAAAACCAGTATAATACTGGTTTTCTTAAAATCGCTAAAACCGTTTCTATCCGTCGAAGGACATGCACACCTCAAAGGGAAACTCTGAATGCATTTTTGGACTCAAGCTATAGCTAAATATTTAATTTCATATTTGAAATATTTTTAGTAAAAATATTTATAAAAGTTGAAAAATTAGACGTTTTCAGATTTATTAATCGCGAAACTTTAGACGCAAATTCCTGGAGTTCAACAACTCGAAAAATTTATCCGTTCGGGTTTGTAGAATCCTAGAATAAAAATCTATCGATCCGCACTATCAGAAAAATTTCGCAACATCCAATATTAGACACAAGAATCGAGACATACATCACGATAAATAAATATATTTAAAATACATTGTAGTTATTATTGTGAAAAATATTTATAGGTTGTATAATGACAAAACCACTATAAATGTACATATTTTTGGGGTCCTATACAGCTTTAAAAGATTCAAATTAGTTGTGTAAACAAAATGCCCATATGTTATATAATTTTTATACAACACTAAATATATAAATATTTATGTATGTCATATATTATTTTCCATACAACAATTCCTAAAATATACGACAAATTGAACATTGATTTTATACAAATCTCGAATCCTTCGTATATCTCACAAAGATACATATTAAATCTTTCTTAGGAGAATGCATAAATATTGTGTATACATACAATATTATTAAAAAAAAAGGAATATACATTAAATCTATTGGAAAATATACCAATCAATAAATTTATATACAAATACATATTTAATTTAATCTATACACACATTATATTATATAATGAAACAAATACATAATACTAAATACAAAAATGAATTATGTAGTACAGATTATGCCAACTGTTATAGTTACACAACCATCACTGATTACTTCCAAATTTCTCTTTATACAAAGATACACTCAAACACAATGGTAAAATTACAATCTGTATACAATCTTATAAGTAAATCAAATGATAAACGAAAAAATATATCTTGCACTTCACACCTGAACACATTTCGTGCACCCCTCAACACTCAACCTGAATACCATCGCCAATAGAACACTCAACCTGAATACATTCTTGATTCTTCTTCATTTCCCCTGTCAAAAATCAAAACACCCCGAAGATCTTTGTTAATGTTTTTCATTTGCTTTGATTTTCAGCCAAACACCAAAACCAAACCCCAAGGTTTATCCACTGATTTCTATCAAGACAAACAAATGAATCAAACCCAACACACACCAAAAAAAAAAAAAAACATCCAATTATCTTCAACCACCGAAGACCCCATTTATTCATTCCTTGTTAAACGACCCAACCAAACAACCTAAAAGAACCGGGACTGCTGAAGCACCCCATTCATTACCTGCAGTCGCGGGAGGGAGGCTGTCCCTCCCCATCTTGCTCGGCGATTACCACAGCCGAGCCCATCTACTTCCGTTTTTACTTTCCCTTGCTCGACAGATGAACCATCCACATCGAACGATAGTGCGATCTCCGATCCACTCACCTCCTATCAACCGGAGAAAATCACCACCGAAGCCTCGATGCTTCCCCCTTCGTTCTTCAAGCTCGCCTACTGCTGTTGTTTGTATTCTGACCATTGGAACCCTCGTCAGACCCTCCCCTTCGCACCCTACTACCGGAGGAGGAAGAACGCAACCCCACTGCTCCCTCGCGTCCACTTCTTCGGCCTAATCGAACTTCGGAGTCGGAGACCATCTCGGATTTGCAAACCTATCAATTGTGCCTCATCTCCCGTCTTCATTCACTGCTATGGCATTCGTATCTCCTTTGCTTCAGATGCCCGATCAAACAAATGACAACGATCAAACCACAAGATGAACGGGGATCGGCCTATCTCACCCTCCACCTACGATTGACCGGCAACCATCGGACCCCTCACCTGATTTTGTGTTTCCATCGTCTGTCGTCGCGTTCCTTTCAAATCGTCGTCGTCCTATCTGATTTCGTTCACGGTTCTTTTTGATCAAGCAATTGATGACGACAGGAAGCTAAAAGCCCTAATCCTTTTAAATGGAGCCTGGATCGATCATGGAGCTTCAAAAAGAAACGGGTATTCGATTTTGACCCAGACAAAGGTCAAAGCGAACTTAAATTTAAATTACTCAAAAGTTACCCCCATTTGACAAATATCTTGTAAAACAAGTCCAATCCCCAAACTTTAAATTCATTTGTTTAAAATAACCCCTCATTTGGTAAATTCTTTACCAAATCAATCCTATTTCATTAAATTAAATAACCAAAAAGCCCCTACACTTTAGTGAAGTTACAAATCAGTTCCCAATAGTTCAAATTTGATACAAAATGGTCCCAAAAATATTTCAAAGCTCAAGAAACATGACTTTGCGATTTCTAAAGTCAAACTTCTCAAATAAACCGAATTCGAGCGATTGGAACTCACGCTTCAAGGGTGAGTACTTATGGCCCTTTTCAATATATTAATTATTTCCGGGGGGGGGGGGGGGGGGGGGGGGGGAGATACACTTGCGTATATATTTTGTATATACAAATATATTATCCTTTATGTGAAAATAAAATAAATTTAGTTTATAAAAATGTTATTTAAAAATTTAACGTGTTGTTACAAATAACTGACATAAACTTTTCGTATATATATTATGAAATTTTTATCGTGAAATAACTAGTCCATATGACAAATGTTATATGATACAAAAATATATGATTTTTATGTGACATTGTATATTATGACAAGCACGTTATAACACTTTGTAGTATTTCAATGATTGAAGCTATTATTACTCATGTATATTTATATGGTTATATGCTTAAAGTTTGTACATATACATATGTTCATTAATTTGAAACATATATTTTTGTAAAAGCGAGCACACTACACTTTTACATATACGTCAAACATACTCGGCTTTTATAAACTTTATACAATGATATTCATTATGCCGAGAACTTACCCACAAGTAAGTTAGGCTGAGAGTTATTCACAAACTTTTTAGTTAAGGAAATTTTAGTGAGACGCTACGTTATTCATTAGCTGAGTTAAACATTTAGCATACCCAAACCACTATAATCGTTAATCTTCGGAGCGAGATACATATGTATAGATGTATACGGGGCTGACATCCCCACCTACGGTTGTTAGGTACAACCCTCAACTGATCAGTCGAAGCGGGTGATAGGTGTCTACAATTTTTATTGCAACGTCCATTAAAGCGTTGTAGTCGGGTATATTCAAGTCACATAGCTCGATTATAGGACTCACTATAAACATTAACTCGAATCTCTATCTCTCTCTCTCTCTTACCACAACTATTAAACTTGGTTCGTTTAAAAATCGTTTTAAGCATGAATTACTTATGACAAGACATTGTTTGGATTTTTCAAAGCTTATTTAAATATGGTATACTTATAAAGAAAATACTTTTTTGACTTTTTGGAAGTATTACTGTTGTTAGCAGAAAACTTGTAACGAAAACCTGTAGCACTCACCAACCTTGTGTTCACCCTCAAAATTATTGAGTTTTAGTAAATCTAATGTAAAATAAATGAGTTATTTCAAGTATTATAAGATACCAGATGATATCTTACTTCCAAATATGTAATCTGGCAAACAAATCAAACGGCAACCGTAGGAGTTCGTCTGAAAAACTGAAATTTCGTAATAAGCTATCTTGAGAAAAACAAACACTCTAGCCTCGTAGTATGTGCTTCCCTGACCCCGAAAATATATAGAATGTCGCAAACGGAGTTCATATGCAAAAGATACGACCGTTTTAAGATTCCAAAACCATTATAATACTTATTTTCTTAAAATCGCTAAAACTGTTTCTATCCGTTGAAGGACATGCACACCTCAAAGGGAAACTCTGAAAGCATATTTGGACTCAAGCTATAGCTAAATATTTAATTTCATATTTGAAATATTTTTAGTAAAAATATTTATAAAAGTTGAAAAATTAGACGTTTTCATATTTATTAATTGCGAAACTTTAAACGCAAATTCCTGGAGTTCAACAACTCGAAAAATTTATCCGTTCGGGTTTGTAGAATCCTAGAATAAAAATCTATCGATCTGCACTATCAGAAAATTTTCGCAACGTCCAATATTGGACACGAGAACCAAGACATACATCACGATAAATAAATATATTTAAAATACATTGTGGTTATTATTGTGAAAAATACTTATAGGTTGTATAATGGCAAGACCACTGTAAATGTATATATTTTTGGGGTCCTATACGACTTTAAAAGATTCAAATTAGTTATGTAAACAAAATGCGCATATGTTATATAATTTTTATACAACACTAAATAAATAAATATTTATGTATGTCATATATTATTTTCTATACAACAATTCCTAAAATATACGAAAAATTGAACACTAATTTTATACAAATCTCGAATCCTTCGTATATCTCACAATCATACATATTAAATCTTTGTTAGGTGAATTCATAAATATTGTGTATACATACAATATTATTAAAAAAAGGAATATACATTAAATCTATTGGAAAAAATATACCAATCAATAAATTTATATGCAAATACATATTATATACATATATTATATCCTAACACGTCTATAAACAGTAAAAATTTCAAGTTTTAGACTTCTACCACATGACTTTGTATAAAAATACAATTTCGTCCTTATAAATCTATAACGTCTCAAGACGGAATATCAGATTGTAAAATCCTACACCCTTGTGATCGTCTCATCCAAAAATAACGGAATTCGAGACTGTGATCGTTTGCTTCTCCCATCGAATCTCATCCGAAAACAGAGGATTACGATCTCATTCAACAAGAAAGGAAATCGATTCCTCAGTGACAACCTCCTACCGCTCTATTGCCTCCACTAAACGCCCGCAACCCTGTAGTCTAAGGAATTTGGGTATGCTGTTGGTTCTTTCAATTACCGTATGAATTTTGTTGAATCGCAACTGTTTCCAATCCTTCTGTGTTATTGATTGACGTCTTTGACTGTTTGGGTTTGACAATCGACGTTTCCCGTCCAACGAATCAAGCTTTGATTTTTGTCACCAACAAGTCTGCTGTCAATTACCGCCACGAAACATGTGAGCAATTTCGGTGAGTGGTTGATTCTTTCAATTTCCTTATGATTTTGGTCCAATTGCTCCTTTTTCTAATCCTTCTTTGTTTTTGAGCGATGTTTTCGACTTTTTGGATTTGAGTATCAACATCTCGTCCAAAAATCAAGATCCGGTTTCTGTCACCAACAGCATCTGCCGTCAATTACCACCACCAAACATCTACCATCAAACGCATGTTCTATGTTATTGTTCACAATTCGGTATGTCTAATTGATTTAAAATTTCTGTATAATTGATCTTGGTTCTGTTTTTCTTAAACAAATATCTCACTCTTATCCTAAGCCATACTTCTGACCAGATATCTTTGCTATTTTAAGAACCCTTTCTGTGAAGACCATGATATTATCTGATTTTCCGTGATTGACCTCCATGACATAAGAACCTGTGTATCTTTCAATGTATACAATTCTTTCACCTTCTGATGGCAAGTGATCAAAAGCAAGAAATAAATTAGTCTATGGGAATAATGCAAAAAAGAAATTAGAAACTTATGTATCTTTAATATTACCTTGATCAAAATATCATCATTGTAGAATCTCAAGGAATTAACATCCTTCAACTGATTCGTCCGCAAGATTCCGCTTCCTTTCTAAAAATTTGTTTGCTTAGTGTAGAAGTGAAACCATATAAAGTAATAATGACAAAATTACCCTTTATAACTTTTCTATCACAAATTTTCAAAACCTTTTAAAACTATTTAGCTAAAAATAAGCAAACATATAATTAAATTTATGAAAAAAACTCATAAAGAGGTAACTCTCATTAGATTCTGTAGTAACCATAACCATTATTCAAAACAAAAAAGTAAATGGATCATCTCCTTCCAAGTTCATTGAATCTGCTACTAAATTCTAAAACCATACAGTAATGCCACTTACCCTTTTTTTTCGTTTTTTTTAATTATTTCCTAACAAAAACTAAACATAAATAATGACAAAATTACCCTTTATAGCTTTTCTATCACAAAATTTTCAAAACCTTTAACAAGTTCATTCAATGTAAAACTAAATTCTAAAATCATACATGCGTCTTAACAATCAAGTTAAAATAATGTAATTTTATATTTTAGACGAATTAAAACTAATGTTTAGCATGCATATTCTAAAATGACAATTATGAGAAAATTACCCTTTATAGCTTTTCTATCACAAAATTTTCAAAACCTTTTCCAAGTCCATTCAATCTACATCTAAATTGTAAAACCATACTGAAACGACCCAAAAATACGACCCAAAAATTTCGTTTTTCAACATAACCAAAAACCATAATCTGAGTGTCATATCATAAACCATACATGATGTATCTCAAAATAATAATAAAACACTGTGCGGAAAACTGTATCATATCCATGTCATATAAAAATCAAGAACCAAATCAACTCCCAGGATAAAAGCTGAAGCTGTGGTGTGTGCGATACCATCATCCCGAGCTCTTCCCTCTACAAGCGGAAGTACCTGAAACCAAAACTGAAACTGTAAGCACGAAGCTTAGTGAGCTCCCCCAAACTACCACATACCCTACAATACATATAAATCACATACTGGGCCTTGCCCACTGCATCAGACCGAGGTCTGGAACTAGCTGCATCGGACCGAAGTCCGGAACTGACTGGGATCTTGTCCCCTGCATCGGACCAGAGTCCGGAACTAACTGCATCGGACCGAAATCCGGAACTGACTGCATCGGACCGAAGTCCGTAACTAACTGCATCGGACCGAAGTCCGGAACTGACTGATCATGACATAACACATATCAACTAATATAGACACATATATTGCATACTGCATCGGACTAAAGTCCAGAACATATAACACATAAACATGCTTGAATCACATAGACATCAAGCATACTGAACTACTGCATCGGACTGAAATCCGGAACTACTGCTAACTAAATGGGCCGGCATTGTGGCCGTAGACCCGTTCCTACTGGAAGGAAACTCACCTCGTGAACTGGCTACTGAGTGTATGGCTCTGGAAGCTAGCTGCTGCTGCTCCGGTATTTCCCCGGCTACAAGTCCATAAACACACTCAATCAAATACTAAACACTGCGCTTGGGGTAAAATGACTCTTTTACCCTTGGTCAAAGTCAACTCTCTTTTGGGCTGACTCGTCGAGTTGAGTCGCCCAACTCGCCGAGTCCTACTCTCACTTCTCAGTTCTACACGCTGCTACTCGTCGAGTGTGGCATCGACTCGACGAGTACCCACTTGATCCAAGAACTCAGACAATCTTCATCCGACTCGCCGAGCCGTATGAACAAACTCGACGAGTTGTTCTTGATCTTAAGAAGATTGCCTTGGACTCGCCGAGTTGTATGAACAACTCGCCGAGTCCCTCCATCACTGAGTCTACTCTCAACTCGTTGAGTCCACTCTCTAACTCACTGGATCCACTCGACACTGATAAAAATGAAGGAATCGGGAACTCGCCGAGTCGTTCTTTCCGACTCGCCGAGTTGCCGCCATGCAACTGATTTTTACTCGATTTTGTTTGAATCCAACACATACAATTGATAGATCTGAGTCCAATAAGCTGATTTACCACGTAAAGTTTCCAACTTTACGTGTACAACCTCATGAATAAGGGAAATAAGGCTAAAAGATGCACAAAATGGGTAGATCTATGGTTAATATGCAAAGTAACTCCAAAAAGGCAGTAGATCTGGGCTCTACAACACCCAATCATTCAGATCTAAAGATATCTCGACTTATTAAGGCATTCATGCAAACATAAGGCTTGGAACAAGCATCAACTAGATCCTAGGAGAGCTCTAATGGAGGTTTAAAGCATATAACAAGAGGGAAAATCCGAAAATACCTCAAATAACTCAGATTTGCCCTTGGATCTTTGCACTACACCTCTTCTCCTTGCTCCTTTCTTCTTCTCCTTCTTCAAACCTTCACAAAATGGCACAAAACACTTAGCTCACACAAGGGTGGATTAGGGTTCTTTCTCACAGTGTTCTCAGGGTGAGGGAGGCGAGAATGGGGCTATAAGGTGACTTAAATAGTGGGCAACCCGGGGATTTAGGGTTTCACCCAGACGGATGGACTCGCCGAGTCAGGGATATGGACTCGCCGAGTCCCCGGCTCACACGTGCTCGAAGTCGCGACCCTACTCGGCGAGTCAGGCTATGAACTCGCTGAGTCCCTCATGCAAAACTTACAACAATTACCAATGAATTAACATACCGGGAACGGGTCGTTACAATTCTCCCCCACTTGTCTCAGACTTCGTCCTCGAAGTCTGCTTCGGCTGGATCTGCAAATATCTCCGGGTAGTGCGCTCTCATCTCCTCCTCAGCCTCCCACGTCCATTCAGACCCCTTCCGGTGCTGCCACTGCACCTTCACTAGCTGAATTACCTTGTTCCTCAAGGTCTTGATCTTCCGTTCCAGAATCGCGACCGGCCTCTCAATATAATTCAGGCCGCTATCAACCTGAATGTCCTCTAGGGGAACGACTGCTGACTCATCCACCAGACACTTTCTCAACTGAGACACATGGAAAGTGTTGTGGATCTGACTAAGCTCCTCAGGAAGATCTAACCGATAAGCAACCCGACCCACCCGGGCCAAAACCCTGAAAGGACCAATAAATCTGGGGCCCAACTTGCCCCTCTTCCGGAACCTGATGACGCCCTTCCAAGGTGAGACCTTCAGAAGGACCATATCCCCCACCTGGAACTCCAAGTCCGAACGCCTCCTATCGGCGTAACTTTTCTGCCGACTCTGAGCAGTCTGCAGTCTACTACGGACCTGCTGGATCAACTCGGTCGTCTTGAGCACCACCTCTATGCTCCCAATGACTCGCTGACTGACCTCGCCCCAACAAATCGGGGTCCTACACTTCCTCCCATACAGCATCTCAAAGGGAGGTCGATCAATGCTCGCATGATAACTGTTGTTATACGAGAATTCCGCTAACGGAAGATACGTATCCCAACTGCCACCGAAATCTAGGACACACGCCCTTAGCATGTCCTCGAGAGTCTGAATCGTCCTCTCGCTCTGCCCGTCTGTCTGAGGGTGGAAAGCGGTGCTGAAATGGAGACGAGTACCCATCTCGTCGTGGAACCGCTTCCAAAATCTGGATGTGAAACGGACATCTCGGTCTGACACCACCGATACCGGCACTCCATGACGTGCCACAATCTCACGCACATAGATATCGGCTAATTTCTCCGCCGATATACTCTCCTGGATCGGGATAAAAATGGGCACTCTTCGTCAACCGATCCACTACTACCCATATCGAATCCACTCCACATGCGGTCCGGGGAAGCTTGGTGACAAAATCCATGGTAATGTCCTCCCATTTCCACACGGGAATGTCTAACGGCTGCATCCTGCCGTGAGGTCTCTGGTGCTCCGCCTTGACCTTCCGGCAGGTCAGGCATCTCTCGACGTACCAGGCGACGTCCCGCTTCATGCAGGGCCACCAATAATCAGGTCGAAGATCTCGGTACATCTTCGTCGCCCCTGGGTGGATAGAAAACCGAGACTTATGAGCCTCATCCATCAACACTTGCCGTACTCCACCCCAGTACGGTACCCACACTCTCCCGTGAAGCGTCAACAAACCACGACTATCATAATCAAACAAGGCTACTCGGCCCACAATCCTCTCACACTTCTGTCTCTCCTCCTTGAGACCCTCTACCTGAGCCTCCTTGATCCGCTCCAACAACGGAGTGATCACTGTCATCCTCAAACATAGATCCCTGATAGGGGCCGCCGACACCTTGCGGCTCAGGGCATCGGCCACCACATTGGCCTTCCCTGGATGGTATAGGATCTCACAGTCGTAATCCTTTAGCACATCCAACCACCTCCTTTGCCTCATATTCAGACTCGGCAGATCCATAAGATACCTCAAACTCTTGTGATCCGTGTAAATAGTACAACGAACCCCATAAAGGTAATGCCTCCAAATCTTGAGGGCAAACACAACTGCCCCCAGCTCCAAATCATGGGTAGGATAATTAGCCTCGTGAGGCTTCAACTGTCTCGAGGCATAAGCTATCACATGGCCTCGCTGCATCAAAACTGCTCCCATACCTGTGATCGAGGCATCACAATAGACTACAAAGTCCTCTACTCCCTCTGGCAAGGTAAGGATCAGAGCCTCGCATAATCTCTGCCTGAGGGTCTCAAACGCTGACTGCTGCTCAGGACCCCAACGAAATACCACTGACCTCCTGGTCAGTCGGGTGAGCGGCACTGCTATCTTGGAGAAATCCTGAATAAATCTCCGATAATACCCTGCCAACCCCAGGAAGCTCCGAATCTCAGATGGAGACTTCGGGGCCTCCCACTGCATCACGGCCTCAATCTTGGCCGGATCTACCAAAATACCCTTCTGGTTGACGAGGTAACCAAGGAACTGCACCTCGCGCAACCAGAACTCACATTTGGAGAACTTTGCGAAAAGTCTCTCCCTCCTCAAAGCCTCCAGCGCCTCCCGCAGGTGCTCCTCGTGCTGCTCCTGCGTCTTGGAATATACCAAGATATCGTCTATGAACACTATAACCGACCGATCCAGCATCGGCCTACACACGCGGTTCATGAGATCCATGAACGCGGCTGGAGCATTGGTGAGCCCAAATGGCATCACCACAAACTCATAATGACCATACCTGGTCCTGAAAGCAGTCTTCTGTACATCTTCTTCTCTAACCCGCATCTGATGATAACCGGAGCGTAGATCGATCTTGGAGAACCAAGACGCTCCCTGAAACTGATCAAACAAATCATCTATCCTCGGAAGTGGGTAACGGTTCTTCACCGTTACCTTATTCAATTCCCGATAATCAATACACATACGATGCGACCCATCCTTCTTCCTCACAAACAGGATCGGCGCTCCCCAAGGCGAACTGCTCGGCCGAATGAACCCTTTGTCTAATAGCTCCTGCAGCTGTGTAGACAACTCCTGCATCTCAGGGGGAGCTAATCGATACGGTGCTTTGGCTATCGGAGCCGCACCAGGAATTAGGTCGATCCCGAACTCGACCTGTCTCTCAGGAGGTATCCCCGACAAATCCTCGGGAAACACGTCCGGGTAGTCTCGAACAATAGGAACATCATCAACTGTCATCTTGCCCTTCTCCCGGGCATCCAAGACGTAAGCTACAAAGCCGGTGCAACCCTGCTGGACATAGCGCCTCGCCCTTGCGGCGGAACAAAAGGTCGGTCCCCGCTGTGGCTTCTCGCCCTGAATCACTAACTCTCCCCCACTGGGACTGCAAACCCTCACTAGCTGAAGCTCACAATCAATCACCGCCCCATTGGGGCTTAGCCAATCCATGCCCACAATAACCTTATTCCCTCACAGAGGAATAGGTACCAGATCCACTGAAAACTGCTCGTCAAATAACTGAAGAGAACACCCTCTATGCACCATGTCGACCCTCACGATCCTATCATCTGCTATCTCAACCTCTAATGGACCATCCAGCTCCCCTGGAGCCCTACTAAATCTCTTGCTAAGCGCAAGTGATACGAATGATCGGGTAGCCCCCGAATCGAATAATACCAAAGCAGAAATGCCGTTCACAGAGAACGACCCTGAATAAAACATACAATCATAAGCAATATTCAATCAATAATAATAAAGAGATAAAGGGAAGATACATACCCGTCACCACATCAGGAGTCGCTCGTGCCTCCTCTGCTGTCATCTGAAACGCCCTACTCTTCGCCACTGGCACATCAGCTCGGCCCTGCCGGCCATCTGTAATCCTCAAGGTAGTAGGGGCAGGTGCAGCCACCTTCCCTGCTGCAGCTAAACTCGGACACTGGGACTTTTTATGTCCCCTCTGATTGCACTGAAAGCAAATCAGATCTGATGCTGCGACGGCAGTAGCAGGGGCCGTACAATCCCTACTCAAATGCCCAATCCGACCGCACTTGTAGCAGCCGGAACTCCCTGCCTTGCACGCTCCCTCGTGCAATCTCCCACACTTGCCACATCGACCGTGGCTCTGCTGACTCCTAGATCTGTGATCCGAAACCTTGGGCTTTTTGCCCGAACCGCCTGAACCCGAAACCGCCTCCGGTTTCCTCTTCTTCTCCATCTCAAGATCAATCTCCCTCTCCCGAGCCCTAGCAATCATATCTTCCAGCGTTTTACAGCTGGACCGGCTCACAAACTAGCGGATATCGCTTCGCAACATCTCATGATAACGGGCCTTCTTCATTTCCTCATCAACCACGTACTGAGGAACGAGAAGAGCCCTCTCCCTGAACTTGGCGGTGATCTCCGCCATTGTCTCTGTAGTCTGGGTGAGGTCCTGAAACTCCCTAACTAACTGCTACACCTCAATAACCGGTGTGAACTCCGCCCTGAACCTGGTAGAGAAATCAGCCCAAGTCATGGCGTCCAATGCTGTGTCATCTCCAATGGAATGTCCGACCTCCTCCCACCAGTCCCGTGCCCTGTCCTTCAGAAGACAGGATGCCAATCTGACCTTGTCCCCCTCGGGACACCTGCTAGTGCGGAAAGCGTTGGCCACATCCGCCAACCATCTGGTACATGCTATGGGGTCCCGCGCCCCATTATAGTCTGGAGCTCCACATGCCCTGAACTCCCTGAATGTAAGGGTGCGCGACCCCATCATGGCCGCCACCTCGGCACGGAAGGTGCCCAATCTCTCATCCATCAGCTCTAGAATCCCCTCCTTGATCGAACCAAAGATCACAGGAGTCTGCTCTATAATGATACGCGTAATCTCCGAAGAAAGAAACTCTCGGGTCTGCTCATCCATGCGCTCATCCCCCGAGCCTGAACCTGATCCCTCCCCGGCACCTCCGCTGCCGGCTGCTGGTCTCGAATGCAAAACCACCATTCTGAAACACATCACAACTACATCAGAAAACGGAAATATCTCAAGGGATCATTGATACTACAACTAGCTTCCTGGTCTTGTCTCAGCCTTTCTTGATTCGAGTACGGATCCTCTGCTTTCAGTAGTACGGGCCCATACTACCTTCCACATCTATCCGTACTTTCTTCAAGAACTGCTTTGGCTCCACCAAGTCACTTTTTCTACTACTGTTCTCTGCTACTCTCATCCTAGGCTTGCCCTTAGGGAAATCTCAGACTCAACTCAACTAGTCCTCAGCTGCTGAGAGTCTCCTTATAGTGCTAATTAACCACCACCTGAACACCATCACATCTGACGAAGGTTAGATAATCCTGCAAGTAAAGGACCCGTCCCTATAACGGTTAGACTCAAACAAGAGCTGCGCAATAGGGCCAGTTCCAGCACTCTGGGATTATTCAACCCTGATCACATGTGGTGTGACGTGTTCACCTAATGGCTAACTTCCATCACTCAGAACTCCCACAAAGCACGAAGCAAGTAGCATTCGGATAAAGGAAACATATTCAGGCAAAACTATTCTCATAACAAGAAACTGCACTAGCATAGGATGCTAAGCTTCACTAACAGGCATAACCTAATCAGGCTATCCTACTGCTGTCTACTCAGTACTAGCATGCAATACTCATAAAGCTGTAACACATAAGCAGGCACATAAGGCATTCTCCTAGATCCTTAGTCCTATACTAGCATGTTGTTCTACTGAAACTGAAACTGAACAATTAACTTGTATGGGTAATTTGGGAGTACTTACTTGAGCTCGGCTGACCGCATGCACACACCTCTATCTTGTTAAAACAATTCTTTCTTTTTAAGTGCTTTCAAAATTCTTTTTGGTAAAACATTTTTATTTTACTAAAATCTTTTATTTCCCTTAGTTTGAGTTCAGATACACCCGGAAGTGTATCCGAATCCCTCAAACCAGGGCTCTGATACCAACTTGAAACGACCCAAAAATACGACCCAAAAATTTCGTTTTTCAACATAACCAAAAACCATAATCTGAGTGTCATATCATAAACCATACATGATGTATCTCAAAATAATAATAAAACACTGTGCGGAAAACTGTATCATATCCATGTCATATAAAAATCAAGAACCAAATCAACTCCCAGGATAAAAGCTGAAGCTGTGGTGTGTGCGATACCATCATCCCGAGCTCTTCCCTCTACAAGCGGAAGTACCTGAAACCAAAACTGAAACTGTAAGCACGAAGCTTAGTGAGCTCCCCCAAACTACCACATACCCTACAATACATATAAATCACATACTGGGCCTTGCCCACTGCATCAGACCGAGGTCTGGAACTAGCTGCATCGGACCGAAGTCCGGAACTGACTGGGATCTTGTCCCCTGCATCGGACCAGAGTCCGGAACTAACTGCATCGGGCCGAAGTCCGGAACTAACTGCATCGGACCGAAATCCGGAACTGACTGCATCGGACCGAAGTCCGTAACTAACTGCATCGGACCAAAGTCCGGAACTGACTGATCATGACATAACACATATCAACTAATATAGACACATATACTGCATACTGCATCGGACTAAAGTCCAGAACATATAACACATAAACATGCTTGAATCACATAGACATCAAGCATACTGAACTACTGCATCGGACTGAAATCCGGAACTACTGCTAACTAAATGGGCCGGCATTGTGGCCGTAGACCCGTTCCTACTGGAAGGAAACTCACCTCGTGAACTGGCTACTGAGTGTATGGCTCTGGAAGCTAGCTGCTGCTGCTCCGGTATTTCCCCGGCTACAAGTCCATAAACACACTCAATCAAATACTAAACACTGCGCTTGGGGTAAAATGACTCTTTTACCCTTGGTCAAAGTCAACTCTCTTTTGGGCTGACTCGCCGAGTTGAGTCGCCCAACTCGCCGAGTCCTACTCTCACTTCTCAGTTCTACACGCTGCTACTCGTCGAGTGTGGCATCGACTCGACGAGTACCCACTTGATCTAAGAACTCAGACAATCTTCATCCGACTCGCCGAGCCGTATGAACAAACTCGACGAGTTGTTCTTGATCTTAAGAAGATTGCCTTGGACTCGCCGAGTTGTATGAACAACTCGCCGAGTCCCTCCATCACTGAGTCTACTCTCAACTCGTTGAGTCCACTCTCTAACTCACTGGATCCACTCGACACTGATAAAAATGAAGGAATCGGGAACTCGCGACCCAACTCGCCGAGTCGTTCTTCCCGACTCGCCGAGTTGCCGCCATGCAACTGATTTTTACTCGATTTTGTTTGAATCCAACACATACAATTGATAGATCTGAGTCCAATAAGCTGATTTACCACGTAAAGTTTCCAACTTTACGTGTACAACCTCATGAATAAGGGAAATAAGGCTAAAAGATGCACAAAAAGGGTAGATCTATGGTTAATATGCAAAGTAACTCCAAAAAGGCAGTAGATCTGGGCTCTACAACACCCAATCATTCAGATCTAAAGATATCTCGACTTATTAAGGCATTCATGCAAACATAAGGCTTGGAACAAGCATCAACTAGATCCTAGGAGAGCTCTAATGGAGGTTTAAAGCATATAACAAGAGGGAAAATCCGAAAATACCTCAAATAACTCAGATTTGCCCTTGGATCTTTGCACTACACCTCTTCTCCTTGCTCCTTTCTTCTTCTCCTTCTTCAAACCTTCACAAAATGGCACAAAACACTTAGCTCACACAAGGGTGGATTAGGGTTCTTTCTCACAGTGTTCTCAGGGTGAGGGAGGCGAGAATGGGGCTATAAGGTGACTTAAATAGTGGGCAACCCGGGGATTTAGGGTTTCACCCAGACGGATGGACTCGCCGAGTCAGGGATATGGACTCGCCGAGTCCCCGGCTCACACGTGCTCGAAGTCGCGACCCTACTCGGCGAGTCAGGCTATGAACTCGCCGAGTCCCTCATGCAAAACTTACAACAATTACCAATGAATTAACGTACCGGGAACGGGTCGTTACACATACAACATGAATGTTTTTTCTACTATTTAACCTGAAATCTTTTTTATAACAGATTCAAGAGATTGTATGCAGTTATAATTTAAAGAGCTAATAAGAATGGCATTGTACTGTAAAAAATTTCAAAACTTGTAGCAAACTAAGCCCTGAAAAAGCATTATACTAAAAAAAACTAAAAGAATGGCATTATACTTTAAAAAATGTCAGGACTTGTAGCAAACTAAGCCCATAATAGCATTATACTTAAAAAATGGCATTATAGTTTAAAAAAATGCCACAACTAATTGCAAACTAAACCTATGATAGCATTATACTAATAAAAAAACTAAATAAAATGACATTTAACTTTAAAAAATGCCAGAATTGGTATCCAATGAATAGCACTGTTCAGGATAATGTATATTGTATACGTGGAGTCATTATTCCAAATTAAACACAAATTCTCAATCCTTACACTAATTTACAAAAACAGTCCATGTGATTTATAATTTTTAACATGTTTTGTCTAAAACTGGAACCAATTGCTATTGTTTACAATGATATAGAAGTCCTATACCAAAATTGTGAATTGTTGACCTAAATGATCTGCCTCTAAATTTAAAGGTAAATAATTGCATTTATTATCAAGGTGGAGGTTTCAAAACTAGATTGTTAGATACTTGAAAACCATATTACAGTGAAAAGTGAAAGGGTATAATATAATTTCAAAATAAAACAAAAATATGAATTTTAGATTTTACAACTAATTATATGATAAAAAAAACAAAAAAAAAACATAGAAAATGAGCAAAAATTAAACAGATTCTTGACACAGGGACCATTTTGTAACAGTATTAACATGTAAACCCAAGAACTATTTAACGACCAAATCTGTAAAAACTATATAAAACCCCATTGGGATTGTCTGGTAAATGACCCTTGTGCCCTTGGGACAATCTTTCATGTCTCCTGATAGTTTTACACCAACTGGAAGTTTATAAGGGTTCAAATTGTCAAGCATTAAAGTATCACAAGAGTTATTTGTATCATCCACTATTTCATCATTGGTGAGAAAAGACAAATAATAATAATAATAATAATAATAATAATAATAATAATAATAATAATAATAAAATAAAAAAATAGAAAATTTCAAATTCAAATGTTAAGGTCTCAGCATTAAATGGGTTTACAAGTAGTTTATTTTGAAATATATATATATATATATATATATATATATATATATATATATATATATATATATATATATATATATATTACATTTTCACGAAAGAACAATAATGCCCTTAACCGTATTTAGTAATGCTAGACGGAAAATTTACAAAATAGTTTTTCTATCACAAAGTTTTCAATACCTTTTAAAACTATTTAGCTACAACATAAATCACACACAATAGTAAATTTATGAATAAAAAAATTTAGTAAAAGGTAAGTTTCTTTTTTAATATGAACTTTTACCTAATAAAAGCTAAGAAAAAATCCTTATCATATTCTATGATTTTATATTGCATTTTCACATAACGACATAATGCACTTTACCGAATTTTGTAATGTTAAATGGTTATATAAGTAGTGTATCTAAAAAAAATAAGTAGTGTTGAACCCGTGGTCAACCACGGTCCTATAATTATGGATTGTTTACAATCGTTTATAAACGGTAAATACATTAAATTATCACTAATATTAAATATATGATAACTGCTTCCACTAAACTAAACGGTTATATAAGTATTTTATCTAAAAAAATTTGTTTACAATTTTAGATTAACATTTGAGGAGTTCTAATGCTAATTTTCTTATCTATATCTCAATGACAATATTGAAACGTACTTTTTACTCAACATAGATGTTACTTTCCTCTTATTTATGGTTATATAATTATGTCAATTATTCACGCCGTTGGTTTATATAGTATGCAAATGTAATTTGACTTCTAAATAATACACATGGAGCCTTTGCAATCTATTGGATTAGTGTTAATATAGAATTGTAAAAAAAATTATATAGCCTTTTAATATTCAACTCTACCCTGTATCTTTACAAAAGATTCCATCATCTAATACAATCTAAAGAGCCTATTAATCTCTTCTCAATTGTGTTAAAAATACTCCAATAATTAGTTACTAAACAAAATAGTTAGTTTCAAAAATACCTTATTAGAGTCTAATTTTCCATTTCAATTACATATAAAGTATGTTAAAGGTCGATAACTTTTGGATTTCCATTTCAGTAAATGTTTTCTTCAAATGCCTCCAAAACGACGACATATGGCTTCTACTTCCAATACAATAGTACCTTTCGTTCACGTAGATCACGCAGGAGTTCACTTTTAGAGGAGATACCAGCATTGCCTTTTTATTATGACTGTGGAAATTGTACTTGCGTATGTGAGTATTATGGGGCCTTTTTTGGTATCATGAGAGAGTATTGTATTTATCCCGAGCCAACCATCCATGATATACGAAATGCTATAATTCGGGTAATGTAGTTCTTCCCTACCCTCTTCGTCCGCCTGATGTGCTTATGCACATCTACGAAGATGATCACTTCATGTATAACATAAGAGCATATAATTCCATGTTATCTATGACGTCTTTTGGTTCAAACAAAGACGACTCAATCAACAATGGTCGTGCACCATATGTGTTTAAGGTTAGTGGTTAGATTTACCATTGGATAGGATCTTTTTATCCTCAAGACATTCATCAACCCTGTTTTCTCCAATTGTACATGTGTAATACTGAAAATGAGGTTGCTAATAGACTTAATTCTTTTCATGGTGAGGGGGAAGTACTTTTGTCTGCAGATGTTGTAGATTCCTTAAGTCATATGTTACACACACATAATGAGTATGTTCGTACGTTTAAGACTGCAAAAGAAATAGCTCAGTCAATGAATTTAGATTCATATGGTGTACGTTTATTTAGTGTTGTACCTGACAGAAGATATGGGCCACCGGTCCCTGGAAGTTTAGGTTGTATTATTTGTGGTGATGATGTTACTGGGGTTGCCTATGACATTGTTGTCTATTCAAAGTCTGGGTCACCTCGGCGTGTCAGTAAGCTTCATGCAACTTACATGCCTTTGCAGTATCTATTATTGTTCCCGTACGGTGAAGAAGGATGGTCTCCTGGCTTGCATCTACGTATTAACTCCGACAGAAGTTTAACAAATAATATGTATTGCAGTTATCAAATTCATGATCGACACACTTACTCTCTTATTTTACGAGCACGCCGTCTTTTCCACCAGTATTTAGTGGATGCATATACTTGCATTGAACAATCTATGCTTGACTTTATTGAACACCATCAGCAAAAATTACGTATAGAGTACATTAGTGGTGTTTATGATGCTTTTTCCAGAGGTGATTCGGACAGTCATGTCATTGGAAATCGTGTATTTCTACCTGCAACTTTTGTTGGGGGACCTAGGTATATGTATAAACACTATCAGGACGCTCTTGCCATATGCAAGGTTCATGGTAAGCCACATTATTTCATCACTTTCACTTGCAATGTTAAATAACCTGAGTATAGAAGATACATGGATGCTATTGGTTAACATGATATTCAAAACAAACCAGATATCATTGCACGCATCATTATGAAATATTCTATTCACAGATCTTTACACAATTAAATTCCAAAAATGGGGTTTACCACATTGCCATACATTATTATGGGTAACGTCACCCTATAAAATTCAAGAAGGTGCAGATATTGATAAATACATAACCGTTGAACTTCTTGATCCCATACTTAAACCAGCACTATATAGGACTGTTACTATATGCATTCTACATGGTCCTTGTGGTTCACTAAATATTGGTGCCCTTGTATGGTAGATGATAGATGTAAGAAACGATTCCCAAAACCGTTCAACCCATTAACAACTTTTGATGAAAATGGTTACGTGCATGTCCTACAAAGCGGGATTAGAACTAATAACAATTGTGTAGTTCCATACAATAAATGTTTGTGTAGTCAATTTGATGCTCACATCAATGTCGAATATTGTGGTTGGAATATGATGATTAAGTACTTATTTAAGTACACTTCAAAGGGGGTTGATCGCATTCGTTTCACTCTTCAAACATCAGAGGCAAATACTCCTACTACTTCCTCTACCATACCTAGCATTGTAAATGAAATCAAGTCGTTTCTTGATGGTCGGTATATATGTCCACACGAAGCAACATGGCGCATCCTCAATTTCCCCATTCATGAACGAGATCCACCTGTACAAGTCTTGGCTGTCCATTTGGAGGGGATGCAACCTATTATTTTCAAAGAAAACAGTCAATTAAGCTCTCTAATTGATACCCTAGGTTTTGGTGTTACCACTTTAACGAAATGGTTGCACAATAATCAACGTGATGGTCGTGGAATTGACTTGACATACAATGATTACCCTTCTAAATACAGTTGGGACACCAAAGATAAGAGATGGATTCATAGGACTACCACAACAAATAATACCATTGGCAGACTTGCATATGTACATCCAACAGCTGGGGAGTTTTTCTATCTACAGATTTTACTATAACATCAAAAAGGATGTAAATCATTATATGACATTAGAACCATTCGTGAAAACACATACTCAAATTTTCGTGATGCATGTGAAGCATTAGGGTTAACTGGTGACGATAAGGAGTGGCTAACAACATTTGAAGAAGCATCGTCTTGGGCAACCTCATCTGAACTTCGTTCTCTATTCTTTCATCTACTTTTGTATTGTGAATTAGGAAACCCTCTTTTGTTATGGGAAGCCGCAAAACCTAAAATGGGCAATGACATAACCCATACATTCACTTTCAATTCTACAGATCCAAATGTAATGCTACTTGTTGATACACTAGAACAACAAATACTTCTCGAAATTCAAAAGACATTACTAGCTTCAACACCTTCCAAATCACTTGTTGAATTTGGATTGCCAATGCCATCTCCATCTCTTCTTTCCATTCTCAGAAATCGTCTTCTTCTTGAAGAGACTAATTATGATACAAATCTCTTAATTTCTCAAAATACATCCATGGTATCACAATTGAATCCGGATCAACTTACAATTTATGAAAGAGTTGTGGATGCTGAACGAAACAAAAATCAACTGCTATTATTTGTATATGGATCTAGTGGTACACAAAAAACTTTTTTATGGACAACTATACTTTCATATTTCAGATCTAAGGGAATGATTATACTGGCTGTTACCGCCTCAGGCATTGCATCCCTTTTGTTGCCTTCAGGTCGTACTGCTTATTCTAGATTTGTTATTCTAATTGACTTTACCGACAAGTCTTCATGTAATATTAAAAAAAACACAGCTAGCAGAGCTCCTAAAGAGGAATTCTATGATCGTATGGGATGAAGCTCCAATGAGTGATCGTCGTTGCTTTGAGTTTCTTGATAAATCACTAAAAGATGTCCTTGAAGATGATAACCATCTTTTTGGTGGGATGTCAATGCTCCTAGGAGGTGACTTTCGACAAACTCTTCCTATTCAGCCTAAAAGTAGAAAATCACAAATAATTAGCCTAACTCTACCTAATTCCAATCTATGGTCACATTTTATGGTATTCAAATTGCATCATAATATGCGTTTATCCCAACCGGTCAATTCAAATAAGGATGTTAATCGAATATCACAGTTTGCTTCATGGCTTCTCGATATTGGAAATGGAAATATCGGAACTCCAGACAAGAATGATCCAGAAAGCACAAACATTATACAAATACCTCATTGTTTCCTTATCGAATCAGGAGACAAAGTATTAGAATCAAATACATTTTGTATATGGCAAAGATATAATTTCCAATCCATCACCTGAAGAGTTATCTATTAGAGCCATTATTTGTCCAAAAAATGAAACAGCTAATCAAGTCAATGCTTTAATTCTATCAAAAACTAATAGTCAAGGGGTGGTATACAATAGCTGTGATTCTATTAAGTCACAAACCCATGATAGCTTAGAATTAGATACCTTATATCCCCAAGATTATTTAAACAATCTTCACTTTTTTGGTATTCCTTCATATACATTAAATTTGAAAGCTAATATCCCATTTATGCTAATGAGGAATATCAATAAACGAGAAGGTCTTTGTAATGGAACACGTTTGATTGTTACACAATTATTACCTGTTGGATTAGTGTCTAAGTCCATAACTATTTTGGTATGTACTTGACCCAATGGTGTATGGTCCTTTTGGGTTGCCTTCACCAAAGCAACTTGATAGGATGAATTATGGAGAAAAAATGATTAAATATGATTTATTAATATATTATGAGAATAATATATTAAAGGAGAAATCATATTGTTTAATTAATATTAGTCAATAATTAATTGGTAATTAATTTTGTGACTAAAAGAGATTAATTAAACATAAGGGACTGGAATTGTAATTATAACATAATTGCAATTTGGGCTATGGATTGCCTTATATTAAGGAGTGGACGAATTCTATGGGGAAACCCATAAGAAATCGTCCAAGGCCTTTAAGGAAAGGAGTCCATGGGTTGCTTAGGGCTTAAGCATCCAAATTATGGTTTCCTTGTTAGATAACCCTAATAGCCTCACTATATATATAGAACCCTTAAGGCTCAAAAACATGGACAAGCATACTTCTAGGGTTAGAACACATTTTAGGGCAGCCTCCTTCACCTCTCATCTTCATCCTCTTACTCTTGGTATTTGTGAACCAAAAAAACCACGTCCCAAACGAGAGAAATTCAAAAACCACGGCGAAGCAGACGAAGGAACACATGCCAAATATCAATGAAACTATTTGATCTTTTCATAACATACTTAGACTTAACCTAAACTCTCTTTATTATAGCTTTATGTCCATATTATAGACTACATTCAACACATTATGTTTATAAACAATAATCCGTAAATATTCAATAAAACTATCATATTCAGACAAAAAATTCCAAACACTTGTAATCTTTTATTATTTCTATAGATTTGTTTGATATCTAATGACATTTACTTTTCAATTTATAGTTTTTAGTGTGTTTATTGTTCATGTTTATAGTCGTGTGTGTGAGAAGTGTTGGTATCTATTGAACCATTTTTGTTCATGTTGTACAAAATAGAAGTTTGTTTTACGTTGCAAAAGCAATACCTTTACGACATCCTTCGATTTTGAATCCATTCAAGATTTCACGTCATAAACAAAGTTATTTTGCGTTTTAAAAATTGGCAAGGGTAACTTTTTTTTCTTGAACTATATACATCTATCATAACCAACACAACTAACAATAGTAAACTTTATGGCTATTAAAATTTCGCCATATAACTCAATAAATATTCACCATCTATATTTTGAATAATGTCTCAACTCTTCGGTTTGACGTACGTTTCAGACAATTTCTCGTCCAAAGTCAGCATTTCAATTTTCGTCATCAACACCCAATAGTGTTCTATTACTACTACCAAACGTCCGCCAATAACATGACCCGTTCACCACGGGTTCACACACTAGTTTAATTTAATCTATACACACATTATATGACATAATGAAACTAATACTTAATACTAAATACAAAAATGAATTATGTAGTACAAATTATGCCAACTGTTATAGTTATACAACCATCACTCATTACTTCCAAATTTCTCTTTATACAACGATACAGTCAAACACAATGGTAAAATTATAATCTGTATACAATCTTATAAGTAAATCAAATGATAAACGAAAAAATATATCTTGCACTTCACAGCTGATCACATTTCGTGCACCCCTCAACACTCAACCTGTATACCATCGCCAACAGAACACTCAACCTGAATACATTCCTGATTCTTCTTCATTTCCCCTGTCAAAAATCAAAACACCCCGAAGATCTTTGCTAATGTTTTTCATTTGCTTTGATTTTCAGCCAAACACCAAAACCAAACCCCAAGGTTTATCCACTGATTTCTATCAAGACAAACAAATGACTCAAACCCAACACACACCAAAAAAAAAAAAAAAAAAAAAAAAAAAACCATCCAATTATCTTCAACCACCGAAGACCCCATTTATTCATTCGTTGTTAAACAACCCAACCAAACAACGTAACGATTTCTGTCTAAACAATAAAAAAAAAAAAAAACAAAAGGGGAAAAGAAAGAACTGGGACTGCTGAAGCACCCCCTCCATTACCTGCAGTCGTGAGCGGGAGGGAGGATGTCCCTCCCCATCTTGCTCGGCGATTACCACAGCCGAGCCCATCTACTTCCGGTTTCACTTTCCCTTGCTCGACAGATGAACCATCCACATCGAACGATGGTGCGATCTCCGATCCACTCACCTCCTATCAACCGGAGAAAATCACCACCGAAGCCTCGATGCTTCCCCCATCGTTCTTCAGCCTCGCCTACTGCTGTTGTTTGTTTTCTTCCCATTGGACCCCTCGTCAGACCCTCCCCTTCGCACCCTACTACCTGAGGAGGAAGAACACAACCCCACTGCTCCCTCGCGTCCCCTTCTTCGGCCTAATCGAACTTCGGAGTCGGTGACCATCTCGGATTTGCAAACCTATCAATTGAGCCTCATCTCCCGTCTTCATTCACTGCTATGGCATTCGTATCTCCTTTGCTTCAGATGCCCGATCAAACAAATGACAACGATCAAACCACAAGGTGAACTGGGATCGGCCTATCACTCCCTCCACCTACGATTGATCGGCAACCATCAGACCCCTCACCTGATTTTGTGTTTCCATCGTCTGTCGTCGCGTTCCTTTCAAATCGTCGTCGTCCTATCCGATTTCGTTCACGGTTCTTTTTGATCAAGCAATTGATGACGACAGGAAGCTAAAAGCCCTAATCCTTTTAAATGGAGACTGGATCGATCATGGAGCTTCAAAAAGAAACGGGTATTCGATTTTAATCCAGACAAAGGTCAAAGCAAACTTAAATTTAAATTATTCAAAAGTTACCCCCATTTGACAAATATCTTGTAAAGCAAGTCCAATTCCCAAACTTTAAATTCATTTGTTTAAAATAACCCTCATTTGGTAAATTCTTTCCCAAATCAGTCCTATTTCATTAAATTAATTTACCGAAAAGCCCCTACACTTTAGCGAAGTTACAAATCAGTTGCCAATAGTTCAAATTTGTTACAAAATGGTCCCATAAATATTTCAAAGTTCAAAAAACATGACTTTGCGATTTCTAAAGTCAAACTTCTCAAATAAATTATATACAAATATATTATCCTTTATGCGAAAATAAAATAAATTTAGTTTATAAAAATGTTATTTAAAAATTTAACATGTTGCTACAAATAACTGATATAAACTTTTCGTATACATATTATGAAATTTTTATCGTGAAATAACTAGTCCATATGACAAATGTTACATGATACAAAAATATATGATTTTTATGTGACATTGTATATTATCACAAGCACGTTATAAAACATTGTAGTATTTCAATGATTGAAGCTATTATTACTCATGTGTATTTATATGTTTATATGCATAGAGTTTGTACATGTACATATGTTCATTAATTTGAAACATATATTTTAGTAAAAGCGAGCACACTACACTTTTACATATATGTCAAACATACTCGGCTTTTATAAACTTTATACAATGATATTCATTATGCCTAGAACTTACCCACAAGTAAGTTAGGGCTGAGAGTTATTCACAAACTTTTTAGTTAAGGAATTTTTAGTGAGACGCTACGTTATTCATTAGCTGAGTTAAACACTTAGCATACCCAAACTACTATAAGCGTTAATCTTCGGAGCGAGATACATATGTATAGATTTATACGGGACTAACATTCCCTCCTACGGTTGCTAGGTACAACCCTTAACTGATCAGTCGAGGCGGGTGATAGGTGTCTAAAATTTTTACTGCAACATCCAATGAAGCGTTGTAGTCGGGTATATATTCAAGTCACATAGCTCGATTATAGGACTCAGTATAAACATTAACTCAAATCTCTCTCCCTCGCTCTCTCTCTCTCTCTCACCACAACTTTTAAACTTGGTTCGTTTAAAAATTGTTATAAGCATGAAATAACTTTTGACAAGACATTGTTTGGATTTTTCAAAGCTTATTTAAAAATCGTTTTAAGCATGAAATAACTTATGACCAGATGATATCTTACTTCCAAATATGTAATCTGGCAAACAAATCAAACGGCAACCGTAGGAGTTCGTCTGAAAAACTGAAATTCCGGAATAAGCTGTTTTTAGAAATACAAACACTCTAGCCTCGTAGTATGTGCTTCCCTGACCCCGAAAATATATAGAACGTCCAAAACGGAGTTCATATGCAAAAGATACGACCGTTTTAAGAATCCGAAACCAGTATAATACTGATTTTCTTACAATCGTTAAAACTGTTTCTATCCGTTGAAGGACATGTACACCTGAAAGGGAAACTCATAAAGCATTTTTGGACTCAAGCTATAGCTAAATATTTAATTTCATATTTGAAATACTTTTAGTAAAAATATTTATAAAAGTTGAAAATTTAGACGTTTTCAGATTTATTAATCGCGAAACTTTAAACGCAAATTCCCGGAGTTCAACAACTCGAAAAATTTATCCGTTCGGGTTTCTAGAATCCTAGAACAAAATCTATCGATCGGCACTATCAGAAAAAATTCGCAACGTCCGACATGAGAATCAAGACATACATCACAATAAACAAATATATTTAAAATACATTTTAGTTATTATTGTGAAAAATATTTATAGGTTGTATAACGGCAAGACCACCATAAATGAATATATTTATTGGGTCCTATACGGATTTAAAAGATTCAAATTAGCTGTGTAAACAAAATGCCCATATGTTATATAATTTTTATAGAACACTAAATATATAAATATTTATGTATGTCATATATTATTTTCCATACAACAATTACTAAAATATATGACAAATTGAACACTGATTTTATACAAATCTCGAATCCTTCGTATATCTCACAAACATACATATTAAATCTCTGCTAGGAGAATGCATAAATATTGTGTATACATACAATATTATTAAAAAAAGGAATATACATTAAATCTATTGGAAAAATATACCAACCAATAAATTTATATACAAATACATATTTAATTTAATCTATAAACACATTATATCACATACTGAAACAAATACATAATACTAAATACAAAAATGAATTATGTACTACAAATTATGCCAATTGTTATAGTTATATAACCATCACTGATTACTTCCAAATTTCTCTTTGTACAAAGATACACTCAAACACAATGGTAAAATTACAATCTGTATACAATCTTATAAGTAAATAAAATTATAAACGAAAAAATATATCTTGCACTTCACAGCTGAACACATTTCATGCACCCCTCAACACTCAACCTAATACCATCGCCAATAGAACACTTAACCTGAATACGTTCCTGATTCTTCTTCATTTCCTCTGTCAAAAATCGAAACACCCCAAAGATCTTTGTTAATGTTTTTCATTTGCTTTGATTTTCAGCCAAACACTAAAACCAAACCCCAAGGTCTATCCACCGATTTCTATCAAGACAAACAAATGAATCAAATCCAACACACAAAAAAAACCATCCAACTATCTTCAACCACCGAAGACCCCATTTATTCATTCCTTGTTAACGACCCAACCAAACAACCTAACAATTTCTATCTAAACAATAAAAAAAAGGGGAATAGAAAGAACCGGGACTGCTAAAGCACCCCATCCATTACCTGTAGTCACCGGAAGAAGGCTATCCCTCCCAATATTGCTCGGCGATTACCACATCCGAGCCCATCTACTTCCATTTTTAGTTTCCCTTGCTCGACATATTAACCATCCACATCGAACGATGGTGCGATCTCCGATCCACTCACCTCCTATCAACCAGAGAATATCACCACCAAAGCCTCGATGCTTCCCCCTTCGTTCTTCAACCTCGCCTACTGGTGTTGTTTGTATTCTTCCCATTCAACCCCTCGTCAGACCCTCCCCTTCGCACCCTACTACCGGTGGAGGAAGAACGCAACCCTAATGCTCCCTCGCGTCCCCTTTTCAATATATTAATTATTTCGGGGGGGGGGGGGGGGGGGGGTGGGTGGGAGACATTTCCTTATATATTTTGTATATACAAATATATTATCCTTTATGCGAAAATAAAATAAATTTAGTTTATAAAAATGTTATTTAAAATTTTAACATGTTGTTACAAATAACTGACATAAACTTTTCGTAATCATATTATGAAAATTTTATCATGAAATAACTAGTTCATATGACAAATGTTACATGATACAAAAATATATGATTTTTATGTGACATTATATATTATGACAAGCACGTTATAACACTTTGTAGTATTTCAATGATTGAAGCTATTATTACTCATGTATATTTATATGTTTATATGCATAAAGTTTGTACATGTACCTATGTTCATTAATTTAAACATATATTTTGGTAAAAGCGAGCACACTACATTTTTTACATATATGTCAAACATACTCGACTTTTATAAACTTTATACAATGATATTCATTATGCCTAGAACTTACCCACAACTAAGTTAGGGCTGAGAGTTATTCACATACTTTTAAGTGAGTCAGGTTTGGGAGCCTGGTGAGCATATAGGGTTTTCAACCCACAATATATAATTATATTTATTTTCACTAACCAACAATTACCCTATTACCCGTTCCCGTTATCCTCGCTTTACGTCCCTAAAACAATATCTATTACCAGGGTCCTAATCTAGGATTTTAATCGGGACGGACATTACTGCAAAGGGGTTTCCTTGATAATAGATGTCCTAAAGGAAAGTATGAGGGGGATAGAGTATACCGGTGAACACATCGTCCACGACACCTACAGGTTAGGAACCTGTCAGCGTTCCACTGGACAGTCTAGAAAGATTTCATGGTCGTCATCCATACTACGCTAGATGACTAGATTAACAACATCAACATCGAGGCCTCTCATCATTTTTATTTCATCACACCTCACTATATACCCATGTTCTACCCAACATATTTGTAGATAACAATGTAAATATATATACAACATAAAACATGTATACAACAGTCAACCAATACTCATTTCAAATAACACATACCATATAAACACATAACACGTATTTTATGGAAATGCTTCGTATTTATGTGTTAGAAGAAAGTAACTACACAATCACTTGATCAGAAGATGATCGGACAACACTACGACTCTAATAGTAGTATTTCTTCGGTGAAACCGGGAGATCTTCACAAAAACCGGGCTTTTGCGGGCAGAGTTTCGGCTCGGAACTTTACTTCTCGGGATCTTTATGGCTTTGGGACTCGCTTCAGGTGTCGGGATGATACCGGGGCTTCGGGGGTATAATTTGCACGTAGATCGATGAAATAAGGGTGAGAGAGAAGAGATTTTGCAACCACAAACGGCTGCCCTTTATGATCTATTTATAGGGTGAAGTCTGCCGCGAACGTAGGGCGTTCCCTTCGAACGCGGTGTGTAGGAGCGGGGTTCCGATCCTATCCCTTATCTGTTGAGTTAGTATCGACGTGGCCAATCTAGGGCCAAGCACTGAACGCGGGGTCTTCCCCAATTGAACGCGAGGCGTTCCCACTTGTGGATGCATGCCTCGAACTTCAGAAATTCATAATTTTCGCATACGATGTCCGTTTTTGTCATTCTTTATATCTATGTGTAGGTCAGATTATGCTTTACAACTTTCGTTTAGACTCCATCGGCTAATTTTGACTTTTATTTTCATTATATTATTTTTAGTAGGCCGGGACAAGAAAACTCTGTTAGAAAATCATAACTTGTTCATCTGACGTCCGTTTTTATCTGCATTTCTACCGTTGGACTACTATCGACGAGATCTTCGATTCTCATTTAGATTGTTTCGGCTAGAACTCCCTCGATCTCAAATCCAAACTTCGGGTTGCATACCGCTAAGTCGAAACTTAGAACAATCATAACTTCCTCATACGAAGTCAGATTTAGACGTTCTTTTTATGTATGCTCTCAGTTTAACGTATTCTACGACTTTCATTTAGATCACTAAGGATAAATATCGCTCTATCTTTAATTCATATTTTACGTCATGCAATGTCGTATCGATTATGTCGCGAAACTTCGACAGGTCATAACTTCTTCGTTATAACTCGGATTTCGGAATTCTTTATATATACAGAATCCTTGTCACGACCACCACGCTTATTTTTATTCTTAATTCAATTAGGCAATTAAGAATAAAACACATAATACTCAAATAATACATTCTTATTATTTCAAAATGAGTTACAAAGGTTAACCTAGATTGTTACATCATCATTAATGCCTAGCTCAGAAACACGGGCGTTACAATTCTCTCCACCTTAGGATGATTCCGTCCTCGGAATCACAAATCAACAAACAAATGCAGATAGCGACTCATCATTTCACTCTCCATCTCCTAGGTGAGATTTGGCCTATTCGTATGTTTCCATCGGACAAGCACTAATTTGACCATCTTGCGTCACAACTTCTAAGTCTTTCGGTCAACGATTGCCTCTGGTTCTTCAATCTACCTTTTGTTCTCATCAATTCTTAATTCAGAAATTGGAATTGTGTTGGGAACTTCTCCCGTGAACTTCCTCAAATAACACACATGGAAAGTGTTATGAATTCCATTCAGTTCTTCGGGTAGTTCTAACTTGTAAGCTTGGTTCCCAATCCTCTAAAGAACTTTAAACGGTCCAATAAACCTTGGACTTAACTTTCCCCTTTTACCAAATATTATAAGTCCCTTCCACGACGAGACTTTAAGCAAAACCGAATCTCCAACTTCAAAAGTCATCAGTCTTCGCTTGTTGTCAGCATAACTCTTTTGACGATCCTGAGCTGCTAGCATTCTTTCCCTAATTATCTTCAACTTTTCAGCAGTTTGATGGACTATCTCCAGTCCCATAAGCTGCTTTTCCCCAGCCTCAAGCCAACAAGAAGGCATACGACATTTTTGTCCGTACATAGCTTGATAAGGTGCCATCTTTATGCTCGATTGGAAACTATTATTGTAGGAAAATTCTACTAAAGGTAAATGTTCATCTCAGTTACCTTGGAATTCCAGGGTACATGCTCTCTGCATATCTTCAAGAATTTGTATCGTTCGTTTGCTCTGCCCATCTTTCTGTGGATGGTAAGCTTTACTTAAACACAACTTGGTACCCAATTTCTCTTGTAGACTTCTCCAAAACCTTGAAGTGAAACGGATGTCACGATCCGATACAATCGTTAACGGAACACCGTGAAGCTCACAATTTCCTTCACGTAAGAATTCGCAAGCTTATCCAAAGACCATTTCTCATTGGCTGCTGTGAAATGCGCACTCTTAGTGAAGCGATCTACGACCACCTAAATCATGTCGTGACCGTTCTTTGTTTTGGGCAGTTTAGTGACAAAATCTATGGAAATGTCTTCCCACTTACCCATCGGCACAGGTAAAGGTTCTAAACTCCCGTATGGTTTCTAATGTTGTGCCTTGACTCTAGCACATGTCACACACTCCGCCACGTAATTTGCAATATCAAGCTTCATCGTCGGCCACCGGTAATAGGGTTTCAGGTCCCTATACATTTTAGTGCTGCCGGGATGAATTGAGTACATGGTTTTGTGAGATTCTTCCATGAGAAGATCTCTTATTCCTCCTGACTTAGGTACCCAAATATGATCTTGGAATACCTTCACTCCATGACCATTTGTTCCAAACACCAACGTTTTGCCCAAACGTTCCTCCTTCCGGTCATTCTTTTCAGAAGCTTGCTCTTGAGCTTTCTTAATACTTTCCACAATTGTTGAGACAACTTCTACTCTCAACGCTCTTGGCCTTCTTCTTTCAATATTGACTTTCCGACTGAGAGCATCAGCAACAACATTTGCTTTACTAGGGTGGTAAAGTATATCACAGTCGTAGTCCTTGAGTAACTCCAGCCAGTGTCGTTGCCTCATATTTAATTCCTTATGATCAGTGAAAAGTTTGCACTTCGAGCCATAGAGGTAATGCCTCCATATTTTCAGAGAAATAACTACTGCTGCCAACTCCAAATCATGAGTGGGGTAGTTTTTTTCATGCTCTTTCAGCTGTCGAGACGCATATGCTATCACCTTTTCTCTTTGGGTCAAAACACAACCCAACCCAACACCAGATGCATCGCTATAGACAGCGAAGTCTTCAACTCCATTGGGTAGAGAAAGAATCGGTGCTTCACATAGCTTCTTCTTTAGCAACTTGAATGCTTCTTTGTGCTTAGCACTCCAAGCATAAGTAACTCCTTTGTGGGTCAAAGCTGTTAATGGAGTAGCAATCGAAGAAAAGCCTTGGATAGACCTTCGGTAATATCTAGCTAATCCCAAAAAGCTTCGGATCTCCGTGGGACTTTTTGGTTGTTCCCACTTCATCACAACTTCAATCTTTGTTGACCATGTGACCCATGAATTGGACTTCTAACCATTATTCCTTATTGGTTGACCATGTAACCCAAGAATTGGACTTCTCGAATCCAAAAATCACATTTGGAGAACTTAGCATACAACTTCTCCTTCTTCAAGACTTCTAACACTTCTCGCAAGTGTCTGCCATGCTCCTCTTGGCTTTTCGAGTAAATCAGAATGTCATCTATGAACGTTATCACAGATTTATCAAGGAACGGATTACAAACTCTGTTCATTAAATCTATGAAAGCTGCTGGAGCATTGGTTAGCCCAAACGACATAACTAAAAACTCGTAGTGTCCATATCGTGTTCTGAATGCAGTCTTCTCGATATCCTGCTCTCTCACCTTCAGCTGATGATATCCTGAACTTGGGTCGATATTTGAAAAATAACTTGAAGCTTGTAGTTGATCGAATAGGTCATCAATCCTTGGCAAAAGATATCTATTATTTATTGTAGCCTTGTTCAGCTCGCTGTAATCGATGCACATCCTCATACTCCCGTCCTTTTCATTTACGAATAACACCGGAGCTCCCCAGGGTGATGAACTAGGTCTAATGAAACCTTTGTCCAATAACTCCTAAAGTTGCGTCATCAGCTCTTTCATCTCCGTTGGTGGTAATCAATAAGGTGCTTTTGCTATTGGCATTGTCCCTAGTAACAAGTCTATTCTGAACTCCATTTGTTTATTAGGCGGTAATCCCGAAAGATCTTCGGGAAATACTTCCGGATAATCACACATGATAGGAATGCTCTGCATCTCCTTTTTCTCTTTCTTTGCATCAATCGCGAATGCCAAATACGATGTACATCCTTTGGCCAAACACTTTCTGGCTTTCATTAGAGAAATGATTCTAGAATTTACTATGCGTTTTTCCCCATACACCATAAATGACTCTTTCCCTGGCGGGTTTACTATTACAATCTTCTTCTTGCACAATATTTCGGCATCATTGGCGCTAAGCCAATCCATCCCCAGCACAATGTCGAAACCATTTAGCTTAATTGGCAATAATTCCTCATGGAACTTATTCCCATTCAAGTCAATTATGATGTTTTCCATATGATGGCTAACAAGTATAAACTTGCCACTAGCAACTTCGACTAATAAAGCATTATCTAGTCTATCGGCAGGCAAAGCTAGTTTTCTACCAAATTCAAGTGAAATAAAGGAGTAAATGGCTCCAGAATCAAATAAAATTTAGGCAGGCAATTCGTTTACGAGAAAGGTACCTGAAGCGACATCAGCTTCTTCTTTAGCAGCTTCCAGTGTCATTTGGAAGGCTCTCGCCTTCGGCTTTGGTGGAATATTGGGTCTTGCTGCCTCCTTCTTTTTTGGACAATCCTTCGAGATGTGACCCTCCTCACCACACCCATAGCAAACTTTCTTGGTAAGGGTGCATTCGTTGACATAGTGCCCTGGCTTTCCACATTTGAAGCGTGTGGCTTCCCCGCCACATTTCCTAAGATGCTTCTTCTTGCATTTGTCGCACCATTTCACTTCGCCTCCTCAACCTCCTCTCGAACCGGATTTCGAGAATTTACCCTTCTTGTTGGACCCTGAAGGTTCGTCAAAATTCCTCTTCTCACCAACCTCTGACCTCTCTAGACCCTTCTCCCTGATCTGGGTCTCAACATTCTTAGCAGCCCAGATGACGGCTTTCAATGTGGCTGCTTGTTTAACCATTGGACCAAAGTTCGCTGGTAATCAGAGGGCAAACTTATTGACCTTTGAGAGTTCTGTTGGTACTAGGTATGGGATAAGCTTCATCTTTTCTGTGAAACTTGCAGCATATTCAGTAATGCTCATTTTTCCCTTTTTGAAATTCTGAAACTCATAATTGATTTCCAGAAGCTCCTGCTCTAAGCAGTATTGCAGTTTTAGTTGTTCCACAAAGTCTTCCCAAGACATCTTGCTAGCTTCTTCCTTGGGAATCAGGTTGGCTAATAGCTTCCACCAACTCAACACTCTAGATATTAACATAGGGATCGCAAGAGCGGTCTTTTGTCTGTTGTTGCATTCGCAACTTTCAAACATTGTCTCCATTTCGGAGATCTAGTTTATAACTTCTACTGGCGCTCGGCTTCCGGATAGACATGTTGGTTTGGATGCCATGAAATCCTTGTACTTACACCCACGCCCATCATTTCCTCCATCCTGGTTGTTGTGTCTAACCACCGGTGGGTTGGCTTGACCAATAATCCCACTGAAGTTTCTTCCTTCCGACTGCCCTTCACTTAATGCGGGTTGTACAATCGGCATCGAAGGTTCTTCACGATTCTGGTGCAGCAGACGTCTCATTTCTTCTATCTGACAATCCAACATCGTCTGAATCATCAATTGTACACCAGCCATTTTCATTGGCTCAGTGCTGTTGCTACAAAGGGTATTTCCTCAATCACTGGTGGTTGAAGCCGTTGGTTCCTGTTTTCGTCTACGTTTCCAACGCCACTTCTTGTTCTTGCCATCGTTGATCTATACACCAAACTAGGTGAATTTAGATCTTCAATTACGATAGAAAATCAAATCATTCTTATCACTCTGAAACGTTTACATGCTAGTTCTAATATCGTAGTCCTACGCTTAGAATCCTAAACGCATAAGGCTTCCAGATCCGGTTGGCAACAAACAATGGATCCAAACAAATAATATCATATATGGAAAACATGTAACATTTAGCACATAAAAGCATTTTAGGAAACTTTTCTAAAATAAACTAGTGCTTATGTCTAAAGTATGACAGACACTCGTCTTAAAATCTTCACTTAACATTCTAAGTTTAGGTCTAGATATCCTACAAATTCCTAGTTCGCTTAAACTAATGCTCTGATACCAACTGTGACATCCCCAAAATCATGGCCAGAAAAGACCGGTTTCATTTATGCTTTTAAAATTATATCAAAGTAAATCCATTGATTTAAAAGAGTTGCAGAATTTGTTTCGAAACAAAATATGATAAAATAATATTTATCAAAGCATTTCGTAAAGAAATGTATTTTCATTAGGTAATCAAAACTCGAGATGTCATGTTCCGATACAGACACAAAAGAATAAACGACATATTATATGCCTTACAACAGTTATATACAACTACAGGCTTATAAACAAAACAACTTGATGATTCATCCATCTTATGCCCTCGCACCACTACTTGTAATACAAATAAGACTGAGTGGGTCAGGCTTAGGAGTCTGGTGAGCATATAGGGTTTTCAACCCACAATATATAATTATATTTAATTTCACCAACCAACAATAACCCGATTACCCATTCCCGTTATCCTCACTTTACGTCCCTAAAACAACATCTATTACCAGGGACCTAATTTAGGATTTTCATCGGGACGGACATTACTACAAAGGGGTTTCCTGGACAATAGATGTCCTAAAGGAAACCATGAGGGGGATAGAGTACATCGGTGAACACATCGTTCACAACACCTACAGGTTATGAACCTACCAGCGTTCCACTGGACAGTCTAGAAAGAGTATGTGGTCGTCATCCATACTCCGCTAGATGACTAGATGAACAACATTAACATCGAGGTCTCTCATCATTTTTATTTCATCACACCTCACTATCTACCCATGTTCTACCCAACATATTTGTAGATAAAAATATAAATATATACATAACATAAAACATGTATACAACATTCAACCAATACTCATTTCAAATAACACATAACATATAAACACATAGCACGTATTTTATGGAAATACTTTGTATTTATGTGTTAGAAGAAAGTAACTACACACTCACTTGATCAGAAGATGATCGGGCAGCACTACGGCTCTAAGAGTATTATTTCTTTGGTGAAACCAGGAGATCTTCACAAAACCGGCTTCTCGCGGGCAGAGTTTCAGCTCAGAAACTTTACTTCTCGGGATCTTCAGGGCTTCAGGACTCGCTTCGGGTGTCGGGATGATACCGAGGATTCGGGGGTATAATTTGCACGTATATCGATGAAATAAGGGTGAGAGAGAAGAGATTTGGCAACCACAAACGGCTGCCCTTTGTGATCTATTTATAGGGTGCAGTCTGCTGCGAACGCAGGGCGTTCCCCGAACGCATGGCGTTACCTTCAAACGCGGTGCATAGGAACGGGGTTCCGATCCTATCCTTTATTCGTTGAGTCAGCATCGATGTGGCCAATCCGAAGCCAAGCACTGAACGTGGGGCGTTCCCCAATTGAACGTGGAGCGTTCCCACTTTGGGATGCGTGCCTCGAACTTCAAGCACTGAACGCATGCGATCTTCGTTTTTGACGTTCTTTATATCCACGCGTAGGTGAGATTATGCTCTACAACTTTCATTTAGACTCCGTCAGCTAATTTTGACTTTTATTTTTATTATATTAATTTTAGTAGGCCGGGACAGGAAAACTCCGTTAGAAAATCATAACTTCTTAATCTGACGTCCGTTTTCGTCTGTCTTTCTACCATTGGACTACTATCGACGAGATCTTCGATTCTCGTTTAGATTGTTTCGGCTAGAAATCCCTCGATCTCAAATCCGAACTTCGGACTGCATACCGCTAAGTCGAAACTTAGAAAAATCATAACTTCCTCATACGAAGTCAGATTTAGACGTTCTTTTTATGTATGCTCTCGGTTTAACATATTCTACGACTTTCGTTTAGATCACTAAGGCTAGATATCTCTCTATCTTTAATTCATATTTTACGTCATTCAGCGTCGTGTTGGTTCTGTCGCGAAACTTCGACAGGTCATAACTTCTTCGTTATAACTCGGATTTCGGCATTCTTTATATATATATAGAATCCTTGTCATGATCACTACGTCTTCATGTATCGATATTGGTTTTATCTAACATTTTATTTTTACGCTTATTTTTATTCTTAATTCAATTAGGCCACACAATTAAGCATAAAACACATAATACTCAAATAATACATTCTTATTATTTCAAAATGAGTTACAAAGGTTAACCTAGACTATTACATCGTCATTAATGTCTAGCTCGGAAACACAGGCGTTACAACTCACTATAAACATTAACTCTCTCTTTTTCTCTCCCTCCCCTCTCTCTCACTCTCTCTCTCTCTCTCTCTCTCTCTTTCCACAACTTTTAAACTTGGTTCATTTAAAAATCGTTTTAAGCATGAAATTACTTATGACAAGACATTGTTTGGATTTTTCAAAGCTTATTTAAATATGGTATACTTATAAAGAAAATACTTTTTTGACTTTTTAGAAGTATTACTGTTGTTAGCAGAAAACCTGTAACACTCACCAACCTTGTGTTGAACCTCAAAATTATTGAGTTTTAGTAAATCTAATGTAAAATAAATGAGTTATTTCAAGTATTATTAGATACCATATGATATCTTACTTCCAAATATGTAATATGGAAAACAAATCAAACGGCAACCGTAGGAGTTCGTCTGAAAAACTGAAATTCCGTAATAAGCTGTTTTGAGAAAAACAAACACTCTAGCCTCATAGTATGTGCTTCCTTGACCCCGAAAATATAAAGAACGTCGAAAACGGAGTTCATATGCAAAACATACGACCGTTTTAAGAATCCAAAACAATATAATATTGATTTTCTTAAAATCGCTAAAACCGTTTCTATATGCACACCTCAAAGGGAAACTCTTAATGCATTTTTGGACTCAAGCTATAGCTAAATATTTAATTTCATATTTGAAATATTTTTAGTAAAAATATTTATAAAAGTTGAAAAATTAGAGGGTTTCAGATTTATTAATCGCGAAACTTTAAACGCAAATACCTGGAGTTCAACAGCTCGAAAAATTTATCCGTTCGGGTTTGTAGAATCTCCATACTTAATAAATACCTCCTTTAAATGCCACATGGCACTTTTTTAAGCCACAACTATGACGCATGTCATTACCACATAAAATCTTTGACTGATTTTCCCGCCCAACTTCGATCTCTGTTTCCGCTCATCTTCACCCTCTCAGTTTCAAATACGTGTGTTTACCAATCTAATATCCCAATTAATATCCCTATAAATCAACTAAGAGATTTTAGGCAACAAATCAGGGATCCTGATTTGTAATTTTCCCCATTTTATTAGAATTTCCTAATGATTAAGGATGTCGATTGCATTTCTAAACAAACTCGCACAAATTTAGCATTATGTTTCCGTCCGCTCTTCGATGGCCATCTATGATGGCTTTGAGATGGGTTTTTTTCGCTCCCATGTAGTTCATAACATGAACCAGGTTCAAATTTTTATTTTTATTTTCGGTTTTTAGCCCTAAATTGATGTATGTTGCTTGAACTAGGTTCGATGTGTTGGATATAACATTTTTAAACATAAGTTGAAGTGTTTTTTTGGATCAGGTTCAGTTTTTTTTTTTTTGTGATATCTCACGTTTGATATTTTTTTTATATCTCAGGTTTTTTTTTCTTTTGCTGATAATGAGAATGCAATCTAGATCTATTATCGACTGCAATTGTGTAAAATAGGTAAGATAAATTTCTCATTCAATGGTGTGATAGTTTTGTAGGTAATTGATTTATATATATGTCTTTTGAATGTGCTGAGATGATCTGTTTCAGTGTTCGTTTCCTCCACCCAGAAGGAATCCAATTCACCTGAAGTCACCATTATTGCTTTTTTATAGGTTCGATCTTTCTTTAATTTACCAATTTTGTTCCAGAGTTATTTGGAATTGGGATTTAAATTTTTGTAAATTCATCTTTTTTATGGGATTTTAGGTGGTGAGTTCGATCCTTCTTACTGCTAACATTTATTTAGTATGTTTTATATCTGTGTAAATATTCTATAAATTAAGTTCGTAGATTAACTGTTTGATGAAATGTCTGAGTATGATTTTAAGCTCGTAGATTAATGGCTTTACAAATTCATGGTTTTTTCATGTTTTTTAATGATTTTCTAAGTTTTCTTAAAACACTGAAAGGTTTTCATGCTTCTTATCAAGTATACTAAACAAATATTCCAATTCCCATTCAGGGAAAAGGAAAACCCAAATACAGTAAAAGATAAAGATTAAAAGTGTGTACAAATAACAAAGGGATTTAATCAATAATAAGAAAATGGAAGCAAAACATTTGATTATTTTTCAACAACTTGCCTATTTTGTAAAATTCTTTGAGATATTTTCCATGCTAATACATGTTAATATGTTGGTATTTACCTGTGCATATATTTATTTGACATATATGACTTATGAATTCACATGTCTTGAAAATTTTGTTTTATCTTGAAGCTAACCATCTCTGTAATATCACACATAACCAAGAGGAATGCATCTGGAATGAAAATACACATCTATGATCTACCACATTGCCTTTTCTAATAAATTGTTACTTCTAACTACAGATTAATGGATTCAAAAAGTATCACTCTCCTTAAAGACATGGATCTCTTCAAAGATGAGTACACCATCAAGGTTAAAATCGTTTGTCTTTGGAGACAACTGGACTTCAAAAACCTGATGGAGGCCTTTTCAATTCAGTTATAAAAAACTCTTCATTTAAAAAAGTCAAGTTAAATTATTGTACATAAATAAAGTAACAATGTCCCATTTTTTACGCAAATTTAACATTGTACATTGAAAGTACGATGCTTTAATAAGAAAAAAAAAATAAAACAAACAAATATAACAAAACCTCTGTAATGCATGAAATAACCAACCTCAATTAACTGCACCAAGGAACAGTATAATCGCTAAAAACAATAATAAGCCTAAGTTATTTAAAAGCAATTAAAAAAAGAACTTTCAGATGTACTTTCATATCTTATCTATTAGTTACTTTTGGTTTAAGATATATGTCTATAATTAGATATTTCTTGAAAGATAATAAATATTGAGATGTATGTGTACAATTGGCTATTTCTTGACACCCAAAAAAATAGCATTCTACTTTTAAGGTACAATGTTATAATTGGGTATATGTTGAAATCTGCCACCCAAAAATAGCATTTTACTTTTAAACTCCAATGCTTTAATAAGTAAAAATAAAAATAAATGTAATAGCTTGATGCCACCCAAAAATAACATTTTATTACTGAACATCCTATTTCATTTATTTTGTCATTACTTTAAGCATGTTAGTGACAGTTTTGCCCTTGTGTCTTGTATGCTTATGTTGAGGGTGGTTATGGTTAATCTTCACATGTGTTATTGCTTAATAGTTCATGGGATGTACATTTGTTGGTTTGCTCTTACTTTCTTCTAGCTATTGGTGAGTTTTTTTTTGACCTGGTGGACGGTGTTGCCCTTGGTTCTTGTGTGATTCTATAGTTGTCATTTTTTTTTGATGTTACCTTTTAGTTCATTGAAATGGTTTTGTTGCCTTTTAGTTTATTGAAATGGTGTTGATCTTTTGTGTTCTTGCTTAGGTTTGGTTTCCTTTTTGTGATTTTTTTAATATGTGTTTGAACGATTAACATTTATTATTATTTTTTTGTCTATATTCTGGATCTATACATTTAAATTCATTTGTTTGTTTTGAAATTGGAACACTTTTTGTTTTTCAGTTATGTAAGATATGTTAATAATAATATACACAAAGTGGTATATTGAGTCCCACAATTAGCAAGAGATTTCCTAATTACAAGTATAATTACAAAAAATAAAGAAGGATTACAAGAGGATAAGTTAATGGGAGAATATAAAGGGTGCAGATGGAAGGGGATGAAAAATATTGTTCATATGGACATTAATTAATGGAAAAGTCAAAATATCTACCTTCCATATCGTTAAATTTGCAGCAATCATTCAATCAACCTTGAAAATCTGCACAAACACAATTTGTTGAATATTATTCACGTGTTTTAACATAAGTATAAACCATTGTCATGGTCACAACTTAAGGGATGTTAATAAAATTATAAAAGATTGGGTTTAAAGTCAAAAATAGTGATGTATTTGCATTAATTTTTTTTAGTATAACATCCTATTTTCATTTGCTTTTATTCCTAGCCGACTGTACTTCATTTAGGGATCTCAAAGACTATTTTCTTTGGCGCATGTCTTATCTGTAAATTACTGAGCTTCATATCTTTATGTGAAACTAATAAACCATGTTCTAAGCATTTTTATTTTTAATAACTGTCTTGAAGCTATTACATGAACCAAGCTTAAATGAATGTATTTGGTTTTGGCTGAGACTTGGTTAGTTTTTTTATTTTTTTTATTATTATTTTTATTATTTTTTTTTAATAAATTAAATGAATGTATTTTTGGTTTTTGATAAGATCATAAAACGTTATAAGTTTAGGGCATTCAAGGTTTTTTTGTTGACAGTGGTATGTGGGCAAAAGAATGAGTGAGATCACTTTCAAGTTGTTACGAATTACTTTCTTTATGATAAGGGGCATCTTAGTCATTTCAAGTAATTAGAGGGTAGTATTTGTATATTTATTTATTCAAGGGAGGAAGATTATGTACCTATTATATACTTAACAGAATAATATTTTCAATACTACAGATTTATTTTTCTAGAATATTTTTTTTGAATTCTAAACCATGTAACACACGTGTTCAATTTTCAAGTTACAAAATGATTGGTATAAGGTGATTTTTTGTAATTACGGATAAAACAACACACTTTATGTGAAAATAACTGTTTTCACATCTATGATTATTGATTACGACTTTTAAAGCACATTCATTATGTTATTTTTTATCAATCTACCATTGGATGTTACTAAATTTATTAGTTTTGAGTCATATTTATTCACTAGGTGTGAGACCCGTATATTATACGGGTTGATTAAAACAAAATGTTAATATAAATGATTAAATGGAAAATTTATTTGAATTTGAAATTTGAGATAATTGAAAATTATGAGAAAAAACATGCAAAAAATAAATAAATTAAAATTATGTGTTTAGTTATCAAATTTGTGTACTAAACGGGTAAATTATAACAAAATGCTAAACACAAAGGTTTAAATTGTAAACTTATTTGAAATTGAAATTAAAATTTAGAATTTGAAATTTGAAATTAATAGTCATTATGGTAGGTTTAATTTATGGAAATTATATTAATTATATATTGGAAATAAAAAATGAAGTAAATGACAAGTGGAAAATAAATATATCTCAAAATTATGACAAAATGACATGTGGCCAATTGAATGAGAGAATGACATATGGCAAAACCATTCTTATTTATTAGGGTAGATATTTTCTCCATTTTCACCAATCTATTATTCATGTCTTCAAGCGTTTGGTAATTGTGTGACCGGTTGGTATTCTCCTTGGAAACTATTATCTTTCTATGTAAACACAATTTGCTTCTTCTGCGATGAGGTGGTATTCAATGTGCAAAAGATCTATAAAGATTAATAAATGTGTTCAAATCTGTAATTGATATGTTTTTTAAAGTTTCAATGTTATTTTACTTCATCAACCGTGTGGTACACGGGTTATAACCTAATTCTAGAATAAAAATATATCGATCGGCACTATCAGAAAAATTTCGCAACGTCCAGTATTGGACACGAGAATCGAGACATACATCACGATAAATAAATATATTTAAAATACATTGTTGTTATTATTGTGAAAAATATTTATAGGTTGTATAATGGCAAGACCACTATAAATGTATATATTTATTGGGTCCTATACGGCTTTAAAAGATTCAAATTAGCTGTGTAAACAAAATGCCCATTTGTTATATAATTTTTATACAACACTAAATATATAAATATTTATGTATGTCATATAAGATTTTCCATACAACAATTCCTAAAATATGTGACAAATTGAACACTGATTTTATACAAATCTCGAATCCTTCGCATATCTCACAAACATACATATTAAATCTCTGTTAGGAGAATGCATAAATATTGTGTATACATACAATATTATTAAAAAAAGGAATATACATTAAATCTATTGGAAAAATATACCAACCAATAAATTTATATACAAATACATATTTAATTTAATCTGTACACACATTATATCACATAATGAAACAAATACATAATACTAAATATTTAATTTAATCTGTACACACATTATATCACATAATGAAACAAATACATAATACTAAATACAAAAATTAATTATGTAGTACAAATTATGCCAACTGTTATAGTTATACAACCCGAAGATCTTTGTTAATGTTTTTCATTTGCTTTGATTTTCAGCCAAACACCAAAACCAAACCCCAAGGTCTATCCACTGATTTCTATCAAGACAAAAAAATGAATCAAACCCAACACACACCAAAAAAAAAAAAAAAAAAACCATCCAATTATCTTCAACCACCGAAGACCCCATTTATCTTCAACAACCGGAGAAAATCACCACCGAAGCCTCGATGCTTCCCCCTTCGTTCTTCAAGCTCGCCTACTGCTGTTGTTTGTATTCTGACCATTGGAACCCTCGTCAGACCCTCCCCTTCGCACCCTACTACCGGAGGAGGAAGAACGCAACCCCACTGCTCCCTCGCGTCCCTTTCTTCGGCCTAATCGAACTTCGGAGTCGGAGACCATCTCGGATTTGCAAACCTATCAATTGAGCCGCATCTCCCGTCTTCATTCATTGCTATGGCATTCGTATCTCCTTTGCTTCAGATGCCCGATCAAACAAATGACAACGATCAAACCACAAGGTGAACGGGGATCGGCCTATCTCACCCTCCACCTACGATTGACCGACAACTATCGGACCCCTCACCTGATTTTGTGTTTCCATCGTCTGTCGTCGCGTTCCTTTCAAATCGTCGTCGTCCTATCCGATTTCGTTCACGGTTCTTTTTGATCAAGCAATTGATGACGACAGGAGGCTAAAAGCCCTAATCCTTTTAAATGGAGCCTGGATCGATCATGGAGCTTCAAAAAGAAACGGGTATTCGATTTTGACCCAGACAAAGGTCAAAGCAAACTTAAATTTAAATTACTCAAAAGTTACCCCCATTTGACAAATATCTTGTAAAACAAGTCCAATCCCCAAACTTTAAATTCATTTGTTTAAAATAACCCCTCATTTGGTAAATTCTTTCCCAAATCAGTCCTATTTCATTAAATTAAATTACCAAAAAGCCCCTACTCTTTAGCAAAGTTACAAATCAGTTCCCAATAGTTCAAATTTGTTACCAAATTGTCCAAGAAATATTTCAAAGTTCAAGAAACATGACTTTGCGATTTCTAAAGTCAAACTTCTCAAATAAACCGAATTCGAGCGATTGGAACTCATGCTTCAAGGGTGAGTACTTATGGCCCTTTTCAATATATTAATTATTTCCGCGGGGGGGGGGGGGGGGGGGGGGGGATACATTTGCTTATATATTTTGTATATACAAATATATTATCCTTTATGCGAAAATAAAATAAATTTAGTTTATAAAAATGTTATTTAAAAATTTAACATGTTGTTACAAATAACTGACATAAACTTTTCGTATACATATTATGAAATTTTTATCGTGAAATAACTAGTCCATATGACAAATGTTACATGATACAAAAATATATGATTTTTATGTGACATTGTATATTATGACAAACACGTTATAACACTTTGTAGTATTTCAATGATTGAAGTTATTATTATTCATGTATATTTATATGTTTATATGCATAAAGTTTGTATATGTACATATGTTCATTAATTTGGAACATATAATTTTGTAAAAGCGAGCACAATACACTTTTACATATATGTCAAACATACTCGAATTTTATAAACTTTATACAATGATATCCATTATGTCTAGAACTTACCCATAAGTAAGTTAGGGTTGAGAGTTATTCACAAACTTTTTAGTTAAGGAATTTTTAGTACGTTATTCATTAGCTGAGTTAAACACTTAGCATACCCAAACTACTATAATTGTTAATCTTCGGAGCGAGATACATATGTATAGATTTATAGAGGGCTGACATCACCACCTACGGTTGCTAGGTACAATCCGCGACTGATCAATCGAAGTGGGTGATAGGTGTCTACAATTTTTACTGCAACGTCCAATGAAGCGTTGTAGTCGGGTATATATTCAAGGCACATAGCTCGATTATAGGACTCACTGTAAACATTAATTCAAATCTCTCTCCCTCTCTCTCTCTCACCACAACTTTTAAACTTGCTTCGTTTAAAAATCGTTTTAAGCATGAAATAACTTATGACAAGACATTGTTTGGATTTTTCAAAGCTTATTTAAAATCGTTTTAAGCATGAAATAACCTATGACCAGATGATATCTTACTTCCAAATATGTAATCTGGCAAACAAATCAAACGGCAACCGTAGGAGTTCGTCTGAAAAACTGAAATTCCGGAATAAACTGTTTTTAGAAATACAAACACTCTAGCCTCGTAGTATGTGCTTCCCTGACCCCGAAAATATATAGAACGTCCAAAACGGAGTTCATATGCAAAAGATACGACCGTTTTAAGAATCCGAAACCAGTATAATACTGATTTTCTTACAATCGTTAAAACCGTTTCTATCCGTTGAAGGACATGTACACCTGAAAGGAAAACTCTTAAAGCATTTTTGGACTCAAGCTATGGCTAAATATTTAATTTCATATTTGAAATAATTTTAGTAAAAATATTTATAAAAGTTGAAAAACTAGACGTTTTCAGATTTATTAACCGGGAAACTTTAAACGCAAATTCCCGGAGTTCAACAACTCGAAAAATTTATCCGTTCGGGTTTCTAGAATCCAAGAACAAAAATCTATCGATTGGCACTATCAGAAAAAATTTGCAACGTCCGACACGAGAATCAAGATATACATCACAATAAATAAATATATTTAAAATACATTGTAGTTATTATTGTGAAAAATATTTATAGGTTGTATAACGGCAAGACTACCATAAATGTATATATTTATTGGGTCCTATACGGCTTTAAAAGATTCAAATTAGTTGTGTAAACAAAATGCCCATATGTTATATAATTTTTATACAACACTAAATATATAAATATTTATGTATGTCCTATATTATTTTCCATACAACAATTCCTAAAATATATGACAAATTGAACAGTGATTTTATACAAATCTCGAATCCTTCGTATATCTGACAAACATACATATTAAATCTCGGCTTGGAGAATGCATAAATATTGTATATACATACAATATTATTAAAAAAAGGAATACACATTAAATCTATTGGAAAAATATACCAACCAATAAATTTATATACAAATACATATTTAATTTAATCTATACACACATTATATCACATAATGAAACAAATACATAATACTAAATACAAAAATGAATTATGTACTACAAATTATGCCAACTGTTATAGTTATACAACCATCCCTGATTACTTCCAAATTTCTCTTTATACAAAGATACACTCAAACACAATGGCAAAATTACAATCTGTATACAATCTTATAAGTAAATCAAATGATAAACAAAAAAATATATCTTACACTTCACAACTGAACACATTTCTTGCACCCCTCAACAGTCAACGTAATATCATCGCCAATAGAACACTTAACCTGAATACATTCCTGATTCTTCTTCATTTCTCCTGTCAAAAATCAAAACACCCCGAAGATCTTTTTTAATGTTTTTCATTTGCTTTGATTTTCAGCCAAACACCAAAACCAAACCCCAAGGTCTATCCACCGATTTCTATCAAGACAAACAAATGAATCAAACCCAACGCACAAAAAAAACCATCCAATTATCTTCAACCACCGAAGACCCCATTTATTCATTCCTTGTTACCGACCCAACCAAACAACCTAACAATTTCTGTCTAAACAATAAAAAAAGGGGAATAGAAAGAACCGGGACTGCTGAAGCACCCCATCCATTACCTGTAGTCGCCGGAAGGAGGCTATCCCTCCCTATCTTGCTCGGCGATTACCACAGCCGAGCCCATCTACTTCCATTTTTAGTTTCAGTTGCTCGACAGATGAACCATCCACATCAAACGATGGTGCGATCTCCGATCCACTCACCTCCTATCAACCAGAGAATATCACCACCAAAGCCTCGATGCTTCCCCCTTCGTTCTTCAATCTTGCCTACTGCTGTTGTTTGTATTCTGACCATTCGACCCCTCGTCAGACCCTCCCCTTCGCACCCTACTACCAGAGGAGGAAGAACGCAACCCCAATGCTCCCTCGCGTCCCCTTTCCAATATATAAATTATTTCGCGGGGGGGGGGGGGGGGGGGGGGGGGGGGGGGGGGGGAGACATTTCCTTATATATTTTGTATGTACGAATATATTATCCTTTATGCGAAAATAAAATAAATTTAGTTTATAAAAATGTTATTTAAAATTTTAACATGTTTTTACAAATAACTGACATAAACTTTTCGTATACATATTACGAAATTTCTATCATGAAATAACTAGTCCATATGACAAATGTTACATGATACAAAAATATATGATTTTTATGTGACATTATATATTATGACAAGCATGTTATAACACTTTGTAGTATTTCAATGATTGAAGTTATTTTTACTCATGTGTATTTATATGTTTATATGCATAAAGTTTGTACATTTACCTATGTTCATTAATTTGAAACATATATTTTTGTAAAAGCGAGCACACTACATTTTTTACATATATGTCAAACATACTCGACTTTTATAAACTTTATATGTCACACCCCAAAACCAATAACGGCGAAATACGTTTTGGGGTGGAGGACGTCATGTACAGTATCATCACAATTGCATAATAGTAAAAACAAGAAACATACAACCATTGCATTACATAGTGAGTTTAATTACAAGTGTGTTTTGTAATGTTTAGCAAACACCAAAATAATACAAAAATAAGAGATGGATCATGTATGCTCCACCTTCTCCAAAATGCCGCACCTGTACCTGTCTATCTTTGACCTGAGGATACAAGTTATTTTGAAAACGAATATCAGCATAAAGCTGGTGAGTTCATAAGAGTTTTAGTGTGAGTTTTTGTATAAAAGCATTAGAACCGATAGTATGAAAAGCTGCAACTTTACAATCATAAGTAGTAGAAAATCCTAGAAAATCCTATATTTTCCATAAATACGTTGTAAGTGAAAACCTTTAAGAAACATGTCATTTTCATCTTTGAAAAACCATTTATTGTAAAAGTATAATAGTGAATTTCCAATAAGTAATGCAATACGGTAGATTATGCCTGAAGTCAATAATAGTGGTGCAAGCTTTCTTTAGTGTTAAATACTTGTTTACTTCGGGATATTAACTTCGTCTTTAGTTTAGTGTTTTAGTGTGATTATAGTGTATTCCTTGTATGATACCAATAGCGTGTATAATAGCGGACCCCATGACCCTCCCAGTCATGCACAGTGTAGTGAAGTAGCGGCATCCCTGGGCCTGCGCGACTCGGACTGAAGTTAACAGTCGGGATGTAATAGCATCTGCCCCGTATAGATCTATACATATAGTGTCGTCTTCCTGTCAGAAGACTCCGGGCGTAGTGCATAGCGAATAGAGTATCTCATAGTGGGTTAGTGTGTTATCTCTTGATTAGTGCTTTCTCTTGTATTATAGTGCAGTAGTCTTTTGTATAACTCGTAGTGCGTTCTCTTGTTAGTGCATAGTATCGTAATAGAGTGTATTATAGTGTGTAGAGTAGTAGCTATAGCGAGTAATAGTGGCCTTAACTATAGCTATTATAGTTAACATAATGTGTATGATTCTTGTCAGTTTAGTGGTTTAAACATCGAATGAAATGAAAATACTCGTATCCAGCACTAATATATATGATATATAACTAAGAAATCAACGACAGTCGGACGGATAACAACTACCCTAAGCCCACAATCAAACAAGAACAGGAAATAAGGCGAGCTATCGGTCCTAAGTCCTTCAAGTCTTACTTATATAAATATATTGGTGTGGTTACATTTTATAAGGAATTTATTTAATAAAAATCTTGTCAAAAGGGAACATTTAGAAAATTGTTTATTTATCCAAAAAAATTTTGAAAACGAAATCATTTTTATAAAACATAGTGGTAAATCACATGTGATTTGAACTACGAATAGTGAATCACATGTGATTAATTTCCGTAACATGAATAATTGACTTGTATAAATTTCCATAAACATGTATAATTGACTTGTATCCCCCCCCACTAAAACATATAACACATTTGAAAGGTTCATTAAAGGGGTATGAACTCACCTGAAATCGCGTAAATCGGGTAAATCGGGTGAAAGTGTCGGTTGAGCGTTTTGTACCAAATAAAGACTTGTGCACCTTTTAAGACCCTAATGTCATATGAAATATGTATTTTACAAGAAATTAATCATTTTATGCTTTTCATTAAAGTATTTAGGCATTCTAGCATTGATTCGGGGTCTTAGGGCTTAGAAGGGGTTCCCGGGAGTAGTACAAGGCCAAGAGGGGTTTACGGGGGAGTCCAAGAGTTTACTCCCTTGGAGTTTACGGCCCAAAGGCCACTCCTTGGGAGTTTACAGCCGTAAGCCCCTAGGCTTGGCCGTAAACTCTTGTTTTCCCCCAAAAGTGAAAGTTAAGGCCTCAAATCAACTCCATATATTTCTAGTAAATGCCTAGGACCAATTTGGAGGGTTAAAACCTTCATTTGGTGTCATTTGGGGGAGTTTACGGTCCTAGCTTGTGCTTGGGCCGTAAACTCCATTTTGTCCCTCAAAATGGATTGTTAAATGGTCCTAAGCACTCCCTTATATCATAACTAAATTCTAGAAGGCCTTAGGAGAGTTTTTGGGACATTATGGCATGGAAATTGGGTGTTTACGGACCAAGCATAGTCTTGGCCATAAACTCCCCTTTTATGCTCTAAAATGTGTTGCTTAATGGCCTTAAGCATTTCCTAAGATCATATGTAAATTCTAACATGCCTTGGATGAGTTTTTGGGGCAATCTAACATGGAAATTGGGTGTTTACGGCCTAAGCACAAGCTTGGGCCGTAAACCCTCTTTTAGGCTTTAAAAACTTGTGTTTTCATGTCCAAACTCATCTAGGCTAATTCCTTAATTAATATCCTAGCTTAAAGGAAGGGAAAATGGGACTTTTGGCCAAATTTTGGGTGTTTACGGCCTAAGAGGCTTCCTTGGCCGTAAACTCCATGTTTTCCTCTAAATCATCAGATTTTTTTGTCCTAAATACAATGAAGTACGTTTAGAACAAGCTAGGGAAGAAACCCTTACGTTTGGAAGCCGGAAATCGCGGTTTTGGAGTCGGGTTCGGGTCTAGAGAGAGAAAGTAGTGAGAGAGAGAGTGAATGAGTGGTGAAAAGGGTTCAAAGTGGTGTTCATTTACTTTATATATGCCTCGGGTATTGCACCCGGTACACGGCTACCCGATGCTAAAGTTTAACGGGGTTAAAACTTTTTACCCGGGTGAAGTGGTTGAAAAGTAATATAACTCTATTTAGTTAAACAGGGTTAACACTTACCAGTTATATTTACTTATACTAAAATGATAATGTCAAGAAAATATAAATAACTAGATATTTATTTATTGACGACTTCAAATATTTCGGAAATTAATACATAACGACGAATTCCGTTAGTGAGAACGGGATTATGTAACGGCAATAAATTTGGGTTGTCACATTATACAATGATATTCATTATGCCTAGAACTTACCCACAAGTAAGTTAGGGCTGAGAGTTATTCACATACTTTTTAGTGAGTCAGGCTTAGGAGCCTGGTGAGTATATAGGGTTTTCAACCCACAATAAATAATTACATTTAATTTCACTAACCCACAATTACCCTATTACCCATTCCCGTTATCCTCACTTTACGTCCCTAAAACAATATCTATTACCAGGGTCCTAATCTAGGATTTTCATCGGGACGGACATTACTGCAAAGGGATTTCCTTGACAATAGATGTCCAAGAGGAAAGTATGAGGGGGATTGAGTATATCGGTGAACACATCGTTCACGACACCTACAGGTTAGGAACCTGCCAGCATTCCACTGGACAGTCTAGAAAGATTTCATGGTCGTCATCCATACTCCGCTAGATGACTAGATTAACAAAACCAACATCAAGGCCTCTCATCATTTTTATTTCATCACACCTCACTATCTACCCATGTTCTACCAAACGTATTTGTAGATAAAAATGTAAATATATATACAACATAAAACATGTACACAACATTCAACCAATACTCATTTCAAATAACACATACCATATAAACACATAACACATATTTTATGGAAATGCTTCGTATTTATGTGTTAGAAGAAAGTAACTACACAATCACTTGATCAGAAGATGATCGGACAGAACTACGGCTCTAAGAGTAGTATTTCTTCGGTGAAACCGGGAGATCTTCACAAAAACCAGGCTTTTGCGGGTAGAGTTTCGGCTCGGAAACTTTACTTCTCGGGATCTTCATGGCTTCGGGACTCGCTTCGGGTGTCGGGATGATACCGGGGCTTCGGGGGTATAATTTGCACGTAGATCGATGAAATAAGGGTGAGAGAGAAGAGATTTGGCAACCACAAACGGCTGCCCTTTGTGATCTATTTATAGGGTGAAGTCTGCCGCGAACGCAGGGCATTCCCTTCGAACGCGGTGCATAGGAGCGGGGTTCCGATCCTATCCCTTATCCATTGAGTTAGTATCGACGTGCCCAATCCAGGGCCAAGCACTGAACGCGGGGTGTTCCCCAATTAAACGCGGGGCGTTCCCACTTGTGGATGCGTGCCTCGAACTTCAGAAATTCATAACTTTCGCATACGACGTCCATTTTTGTCATTCTTTATATCCATGTGTAGGTCAGATTATGCTTTACAACTTTCGATTAGACTCCATCGGCTAATTTTAACTTTTATTTTCACTATATTATTTTTAGTAGGCCGGGACAGGAAAACTCCGTTAGAAAATCATAACTTCTTCATCTGACGTTCGTTTTTATCTGCATTTCTACTATTGGACTACTATCGACGAGATCTTCGATTCTCATTTAGATTGTTTCGGCTAGAACTCCCTCGATCTCAAATCCGAACTTCGGGTTGCATACCGCTAAGTCGAAACTTAGAACAATCATAACTTCCTCATACGAAGTCAAATTTAGACGTTCTTCTTATGTATGCTCTCAGTTTAACGTATTCTACGACTGTCATTTAGATCACTAAGGATAGATATCGCTCTATCTTTAATTCATACTTTACGTCATTCAACGTCGTTTCGGTTCTGTCGCGAAACTTCGACAGGTCATAACTTCTTCGTTATAACTCGGATTTCGGAATTCTTTATATATACAGAATCCTTGTCACGACCACCACGTGTTCATGTATCAATATCAGTTTTATCTAACATTTATTTTTACGCTTATTTTTATTCTTAATTCAATTAGGCAATTAAGAATAAAACACATAATACTCAAATAATACATTCTTATTATTTCAAAATGAGTTACAAAGGTTAACCTAGACTATTACATCGTCATTAATGCCTAGCTTAGAAACACGGGCGTTACAATTCTCTCCACCTTAGCATGATTCCGTCCTCGGAATCACACATCAACAAACAAATGCAGATAGCGACTCATCATTTCACTCTCCATCTCCTAGGTGAGATTTGGCCTATTCGTATGTTTCCAACGGACAAGCACTAATTTGACCATCTTGCGTCACAACTTCTTAGTCTTTCGGTCAACGATTTCCTCTAGTTCTTCAATCAACCTTTTGTTCTCATCAATTCTTAATTCAGAAATTGGAATTGTGTTGGGAATTTCTCCTGTGAACTTCCTCAAATAACACACATGGAAAGTGTTATGAATTCCATTCAGTTCTTCGGGTAGTTCTAACTTGTAAGCTTGGTTCCCAATCCTCTAAGAACTTTAAACGGTCCAATAAACCTTGGACTTAACTTTCCCCTTTTACCAAATATTATAAGTCCCTTCCACGACGAGACTTTAAGCAAAACCGAATCTCCAACTTCAAAAGTCATCGGTCTTCGCTTGTTGTCAGCATAGCTCTTTTGACGATCCTGAGCTGCTAGCATTCTTTCCTTAATTATCTTCAACTTTTCAGCAGTTTGATGGACTATCTCCAGTCCCATAAGCTGCTTTTCCCCAGCCTCAAGCCAACAAGAAGGCATACGACATTTTTGTCCGTACATAGCTTGATAAGGTGCCATCTTTATGCTCAATTGGAAACTATTATTGTAGGAAAATTCTACTAAAGGTAAATGTTCATCCCAGTTACCTTGGAATTCCAGGGTACATGCTCTCAGCATATCTTCAAGCGTTTGTATCATTCGTTTGCTCTGCCCATCTGTCTGTGGATGGTAAGCTTTACTTAAACACAACTTGGTACCCAATTTCTCTTGTAGACTTCTCCAAAACCTTGAAGTGAAACGGATGTCACGATCCGATACAATCGTTAACGGAACACCGTGAAGCTCACAATTTCCTTCACGTAAGAATTCGCAAGCTTATCCAAAGACCATTTCTCATTGGCTGCTGTGAAATGCGCACTCTTAGTGAAGCGATCTACGACCACCTAAATCATGTCGTGACCGTTCTTTATTTTGGGCAGTTTAGTGACAAAATCTATGGAAATGTCTTCCCACTTACCCATCGGCACAGGTAAAGGTTCTTAACTCCCGTATGGTTTCTGATGTTGTGCCTTGAATCTAGCACATGTCACACACTCTGCCACGTAATTTGCAATATCAAGCTTCATCGTCGGCCACTAGTAATAGGGTTTCAGGTCCCTATACATTTTAGTGCTACCGGGATGAATTGAGTACATGGTTTTGTGAGATTCTTCCATGAGAAGATCTCTTATTCCTCCTGACTTAGGTACCCAAATATGATCTTGGAATACGTTCAGTCCATGACCATTTGTTCCAAACACCAACGTTTTGCCCAAACGTTCCTCCTTCCGATCATTCTTTTCAGAAGCTGGCTCTTGAGCTTTCTTAATACTTTCCACAATTGTTGAGACAACTTCTACTCTCAACGCTCTTGGCCTTCTTCTTTCAATATTGACTTTCCGACTGAGAGCATCAGCAACAACATTTGCTTTACCAGGGTGGTAAAGTATATCAGTCGTAGTCCTTGAGTAACTCCAGCCAACGTCGTTGCCTCATATTTAATTCCTTATGATCAGTGAAAAGTTTGCACTTCGAGCCATAGAGGTAATGCCTCCATATTTTCAGAGAAAAAGCTACCGCTGCCAACTCCAAATCATGAGTGGGGTAGTTTTTTTCATGCTCTTTCAGCCGTCGAAACGCATATGCTATCACCTTTTCTCTTTGGGTCAAAACACAACCCAACCCAACACTAGATGCATCGCTATAGACAGCGAAGTCTTCAACTCCATCGGGTAGAGAAAGAATCGGTGCTTCACATAGCTTCTTCTTTAGCAACTCGAATGCTTCTTTGTGCTTAGCACTCCAAGCATAAGTAACTCCTTTGTGGGTCAAAGCTGTTAGTGGAGTAGCAATCGAAGAAAAGCCTTGGATAAACCTTCGGTAATATCTAGCTAATCCCAAAAGGCTTCGGATCTCCGTGGGACTTTTTGGTTGTTCCCACTTCATCACAACATCAATCTTTGTTGACCATGTGACCCAAGAATTGGACTTCTAACCATTATTCCTTATTGGTTGACCATGTAACCCAAGAATTGGACTTCTCGAATCCAAAAATCACATTTAGAGAACTTAGCATACAACTTCTCCTTCTTCAAGACTTCTAACACCTTCTCGCAAGTGTCTGCCATGCTCCTCTTGGCTTTTCGAGTAAATCAGAATGTCATCTGTGAACGTTATCACAGATTTATCAAGGAACGGATTACAAACTCTGTTCATTAAATCCATGAATGTTGTTGGAGCATTGGTTAGCCCAAACGACATAACCAAAAACTCGTAGTGTCCATATCGTGTTCTGAATGTAGTCTTCTTGATATCCTGCTCTCTCACCTTCAGCTGATGATATCCTGAACTTGGGTCGATCTTTGAAAAATAACTTGAACCTTGTAGTTGATCGAACATGTCATCAATCCTTGGCAAAAGATATCTATTATTTATTGTTGCCTTGTTCAGCTCTCTGTAATCGATGCACATCCTCATACTCCCGTCCTTTTTCTTTACGAATAACACCGGAGCTCCCCAGGGTGATGAACTAGGTCTAATGAAACCTTTGTCCAATAACTCCTGAAGTTGCATCATCTGCTTTTTCATCTCCGTTGGTGCTAATCGATAAGGTGCTTTTGCTATTACCATTGTCCCTGGTAACAAGTCTATTCTGAACTCCACTTGTCTATTAAGCGGTAATCCGGGAAGATCTTCGGGAAATACTTCCGGATAATCACACATGACAGGAATGCTCTGCATCTCCTTTTTCTCCTTTGTTGCATCAATTGCGAATGCCAAATACGATGTACATCTTTTGGCCAAACACTTTCTAGCTTTCATTAGAGAAATGATTCTAGAATTTACTATGCGTTTGTCCCCATACACCATAAATGACTCTTTCCCGGGCGGGTTTACTATTACAATCTTCTTCTTGCACAGTATTTCGGCATCATTGGCGCTAAGCCAATCCATCCCCAGCACAATGTCGAAACCATTTACCTCAATTGGAAATAATTCCTCATGGAACTTATTCCCATTCAAGTCAATTATGATGTTTTCCATATGATGGCTAACAAGTATAAACTTGCCACTTGCAACTTTGACTAATAAAGCATTATCTAGTCTATCGACAGGCAAAGCTAGTTTTCTACCAAATTCATGTGAAATAAAGGATCAAATGGCTCCAGAATCAAATAAAATTTGGGCAGGCAATTCGTTTACGAGAAAGGTACCTGAAGCGACATCAACTTCTTCTTTAGTATCTTCCAGTGCCATCTGGAAGGCTCTCGCCTTCGGCTTTGGTGGAATATTAGGTCTTGCTGCCTCCTTCTTTTTTGGACAATCCTTCGAGATGTGACCCTCCTCACCACACCCATAGCAAACTTTCTTGGTAAGGGTTCATTCATTGGCATAGTGCCCTAGCTTTCCACATTTGAAGTGTGTGGCTTCTCCGACACATTTCCCAAGATGCTTCTTCTTGCATTTGTCGCACCATTTCACTTCGCCTCCTCAACCTCCTCTTGAACCGGATTTCGAGAATTTACCCTTCTTGTTGGACCCTGAGGATTCGTGAAACTTCCTCTTCTCACCAACCTCTGACCTCTCTAGACCCTTCTCCCTGATCTGGGTCTCAACATTCTTAGCAGCCCAGATGGCGGCTTTCAATGTGGCTGCTTGTTTAACCATTGGACCAAAGATCGCTGGTAATCCGAGGGCAAACTTATTGACCTTTGAGAGTTCTGTTGGTACTAGGTATGGGATAAGCTTCATCTTTTTTGTGAAACTTGCAGCGTATTCAGTAATGCTCATTTTTCCCTTTTTGAAATTCTGAAACTCATTATTGATTTCCAGAAGGTCCTGCTCTAAGCAGTATTGCAGTTTCAGTTATTCCACAAAGTCTTCCCAAGACATCTTGCTAGCTTCTTCCTTGGGAATCGGGTCGGCTAATAGGTTCCACCAACTCAACACTCTAGATTTTAACAAAGGGATCGCAAGAGCGGTCTTCTGTCTGTTGTTGCATTCGCAACTTTCAAACATTGTCTCCATTTCGGAGATCTAGTTTATAACTTCTACCGGCGTCGGGCTTCCGGATAGACATGTTGGTTTGGATGCTTTGAAATCCTTGTACTTACACCCACGCCCATCATTTCCTCCATCCTAGTTGTTGTGTCTAACCACCGGTGGGTTGGCTTGACCAATAATCCCACTGAAGTTTCTTCCTTCCGACTGCCCTTCACTTAATGTGGGCTGTACAATCGGCATCGAAGGTTCTTCACGATTCTGGTGCAGCAGACGTCTCGTTTCTTCTATCTGACAATCCAACATCGTCTGAATCATCAATTATACACCAGCCATTTTCATTGGCTCAGTGCTGCTGCTACAACGGGTATTTCCTCAATCACTGGTGGTTGAAGCCGTTGGTTCCTGTTTTCGTCTACGTTTCCAACGCTACTTCTTGTTCTTGCCATCGTTGATCTATACACCAAACTAGGCGAATTTAGATCCTCAATTACGATAGAAAATCAAATCATTCTTATCACTCTGAAACGTTTACATGCTAGTTCTAATATCGTAGTCCTACGCTTAGAATCCTAAACGCATAAGGCTTCCAGATCCGGTTGGCAACAAACAATGGATCCAAACCAATAATATCATATATGGCAAACATGTAACATTTAGCACATAAAAGCATTTTATGAAACTTTTCTAAAATAAACTAGTGCTTATGTCTAAAGTATGACAGACACTCGTCTTAAAATCTTCACTTAACATTCTAAGTTTAAGTCTAGATATCCTACAAATTCCTAGTTCGCTTAAACTAATGCTCTGATACCAACTATGAAATCCCCAAAATCATGGCCAGAAAAAGACCGGTTTCATTTATGCTTTTAAAATAATTTCAGAGCAAATCCATTGATTTAAAAGAGTTACGGAATTTGTTTCCAAACAAAATATGATAAAATAATATTTATCAAAGCATTTCGTAAAGAAATGTATTTTCATTAGGTAATCAAAACTCGAGATGTCATGTTTCGATACAGACACAAAAGCATAAACAACATATTATAAGCCTTACAACAGTTATATACAACTACAGGCTTATAAACAAAACAACTTGACGATTCATCCATCTTATGCCCTCGCACCACTACCTGTAATACAAATAAGACTTAGTGGGTCAGGCTTGGGAGCCTGGTGAGCATATAGGGTTTTCAACCCACAATAAATAATTATATTTAATTTCACCAACCAACAATAACCCGATTACCCATTCCCGTTATCCACACTTTACGTCCCTAAAACAACATCTATTACCAGGGACCTAATCTAGGACTTTCATCGGGACGGACATTACTGCAAAGGGGATTCCTGGACAATAGATGTCCTAAAGGAAACCATGAGGGGGATAGAGTACATCGGTGAACACATCGTTCACAACACCTACAGGTTATAAACATGCCGGCGTTCCACTGGACAGTCTAGAAAGAGTCCATGGTCGTCATCCATACTCCGCTAGATGACTAGATGAACAACATCAACATCGGGGCCTCTCATCATTCTTATTTCATCACACCTCACTATCTACCCATGTTCTACCCAACATATTTGTAGATAAAAATATAAATATATACACAACATAAAACATGTATACAACATTCAACCAATACTCATTTCAAATAACACATAACATATAAACACATAGCACGTATTTTATGGAAATACTTTGTATTTATGTGGTAGAAGAAAGTAACTACACACTCACTTGATCAGAAGATGATCGGGCAGCACTACGACTCTAAGAGTAGTATTTCTTCAGTGAAACCAGGAGATCTTCACAAAACCGGCTTCTCGCGGGCAGAGTTTCAGCTCATAAACTTTACTTCTCGGGATCTTCATGGTTTCGGGACTCGCTTCGGGTGTCGAGATGATACCGGGGATTCAGGGGTATAATTTGCAGGTGTATCGATGAAATAAGGCTGAGAGAGAAGAGATTTGGCAACCACAAACGGCTTCCCTTTGTGATCTGTTTATAGGGTGCAGTATGCCGTGAACGCAGGGCTTTCCCCAAAGTAACGCAGGGGGTTCCCCGAACGTAGGGCATTCCTCGAACGCATGGCGTTCCTTTCGAACGCGGTGCATAAGAGCGGGGTTCCGATCCTATCCCTCATCCATTGATTCAGCATCGATGTGGCCAATCCAGAGCCAAGCACTGAACGTGGGGCGTTCCCCAATTGAACGTGGGGCGTTCCCACTTTAGGATGCGTGTCTCGAACTTCAGAAATCCATAACTTTCGCATGTGATCTTCGTTTTTGACGTTCTTTATATCCATGCGTAGGTGAGATTATGCTCTACAACTTTCATTTAGACTCCGTCGGCTAATTTTGACTTTTATTTTTATTATATTATTTTTAGTAGGCCGGGACAGGAAAACTTTGTTAGAAAATCATAACTTCTTCATCTGACGTCCGTTTTCGTCTGTCTTTCTACTGTTGGACTACTATCGACGAGATCTTCGATTCTCGTTTAGATTGTTTCGGCTAGAAATCCCTCGATCTCAAAATCGAACTTCGGGCTGCATACCGCTCAGTCGAAACTTAGAAAAATCATAACTTTCTCATACGAAGTTAGATTTAGACGTTCTTTTTATGTATGCTCTCGGTTTAACATATTCTACGACTTTCATTTAGATCACTAAGGCTAGATATCGCTCTATCTTTAATTCATATTTTACGTCATTCAGCGTCGTGTCGGTTCTGTCATAAAACTTCGACAGGTCATAACTTCTTCGTTATAACTCGGATTTCTGCATTCTTTATATATACAGAATCCTTGTCATGATCACTACGTCTTCATGTATCGATATTGGATTTATCTAACATTTTATTTTTACGCTTATTTTTATTCTTAATTCAATTAGGCCACACAATTAAGCATAAAACACATAATACTCAAATAATACATTCTTATTATTTCAAAATGAGTTACAAAGGTTAACCTAGACTATTACATCGTCATTAATGCCTAGCTCGGAAACACAGGCGTTACAACTCACTATAAACATTAACTCTCTTTCTCTCTCTATCTCTCTCTCTCTCTCTCTCTCTCTTTCCGCAACTTTTAAACTTGGTTCGTTTAAAAATCGTTTTAAGCATGAAATTACTTATGACAAGACATTGTTTGGATTTTTCAAAGCTTATTTAAATATGGTATACTTATAAAGAAAATACTGTTTTGACTTTTTAGAAGTATTACTGTTGTTAGCAGAAAACCTGTAACACTCACGAACCTTGTGTTGAACCTCAAAATTATTGAGTTTTAGTAAATCTAATGTAAAATAAATGAGTTGTTTCAAGTATTATTAGATACCATATGATATCTTACTTCCAAATATGTAATATGGAAAACAAATCAAACGGCAACCGTAGGAGTTCGTCTGAAAAACTGAAATTCCGTAATAAGTTGTTTTGAGAAAAACAAACACTCTAGCCTCGTAGTATGTGCTTCCTTGACCCCGAAAGTATAGAGAACGTCGAAAACGGAGTTCATATGCAAAACATACGACCGTTTTAAGAATCCAAAACCAGTATAATACTGATTTTCTTAAAATCGCTAAAACTGTTTCTATATGCACACCTCAAAGGGAAACTCTTAATGCATTTTTGGACTCAAGCTATAACTAAATATTTAATTTCATATTCGAAATATTTTTAGTAAAAATATTTATAAAAGTTGAAAACTTAGACGTTTTCAGATTTATTAATCGCGAAACTTTAAATGCCAATTCCTGGAGTTCAACAGCTCGAAAAATTTATCCGTTCGGGTTTGTAGAGTCTTAGAATAAAAATCTATCGATCGGCACTATCAGAAAAATTTCGCAACGTCCAGTATTGGACACAAGAATCGAGAAAAGGGGGAAAAGAAAGAACCGGGACTGCTGAAGCACCCCATTCATTACCTGCAGTCGCGGGAGGGAGGCTGTCCCTCCCCATCTTGCTCGGCGATTACCACAGCCGAGCCCATCTACTTCCGTTTTTACTTTCCCTTGCTCGACAGATGAACCATCCACATCGAACGATAGTGCGATCTCCGATCCACTCACCTCCTATCAACCGGAGAAAATTACCACCGAAGCCTCGATGCTTCCCCCTTCGTTCTTCAACCTCGCCTACTGCTGTTGTTTGTATTCTTCCCATTGGACCCCTCGTCAGACCCTCCCCTTCGCATCCTACTACCGGAGGAGGAAGAACACAACCCCACTGCTCCCTCGCGTCCCCTTCTTCGGCCTAATCGAACTTCGGAGTCGGAGACCATCTCGGATTTGCAAACCTATCAATCGAGCCTCATCTCCCGTCTTCATTCACTGCTATGGCATTCGTATCTCCTTTGCATCAGATGCCCGATCAAACAAATGACAACGATCAAACCACAAGGTGAACGGGGATCGGCTTATCTCTCCCTCCACTTACGATTGACCGGCAACCAACGGACCCCTCACTTGATTTTGTGTTTCCATCGTCTGTCGTCGCGTTCCTTTCAAATCGTCGTCGTCCTATCCGATTTCGTTCACGGTTCTTTTTGATCTAGCAATTGATGACGACAGGAGGCTAAAAGCCCTAATCCTTTTAAATGGAGCCTGGATCGATCATGGAGCTTCAAAAAGAAACGGGTATTCGATTTTGACCCAGTCAAAGGTCAAAGCAAACTTAAATTTAAATTACTCAAAAGTTACCCCCATTTGACAAATATCTTGTAAAACATTTCCAATCCCCAAACTTTAAATTCATAATCATTTGTTTAAAACAACCCCTCATTTGGTAAATTCTTTCCCAAATCAGTCCTATTTCATTAAATTAAATTACCAAAAAGCCCCTACTCTTTAGCAAAGTTACAAATCAGTTCCCAATAGTTCAAATTTGTTACCAAATTGTCCAAGAAATATTTCAAAGTTCAAGAAACATGACTTTGCGATTTCTAAAGTCAAACTTCTCAAATAAACCGAATTCGAGCGATTGGAACTCACGCTTCAAGGGTGAGTACTTATGACCCTTTTCAATATATTAATTATTTTTTTGGGGGGGGGGATACATTTGCTTATATATTTTGTATATACAAATATATTATCCTTTATGCGAAAATAAAATAAATTTAGTTTATAAAATGTTATTTAAAAATTTAACATGTTGTTACAAATAACTAACATAAACTTTTCATATACATATTATGAAATTTTTATCATGAAATAACTAGTCCATATGACAAATGTTACATGATACAAAAATATATGATTTTTATGTGACATTGTATATTATGACAAACACGTTATAACACTTTGTAGTATTTCAATGATTGAAGCTATTATTACTCATGTATATTTATATGTTTATATGCATAAAGCTTGTATATGTACATATGTTCATTAATTTGAAACATATAATTTTGTAAAAGCGAGCACACTACACTTTTACATATATGTCAAACATACTCGGATTTTTTAAACTTTATACAATGATATTCATTATGTCTAGAACTTACCCACAAGTAAGTGAGGGCTGAGAGTTATTCACAAACTTTTTAGTTAAGGAATTTTTAGTGAGACTCTACGTTATTCATTAGTTGAGTTAAACACTTAGCATACCCAAACTACTATAATCGTTAATCTTCGGAGCGAGATACATATGTATAGATTTATACAGGGCTGACATCCCCACCTACGGTTGCTAGGTACAACCTGCGACTTATCAATCGAAGCGGGTGATACGTGTCTACAATTTTTACTGCAACGTCCAATGAAGCGCTATAGTCGGGTATATTCAAGTCACATAGCTCGATTATAGGACTCACTATAAACATTTCCTCGAATCTCTCTCTCTCTCTCTCTCACCACAACTTTTAAACTTGGTTCGTTTAAAAATCGTTTTAAGCATGAAATTACTTATGACAAGACATTGTTTGGATTTTTCAAAGCTTATTTAAATATGGTATACTTATAAAGAAAATAGTTTTTTGACTTTTTAGAAGTATTATTGTTGTTAGCAAAAAACCTGTAACGAAAACCTGTAACAGTCACCAACCTTGTGTTGACCCTCAAAATTATATTTATTCTTAGGAAATCTCTAAACATACATCCAAGATAGATTGGATAACATGTGATCTACTTTACTTTCTGTTTACCTGTGATCCATGAACTTAGTCGCACAGCCTGGCGTGTTCTGCCACCTTGGTCGGGGGTGTGACACATTCCGCCGAGAACCCTACTTAACTGTACTAAATAAATTAAATACAACAATATTTACACACATGGATACTATACATTCATATCTACTAGTTCAAGCACATAAAGCTATACTATCAACTCTACTCTACTAGCTCTTATGACCTAACATACATGAATATACATTTTAATATATAGTATACTGAGATAACTTACCTGGTTAGTTACTCAGACGGCTAGTGGCTATCCATTCGACGACACAGGTGATGCGTCTAATAGGTATTAACCTATAATATTACTATTTATTGATTTCTATGGAAATATGTTAAAAGACAGATCTTTCACTAATTTCAAATATACTTTCATGGTTATCAAATAAGGATCAGCCAGACATGACACTTGGGAGGCAAGGCCATTTCGGCATATAAATTTTCTGAAATCCAACAACCAAACCAACGTGCCCATTCTAGACACCTCTCTCGTAAATAGACCAATCATAATATTTAACTAGAATTAATGAATATTCTAGCTTATAGTTTCTTAATAACAAATATAACAATAATTATAAGTTACCCTAAACTCCTAGTAAGCATAGTTTAACTTACAACAATTTCTAGCAAAAACCCAAAAAGTTACAGGCGAAATCTTGAGATCGAATACTCCTATTCATCGGGCTCTCTTATACCTCAAAACATTGCTAAAATGGAATTTCCCAAGATCCCCAAAACCCAACAATTTTCGAACTAGAGAGATATGTGAGAAATGAAGTGTAGAAATAATGAGAGGTTGTAGTAAATTTATAAGGGAAAAAGAAGGGCAGCCCGTACAGTGTATAGGCGTGTGTCATGCCTCTGGTCGGAACAGGGGTTTTTTCTCCTCTTAAACTCTGCCACGTGTCAAAACCTGGTGGTGCCACATCGGTATGTCAGCCCCGACTGAGCGTCGTGCCTCTCTCGCGCGTTTGAATTTCTGATTTTTCAAAAAACTACATCTTTCTCATATGAGCTCTGTTTTTTACATTATTTACATCCACACAGAGCTATCGACGAGATCTACAACTTATATTTAGACTTCGTCAGTCAATTCCCAATTTACTTTTAAAGTTATATTTTTAACAAGCTTAGACTGTTAAAGTCAGTATAAAAATCATACTCTTTATACGACATCCGTTCACAAATGTCTTTATATCGATGAATAGCTATTTACAAGATCTTCGCCTCTCATTCAGATTATTTTGGCTAATACTGAACTGATCTTAATTTCAATTTACACTGATGCGTTGAAATTTCGAAAAATCATAACTTGCTCATACGAAATAAGATTTAAGCGTTCCTTATATGCACGCTCTAGCTTTTACGACTACTACGACTTTTGTTAATACTATTTATGCTTAATAGTCCTCTATAAAAATGTCTATTTAATGTAATTAATCGTTTATACTATAAGGTAAAAACATGGTGTTACACATGTTTAGAAATACAAATATATACACATGCACATATGCATACATTCACACTGAACTTAAGCTAAATACTAAAACCTAAAATCTGAGCCAAGCATATGTACTCATACCATACCTTTGCCAAATACTCACATGTTGATGCATATAATACATATGCATGTTTATAGCTATATAAACATACACACATAGCCATGCACATAAATATACATACATATACACCTAAATTCTAAACCTTAAATGACGAACCTTGAACCTATACATACCTTAATATTAAACTCTTACATACCTTAAACCCTAAACTCATGTATACGTTAAGCCCTAAATCCTAAACTCTAAATCCTAAAACATATAATCACACGTTTACACATACATATACGTACACATGCACATATACATACATACACACTAAACCTAAGCTAAACGCTAAAACTTAAAGCCTAATGTAACACTGTAAAAATTAAAACAATTTTTCACATTTGAAAACACATTTTTAAATAAAACCATTCATTCATAAAATGTCATAACATCATGTTTTTAATTCATAAATGTCTCCCAAGATCAAAATACATCCAATCCCATATGTGTGTACGAATCAAGCCGACGCCTTCCCGCGGTCATCACTGGTACCTGAAACATATAACACTGAACACTGTAAGCATAAGCTTAGTGAGTTCCCCAAAATACCACACTAATCACATAATGGCCACTCGAGGTTGTAACTCTGTTGACCCTCTGGTCAATGTGTCTCAGTGGGGCCCTCCAGCCCAACTCTCTGTGGGCCCTCTAGCCCTAACTCTAGGGACCCGAAAGTCCCAACTCTGTAACTCTGAATCATGCATATCACATATCACAATAAATCACAACACATAATAACATGCAATCACACTGGCATATAACTCTATAATACTCTGTCTCTTAACTCTATTACCACACTAGGTAAAGTATAGTGAGAAGACTCACCTCGGGTATCTCGGTAAATCTCTGACTCAATAAACGCTGGCCTAGCCCCCGCCTAATCATATGAAAATAACACTCTATTTAATATAACTCTCAAAGGCTAGACTATGTTCTCTTATGACACTCTCAGAAGGGTAAAAGATCATTTTACCCCTCTCATAGCTCAAAGGCCCCACAATAGACCATACCCTAAAAGTCAACTCTCCAGGTTACGCTGCGCGTACCAGATGTGTACGTTGAGCGTACCCGGCTGCACCTCAGAATTGGGGAGCGCCACCCAGTACGCGGCGTGTACTAGGAATTACGCCCGACGTACTCCCCTGCTTCAACCCTTTTTGCTCTTGAGGTCTTAAACAGTTAAGACCTACGTCCATATTTTAGATCTGACCCTTTCTAAGCCCATTAATCCATAAAGTTGATGACTTTAAGCCTTTGCATGGCTGAACAAGTCACTAACTCCCAAAATGATCCAACCTTCAACTCTAGAAGGCTTAAAACACATGCATGACCCCAAAGTAACATCCAAGATGGGAACTTTATGGCTCTACATCACTAATAACACTGAAAAGGGACAGATCTCGGACCATGGAGCAATTTACACTCATAAAGTCTCCACCTTTGGGGATTTTAGCCCTAAAAAGGACACATACAACAACAACCAAAAGAAGAGGAAAGTTTTGAACTTTATACCTCCAAAAGCAGCCCTTTCCTCTATAGATCTCAGATCCAAAATGGAACCTCAAGCTTTAGCCTCCAAGAACTCCTTTCCTCCTTCTTCACTAAGCCACTAAAGCACCAACAAGCTCAAATCAACACTCCCACACACTAAGAACGATGGGGCTCTCATTTAGGGTTTCACTCACTGATATGGAGGCTAAGGAATGAGCCATAACACCCTTTAAATATGAACAAGGAGGATTAGGGTTTTTGCACTTGGGCCGGGTACGCCCGACGTAACTCTAGGTACGCCCAACGTACCTTGGCGACTCCGCGTCCAAATTAAGCGCGTGAGTACGCGCAGCGTACTCACTTGCTACAAACCCTCCACTCAAGGACTAAACATGACAATTCAATAAAGAACAAGGATGAAAGAAATGCACCTGAATCTCGGGGTGTTACAATTCTCCCCCACTAGAACTAGACTTCGCCCTCGCTCATTCCTCGAACAACTCTGGATGTTGCCCTCGCATCTCCGAGTCTGACTCCCAAGTCATCTCGCACCCCTTCCGATGTTGCCACTGAACCAAAACCAAAGGTACCTCCTTGTTCCTCAAAACTTTGATCTTCCGATCTCTGATTGCCAGCGGTCTCTCAGCATAATTCAGGCTCGCATCCACCTGAATATCCTCCAATGATACCACCGCCAACTCATCGGCTATACACTTCCGCAACTGCGACACGTGGAAAGTGTCATGGATCTGACCTAACTCTGCAGGTAGCTCCAACCGGTAGGCTACCCTGCCTACCCTTGTAATCACCCGAAAAGGACCAATATAATGGGACCCCAACTTGCCCCTCTTCCTGAATCAGATCACTCCTTTCCAAGGAGAGACCTTAAGGAGAACAAAGTCGCCGACCTGGAACTCGAGCTCGGACCGGCGCATGTCCGCATAACTCTTCTGACGACTCTGAGTGGTCAATAACCTCTGCCTGACCTGCTGTATCTACTCAGTCGTCTGCAACACAATCTCCGTATTACCCATAACACGCTGCCCGACCTCTCCCCAGCAAATGGGGGTCCGACACCTCCTCCCATACAACAGCTCAAAGGTTGGCATACCAATGCTCGAATGATGGCTGTTGTTGTAGGAAAACTCTGCCAAGGGCAAATACGTGTCCCAACTCCCCCCGAAATCCAACACACATCCCGGAGCATATCTTCGAGCGTCTGAATCGTCCGTTCACTCTGTCCGTCAGTCTGGGGGTGATATACGGTACTAAAATGCAGCCTAGTACCCAACTCCTCGTGAAACTTCTTCCAGAATCTGGAAGTGAAACGCACATCTCGGTCTAAGACAATCGAGATCGGCACTCCATGCCGTGATACCACTTCCCTCACGTACACCTCTGCTAACTTCTCTGCGGAAGAGCTCTCGCTGATAGCAAGGAAGTGGGCGCTCTTCGTCAACCTGTCCACAATCACCCAAATTGCATCAACTCCCTTAGCAGTCCTTGGCAATTTGTTGCTAAAATCCATGGTAATCTGATCCCATTTCCATTCGGGAACCTCCAAGGCTGCAACTTACCATGCGGTCTCTGGTACTCGGCCTTAACCCTACGGCAGGTTAATCACCTCTCAACAAACCACGCGACATCCCTCTTCATACAGGGCCACTAATACTCTCTTCTCAGGTCTAAATACATCTTAGTAGCCCCAGGATGGATCGAGAACTACGACCGATGAGCCTCCACCATCAAAATGGTATGCGTCCCTCCCACAAACGGTACCCAGATACGCCCCTGAAAAGTCATAAGCCCCCGACCATCGGTAACGAACCTCGATACCAACACAACAACTCGCTCTTTCTTCTGTATCTTAGGCTGCACAGCCTCAGCCTGTGCCCCACGAATGGCGTCCAACACCGGAGCTATCACGGTCAATCTCAAACATACATCTCGCAACGGGGTGCTCACCGCCCTGCGGCTCAGTGCATCGGCTACACCATTAGCCTTGCCCGGGTCACAATCATAATCCTTGACCACGTCCAACCACCTTCTCTGTCGCATGTTTAGGTTGGGCTGATCCATCAAATATTTCAGGCTCTTGTGGTCCGTGTATATCATACACCGAACCCCGTACAGATAGTGATGCCAAATTTTGAGGGCGAACACCACTGCCCCCAACTCAAGATCGTGGGTGGGATACCTCGTCTCATGAGGCTTTAGCTGCCTCGATGCGTATGCTATCACATGCCCTCTCTGCATCAGCACTGCTCCTAACCCTAAGATCGATGCATCACAATACACCACAAAGTCCTCCATCCCCTCCGGGAGGGCTAACAATGGGGCTTCACATAGCCTCTGGCGAAGCGTCTCAAAGGAGATCTGCTGCTCTGGTCCCCATGAAAAAGTGACACCTTTCCGGGTTAACCTGGTGAGTGGCACGATGATCTTGTAGAAATCCCTGATAAATCTCCGATAATAGCCTGCCAACCCCAAGAAACTCCTGATCTCGGACGGTGACCTCGACACCTCCCAACTCATCACTGCCTCCACTTTGGCGGGTCGACCAAAATCCCCTTCTTGTTAAGGAGGTGCCCTAGGAACTGGACCTCTCGCAACCAGAAATCACACTTGGAGAATTTGGCGTAAAGCCTGTCGGATCTCAGAACTCCAAGGATCTCCCTCAAATGCTCCTCATGCTGCTCTCTGGATCTCGAATACACCAAAATATCGTCGATGAACACGATCACCGACCCATCCAACATCGGCCTGCACACCCTGTTCATGAGATCCATGAACACTGTCGGGGCATTGGTGAGTCCGAAAGGCATCACCACAAACTCATAATGCCCATAACGAGTCCTGAACGCTGTCTTCTGGATGTCCTCACCTCGCACCCTTACCATATGATACCCCGACCTCAAATCAATCTTGGAGAACCAAGATGCTCCCTACAACTGATCGAACAAATCATCGATCCTCGGCAACGGGTAACGGTTCTTGACCGTCAGCTTGTTCAACTCCCGGTAATCAATGCACATCCGGTGTGAACCATCCTTCTTCTTGACAAAAAGGATAGGCGCTCCCCACGGCGAGCTGCTCGGCCAAATAAACCCCTTCCCCAACAGCTCCTGAAGCTGCGAGGATAACTCTTGCATCTCTGGAGGTGCAAGGCGATAGGGCACCTTGGCGATAGGTGCGGCCCCCGGAACCAAATCGATACTGAACTCCACTTGCCTCACGGGAGGCACACCCGGCAACTCCTCTGAAAATACATCCGGGAACTCACGTACTATCGGAACCTCCTCAACAGACCTCGGTCTCCCTGAATCAAGCCGCGTATCCATCACATACGCCACAAAGCCCTTACAGCCCTGCTGTAGACATTGCCTCACCCTAGCGGCTGAACAAAACGCTGACCCATAACGTATACCCTCGCCGTACACCGTAAGAACTCCCCCACCAGGGTCTCGTATGGTCACCAGTTGTCGCTCGCAGTCGATAACCGCACCGAATCTGCTCAACCAGTCTTTGCCTACAATGACACAAACATCACCCATCGCAATAGGAACCAAATCAATCGGGAACTCAACACCGAAAATCTCAAATACGCACCCACGGATCACCTCCGTGGCATATATCACTCTCTTGTCAGCTATGGAATCTCTCAGAGGCCGACTCAATGCCTCACGACTAACACTGATATGCTGACTAAAAGCCAGAGATACAAAACACCGACTCGCACCTGAGTCAAATAACACCAAGGCAGGTACAAAAATCACAAGAAAAGTACTTACGCATAACATAATATAAGCACAATATCTCAACATCAAAATAAATACACGAAAGAATACATACCAGCCACAACATTGGGCGCTGCGCGGACCTCCTCCGCGTTCAACTGAAAGGCTCTCCCTCGCGCCCTCGGCGCTTCGTCCTTCACTGGCCGACTCTCGGTAGCTCTGATGGCGGCAGAGGCAGATCCCTGAGGTGCTCCCTGTGTTGATCCCCTCAACTGCAGACACTCTGCCTTCCAGTGTTTGGTTTGGCTGCAGTGAAAACATACTGCAAACCCCTTGGGGCAGTCCTTGGCCATATGCCCTTCCTTGCCACATTTGTAGCAAGACCCTGCTCTGCACACTCCGTCGTGGCTCTTGCCGCACTCGCCACTAGTGCGGCCCCTCTGGTTCCCTGATCTCGAATCGGCGGGCTTGGCCCGCTTGGCTACCGGCTGGGACTGCGCCGGTCGCCGATCCCTCCCCTGAGACTCAGCCTCCTCCCTAGCCTGAGTCTCCAGCTCTATCTCCCTCTTCCGAGCATTTGCCTGAAGCTCGGTAAATGTACGGTACGTCGAGTTCTCCACGAACTCACGTATGTCCCTCCTCAGAATGCTTAAATATCGACTCATACGTGCCTGCTTGAAGGACACGTGCTCTGGGCAGAACATCGCCCACTCATGAAACATCCTCGTAATCATAGTAACAGACTCAGTACCCTGCTTGAGGGTCAGAAACTCCTGGGCCAAACGCTCCCTCTCCACCTGGGGAATGTACTCATCTCGGAACATAGCAGTGAACCTCTCCCAGGTCACTGCTGCAAGCTCAGTAGGCGTATAGTGCGTCGTCACAAATTTCCAACAGTCCTTCGCCCCCAAGCGAAGCTGGTTCAGCGCGAACCGGTCTCTCAAATGCTCAGGAGATGAGCAAGTGAAGAAACACCCCTCTATGTCTGAAATCCATCTCATCGCCGCAATCGAGTCCTGGGTCCCGTCAAACTCCGGTGGTTTCGTGTTGCTGAACTCTCGGAACAGCAACGCATCACCACCCTGCGGCCTCGTCGCAGCTATGGCTGCAGTGGCTGCAGCAGCAGCAGCCTCAGAAAAAGCAGCGTACTTCTCATTAAATGTCTCTATCAACGTGGTCTTGATAGACCCGAACATCTCTGGTATCTCTGCCCTGATGGCCGCAGCCACCTCCTCCTAGATGATCCTACGGATCTCCTCATCCCTCGTGTCACTGGTCCCTGATGTCTGGTGAGTCCCAACCATGATCTCACTCTCTTAAATACAACATAAGAATAATATCAAGGACTCGCTCGAGTATACTCACACTCGAGTACTCCATCCTACTTGTTCCCTGGTACTCCAAAGATTCTTAGTTGGACTGTGCACTGACCCGGTGTCTTCAGTAGTACGGGCATATAACTCTGTAATACTCTGTCTCTTAACTCTGTTACCACACTAGGTAAAGTATAGTGAGAAGACTCACCTCGGGTGTATCGGTAAATATCTGTCTCGGGATAAATGTGATCTAGCCTCCGCCTAATCACACAAAGTAATACACCCATAAATACAAATGAACCCAACCCTAAAGGTCAACAAGGTCAACTTTGACTGGACTCGGCGAGTGTACTAGGGTGACTCGACGAGTCTATACGTGTCCACTGACTCCCTTGGATCCTCTCTTGACACGTCGAGTGTTTCCCTAACTCGACGAGTTCCACCTGGCATGAATCGCGGGACCACCACGACTCAACTCGCCGAGTCTCAAGAACAACTCGGCGAGTTCAGGCTTGACTCAGCCCCACCCCTTGACTCTCCCTGACTCACTGAGTCGACCCCTCAACTCGGCAAGACCACTCGCTGAATGGTTACAGGCAAACATCATGCTACTCGCCGAGTCTGTTCTTCAGACTCGGCGAGTCCATGCCATGCATAAACTCAAACTCACTTCTGAGGTCAGATCTGTCCCATACAATCATAGATCTGGCCTCCCCAGACATGATAATCACGTAAAGTCCAAACCTTGGTGCTCAAACAACAACTATTTGCTCATAAATGATGTTTTAGCCCCATATTACACAACTTAGGTCAATACTCTCATGAACCCTCATAAAGCTTAAGGAATAAAGCTTCTCTGGACCTCTATGGATCTCATCTCAAGCCTCATCACAAATAGGGACGAAATGGACATCAAATCTAACCAACAAAGGGGTCAAGAAACCCTAAACCCCCATGTTCAACATAACAACAGAAAAAGGGAGCCAAATATACCTCCAAGATGATGCTCTGAGCTCCAAAATCGAAAGATGTCCACCTCCCTTGCGTTCTCTTAGCTAGAATCTCCTTTACCTTACCAAACAAAGCTTCAAGGGTCAACAATGGCCTCTTCTCTCTCCCAAAACGCTCAAATCTCTTTAGGGTTTCTCTCTAGGGGTTGGTGGCCGCAAATGACGGCCATAAGCCCCTTTAAATAGGTCTCAAACCCTGGAAATTAGGGTTTCATTAAACAGCATGGACTCGCCAAGTCCAGACGCGAACCCGCGCCCAAAACCGCGATCCTACTCGGCGAGTTTGGACTCCAACTCGCCGAGTCTCCTCACAATTCACCCAAAAATACAAGAATAAATAATACCTGGAAATCCGAGATGTTACGGGCCCAAGATATCACTTTTAACCTCGTAGGATAAAAGGAACATATAAACTTCGACTTATATGCTTGTACTATTTACTCATCAAATCGTACACAACAATACGTTTTATAACATCAAGTTACTGATGCGTTTACGCATTATCAATGCATAAACGACTCGTAAACAACAACTCATATATCTAGGTTGAAAGACTATATGATATTATCGTCTCACAATCACTTGTGATTAAATTCAATGAAGTGATCCATGTGAGCGTGGGTTTAATTCAATACTCAAATCTTATTTCAGAAGCACTCATGAACGTTGCAACAAACTTTTTCTATGTCTAAACGCTTTAGACAGTCTACAAGCCAATTCATGACAATCTTCTTTCATACTTACTTCCAACGTATGATCAACTGTGGATAGTTTAAATTGTAACGACCAAAATTTCAAAACAATTAAAACTTTTCAAAACCACCCATTTTAATAACGTTGTTACAAAAAGGTTTTCAATACATTATTTAACAGAGTATTTTCCCAGGTTCATATCATAAAACACCAACGCGAGGAACGGTACGATCACGCCTTTGCCTTGCCACAGACTCATGAGAACCTGAAAACATAAAACCACAACTGTAAGCCCGAAAGCTTAGTGAGATACCCCGAATATACCAACCACATATACGCCCTTCCAGGCCACGACCTTCCGGTCTAAAACATATCGCCTTCCGGCCCATAACGCAATGCCTTCCGGCCCATATCATATTGCCTTCCGGCCCATAACATATTGCCTTCCGGCCCATAACATATTGCCTTCCGGCCCATAACATAAAAGCATACATATCATAACAGAACATAGAACGACCCTGCATACCGGGTCAAACCCCAGGTCTAGCAATCATACGCATAACACATAATCATATAACAGTTCACAGTCAGCAATCGATCGACAGACCACACAACATAGCATTACTCTATTCAAGATACCGGCCTAGCCGGTCACTGGCATAACATCACCCTACGAATCAGTCAACATACTAAATTCACACATACGCCTTTCCAGGCCATGACCTTCCGGTCCACATAGCAATGCCTTCCGGCCCACAACATATAACGCCTCCCGGCCCATAACATAATAACTGACAACTACCCGGATTTCCATCCGATAAAAAGGTTGGCCTTGGTGCCATAAACCCTAGCGATATAGTGAGGATAACTCACCTCGAAACTGCCGACTGAACAGATAGCTCAAGCTGCTCCGATCACTGATACGATCTCCACCTCTGGACAGCCACCAATGCACTGAACTCAACAATAAACAACAATTACCAAAATACCCCTGGAACCACTGGTCAACCCTTGGTCAAAGAAAAGGTCAAAGTCAACCCCTGACTGACCCTACTCACCGAGTCAACCCGATGACTCGCCGAGTCCCCATACACAGAACTTCACTCGATCCGCGATCTAACTCGCCGAGTCACCCCGAGACTCGCCGAGTTCAACAACTCTGAGTCCACTCGCCCTCAACTCACCGAGTCATCCCTTGACTCACCGATTCTCGACTCAACCAGAGAATATCGGGACTCTTCGACAAGACTCGCCGAGTCTAAGAACAGACTCGCCGAGTCTATGACTATCTTCAACCTACTCGCCGAGTTGTTCATACAACTCGCCGAGTTCCAAGCCATCTTCATCCGACTCGCCGAATTGTTCTTCCAACTCGTCGAGTCCCAGCTCATCTTCAAGCAACTCGTTGAGTTCACCCATGTGACTCGCCGAGTACAACCGATCTGAATCCATACAGAAGCATTCCAGACCATGCAATTGATCCAAAACATAGATCTAACCTCCTACAACTCATCCATCACGTAAAGTGGCAAACTTTACGTGAATCCATAGAGATCTAGGCCATATTCACTCATAACTAGGGTTTGGGACTTGCAAGCTTCACTAAACATTCCAACACAGGGACTTTCATGCTCTCTGATTCTCCTCTACTCCAGATCTGAGGTAGCAACCTCAGATCTACCCTCTAGACTTCCAATTACATCCAAAGGCAAGATCCCACAAACCCCAAAATGAAGAAACAACATACAATCAGACCAAGAACGAGATATTACCTCCAATGGACGCCCCCAACAGCAATGAAGTTGATTCCAAGCAAAGCCCCTTGCCCCAAGCCTTCAATTCCCACAAAATTCCTTCAATGATTACTTCTCCAAGCTTCAATCCACTCAACAATGGAGCTCCTCTGCGATTTAGGGTTTCTAGAACTCAAGAGGGAAGTAAAGAGGCTGGGGAAGGAACATAATGTTCCTTATATAGGGCTCAACCCCGAGAATTAGGGTTTTCTCCACCCAGTGCCTACTCGCCGAGTCCATCTCATCGACTCGCCGAGTCGGCTACTTAACACGCGGTCAAGCCGCGACTCTACTCGCCGAGTCCAGCCATGGACTCGCCGAGTCACTCTTTCCCAATTAACACTTTTGGCCCTTCAACTCTACTCTCGCTATTTCGGGATGTTACAATTCTCCCCCACTTATATTACGCTTCGCCCTCGAAGCCTATAGCAGCTCAACTCCAAGGATACTCCCACAATGCTCCACCTGGCCTCAACCAGACCAGGTCCCACAAGGCATACCCAAACGAACTCGAATACACTTTCCTTCCCTCACGGTGTCCTGACCACCGTCTCAAATAGGGGACCGGATTCACCCTCTAATATCTTCGATTAACCCCTGAGAATTACCTATAATGCAACACTGCTCCAAATCACAACCATCACTCGACTCATAAAGGCTAGAAGACCATGAACCATCAGATCCCCGATCCGAATCCCACTCTACCCATTCCGTGATGACGGAAAAACTCATCCTCTATATCAGAGCAACTCTCACGAGTCCTCCTCTCGCAACCGCCCACACAAGCTGAACCAGCTCTAACACCTTCAGGTTGGGAAACCTGATACACTGATACTATCCTCAAACATCTCCCAGGATGAACCACTAATATCAACCCCATACCCTAATCAGAATGACACTGAGAATTCAAGATTCTCTCTCTCCCTGCATCCCTTCTGAGCCTCTTGGCTCTACACTTGCGGATATCCCTTCGCGACCTCAACAGACATCCCAAACCGGATGAGTTCCTACTTCACTGCCGCGAACACGATGCTCAAAACCATACTCGAAATACTCTAACCATAATTCTGTTCTGCAGCTTTCACTTTCGTGAACTTGCACTCCCCTTCGGAGTTACACACCTTTCCCTTTTTTTTCCTTTTTCCAAGGAACTCACTTGGCCATGATGCCACCCCAACCTGTGCCACGGTGCTCGCCCCAAGCGACACCACCCTTTTTGCGTAACCACTATTCACATACTCTGGCTCTCATTGCAGGTGCTCTCAAGCCTATGCACTTTCTCCACTCATCAAAATCACTACCTCAGCTAAACAAGATCACTAACCCGGGGCCAGACCTTCCAATGCAATCACACTGCAACATACACAATCCACAATCTCAAACTGATCCAGCAATACCAACAGAGTCTCCAGCATGACTGGACCGACTCTCACAACACACACTAGCCACTCGAGGCTATATCTCTGTGGGTCCGTACACCCAAACTCTGCGAACCCTCAGGTTCTAACTCTGGGAACCTTCCGGTTCCAACTCTAGAAACATGCACAACATAAATCCCGTGGGATTAATGCAGTACAACCCATCACGTACATCAAGCATACAAATACTCTGATCGCATAACCCCGGTTACCTACTCAAACTCGATCCCGGCCTGCTCCCAGGCCTCCACAATCAAATGCCCTAGGTCTGTATCCCGCCCCGCATACCCGACACTCGCTCTTGTCAGCCTATATTCTGAGCTGACAGAACACTGCTGAATCCCAACAGCTAAGCACCCTCACATACTCATCGATCTCCCGGAGAATTCTCCAATTCTCCCCCACTTAAAGCACTGACTAACAACCACCAATCGCCATTAACGACCTTCCAGAACAACCCCGCACAAAGAGAACACTTACACACTGACTGCTTCCCACAAGCATAAGCAACCCTCAGCAAAACACATCTCCTCACTGATCAATCCGCTCAAAAAGAATTCAATCTCCAAATTTCCCTTCCACGAATGTAGATGCTACCCGAAATTCAACCCAATGCCGCATCTCCACTAATAACCCTCACGAACGATAACCAACGATAGCACAAAACACCAAACTATAATCATACCAAACCCTCAGGGAACAACGGATACCAAAATGAAAACCCGAAACACGAATCCATAACCATGCCAAACTCGCAAAACGACGAATACCGCATCGAATCCACACAAAGATACCAGCACAAACAATACACCGCAATATTCGCAAGATAACAAGACATCAAGAAAGAAACATACCCGCAGCTGCATCCGACACTGCTCTGACCTCCTCTGCCGCAAGCTGATAAGCGCGACCCTGAGCCCCTAGGGGCTCCGCTCCACCCTGACCTCCACCTGAAATCCTCAAGGTGGCCGGTGCTAGAGCCTGTACCGGTCCTGTAGAAAGCTGTGGACATTTGACCCTCAAATGACCATCCTGACGACAATGACAACAAATCCTCAAATCCCGAATCGACACTGACTGCCGACAATCCCGCGCATAATACCCCTCCTTTCCGCACTTGTGGCATGCACCACCGGACCAGCAAACTCCAGCGTGACCCCTTCCACACTTCCCACAAGTGTGGCTGCTCCGATCCCCCATTCTAACATCAACGGTCCTGGACCGTTTCGGCGCCGGCTGCGACAGCATCGGAGCCTGCCTCAACTCACGCGACTGCAACTCAACCTCTAACTCACGCCACCTGGCGGCCTCCTGCAACTCTAAAAAGATCTCGCACCTCTGCGCAGACACGGACTGTCTGATATTCCCCTTGAGCATACTCAGATATCGGGGCATCTGAGCCTGCTTCGAAACAAACTCAGGACAAAACACCGCCCTCTCAGTGAACATCTTGGTGATCTCAGTCACCGACTCCGAATCCTGCTTCAACTCAAGGAACTCCCGAGCCAATCTCTCCCTCTCATCCCGCGGAACATAGCGAGTGCTGAACATCTCTCTGCGCATTGGAAAATGACTCCGTGGTCAATCTCCACCAACCCTTCGCCCCGAGCCTCAACAGGTTCAGAGCACACCTCACCCCCTGATCAGCAGGGCATAAACACCCCTCCACGTCTGATAACCATCTCATAGCAACAATCGGGTCCTGAACTCCATCGAATGTGGGAGGCTTCGCATAATAGAAATCCCGATACTGAAAACCCCGACTAACTCCTCCCCTTACAGCCGCTGCTACAGCCGCTGTAGTCGTCGCGACAGCCGTCTCTGCGAGAGCCGCATATCGCTCATCAAAATACTCACTCATGGCGGTCTTAATCGACCCAAACAATTCCGGCAACTCATCCCGGAACAATGCAGCAACTGTTGGATTAATGTCTAAGTCCATAACTATAATTGGTAAGACTTGACCCGACCCGGCATGGTCCATTTGGGTTGCATACCATCATGCACTTGGATGGACTATAATGAGAGAAATAAGACACTTATGGTTATTAATATATTATAAGTTCTAGTATATTAATAATAAGAATAATAAGATTATTTAATTAGTATTGATCAAGAATTAATCTAGGATTAATTAAGTGATCAAAAGAAGACTAATTAAATATATGGGTTGATTGTGTAAATCATCCATACTTGTATAGTGGGCTAATGCTCCATGGATAATCAAGTTGGGCTAAAACCCATAGGATGGTCCATGGATGCTCCATGGTGTATTTGTACCCATGGATCATGGAAATGAAAGGCCATGTCAATTAGGGTTTACATGGTGTAACCCTAACTATATAAGCATCTTATTCTTGACCAAAATCGGCGACTAGTGTGTGAAAAGAAAGGGCTAGCCGATTTCATGAGTTGTAGAATTCTCTCAAACTATTCTAAGTGTTTTGGTGATTGTGATTCCATTTGAGGTGTCACACTTGGGGCACTAGGCACTCAAGCTTCATGAAGACATTCTACACCAAAGAGGTATGTATTCTATCTTGCTATAGTCATTGTTTTTGTATACTAGATTAGGATAATACCTTGGAAGTTCTTATTTGCATGTATAATAGAGAAAACATAGATTCAAGGTATTTAGGGTTGCATGTACACTTAGGAGTGTTAGAATGCTCATAACCCAACAGTGGTATCAGAGCCTAGGCTTGTTTGCATGTTATACCTGCAATAGAAGCTGGAAAAAACGAATTTGGTGCTGTCTGATCATCAGACTCAGCGAGTCCATCAGAGGACTCGGCGAGTCCATGCCTAAAATGTGATCAATTCGATCCAACTCGCCGAGTTTGTTCATGCACTCGACGAGTTGGACCCCCAGACAGCATATTTTCGAGTTTTTTTTTGCTAGAAATGGACTAGGAACATTACCCTAAGTTGTTTTTGAACTTATAAACTTGTTTTTGATGTGGTAATGTTCATGCTAATCCATTTTCAAAGATAATTGTCAATAGATTCATGTTTTGTATTAGTTTAAGGTTTAGAATAATTACATGAAAAAGTTTGATTTGAATTATCTTGTTCTTATGAGTTGCTTAGATTAATAGAAAAGTTAATTGAAATAGTTGTTTTCAATCCATTTTAATCTAAGAGTTGAGTATAAAATGTGTTTGTGTAACTTGTCCTCAAGTTACATGAAGATTCACATTAAAGACTCATAAAACTCATAAAAAGTTGGCAATGGTTACAAAATGAAGAGTCTTGTGTCATTGAATAATTTTTATGACTCCATAACTTGTCCTCAAGTTATGGAAGTTCAAGAGTCGCTTCATTAAAGAAAAATATGTAACCATAATTAAATCCATAAGTTATAAAATAAAGAAAAAGTTAGTTCTTTTATTAGTTTAAAGTCTTCCATAACTTGTCGTCAAGTTATGGAACTTGAAGAGTTTTTGGATTAAAACTACTTTAAACACATAAGTTATGGAATTAATTAGTTTTGAATAGTTTCAAAACTTGCCCTCAAGTTTTGGAATTTGAAAAGTTTTCACTTATGAATACTTTAATTCCAAGTTAGCCCTTAGAATTTTAAAAGTTAAAATTCAACCCTTATACTTTATAATATTATAAGTTAATAATATATATATGTATAAGAGTAAAGTCAGTCTTACCGCTAGTACGCCTCATTCACAAAGCCGGTCTATAAGGTAGGTATAAGGTTGTTGCCTATAAAATGGCAACTTAATGGGTGTCCACTCTCACCCACCGCTTGCTTGACTGGTGGAGGGTCGTTAGCCGAACGGGTTTGACAGGACTAGAATTCTCCCTTCATTAAAAGTATTAATGATAATACTAAGTAACTAAACTCTTAATAATACCCAATCTTAGTTACTTAGGAAAAATGTGAATAAGGTGCTAACCCATGAAATTACACTTTACACTTTGTCTAAGTCGTTAGTGGAGCGTGTGTGGTTAACCGGCACACTAATTTGGACTTAACAAGGTAGGTAAAGGGTGACTTAATATTTATCATAGTATCGATGGAGTGTGTGTGGTTAACCGGCACATCGATTGAGGGGTAATTTATTAAGGGTACCAAGTGATTTGCATGGTTACTTCACACCTTGTTTTGTGATCCTCGGCATCCCAGTCACAAAACCTGAAGGGCACACTCGAGATTGAAACATGCCTTTGAAAAGTTCAATGAATCTCAAAGATCTAGGAGTTTCAAAACCAATTAAAACCTAATAATACATTTCGTTTATCTTGGTGGAAATTGGTGAATCGTCATTCACCTACCTTCAAATATTTTATAGCTTGGATTACGGCATACCTCTTCTAAGTTATAAAATAGTTTGTTGGGTCCTAGCCTTAATATTTCATATTGGGTGTCATATTAAGGACTTTAAATCAACTATCTTGAATATCTCCCAAAAGATGTCTGGTTTAGACACCTATGATCTTCCCAAATCTCTTGAAACAAGGTTTCCTAATGAAGATGATGTCCCATGGATATCATACTTCTTTCTCCTCCTCCAATTATTCTCCCTAACCCACAAGTTCTTAAAAAGTTTAAGGTCACTCAAGCCCTATTGGCAAGGCAAGGTCTAGGTGTGGACACATCTTGGAGATGTAGCCACATATTGACAAGCCGGGAGAGTTGGGTGTCAAAGTCTTGAGAAAGTTGGTGGTTCAATCACTTTCTGTGTCACATAGTGAGTTCTTTTGGAATATCTATGAAACAGACTATGACAAGACCCTTAATGATCTTATCTATTTGTTAAGATCAACTTCCTTAAAACTTTATGGACATTGACAATGATGACATTGGATATCTAGTAAAGCTCTCTCTTCCCAGTGGATAGAGATCGGCCATAGTCAACTCGGTTGACCAAATGGTAAAGAGAAAAGCTAAGTTTGTGATAGTCCAGTGTACCTTTATCAAAGGGTCCATATGTTTATATTGCCAAAGGAAGGGGCATTGGTTGCGAAGCTGCCAAATTTACCTAAGGATGTTAAAGTCAATAAGTTTGACTCTACTTCAGGTAAATTCCACTATCTAACTCTGTTCAGTTTCTATTCTGAGATTCTTGATACATGATGTGACTGGGTCACATGGTGATGTTTTAAGAATCAAAGAAAAAGGTGAAGAAACTTAAAGAAAGAATATGCTGAATCTGATCGCGTAGATGGATTTCTATCGCATAGCTTGAAAAATCGGATTCTTGAGCTACTTCTTAGGAGTTATGATATTTTTGCTTAGGAATAGATAACAACAAGTTTTCATATGGATTGTAAGGATTAGTTTTTCCGCAAAGTTTTAAAATAATAGAAAAATTATTTTATTTATTTTAAAATATCCTTACAATGGCATTTGAGGGAAAATTGTTGCTTATAAGATTCCATTAACAGCAAGAGTGGAAATATGAAATTGATTCTTTCATTTGTGGCAATGTCTAGATTTACCAAATAAGGAAAGATTCTCATCACCCAAGTTTCAATTGGACCGGAACTTGGAATCATGCAAGTTGTATAGCATGATGAATGAGAACTTTCAAGTATTGGAAAATTAAGACTAATTACTTGTTCACATGGATGTGTGAGTCAAGTGAAGGACTAAAGAATCGAGTACACTGTCTTGTGCACTGATTAAGTCCACCACAAAAGATCGATAAGATTATTCGTCATAGTTTACTAAAGCTCAGTAAATATGATTATACTTACAGCTTAAGTGTAACTCTGAGACATTGGAAAATGGTTCCAATGTAAGTCAGAGCGAATAAGAAGAATCAAATAAGGCAGAAGGATAAAAGTTTCTCAAATCTGAAAAGATGGGAGAGTACTTTAGTATCAATTTTGTGATCATCTTAATGATTAAGAAACCGTATCAAAATTAGTTCTCTAAGGAAATCTTAGTGCATTCTTATGACTAAGAAGAGGGATCTTGAATTGTTGAAATGGTTAAATCAAGAAGATGAGTCATACTTCATACCAATACAAGTCTTAGAGTCATACTCCAAGATTGTAACTTGAGCGACATGTCTTAAAGAAGGTTTAAAACACTTGTCAAATGTAAGAGTAAAAGTTTTCTACTCTTGTACATTTGAAATTGGTAAGTTGTGATGTTTTGGATAAAACAAAGACCAACTAAGGCCAATTGTGTGAAGTGTTTGTCTTGATTAGAATCCACACTATTTCTTGGATGTTTGACAAGGGAGTCTTATAGGTCAAGAGGACAGTGGGAGTCTTAAAGGTCTTGAAAGTCTCAAGAACTAATCAAGAATTTCACCTGAAGTTCTTCTCTAGCACATGACTTGAGGTTTATAACCTATCGTGTTGACATATTCTGTGCCCATTCCAGTTAAAGTTGGTTTTGCATATGAGCTCTTAGAGTTCTCAATTTGTTGCACAATAACTTGGAAGCAATGGCAGGCCCTTGAGCTGCCAGGTGGCAAGAAATTAAGATTGAGTTCAATCCATATGGTTTTGGATTTGTCATTATTTGTGTCTTGTGATTAGGGTTTTGACAAATTCATATGGGTAGGAACTCATACACCATTAAAAATCTAAGTGTCATAAGGTTTCTCTCCGATTCATGAAAATGATGGTGAGGAAACACTTTCACTAAGTAGATTTTAGCTAGATAGCAATTGTGATATTTGCATTCTCAAAGTCGTTAGTGGAGCGTGTGTGGTTTACCGGCACACTAACCTGGACTTGTGAGAAGTGGCACAAAGGTCTAACCATTATGATTACGGCATACCTCTTCATAATTGTTTAGACACACAAGTGTGCTATCTAAGGGAATGTGTATGATTTTGATAAAGTTTTATCAAAACAATCTAGTATCAGAAATCTGAACTTTGGTAAGAAAGTCAATGAAGTATTGATTTCTAGAAGTCCAGCTGATTTCTGAGTACATGTCAAAGCTAGTGGGAGCATAAGTGTTATGCTAATAATCATCATGTTAGTGGGAGCATGATAATTATGATAAGAATTGCAAGTTAGCAATGTTAATTATAGAAAACAAAGGTTTCAATTGGGAAAAGGTTGTTTTGCTATAATTAAGGGAGAGGAAATTATACTTCATCTCAAATCTATAAGCTTAGATCGTGAGGTTTTAATCATTTAGTCTTTATGTATATATGAATTTCATGTTGGAATGGCTCAACATAAGGAAATTCTATATACGGGTCCATTATTTGCGTTCTAAAATTCGATTATGATTACGGCATCCCTTTTCATAATCTGAATTATGAGAACTTGGCAAATAGAAATGGAAATGTTATAGCAAAAGACTGGTTTTAATCATTTAGTCTTTATGTATATATGAATTTCATGTTGGAATGGCTCAACATAAGGAAATTCTATATACGGGTCCATTATTTGCGTTCTAAAATTCGATTATGATTACGGCATCCCTTTTCATAATCTGAATTATGAGAACTTGGCAAATAGAAATGGAAATGTTATAGCAAAAGACTGGTTTAGTCTTTATGTGAGACATCATGAATCGTGTCCCATATGCTTCGGATATAGGATCGATTACATGTGCTATATTCATCCTTTCTAAAATTTTCCAAATGCCTAGGGCATTAAGAAGGGAAAAGGTTTAGAACTGGATATGACTAAAAGGATTAAACAATTGTCGAGGACAATCTAAGGTTTACCACAGATTGGTTGCTCAAGGATAGTTGAAAGTATAATGATAATTCTGGAAGGACCATATTGACATAGTCTGTAAGGAGGCAACTCTTGTTCAGAAGTGATAGTCAAAATGGAATCTGGAAATGATTCAAAGTTAGAAATTATTCAATCTGTGTAAGATTAAGGAAACTTAATGCAAGAAGGATGTTTCCAAGGAGATAATCTCCTTTGGAATGCTCTGTAATGTTTGTTGTCAAGTCTTTATGACTTTGTGCATAATCATTACAAGAGGATCAATGCATATAAGTTTAGAATCTAACAGATTTCAGTAAATGGCATGAATTTGGAATTCTTGTATTTGCGGTAAGGATTTGGGAGTGTGAAAAGAGAATCATTGAAGTTATGTTCAATTGATCTAGTTCACAAAGTAAAGATCATAGACAAACATAGTATGCATACTTGGTGTATGGCATGACTAGTGTTTAGAAAACATAGTGTACATGCTTGGAGCATAGGACAACTATTGTGTTAAATTCAAGAATAAAGTTGATAGCTGAAACAGTATACAAAGAATAATGTGTAATCATATGGTGATAAATAAAAGGTGTTTTATTTATATTCATAAGTTCTGAGACCATATTGGATTCGATTATTATTGTGTTTCATTTTGCATGTTTTGACTTCCAGAATAAACTAGGTTATTCTTCCGGAATGACTAAGTTATTCAAACCATCCACAGTCGGTCATATGTTGGAAGTAGATATGAATTAAGACTGTCATGGGTTGGCTTGTAGAGGTCTAAGGTGTTGGACAAAGGGCTACAACACTCATGAATGCTCATAAGTTCTGAGTATTGGATTCAACCCGCGCTCATTGGAATCACTTCATGGATTTTATCACGAGTGATCATGAGACGATAATATCTTATATTCTTCAAACCTAGAGATATGAGTTGTTACTATGAGTTGATAGTACATTGATTGCACGAAACCGCATTTGGTAACTCGGTGCTATAAAACGTGCCTTTGTGTATGATTCAACAAGTAGTAGAACAAGCCATATGAGTCGAAGTTTATCCGTTCCTTTTACCTTCGGGATAAAATCGATATCTGTGGGCCCCTCGATGATTTGATGATGACAAATGGAAGTGCTCGTCCGGGCCAGGACTGATTTGATTTGTTCAATTAGTCAGTCATCATGAATCGGAAATCGGGAAACAACAAATGGACAGAGAGAATGATTATAATCCATGTCTCAGTCCATATGATATCTAGAATGGAGGAATATATGATCCCTTATCTAAAGGACAGGTCACTGACAAAGGTCAAAGTTCATCTACAAGGTCAGAGTTCGACAGAAGCTTTTGAGAGCTATGATTGCCAGTTGGTTCCTGAAGTCATACGCAATAATAGTTTTAGACTTATCCAAGTGGGAGACTGTTGGATTAATGTCTAAGTCCATAACTATAATTGGTGAGACTTGACCCGACCCGACATGGTCCATTTGGGTTGCATACCATCATGCACTTGGATAGACTATAATGAGAGAAATAAGACACTTATGGTTATTAATATATTATAAGTTCTAGTATATTAATAATAAGAATAATAAGATTATTTAATTAGTATTGATCAAGAATTAATCTAGGATTAATTAAGTGATCAAAAGAAGACTAATTAAATATATGGGTTGATTGTGTAAATCATCCATACTTGTATAGTGGGTTAATGCTCCATGGATAATCAAGTTGGGCTAAAACCCATAGGATGGTCCATGGATGCTCCATGGTGTATTTGTACCCATGGATCATGGAAATGAAAGGCCATGTCAATTAGGGTTTACATGGTGTAACCCTAACTATATAAGCATCTTATTCTTGACCAAAATCGGCGACTAGTGTGTGAAAAGAAAGGGCTAGCCGATTTCATGAGTTGTAGAATTCTCTCAAGCTATTCAAAGTGTTTTGGTGATTGTGATTCCATTTGAGGTGTCACACTTGGGGCACTAGGCACTCAAGCTTCATGAAGACATTCTACACCAAAGAGGTATGTATTCTATCTTGCTATAGTCATTGTTTTTGTATACTAGATTAGGATAATACCTTGGAAGTTCTTATTTGCATGTATAATAGAGAAAACATAGATCCAAGGTATTTAGGGTTGCATGTACACTTAGGAGTGTTAGAATGCTCATAACCCAACAACAACCTCATCACGCAGGATCTCGCGAATCCTCGCATCCAACTCGCTCGTGCCCGTCTGATCGATAACCTCAGACGGCACCGATCCACCCGGAACTCGCTCTCCAGCTCCCGATCCTGATCCGGATCCACTATCATCATGCCTCGAAATCTCCATACCGAAGACACCATACCAATCTCAGACACTTCCCACAATCCTGGGATCCAACTCTCGCAACCCAACCCTAGAGATCATGGTTTCCCTGATACGCGTATGGGTCCTGTGCTTTCAGTAGTACGGGCCCATACTACCTTCCACACCTACCCATATTTGTATGAAGTACTACCACAATACCCTAGAGAACATGCATAACAACTATCAACCCTCACCACTAGAGGAACACTGAGAATCTCCCATAAGGGACCCTAGGCTACAGGCATCACAAATCAGGCAACATTATCATGAATTCCTGAAGATCCCTAGCCTAGCTCTAGCATGCTGTTCTATCAAGCTCAATAAGACAAATATCAGGTGTGGTATCTTGGGGTTACTTACTGGCTCCGGCTGATCGTACCTCCACGTCCTCCTTTTACTTAATTTGAAAACCATTTTAATTTCTCTTTTAAATCCTTCCTTGATTTGAGACTGGAGTTACACGAGTGTTCCTCCAATTCACTCAAACCAAGTCTCTGATACCAACTTGTAACAACCAAAATTTCAAAACAATTAAAACTTTTCAAAACCACCCATTTTAATAACGTTGTTACAAAAAGGTTTTCAATACATTATTTAACAGAGTATTTTCCCAGGTTCATATCATAAAACACCAATGCGAGGAACAGTACGATCACGCCTTTGCCTTGCCACAAACTCCTGAGAACCTGAAAACATAAAACCATAACTGTAAGCCCGAAAGCTTAGTGAGATACCCCCAATATACCAACCACATATACGCCCTTCCAAGCCACGACCTTCCGGTCTAAAACATATCGCCTTCCGGCCCATAACGCAATGCCTTCCGGCCCATATCATATTGCCTTCCGGCCCATAACATATTGCCTTCCGGCCCATAATATAAAAGCATACATATCATAACAGAACATAGAACGACCCTGCATACCGGGTCACACCCCAGGTCTAGCAATCATACGCATAACACATAATCATATAACAGTTCACAGTCAGCAATCGATCGACAGACCACATAACATAGCATTACTCTATTCAAGATACCGGCCTAGCCGGTCACTAGCATAACATCACCCTACGAATCAGTCAACATACTAAATGCACACATACGCCTTTCCAGGCCATGACCTTCCGGTCCACATAGCAATGCCTTCCGGCCCACAACATATAACGCCTTCCGGCCCATAACATAATAACTGACAACTACCCGGATTTCCATCCGATAAAAAGGTTGGCCTTGGTGCCATAAACCCTAGCAATATAGTGAGGATAACTCACCTCGAAACTGCCGACTGAACAGATAGCTCAAGCTGCTCCGATCACTGATACGATCTCCACCTCTGGACAGCCACCAATGCACTGAACTCAACAATAAACAACAATTACCAAAATACCCCTGGAACCACTGGTCAACCCTTGGTCAAAGACAAGGTCAAAGTCAACCCCTGACTGACCCTACTCGCTGAGTCAACCCAATGACTCGCCGTGTCCCCATACACAGAACTTCACTCGATCCGCGATCTAACTCGCCAAGTCACCCCGAGACTCGCCGAGTTCAACAACTCTGAGTCCACTCGCCCTCAACTCACCGAGTCATCCCTTGACTCACCGATTCTCGACTCAACCAGAGAATATTGGGACTCTTCGACAAGACTCACCGAGTCTAAGAACAGACTCGCTGAGTCTATGGCTATCTTCAACCTACTCGCCGAGTTGTTCATACAACTCGCAGAGTTCCAAGCCATCTTCATCCGACTCGCCGAGTTGTTCTTCCAACTCGTCGAGTCCCAGCTCATCTTCAAGCAACTCGTCGAGTTCACCCATGTGACTCGCCGAGTACCACCGATCTGAATCCATACAGTAGCATTCCAGACCATGCAATTGATCCAAAACATAGATCCAACCTCCTACAACTCATCCATCACGTAAAGTGGCAAACTTTACGTGAATCCATAGAGATCTAGGCCATATTCACTCATAACTAGGGTTTGGGACTTGCAAGCTTCACTAAACATTCCAACACAGGGACTTTCATGCTCTCTGATTCTCCTCTACTCCAGATCTGAGGTAGCAACCTCAGATCTACCCTCTAGACTTCCAATTACATCCAAAGGCAAGATCCCACAAACCCCAAAATGAAGAAACAACATACAATCAGACCAAGAACGAGATATTACCTCCAATGGACGCCCCCAACTGCAATGAAGTTGATTCCAAGCAAAGTCCCTTGCCCCAAGCCTTCAATTCCCAAAAAATTCCTTCAATGATTACTTCTCCAAGCTTCAATCCACTCAACAATGGAGCTCCTCTGCGATTTAGGGTTTCTAGAACTCAAGAGGGAAGTAAAGAGGCTGGGGAAGGAACATAATGTTCCTTATATAGGGCTCAACCCCGAGAATTAGGGTTTTCTCCACCCAGCGCCTACTCGCCGAGTCGGCTACTTAACACGCGGTCAAGCCGCGACTCTACTCGCCGAGTCCAGCCATGGACTCGCCGAGTCACTCTTTCCCAATTAACACTTTTGGCCCTTCAACTCTACTCTCGCTATTTCGGGATGTTACATAAATAATCTTATTATTTAGGAAGTCAAAACATGCAAAGTGAAACAATAGTAAATAATTAACACAAGACAGTAACATTACTTATAAATAATACTCCGATATTTAATCATCAAATGTTAATTACAATTTATCTATTACAAGTTTCTAAAAGCAATCTAATCACTAAAACTAATATCGTACTTCAGCCCAATACTCCTAGCATGCTGCAAGTGCTTAACCCTACTCAGTCCTTTCGTAAGGGGATCTGGTGGGTTATCCTCTGACGATACCCTCTTTACAAGAGGAGTCCCTCTTCTACCCGATTTTTAATAAAGTGATATTTTGTGTCAATATGCCTGGATCTGCCATGATCCCTCGGTTCCTTGGTTAAGGAGACCGCACCTTCTATCACAGAAAATCTCCATAGGATCCTTTATGGCAGGTACAACTCTAAGGTCTCCGATGAAGTTCTTTCGCCATATCGCCTCCTTCGACGCTTTGCTCCTACTATGTACTCTGATTTGCACGTTGAATCAGCTACAGTCTCCTGCTTGGAATTTTTCTAAGTCACTGCTCCTCCAATCAGGGTAAACATCCAGCCTGACTGAAAGCGGAAACTGTCTCGGTCGGTCTGAAAACTGGCGTCACTATACCCTCGTACTCTCAAGTCATCACTCCCACCAAGGATAAGAACCCAGTCCTTAATCCTTCATAGGTACTTAAGAATGTTCTTTGCCGCAGTCCAATGAGATCTACCAGGATTTCCATGATATTTGCTGACCATGCTCAAAGCGAAGGTCACATCAGGGCGAGTACATGTCATAATATACATGATTGGGCCAACTGCGGAAGCATAAGGTACTCTGCTCATCTCTGCTATCTCGGCATCGGTACTCGGGCTTTGTGTCTTACTCAACTTGATATTGCTTTGGATTGGTAACTCCCCTTTCTTGGAATTTTCCATGCTAAAACGTTTTAACACTTTGTCCAAGTAAGTACTTTGACTAAGTCCTATTAGTCTCTTACACCTATTTCTCAATATCCTTATCCCTAGAATATAAGCAGCTTCTTCGAGGTCCTTCATAGCGAAGCACTTCCCAAGCCAGGACTTAACCTCCTACAAGGTTGGGACGTCGTTTCCTATGAGTAGTATCTCATCCACATACAATACGAAGAAGCCAACTATGCTCCCAATGGGTTTTACATATACACAGGACTCATCCTCGCTTCTCGAAAAAACAAACTCTTTGACCTTCTCATTGAAACAAAGATTCCATCTGCGAGACGCTTGTTTTAATCCATAGATGGATTTCTCAAGCTTACACACACTCTATTATGGTGCTTCGCATCGACAAAACCCTCTAGCTGACTCATGTAAACATCTTCAGCCAACTTCCCATTTAGGAAAGCGGTTTTGACATCCATCTGCCATATTTCATAATCATGAAACGCAGTTATGGCTAGCATAACTCTTATAAATTTAATCTTCACTACTGGTGAGAAGGTCTCGTCATAGTCAACTTCGGGAGTTTGAGTAAAGCCCTTCACAACTAATCACACCTTATATGTGTACTTTCCCATCCATGTCGCTATTCTTCTTGAAGATCCATTTGCACCGATCATCTGACGACCTGGTACATTGTCAACCAAGTTTCAAACTTGATTGTTATACATGGATTGAATTTCGCTGTCCATAGTCTCTTTCCACTTTGTAGACTCTGGGCCTGCCATGGCTTCCTTGTAGTTGCTAGCTTCATCCATATTTATTATCTTACTATCAGTCTTAAACGTCACCCTCAGCAGTTATCTGGATACCATATAATACGGTTGGAACACTAACTCTACTGTAACATCTACGAGGTAGGGACTCGTCAATCGGTTCAATAGGAGTTTCCTCCTCAGGTTAAGCGCCAGTGTTAGAGGTTCCTTCATCACCTGATTATTGAATCCCTTAAAGATCAATTTGCCTCCTATTGTCCTCTTGGCATATGAGTTCTCTTTCTCAAAAAACCCCTCTCCTCGCAACGAAGACAACATTGTCACTCAGTCTATAGAAGAGATATCCAAAGGAATTATGTGGGTAGCCGATGAAAATACATCGCTCACTACAAGGTTCGATTTTGTCGTGAGTCTCTCGTCTTACGAAATCCTTGCAACCCTAAACCTTGATATGTGCTAACGAGGGAACATTTCCTGTCCACATCTCGTGAGGTGTTTTGGCAACCTTCTTAGTTGGGACTAGATTAAGGATATGGGGGGCAATGTCTAAGGCATACCTCCAAAATGAGTAGGTAACGAAGCTTGATTCATCATGAAACGAACCATGTCCAACAAGGTTCGATTGCGCCTCTCAGCCACACCACTTAACTGCGGTGTCCTAGGCGGCATCAATTGCGAAACAATTCCACATCCCTTAAGATAGTCGTAGAACTAGATACTAAGATACTCACCACCTCGATAAGATTAGAGCATCTTTATCTTCCTGCCCAACTGATTCTCCGCGTCTTGTTTAAGCTCCTTGAACTTTTCAAAGGTTTCTGACTTGTGCTTGATTAAGTAGATATACCGATATCTGCTATAATCATCGGTAAAAGTCATATAGAAATGGTTCGCATCCCTTGTGGTGGATCTAAAGGTCCCACATACATCCGTATGTATGAGAGCCAATAGACCTCCACCCCTTTCACAAGTACCATTGGAGGGTGACTTGGTCATCTTCCAAGCAAACAAGATTCACACGTGTCATCAAACCTAAGGTTAAATGACTCCAAGACTCCAAACTTCTGGAGTTGGGCTATGCGCTTCTTGTTGACATGTCCAAGACGATAATGCCACAAGTATGCTTTATCCAAACCATTTGACGAATCGATTTGCAACACATTATATCCTAAGTTGTCTACAACCATCACAGTTTCATATATACCATTACAAGACAATGCTTCAAATTAGAAAGTACCATTCAAGAAAGCATCAATTGAACCAATTTAATTATTAAATGAAAATCTAAAACCTTGTTTATACAAACCATGAAAAGAAATAATGTTTCTCGCCATATTAGACGAGTAGCAACAATTATTCAAGTCTAAACCTAACCCACTACTAAGCACTAAAGCATAAACTCCAATCTTGGTGACATACGATAGTTTCCTATTCCCTATGATGAGGTTCATCTTCCCATGCTCCACATCCCTACTTCTTCTTAAACCATGCAAATCAGAAAAATGTGAAAAATACATCCTGTATCAAGGACCCAAGAACTAGCATGTGATGAGTTATTAGATTGAATAGTGTAAATACCTACGAAGGTGGGCTTTATCTTCCCATCCTTGATGTCCTGCAGATACTTCGGGTAGCTTCATTTCAAATGCCCTTTCTCATGGCAGTAGAAGTACTCTGCTTCTTTTGGGTAGGTAGAGGGGGTAGCAGAACCAAATTTGGTCCCACTAGAAGGGGATCCATCATGGGACTTTCCCTTGTGGCTCTTAGAAGGAAACTTCCTCTTCTTCCTTTTTCCTTGCCCAATAGCCAAGACAGGGGCAAAAGAAGTAGGAGTAGATGCAACATATTTTCCTTTTAGACTACTCTCAGCAGTCCTTAGCAGGCCTTGAAGCTTGCTTAGAGTAACCTCCTCCTTGTTCATATGGTAGTTCATACGAAACTGGTCATAACAAGGAGGCAGCAAGTGTAGAATGATATCTATGGCCATCTCCTCATCGAAGTTGACATTCACCTTCAGCAAGTGGTCCATAAACCTTTGCATTTTCTGCAAGTGGGTCGTGATGGACTCTCCATCGCTCATTTTGGTAGTGATCATCAAGGCGATGATCTCGTACCTCTCATGCCTAGCACTTTGATGGTACCTTTCCATCAAATATTGGTGCATCTCGTATGGGTAGTAGTCCTTGTAGGACTTTTAGAGTTCAACAATCATTGTAGCGAGCATGATGCAATGGACCTTTGTTGCGTCCATTTCATGAGCCTCGTAGGCAACAGTTTGCTTAGGAGTAACATTATTTGGTCAATCTCTTTCAGTTCCTTGTCGAGAACATACTCTTTGTCCTTGTAACGTGTGACCATGCGAATGTTGTGAATCCAATCATTAAAATTGGATCCATCGAAGATCACCTTCCCTCACAAGTTCATGAGTGAGAATGAGCCAGAAGGGGTTGAGCTAGAAGAGTTGTTGTTTGGAGTAGACATCTAAAAAAGAAAAGGAACAAAGTTTAGATTAGATAAGAATCCCAAATTAGACACCCAAATGAGAAATTAGGGCTAGGACCCAACATAATTATTTACAATTCAGAAGAGGGATGTCATAATCTAATTGCAAATAATTTAAAGGTAGGTAAATGACGATTTACTAATTTCCACCATGAAAAACGAAAAGGATTTTAAGTTTTAAATGAATTGAAATTTCTAGATTCTTTTGAGATTCATTGAACTTTTCAATGACATGTTTAAATCTCAATTATGCACTTTAAGTTTGTGACTGGGATACCGAGGATCACAAACAAGGTGTGAATAACCATGCAAACATGTTTGGTACTCTCGATGTCATTTATCACCTAATCATTGTGCCAGTTAACCACATACGTTTCATCGTCTATGATAAACATCAAGCTACCCTTTGCCACCTTTTCTAGTCCCAAATTAGTGTGTCGGTTAACCACACACGCTCCGCTAACAAGTTGGCAAAGTGCAAATTGCAATGTCAAGGAATAGCATACATTTTCATATTTTTCCTAAAGTAACTAAGATTGGGAATTTATAAAAACATTTAGTTCCTCTATATAATCATTATACTTATTAATGAGGAATTAGTTTGTCCTATCCAACCCATTCGGTTAATGACCATCCACTAGCAAGAGTACGGTGGGTAAGAGTAGATACCCAATGGTGGTCATTGTACATGCCACTTCCTTAAACACCCTTACAGACCAGCTTCGTGAATGAGGCATACCAACGGTAAGATTGACTTGTCTTATACATATATATATATATATATATATATATATATATATATATATATATATATATATATAATTATTAATCTTTTAATATTATAATAGTATAAGGGTAGAATTTCAAACTTTTAATACTCTAGGGTTTAGAATTTAAATATTTCAAAATTAAACTTTTTAATTAAAATTTAAATTCCAAAACTTGAGGGCAAATTTTGAAACTTTTCAAAATATCATTTAGATAAAATTTGAAAAATAACTAAATAATCAAATATTTATCAGATAATTTGACCTAATCTACTTTCCTTATAAGATAATTCAAATAAAAAATACAAATAATTAATCTTTATCAAATAAACTAATAATTATGTTATTATTTGACAATTATCTTCTAATTGGATGAAGATAATCATTACCATATTACAACAATCGAATTTTATCAGTAAAAATAGTGTTTGATAATTATCCTAACCTAATTTTAGCCAAAATCCTGAAAAATCTGCCAATAGACCCACGAACTCGTCGAGTCAGACTTGGATTCATCGAGTTCACAATGAACTCGTCCAGTTCATATATGGGCTCATCGAGTCCATGCAGCAGATTCAGAATTCTGACTTTTTCATCCTTGAACAATTAAGCATAGCATCAAATACAATAGAAAAACAACCTAGGCTCTGATACCACTGATGGGTTTTGAGCACAACAACAATCCTATGGTGCACATGCAAACCCTAAAACTTTGGATCTAGTTTTTCTAATTGTAAATGCAATAATCATCCAAAGCTTATAAGCCCTAAGTCTAGCTTACAAAATTCAAAAATCATAACAAAAACAAAATTAGGATGTTACATTTCAATTGTAGCTTGATCTTTAACCTTTGAGATCTTTAGTATCACAAGTGTAATACCTCTAATCAATCACAAACACCAAGAAGCAAGTTGGAGAATATAAGAGAGAGAGAGAGAGAGAGAGAGAGAGGCTAGGGATACTAATTTTCGGCTGGAACTCTTCTTAGGGTTTCAAGTGGCCGAAAATAGGATGCCCCAAGGGTTCCTTATATAGCTGAGGTATTAGGGTTTCAATCAAATACCTAATCTGGTTGCTTAGGCCTTAAACAGCCCATAGGATCCTTCCAGAACACCCTATAAATGAATTCTATGTGGGCTTCCACAAGAATTTCGTCCATCCATTAACTTAGGGATCCACAACTCATTTTGCAATTATCTGATAATTACAATATTAGTCCCCTTGATTTAATTAATCTCTTTTGATCACAAAATTAATTCTAAATTAATTCTTGACCAATATCAATTAAATAATATTGTGAGAAGATTCACATGAACGAAGAGTTGAAATCCACTACTCAAAGTCTCATAGAATCAACTAAACGAACCTCCTAAACCAATCATAAGTTAAAACTTAGACAATAGCACAACACCTCTCCAAGTTTAACTAAAAGTTAAACTGGTCAAAAAGTCAACGGTCAAAAAGTCAACTTAGTTGGCCACCACGCCATGGCCATACATATGCTATGTCATGGTAGCCTCACAAAAAAATAGTTACAAGCCTGCCTTCTGCCACGTCATGGTGATCAAGCCACCACGTTGTGGCACCTACTCTGGCCAAATTAATGGATTAAGCTCTTAATCCCTAAAGTCATTCTTCCAAACTTTCCAGAAGGCTTTATTACACCTAAATGAAACATAAAAATCCTTGCTTTATGGTCATTCATGTCCAATACATGTCCTTCCCAAAACTAGGTCAAAAGGGGTATGAAATTGGTCAAAATCCTATGCATGACATCAAAACTACTTGTGAGTCTGAATATGAAACATTAAATGTTCTTGGGACCTTATAGAGTAATAAAGTTGCAAACTTTATTCCATACTCTCACTTAAAACTCATCAATATAGACTAAAACTCATAATACTTCAAGATCCAAAGACAAGATACCAAAAAATAAGGAACTTTATGACTTACAATGGTCCAAAAGATAGATGAAAGTTGAGATATTCAATTGCTAAGCTTCAAGGATCAATCTTGCAAGTAACTCCCTTCTAAAAATCACCAAAAGTCTAACAAAATATATAAGAGAGGAGAAGGGAGACTCAAAATGGTGAAAGGGAGGCTAGGGTTTCCTTAAGAGGATTGAAAAATACCCCAAAAACACGGAACTACAATTTAAATACATAGAAAACCCTAAAACTTCATGGGCTTGGGTTACACAACGGCCACCTCGTGTCGACTTCCACCTCGTGGCAATCGGTTTTCACCCACTTCCATTCCAGCTTCAAGCAATCATAACTTCTTCGTTTCAACCTAGTTTGTGGTGATCTTTATATCCATGCGAAGGTGTTGACAAACCCCACAACCATATCTAATTACTTTGACTTTATACATGTTGAAAATAAAACCATAATCCATGCAAGAAGCCCGAAATATTACTTTTCCCATTCTACCCTTTAGCTCTTAAACACAATTCTAGAGCTTAAATCACTTAACCCATAATATTAATATCCAATAAGGTCTAAACTTTAGAAGCATTCTGAAACTAGGTGTTACACCTAGCTCGATTCAATGTTCACAGATTGGGATTTGAGTAGGTCAAATTACCATTTCTTTGAAATTGATCTCATTTAATGTTTTGTCTCTCTTATTCTTGTGTGATCAGTGATCATTTTGGGAAGAAGATAAAGATAGGTGTTCATGTTAGCTTCTTTCTAGTAAGTATATAAATTTGAAATTGGTTTTGTGAGTCATGTAATTGATGGGTGAAAGGGAGATTTTGTTCGTTTGTTTTGTTTTTTGCACTTTGAGGCCAACTTGTTCTGGTTTTAAATAGATATTTGTTTCTAATAAATTACAACTTGAAAAATGAACATGAAGAAATAATGGAAGACGGGGAACATTGTGGACCATCATGATTATTTCGTTTGAAGGGTATCTTGATCTATACCTTATGAAACTTTCATAAAAACTATTCAGAGGCATTTGAACTAGAGGAAAGTAAAGGGGAATGATCTCTTTCAGGTTACACAATTAAGGATAAGCTCTTATATTTTCCCCACAAATTCTAAAGTTTATTTTTCCTACTAGTTTATTTTGATCGTGATGAAAGAATAATTTGTTTAATTATTTGTTGGATTATATCTTCTGTCATTCCCATGTAACTTAAATTTTTTGGTAGAATTATTCTTCTCTCAAGTGCAATTTGATTAGCCGAAGACATGACTAAAAGAAGATTTTACGAGCAAGAACATAGAGATACTATTTTGTTGCATCGGTAGATGAGAATCCTTTGGTGACGTTTAGTGAATGGCATTGTGTTAAAAATTATGAACTTTATCAAGTCTTGTTCACCAAGCATCATATCTTTGTATAATTAACTAAAAGTTTCAAAATTTGATGTTATGAACATATTGATGAGCTTATAGATGTCTTTTTGAAGCCTTCATTGTAATAAGCTTGTGGAAACATGATCGACATAAACACCTTATTAACCAAATTCTTAATAAATACTTCCTTTCCTTAGATTAGTCATATATGTTAGTGTGATTGATATGGAACAAAAATGATATAACTAGTTTGGCGATATAAAAAGTTAATTGACAATGATAAAAGAAAATATCAGTAAAAAGAAATTGAGAAAAAGAAAAAAAATACAAATATAAAAATACATAATGTGATAAATTAATATGTAAAGTATAATGTTATTTTTGTAAACGAAAATTGTTTGAAAATGATAAACACGACAAACACACTAGTTCCAATTCATTGATTACAACAATTAAAAAAGGAATTGATTCTCTGAAATATTTTTCTAAATGATTTTTTTGTTATACCAAACAATGATGTAACACTCTGATCATTAAGGTATTTAATTTCTTGAATTTTTAGCTTTGGTTGAAGGTCATGACGTGAAACATGAAGGTCACATCATGAATGCCCATTGACTAGCTGACCTGCTATTTTGATTATCACAACGTGTGACTTTGAATGCTCATGACGTGACATTAGCTTGATGATCGAACCCTAATATTTCAAGTATTTAATGGAAAGAGAGGACCAGGGTTGCCCATCCTTAGCCTCCTACACTCTTTTGCCTCCTAATAACCATAATCTTGACCCTCTTGAAGTCCTTAGTCATTTTTGAGATCCTTGAAGAATTCTTTCGTGGTTTTTGACTCTTTGAAGAAGAAGAAGACCTTGGTTGAGCAACCTCTTGGCGCTTTGGCTTCTACCTTGAAATCTCTTGGAGCTTTTGGACCATTGTAAGTCTTAAAGCTTGGACCTTTCTACTTCTTGCATGCTAGATGTAAGTTCTAAGCTCCTTTTTGCATGCTTGTGTTGGATTGCATGCTTGAGATCTATAAAGTTGGCAAATTTATGGATCATTGAGTGATTCTCTATAATATAGTCTTTGGATCTGAGTTTTGGTATGGTTTGAGACTCCAAGCATGAGTCTAGATCTCATTTTTCCCACTCTTGGCCTAGTAAGAGTTTGAGTCATTCATTAGACATGCATGCCTGAAAAGCTATCATCCTTTGTGTAAGAGAATAGCCTCTAGAAATTCTCAAGATATGGCTGTAAGGAATAAGAGCTTAATGCTCAAAGCTGGTCAATATAGATCTCACGACGTGAGGATTTAGCTTGTCGCGTCGTGAGAATACTCGACATCCTGACTATTTTTTCTGGATTAGTTCACGACGCGACTCAAGGTGTGGTCGCAACGTGACAAGGATTGGAATTGTATTAATGGGCTGAGTTTACCCGCTGAGTCGGGACTTGGTCAAGTTGGTGCTTACGACGTGATAATGAGTTGTCCACGACGTAAGGACCAACTGCTGGAGTTTGGACTGTTGAATTTTGGGCCTTAGTTAGGTTTTGGGCCTTAGACTGTTTGTTGCATGAGTTGTGCCTTTTGGGCCTTGGGTCCATTATTGTGTTGTTGGGCCAAGTTTGGTTAGGCCTATTTTTGGAAGGGTAAAATGGGCTTTTATATTAGGGGTCTGGATTTGGGATTTAGGCCCATGGTTATGGTTTATAACCTATTACTGATTAGGGTGATTTTTTTGTGTTCAGTGTGGGATCTTCCAATTCAGTAGTCAAGGATTTACTTACTTATCAACGGACTGAGGTGAGTTTTCTCACTTTATCAATGAGTCAAACGCACCAAGGTCGACCCATTCTCTGTGATATAGGATGCTAGCTATATTTCTGATATGTGTATAAAAGACCAGGATTTGGCCCTTGGCAACTGTATGAAAGTCCAGGATATGGCCCCTGGTATCTGTATGAAAGACCAGGATCTGAACCCTGACAACTGTATAGAAAACTGAGATTTGGCCCTCGGTAGGAAATTACTTGTAAGATTAAGGTTTGACCCATAGCATTTACTTATTTATGTTTGGTATGTGGTACTTTGGGGAAACTCACTAAGCTTTTGCTTTTAGTTTATATTTGTGGTTTTAGGTACTTCCGGTACTAATGGGAAGGGTTGGGCGTGATGGCACAACATTCTCTCCTCATTATTTTCCGCACTTTTTGATATTGTACTGATGATTTGACATTGTTAGTATGTGATGGTTGGAACAATGTGACGATTGTAACTTTTGTTTTAAAATGAAAATTTTATCCTGATTTTTGAGTCGTTACAAATGAAATCAAACTTTCTTTGACTACATTTTAATTCCCTACTTCAATTTAATATCTCAAGGTCCTGAAATATTAAAAATTGGCTTTTTTATACCACTAAATTAGTGAGGCTTAAAAAAGAAATTACATGTCCATTTTCCTTTTCTTAAATGAATAAATAGTTAAATACCCATTTGTTAGTTGTCTTTATTTTTTTTCCAAAATATATATTAGAAAGAAATAGACTTTCTTTTAGAATAAGCATAATAAGAAAATGAATAGTCCTTTTATCTCATCATAAATATTTACAAAAACTAAATCATGTGTGAGTTGGTGTACCATAGCTAAAAGTACAACCTACAGTGCATAATGTACAATGTTTAATGTAGAAAGTTCAAGTTTAAGCCCTCAACTTTGTATAATTCGTCACTTTCAACCCTCTGATTTATAAAATAAAATTTTCTCTTTACTTTTTAAAATATCACTTTCTCCCCTTCACCTTTAACTTTGTAAAATGTCACTTTCACTCCTTCATTTTCAAAACTTCCGCGTTTATCCTGTAATATATATATATATATATATATATATATATATATATATATATATATATATATATATATATATATATATATCTTTTACTTCGTAGAAAGCATTTTCCACCCTCTTATTTTTATTAACGCACAATGTAATAGTATCTCAAATGCCTAAGTACAACTTTACCTTAAGTTTGCATAATCGGTTATTTGCAACCCCTCTATTTTGTAAAATAATATGTTTTACCTTTTTACTTTTTAACTTATCATTTTCAACCCCTTCACATTCAACTTTATAACATATCACTTTCACTCATTCATCTTTAATCCTTCAACTTTGTACAATCCATCATTTACAACCCCTCTATTTTGTAAAATGATATGTTTAATCCATTTACTTTTTAAAATATCACTTTCTTCCTTCCATCTTCAACTTTGTAAAATGCTACTTTCACACCTTCAAATTTTAAACTTTCGCGTTTATCCCTCTTCCCCGTAGTGTGTGTGTGTATAATGAGTTTTCCTCTTTTAATTTTTTAATATGCACCAAAAACTCGTAAAAACTTGAGGCAAAACGCATGCTTAATTATTAATTTTTAAAAAATAATAAATACTTTATATATTTTCGTTAGTCATCTACTTAACTAATTGGGCTTGTAATCATCTTTGGACATATTAAAGTTGTGGAATATATTTTCTAATGGCCCAATACAATCTTTTGATCGACTAGAAACCCTAATCTATATTTAAACCTTGACATACTTGTTTGGGTAAAAAATTGTGTTATTTATATTTGGATGTCACCTTAAGCTAAATGGTACACATGGCTGAGTCATGTTCGTGGCCAACTTGGCATCTCACCAAGATCGTACATACCATCTCGGAGCTGTTATGGTGCAACGATCACAACTAGATGACACCGACCAATGGGAGATTATGGATACTCTCTCTTTCTATTTGTATGTGTGTGTATATGTGTATGTGTGGTGGGAATACACCAGCAGGGCGTTCCAAACATATTTTGGGTTCGGGGAGAAAATGAAGAAAATGTTCCTTAAAATACACAAATTTCATCAAAAAATTTATAATAACTTAATAACTGAAAGAAATTTACTTGTACTAGATTTTAATATAACATTTTTGATTTTATATATATATATATATATATATATATATATATATATATATATATATATATATATATTCTATTAGCTCCAATCGGTAGGCTACCCTGCCTACCCTTGCAATCACCCGAAAAGGACCAATATAACGGGGCCCCAACTTGCCCCTCTTCTTGAATCGGATCACTCCTTTCCAAGAAGAGACCTTAAGTAGAACAAAGTCGCCGACCTGAAATTCGAGCTCGGACCGGTGCTTGTCCGCATAACTCTTCTGACGACTCTGAGTGGTCAATAACCTCTGCCTGACCTGCTATATCTGCTCAGTCGTCTGCAACACAATCTCCGTATTATCCATAACATGCTGCCCGACCTCTCCCCAGCAAATGGGGGTTCGACACCTCCTCCCATACAACAGCTCAAAGGGTGGCATACCAATGCTCGAATGATGGCTGTTGTTGTAGGAAAACTCTGCCAAGGGCTAATACGTGTCCCAACTCCCTCCAAAATCCAGCACACATTCCTGGAGCATGTCCTCGAGCGTCTGAATCGTCCGCTCACTCTGTCCGTCAGTCTGGGGGGATATGCGGTACTAAAATGAAGCCTAGTACCCAACTCCTCGTGAAACTTCTTCCAGAATCTGGAAGTGAAACGCACATCTTGGTCTGAGACAATCGAGATCGGCACTCCATGCCGTGATACCACTTCCCTCACGTACGTCTCTGCTAACATCTCTGCGGAAGAGCTCTCACTGATAGCAAGGAAGTGGGCGTTCTTTGTCAACCTGTCCACAATCACCCAAATTGCATTGACTCCCCTAGCAGTCCTTGGCAATTTGGTGATAAAATCCGTGGTAATCTGTTCCCACTTCCATTCGGGAACCTCCAACGGCTGCAACTTACCATGCGGTCTCTGGTGCCCGGCCTTAACCCTACGGCAGGTAAAGCACCTCTCAACAAACCACGCGACATCCCTCTTCATACAGGGCCACCAATACTCTCTCTTCAGGTCTAAATACATCATAGTGGCCCTAGGATGGATCGAGAACTTCGACCGATGAGCCTCTTCCATCAAAATGGTATGCATCCCTCCCACAAACGGTACCCAGATACGCCCCTGAAATTTCATAAGCCCCCGACCATCGGTAACGAACTCCAATACCAACCCAACAACTCGCTCTTTCTTCTGCATCTCAGGCTGCACAGCCTCAGCCTGTGCCCCACGAATGGTGTCCAACACCGGAGCTATCACGGTCAATCTCAAACATACATCTCGAAACGGGGTGCTCTCCGCCCTGTGGCTCAGTGCATCGGCTACAACATTAGCCTTGCCTGGGTGGTATAGGATCTCACAATCATAATCCTTGACCACGTCCAACCACATCCTTTGTTGCATGTTTAGGTTGGGCTGATCCATCAAATACTTCAGGCTCTTGTGGTTCGTGTATATCGTACACCGAACCCCGTACAGATAGTGACACCAAATCTTGAGGGCGAACACCACTGCCCCCAACTCAAGATCGTGGATGGGATACCTCGTCTCATGAGGCTTCAGCTGCCTCGATGCGTATGCTATCACATGCCATCTCTGCATCATCACCACTCCCAACCCCAAGATCGACGCATCATAATACACCACAAAGTCCTCCATCCCCTCTGGAAGGGCTAACACTGGGGCTTCACATAGCCTCTGGCGAAGCGTCTCAAAGGAGGTCTGCTACTCTGGTCCCCATGAAAAAGCGACACCCTTCCGGGTAAACCTGGTGAGTGGCACGATGATCTTGGAGAAATCTCTGATAAATCTCCGATAATAGCCTGCCAACCCCAAGAAACTCTTGATCTCGTACGGTGTCCTCAGCACCTCCAAACTCATCACTGCCTCCACTTTGGCCGGGTCGACCAAAATCCCCTTCTGGTTAACGAGGTGCCCTAGGAACTGGACCTCTCGCAACCAGAAATCACACTTGGAGAATTTGGCTTTAAAGCCTCTCCGATCTCAGAACTCTGAGGATCTCCCTCAAATGCTCCTCATGCTGCTCTCTGGATCTCGAATACACCAAAATATCGTCGATGAACACGATCACCGACCGATCCAACATCGGCCTGCACACCCTGTTCATGAGATCCATGAACACTGTAGCGGCATTGGTGAGTCCGAAAGGAATCACCACAAACTCATAATGCCCATAACGAGTCTTGAACGTTGTCTTCTGGATATCCTCATCTCGCACCCTTACCTGATGATACCCCGACTTCAAATCGATCTTGGAGAACCAAGATGCTCCTTGCAACTGATCGAACAAATCATTGATCCTCGGCAACGGGTAACGGTTTTTGACCGTCAGCTTGTTCAACTCCCGGTAATCAATGCACATCCGGTGTGAACCATCCTTCTTCGTGACAAAAAGGATAGGCGCTCCCCATGGCGAGCTGCTCAACCGGATAAACCTCTTTCCCAACAGCTCCTGAATCTACGAGGATAACTCTTGCATCTCTGGAGGTGCAAGGCGATAGGGCACCTTGGCAATAGGCGTGGCCCCCGGAACCAAATCGATACTGAACTCCACTTGCCTCACGGGAGGCACACCCGACAACTCCTCTGGAAATACATCCGGGAACTCACGCACTATCGGAACCTCCTCAACTGACCTCGGTCTCTCTGAATCATCCCACGTATCCATCACATACGCCACAAAGCCCTTACAGCCCTGCTGTAGACACTGCCTCACTCTAGCGGCCGAACAAAATGCTGACCCAGAACGTGTACCCTCGCCGTACACCGTAAGAACTCCCCCACTAGGGTCTCGTATGGTCACCAGTTGTCGCTCGCAGTCGATAACCGCACCGAATCTGCTCAACCAGTCCATGCCCACAATGACACAGACATCACCCATCGCAATAGGAACCAAATCAATCGGGAACTCAACACCGAAAATCTCGAATACGCACCCACGGATCACCTCTGTGGCATATATCACCCTCTCGTCAGCTATGGAAACTCTCAGAGGCCGACTCAACGCCTCACGACTAACACTGATATGCTGACTAAAAGCCAAAGATACAAAAGACCGACTCGCACCCGAGTCAAATAACACCAAGTCAGGTACAGAATTCACAAGAAAAGTACCTACGCATAACATAATATAAGCACAATATCTCAACATCAAAATAAATACACGAAAGAATACATACCAGACACGACATTGGGCGCTGTGCGAACCTCTTCCGCGGTCAACTAAAAGGCTCTCCCTCATGCCCTCGGCGCCTCGGCCTTCACTGGCCGACTCTCGGTAGCTCTGATGGCTGCAGGGGCAAATCCCTGAGGTGCTCCCTGTGCTGATCCCCGCAACTGCGGACACTCTGCCTTCCGGTGTCCGGTCTGGTTGCAGTGAAAACATACTGCAAACCCCTTGGGGTAGTCCTTGGCCATATGTCTCTCCTTGCCACATTTGTAGCAAGACCCTGCTCTGCACACTCTGTCGTGGCTCTTGCCGTACTTGCCACAAGTGTGGCCCCTCTGGCTCCCTGATCTCAAATCGGCGGGCTTGGCCCGCTTGGCTACCGACTGAGACTGCACCGGTCGCCGATCCCTCCCTTGAGACTCAGCCTCCTCCCTAGCCTGAGTCTCCAGCTCTATCTCCCTCTTCAGGGCATTTGCCTGAAGCTCGGCAAATGTCCGGTACGTCGAGTTCTCCACGAACTCACGTATGTCCCTCCTCAGAATGCTCAAATATTGACTCATACGTGCCTGCTCGGAGGACATGTTCTCTGGGCAGAACATCACCTGCTCATGAAACATCCTCGTAATCACCGTAACAGACTCAGTACCCTGCTTGAGGGTCAGAAACTCCTGGGCCAAACACTCCCTCTCCACCTGGGGAACGTACTCATCTCAGAACATAGCAGTGAACCTCTCCCAGGTCACTGCTGCAAGCTCAACAGGCGTATAGTGCGCCGTCACAAATTTCCACCAGTCCTTCGCCCCCAAGCGAAGCTGGTTCAGCGCGAACCGGTCTCTCAAATGCTCAGGAGATGAGCAAGTGAAGAAACACCCCTCTATGTCTGAAATCCATCTCATCGCCGCAATCGGGTCGTGGGTCCCGTCAAACTCCGGTGGTTTCGTGTTACTGAACTCTCGGAACAGCAACGCATCACCACCCTGCGGCCTCGTCGCAGCTAAAGCTGCAGTGCCTGCAGAAACAACAGCCTCAGAAAGAGCAGCATACTTCTCATCAAATGTCTCTATCAGCGTGGTCTTGATAGACCCGAACATCTCTGGTATCTCTGCCTTGATGGCCGCAGCCACCTCCTCCTGGATGATCCTACGGATCTCCTCATCCCTCGTATCACTGGTCCCTGGTGTGTGGCGAGTCCCAACCATGATCTCTCTCTCTCTCTCTGAAATACAATATAAGAATAATATCAGGGACTCGCTCGAGTATACTCACACTCGAGTACTCCATCCTACTTGTTCCTTGGTACTCCAAGGATTCTTACTTGGACTGTGCACTGACCTGGTGTCTTCAGTAGTACGGGCCCAATACTACCGTCCACACCACATCAACATCCACCCCAAGTCCTCCTCCCAGAGTCCCATGTCCCAAGCACTCTACTTTCTCTAATCATATGATACTCGCAAACAGATCTCTCACAATCTCCTCGCTGCTACCTAACCACTCTGAAATACTCATAGCAGCAAGACTCCTAGACCCAGGCATCACATATCAGGCCACTCTAGTCCTAATAAGAATACCTAGTTTACTCTAGCATGCATATCATAGCTCATCATATAACATATCACATCATATCTCATAACACTTATAATAATGGTATTTTGGGAAATCATCGTTTAGGCACTAGCTGTTCGTAGACACGACTCTGCTCTGTTTGTCTTGCAAGTTCTTCTTTTGAAAACTTGTTTTATTATCAAAATTTTCTCAAATCCTTGGTTTGAGTTCAGATACGCCCGAAGGTGCACCCGAATCCCTCAAACCTAGGCTCTGATACCAACTTGTAACACCGTAAAAATTAAAACAATTTTTCACATTTGAAAACACATTTTTAAATAAAACCATTCATTCATAAAATGTCATAACATTATGTTTTTAATTCACAAATGTCTCCCAAGATCAAAATACATCCAATCCCATATGCGTGTACGAATCAAGCCGGCGCCTTCCCGCGGTCATCACTGGTACCTGAAACACATAACACTGAACACTGTAAGCATAAGCTTAGTGAGTTCCTCAAAATACCACACTAATCACATAATTGCCACTCGAGGCTGTAACTCTATTGACCCTCTGGTCAATGTGTCTCAGTGGGGCCCTCCAGCCCCAACTCTCTGTGGGCCCTCTGGCCCTAACTCTAGGGACCAGAAAGTCCCAACTCTGTAACTCTGAATCATGCATATCACATATCACAATAAATCACAACACATAATAACATGCAATCATACTGGCATATAACTCTATAATACTCTGTCTCTTAACTCTATTACCACACTAGGTAAAGTATAGTGAGAAGACTCACCTCGGGTATCTCGGTAAATCTCTGACTCGGTAAACGCTGGCCTAGCCCCCGCCTAATCATATGAAAATAACACTCTATTTAATATAACTCTCAAAGGCTAGACTATGTTCTCTTATGACACTCTCAGAAGGGTAAAAGACCATTTTACCCCTCTCATAGCTCAAAGGCCCCACAATAGACCATACCCTAAAATTTAACCAAAAGTCAACTCTCCGGGTTATGCTGCGCGTACCAGATGTGTACGTTGAGCGTACCCGGCTGCGCCTCAGAATCGGGGAGCGCCACCCAGTACGCGGCGCGTACTAGGAATTACGCCCGACGTACTCCCCTGCTTCAGCCCTTTTTGCTCTTGAGGTCTTAAACAGTTAAGACCTACGTCCATATTTTAGATCTGACCCCTTCTAAGCCCCTTAATCCATAAAGTTGATGACTTTAAGCCTTTGCATGGCTGAACAAGTCACTAACTCCCAAAATGATCCAACCTTCAACTCTAGAAGGCTTAAAACACATGCATGACCCCAAAGTAACATCCAGGAAGGGAACTTTATGGCTCTACATCACTAATAACACTGAAAAGGGATAGATCTCGGACCATGGAGCACTTTACACTCATAAAGTCTCCACCTTTGGGGATTTTAGCCCTAAAAAGGACACATACAATAACAACCAAAAGAAGAGGAAAGTTTTGAACTTTATACCTCCAAAAGTAGCCCTTTCCTCTGTAGATCTCAGATCCAAAATGGAACCACAAGCTTTAGCCTCCAAGAACTCCTTTCCTCCTTCTTCACTAAGCCACTAAAGCACCAACAAGCTCAAATCAACACTCTCACACACTAAGAACGATGGGGCTCTCTTTTAGGGTTTCACTCACTGATATGGAGGCTAAGGAATGAGCCATAACACCCTTTAAATAGTGCACAAGGAGGATTAGGGTTTTTGCACCTGGGTCGGGTACGCCCAACGTACCTTGGCGACTCCGCGTCCAAATTAAGCGCGTGAGTACGCGCAGCGTACCCCTCTGGTACGCCCAGCGTACTCACTTGATACAAACCCTCCACTCAAGGACTAAACATGACAATTCAATAAAGAACAAGGATGAAGGAAATGCACATGAATCTCGGGGTGTTACACCTAAGCTAAGTATACATACACTCACCAAACCTAAACCCAATACTCAGATGTTGATACATATAATACATATACATGTATATAGATATATAAACATACACACATAGTAATGCACATAAACATACATACAAATGCACCTAAACCATATACACAAATATATATATATATATATATATATATATATATATAATACACATGCTCCTAAATATACATACATATATATACATATATTATTATTCTTATTATTATTAACTTTATTGTTATTAAACCTTATACTTACATGCACACACATACATATACATACAAAACCTTAAACTACATACTCACATGTTGATAGATACATACATATGCATGTATATAAATACATAAATACTCATACACATAAACATATATACATACATAAACACCTAATTTCTAAACCTTAAACAATGAACTCTTAACCCATACATACCTTAAAACATAAATCCATATATACGTTAAACCATAAACCCCAAACCTATATATGCGTTAAACCATAAACCCTAAACGCATATATATGGTAAACCGTAAACCCTATACCCACATTCTTACGCATACGTGTACATACAATAGAGACACATATATGTCACATGCACATCGACATACATACATACATACATATATATATATATATATATATATATATATATATATACACACACACATACACATTAAACCCTAAACTCTATGCTTGCATGCTTGCAGACACATACATACACATCAAACCTTAAACCTTATACTCAGATGTTGAATACACATACGTACACATACAACTATACATACATGCAAAATGATAATAATAATAATAATAGCATATAGTTATATATTAAATAACTTAATTATAATACTTCTAATAAAAAAGTAATAACAATAATAATCAAAATAATAGTAATAATTATTATTATATTTACATTGATAATAATAATTATATTTATATTAATAATAATATCAAATTATAATTATTATATTTGTTCTAATAATTATATATAATAAAAATATTTAAAAAAAGGGAGGAAGGTATAACAAAAAGAATGATAAGAAAAAAGAAAAGTTGGAAAAAAAAAAAATTCACGTTCCTGCTATTATATTTCCTATGAAATTCCAACAGAACTGTAATTGAAATATTAGTTTATATTTCATTGGTATTTTGTAAGAAATTACCGACATTTTTTCAACAAAATCTTTATGGTATCTACTTCGGTAGGAAATTTATATTTTTTCAACGGAATCTTTATGATATCTACTTCGGTAGGAAATTTATAGAAATTTTATTTGATTTTACTTTTGCCATAAGTTTGTAGGAAATACGAGACAAATTTCCAACAAACAATTTCCTTCACCAAATATTTTATTAGTGCACACAAGAAAATCCATGGAAATAAATAAAGTTGCATCAAATCAGGAATGCCATCTACACAATGCAACTTTGGGAAAATTGCTATGTGTAGAAAAATAATTGTCATGCAAAAGTGAGATTTAAACATCTTCAGCAAAATATATTTCATGATTTGGGACATCTTCAGCCTGATTAGGTTGGGTCACATATATATATTTTACTATTTTCACATCATTTATTAAACTGTTTGTTATTACACGTGTTTTTCTCCTACAGTTCGACGTAAATAAACACATTATTAATCAACATGAATGTTCATGATCGTTAATCATTTTATCAGTTATTCCTCTCTTTCATCATCATACCGTTCTATTCAACTTATTCTCCCTAATTATAATATCGTCTAATATAAAGCCATGTATATGCACGACAAACCCCGAGGATATACATAAAGCACATGCTCTTATATTTAAATCTTCGCTGTTCCAAAAAAATAAAAAATATACACACATGCCATCCGTGATTTTATCTTCGTTTCCAACATAAACTTACATAATTGTATATAAACACACACTGATCATTGTCTTTGTCCATATCTCCTTCATCAAACATATACATATAACATGAAAAGCCTTTTTCTTGTCGTGATTGCAATTTTGTCATCAGCTGCAGCTGCAAAAGTTACATACAATGTGACAAGCTTCGGAGCAAAAGGGGATGGAAACACAGACTCCACAAAAGCCTTTCTCAGCGCATGGTCTTCTGCATGTAACTCTACCAAGTCAGCCACCATATACATCCCCACAGGCACCTTCTTGCTTGCAACTGCCATCACTTTTGCTGGCGAAAGATGCATGAGCAGTGCAATCACGATACGCATCTATGGTACCCTGGTTGCTTCATCTGAATACAATGCCATTGCTAACTCCGGTGACTGGATCAGATTCCATAGAGTCAACCATGTCACCATCTCCGGTGGTACCCTCGATGCCAAAGGTGCTTCTCTTTGGTCTTGCAAAACCTCCGGGAAAAGCTGCCCCAAAGGAACTACGGTACATACATGTTATATTTCCTGCTTGATCACATGTTATACGCTAGCTCTTGATAGACAACAGAAGTATGGTCGATGTCATATTATAGAAATGATACTCCATTGGATAATATATGAAATTCAGGAACACTAAAAACTGTACATCCAAATTATAACAAAAGAATGATTAGTTTGGTGGTGTACATGCAGTCACTAGGTATCTACAATTCACAGAACATTGTGATAAGTGGGTTGAAATCGGTAAACAGCCAGATGTTCCACATTCTGATAGATGCATGCACGAATGTCAAGCTACAGGGAGTGAGTATCTCAGCATCTGGTGTTAGCCCCAACACAGATGGCATCCATTTAATATCTTCTACAGGTGTCACCATCTTGAATTCCAAGATTGCGACTGGGGATGATTGTATTTCTATAGGTCCTGGAAATACGAACCTCTGGATAGAGAAGGTGGCTTGTGGCCCTGGTCATGGCATCAGGTATATCTCTTTGATTAAATAATATATACGCATGTATGTATGCATGTACGTATGTATGTCAGTATGTGTAGAAGCATGCATGACGTGTTTTTTTCTTTGGCTATGTACAGCATTGGAAGTCTGGGGTGGCAATTAGAGGAACCTGGTGTCCAGAACATAACAGTGTCGACAGTAACATTTAGAGGAACCGAGAATGGTGTGAGAATAAAGACATGGGCAAGGCCTAGCCATGGATTCGTAACTGGTGTTGTTTTCCAGCATGTGACCATGGTTAATGTCCAAAATCCCATTCTCATTGAGCAAAAGTACTGCCCAGAAGGTAATAATTGCCCGAATCAGGTGTCAGGGGTGAAGATTAAGGACGTGGTGTATGAAGATATCCATGGAACATCAGCCAGCCAAGTGGCAGTGAAACTAGATTGTAGCGAGGGAAACCCATGCAGTGGAATAAGACTACAAGACGTCAATCTTAACTATATTCGTGGGAATCAAACTCAACCAGCGGTATCCTCTTGTGCCTATGCTGCTGGGACTGCATCCGGCGTACTTCATCCAACAAGCTGTCTCTAGTTACATATATTTTAGCATTCCTATTGAAGATTTATTCCTGTTTACTGGACCGTGTAAAAAAAATAATAATTATAATTAATAGGGTTGATGTTGTAAAACTAGCAAACAATAGAGATAAAATAAGGCTGGGTTTCATTATTAAAAAAGAATAAATAAGAAAACTAATTAGGTTAAACCTAGCTAAATGGCTAAATATAGGACCCAAATCAAAATATCTCAATAAACTTATTAGGTTAACATTGCCCCACAAACTCACAATACGACACAGTAAACACTAACAGTTTTTAAGACAAAAAATGGAACCAAAGAGCAGTCAAGGTCTTCGTAAACATATCAACAATTTGTAGCTCGATCGAACATAAGGTAGAGAAATAGCCCCCTTCTGAAGGTGATGACGAGTGAAATGACAATCAATCTCAATATGTTTTGTCCGTTCATGGAATACCGAAATCTTGATAATTATTATCGCACTCTCCTTGTCACAATGCAAAGGGTTAGGCTGAAAATGTGAACACCCATATCTGTAAGAAGTCATCGCAACCAAACAATTAAGTAGCAACATCCATAGCTCGAGACTCGGATTGTGCAGATGACTGGGAGACAACATTTTGTTTCTTACTCTTCCACGGAACCAACGAAACTCCAAGGAAAATACAATACCAATAGTGGACTTACGAGCATAAACAACATTATCCCAATCAACATCATTACAAGCACGCATCTCAAGAGGGGATGTGGAAGGAAAGACAAGGTTGCAGAACCGAGTGCCACAAAGATATCTCAAAATACAAAGAATAGCTCCTCCAATGAACAATAGAAGGAGCAGTAACAAATTAGTTAACCGCATGAACTACATGAGCAATATCTGATCTAGTGACAGGAAGATAAAACAAACTTCCCACAATAGTACGATAAAAGTCAGATCTAATAAGAACACCATCAATATGAGAATACTTGACATTAATCTCTAGAGTGTGTCAATTGTATGGTTATCCGAGAGCCAAACACGTTCAAGCAAATCTGAGATAAAAGATAACCCTTTGGAGATTGAGCAACTTCAATCCCCAAGAAATAACGCAGTAAGCCAAGTTTTTCATATCAAATTGATAAGCTAAATCAAGCTTCAAAGACTCTATACAGCTATGTTGTCATGATCATCACTAATAATAATCATGTTGTAACATCTAATTATTCAGGTGTTCGTCTAAATCCTTAAGTTGTGCTTTATCTGCAAGTTTAGTCCCCAGTGGAAATTTTGTAATTTCGGAGTCGGCTGGAGTACGTGGGGTGTAAACATTCATACATAGGGCGTACCCGGGTTCGCATTAGTATGGTACGTAGCCAGGGTGCAAACCCTAAATTTTAGGGTTTTGACCCTATTTAGACACATTTATGGCCACATGCACCTTCTTATCTTCAACCTCATTCCTCATTTCAAAACCCTAAAGAGTGTTAGTGCATTATGAAGCTTGTAGAGCCATTTTTGGTGCCATTTGGAGATTTTAGAGTAGAAGGAAGAGCATTGAGGTAGTGGTGTTTCACTCAAGGCTTTGGATACAACATCTTGTCCCCCTTGTGCACCTTGTGGAGATAAAAGGCTTCAACCTTGGTGTAGAAATCTTATGGATCTAGTTTTAGCTCAAAGTTGTTCCCATTTTTGTCTCAAACTTGATCTTTGTGAGTAGAAGGTACTCCGAGGCATTTGTGTTGTCCTTTCAAAGGTTTTGAGGGTGTTAAATCATAATGTTGGGTTTTTGGTCATCAGTTTCTCTCCATGCAAGTGCTAGATTGTCAGAATGGGTTAAGAGACTAGGGTTTTTGGACTTAAGGTCTTAATAGCCATGCTAAACCATAAAGTTGGAAACTTTATGGTTAAGAACATCTTTTGTTGCCTAGATCTGAAATTTGGACGTGAATGCTTAAGGAATGAAGCACTTAATAAGCGGGGTGGTGAGCAGCCATGTACGCTGGTGGTATCGAGGGGTACGTTGTGTGTTCGGGGTCAACTCCCCGATCCTCGGTCAACTGCGAAGTACTCCCCATGTATACAAGCAGTACGCCCCACGTACTGACTGAGTCAAACTGGTTGACTCGGTTGACATTGACCGGATTTTCTAGGATTCGACCTAGGGCTATTTTAGGTATTTTGGCCTATAAGCTGAGTTTGTGTTATTGAATTGATTAAGTTGATTGGTAGAGTTGATATCAGAGCGGCGTGCTATTCAATTTGTTTATTCGTCAGTAAGGTGAATTTTCTCACCATATCTAGGGGTCGAAGGCACCAATGCCCGACCCATTACTTTCTATGTGGTATGTTAATTGTCTTTGTGATAATTGCTTAAGAGAGCATGATCTGGCCCCTGGAAATTGCATGAAAGACCAGGACCTGGCCCCTGTCACTTCTATGTAAGACCGGTATTTGGCCTTCGACATTGCAAGGAAAGACCATGGGGTAGCCCATGACACTCATATGTAAGTCCGGGATTTGGCCCTCATCATTGCAAGGAAAGACCATGGGGTAGCCCATGGCACTTTTATGTTTGTGTATGTGGTATTTTTGGGAACTCACAAAGCTTTATGCTTACAATTTGCGTTTATGGTTTCAGCTACTTCTTATTAGAAAGGGAAGGGCCCGACGTGATGGCACAACATCCTCCACTTGGTTTCCGCATTTGAAATAATTTGTACTCTGATGTTTGAATACTATGACCTGATATGGGTTTTGAACAATTAATGAATGACTTGATTGACTTTTAAATGAAAATTTTTATTACTATTTTCAAGACGTTACACGTTGGTATCAGAGCCTTGGTTTAAGGGATTGGGCACACTTTCAGACGTGTCAGAACTCAAACTGAGGAAATGATAATTTTCTTTAGAAAATAAAAATTAAACTCCTAAAAAAAACGTTTTATCAAAAAGTAGCAAGTGTGATGCGTGCGATCAGCCGAGCTCAAGTAAGTGGTTCCCAAATTACCCATACTTATGTGTTATGATTAATATGCTTGATATGAAAATTTCATGCTAAATTAGGGCTAAGGATACCTTCACGAATCATATGATAGAATTGCATGATTTGTGTGATGCCTTATAGCCTAGTAGAACTTGATGCTATGTATTACTTGGAATTGATATCGGATCAGTTATTTAATTTGCTAAGTATATGCTTTTAAAGTCATATACGATTAGGTTAGTATAGCCTTAAAATGATCGATTTAGCCTCATTTCTTGTTCCTTGTTTGGTTGTAGACTTAGGGTAGGATCTTTATTTGAAAGTCTATGTAATTCTATTTTATGTACAACTTGCATGCATAACACAACCAACAGTGGTTATTGAGGTTATTTGTATTGCGAGTGGTGAGAGTTGAGATTTCCTAGGAGATTCTAGGGTATGTATGTTATATAGCATAGTATTGGTTTATGGTTATAGTGTGGTGACTTATAGGAATCAGGATTGACCTTGAGGAAGGTACCGGTAGGTGTGGAAGGTAGTATTGGGCCCGTACTACTAGAAGCACATGACATGTACCTAAGAAAAGAGCAGACCTAACAACTCTATGGATGCCTTTGTGATGGGAAATTGCCATTGAGTCATAAACTGATTATTTATAGGTTTTGATTCAGTTTGAGAATGGTGATGATTACTCGAGGAAGTTCAGGTTTGGGTTCTGGTTCAGGCTCTAGTTCAGGTGCTGAACCAATTGATGAGAGGTTGTGCGAGTTCATTTCGGCTGAGGTTACTCGCGGTATCTTGGATTCTAACCTTGTGTTGTACGGTAGCATCAAGGAGGGGATTATGGAGTTGATGGATGAGAGGCTCAGGTCTTTTGAGGCTCAGGTCTTTTCGAACCGAGATTGTTGTAGGTCAGATTGGAGCTCGAGCTCCCTTATTTCATGAGTTCAAGGCATGTGGAGATCCTAAGTTCTATGGGGCTAAGGAACCCATCACTAGCCATCGCTATATTTATGACATGGAGAATGCTCAGCGACCGAGCTTTTTCCCAGAGGGGGCAAAGGTGAGATTTGCATCCTGCCTGCTGAGAGATAGACCGCGATAGTGGTGGGAGGAGGTTAACTGAGCTGTAGGGATGGCGACAGCGGAAGTGATGACCTGGTAGGACTTTGTTCAGGGATTTCAGAGTGAGTTTGAGCCAGTTATCGAGATGCAGCAGTTGGCGAGGGAGTTCCAGGACCTTCTCACTATAGAGAATGTAGCCGAGATTACCGCCAAATTCAGGGAGAGGGCTTTGCTGGTTCCGCAGTACATTGCATACGAGGAGATGAGGAAGACGGGATACCAAGACTTGTTGAGGGAGGATATCAGAGAGTTTGTAAGCTTTTCAGGGTGAAGGACCCTGGATGATATGATCGAGAAGGCACGTGAGCGGGAGATTGAGTTGGAGCTTCAGTCGAAACGGAAGTCATAGGAGGTATAGACAGTTGTAGGCCATGCGAAGCGGCCCAAGACTTCTGATGCTCGCACCAAAGGCCGGCAGGTCTAGGGCCGCTGCGGCAAGTGCGGTAAACCGCATAGTGGGGAATGTTGAGGGGTGGGTTCAGGTTGTTATAGTTTTGTCCAGTCAGACAACATGAGTAGGGACTGCCCCAGTAGTGCTCTGATTTGCTTCCATTGCAATCAGACCGACCATAAAAAGGTCGATTGCCCGAGATTGTTAGGGGGAGTTGTGGTGGCGCCTAGGGCAGCCACATTGAGGAATACTGATGGCCGCCGGGTCAAGGCAAAGGCTCCTGTTGTGAAGAGTAGGTCATTTCAGCTGACCGCTGATGAGGCTGGTGCAACACTAGATGTGGTTACAGGTATGTGTCTTACCTTTATCTTTTATCGCTTTCTTTATTTCATGCTCATAATTATGCTTGATTTTGTATAGGGACCTTTTTTGTAGCACCTGGTTCTTGGTACGTATTCTTTTCTTAATATTTTTGCATTTTGGCCTTGGACTCGACAAGTCGAAGGACCAACTCGCCGAGTAGAAGCAGGATGAGACACAGGGTTTAAGTTGTGGACTCGACGATTCGGGTCCCCTACTAGGTGAGTAGGCCCTGTCTGGACAAAAACCCTAACCCAAGGGTTTGCACCCTATTGAAACACCTTAACTCGGCCTCCTTCATCCTATTAGCTCCCAGAAGACCCCCATAGCAAACCTAGCCATTATTGAAGCAATCTAAGGCATTTGGAGTGATTTTGGTGTTTTGTGATCCAAGGAAGGAAGGAAAAGCTTGAAGGATCAAGAGGAGGCTAGAGGGATCCGATTTTGAGCATCATTTGCAGTCTACAGAAGGTATAAAGTCTATACCTTGTTTGTTCTTTTGATAGATCCCATTTTGTGGAGTTTTAGGGCTTTTCTAAGCCATTTTGGTGACCAACCATAATTGCAAGCATGGTTTGGGGTTGATGTTTCAGATCTAGGTCCTTAAAGGGGTTACAAGTCAGAAAGGAGTGACTTTTGCACTCAAAGGAGGCCCCATGCATTGTAAGAGCTTGTTTTAGGACCTTTTGAGCTCAAAGTCCCATGCAAGCACGTAAAGGTTGTAACTTTACATGCTAGATCGATTGTAGAAGCATAAATCCATCTTTTGATCAAGGGTTGTACCTCGAAAATCAAAGTTTTACTGAGGGGATGTGACCGACTCGACGATTCCATTCTTGGACTCGGTGAGTCCAAGGTTTCTGCCCCATATCAGTTGAGGGTCAAAAGGACCCAGTTGAGTGTGGAAAGGTTTTAAGGAGTCCTGGGGTGTTACCCAAAATTCCGGACTAAGCCATTGTCCTGGAAATTCATGGGACTCGGAGAGTGCATGAGCAGACTCAGCAAGTCCAAGGCAATCTTCTTATGGATGAAGATGAACTCGACGAGTTGTTCATACAACTGGCGAGTTAAGGACAGGACTTGTGTATCAGTTGGAAATGAACTCGACGAGTTGTTCATACAACTCGGCGAGTCAGATGAAGATTCAGTCGATTTTCAAGTAGAAGGAAAACTCGTCGATTAATCGCCTAACTCGACGAGTAGAGACGGGTATAGGTTCAATGGAAGGAGAGGGACTCGGCGAGTTGGCGAACCAACTCGGTGAGTCAGGTTAACTAGAAGTTGACTTTGACTTAGACTTGGTCAGGGGTAAAATGGTCATTTTACCCTAAGTACAGTTAGCAGTGTATGACTAAGTGTTTTGTGGGAATTATAGTCGGAGGATTTCCGGAGCAGCAACGGCAGCAGTCAGAGGATTCCTGCATAGATCAGCAACTACTTCGAGGTGAGTTGCCTTCCAGTAGCAGTGGGTCTAAGGCCACAATGTCGGCCCACCAATAGGAGACGTATGTTAGATGATGGTCTTTGTGATATCATCTGGGTTTGCTATTATCTGTTACGATACGAGCCAGTATGATATGTTATATATGCTAGTAGCGGTAGGGGAGATAGTCCTGAAGATCATCGGTTGACAGGACCAAAGGGGTAGTCATGCCCAGTTATGTTAGATCGAATGTGATTATGTGATACATGTTATGTGGTAGTAGTAGAGGGGTGAAATAGTCCCCAGTATCCGGTCGAAAGGACCAAAGGGGAGGCCAGCACCCAGAAATGCTAGGCAGTATCCGGTCGAAAGGACCGAAGGGGAGGCCAGTACCCAGATATGCTAGGCGGTATCTGGTCGAAAGGACCGAAGGGGAGGCCAGCACCCAGTTATGCTAGGCAGTATCCGGTCGAAAGGACCGAAGGGGTAGTTCGGGCACCCAGTTATGCATGACAGTATTTGTACGTTATGTGGATTTATGATATGTGGTACGATGGGGGAACTCACTAAGCTTCGTGCTTACAGTTTACAGTTTTGTTTTCAGGTACCTCTTCATCGAAGGGGAAGGAGCTGGCACGGTAACCGCACATCATACACACACATTGTTTTCCACACCATGAGTTATCCTGGGATTTTGTACTCTGACACTATGGTCATTTTTATGTTTTGGTTTTCAGACACGAAATATGTTTATGAAATGATATGATCAAACGATGTTTATTCACAAATGCTTTCCAAAGTATTGATTTAAAAATGAAATTTTTGGACGTGAAAATTGGGTCGTTACATTTTTGGTCAATGTTATGACTACTCATGTTTTGTTTGATTTGGGGCTACCCGATCCTTCGTATCACTTGCACTCAACAAGAAGTTTTGCGATGCTCTAGGGACTTTAAAGTCCCCTCTAGAGGTTGAGATTATGGATGAACGTACTGTGAGCGCTTCAAGGATTCACCAGGGATGTGTCCTGAACCTGTTTAGTGAGAGATTCTCTATTGATTTGGTGTCGGTTCCATTGAGAGGATCGAAGGCTATCATCGGGATGGATTAATTGGGCCCTAATGAGGCCACGATTGATAACGAGCGGCGGCTAGCTAGAGTTCAAACCCCAAGTGGGGGAGAACTGATTATTCCTGGAGATAGAGGTTCGCATGGTCCAGCTCTCTGTTCAGTTGTAACACCCGGATACCCAGGTATGATGTTTTGTTCTTTTATTTTTGGGTGTTGAGGGGAGACTCGGCGAGTTGGCTTCTAGACTCGCCGAGTATGGTCGCGGATTTGTATGCGAGTTCACAGCTGGACTCGGCGAGTCCACGCTGTTTAATGAAACCCTAATTTCCAGTGTTTGAGACCTATTTAAAGGGTCTTATGGCCATCATTTGCGGCCACCAACCCCCAGAGAGAAACCCTAAAGAGATCTAGAGCATTTGTGAGGAAGGAGAGGCCAATCTTGAACTTTTTGTGGGTGTTTTTGCAAGAAGGAAGTGTTCAAGGCAAGAGGAGGCTGAAGGAGGTGCGATTGTGGTGGTTTTTGAGCTCATAAAGATTGTATTGAGGTATTATTCTCGGACCTTCTTCAGTTTTTGGTGTTGATTCTTAGTGTTAGGGTTTTCTAACCCTTTTAGAGGTTGATTAAGTGGAGTATTTGGTCCCTTCTCGAGTTTGTGTTCTGGATCTGGACCCAAAGAGGTCCAGAGACCTTAACCCTTGGAGCTTTATGAGTCATTTGGGAGTCATGAGCTTGGAATGTCATTTTTGGGGCTAAATCACCATTTTGGACTATTTAGATGTTATATGTGTGTCAAGGTCCGAACTTTACGTGATTATCATGCTTGGGGAGGACAGATCTATGATTTTATGGAACAGATCTGATCTCAGGAGTTGTATTGAGTTTGTGCATGGCATGAACTCGCCGAGTCCGAAGAACAGACTCGACGAGTAGTATGAAGGTTGCCCGTTAATCACTCAGTGAGTGGACTTGTCGAGTTGGGGGAGTGACTCGGTGAGTCAGGGAGAGTCAGGGGTCTGAGTTAAAGTTAAAACACGTCGAGTTGTTCTTGAGACTCGACGAGTTGAGTCGGGGTGGCCCCGCGATTCATGGTGGAACTCGTCGAGTCAAGGGAAGTACTCAACATGACAAGAGAGGGTCTAAGAGAGTCAGTGGACATGTGTAGACTCGCCGAGTCGCCCTAGTGCACTCGACGAGTCAGATCAAAGTTTGACCGTTGACCTTGTTAACTTTTAGGGTTGAGTACAGTTGTATTTATGAGAGTATTACTTTATGTGATTAGGCGGAGGCTAGATCACACTTCTTCCGAGTCAGATGTTTACCGATACATCGAGGTGACTATACGTTACCTGGAGTGGTACTATGCGAGGACCAGAGGGTCGTATGTGTTATGTATGAGATTATGTGCTATGTGATATTTGTATGTTGTATGATGATATAGACTGGACTGGAGGGTCCAACGAGCTATGACCGAACCAGAGGGTCCAACGAGCTACGGGACTAGAGGGTACCGCTGAGACACATCGACCGGAGGGTCGTATTATAGCCTCGAGTGGTGTATGTGCTGTATGTGGTATTTTGGGGAACTCACTAAGCATTTATGCTTACAATTGTTGTGTTATGTGTTTCAGGTACTAGTGATGAGCGCGGCAAGGCGCCGACATGATTCATAAACATACGCATTGGAGTTTTTTGTAGAGATTCTGGGGAGATGTTTTGTGACAATAACATTTGATACAATGTGTTTGACATTATTTTATGAATGAGTGAATGTTTTAAAAATGGAAAAATTATTTTGAAAATTTTTGTTGTTACAAGTTGGTATCAGAGTCTTGGTTTGAGGGATTCGGATGCATCTTCGGGCGTATCTGAACTCAAACTGAGGATTTGAGGAAAAATTTTGATAATGAAGTAAAACTTTTGAAAAGAGTAAGAAGAGTTTTGAGACAAACAGAGCAGATCCGTGTGTACGATCAGCCAGCGCCCGAACGGTGAATCCCCAAAAGTACCCTTACATTATGTGTTATGAGATATGTTATGTTATGCATGCTAGAGTAGGCTAGGTATACATATTAGGACTAGAGTGGTCTGATTTGTGATGCCTTAGCCTAGGAGATTTCTGCTGCTGAGTTGCTTTAAGAGCGAGTAGATAGCAGTTAGGAGCTCATGAGAGTAGAGTACTTGTAATCCAAGATCCAAGGAGGAGGACTTGGAGTGAATACTGATGCGGTGTGGTCAGTAGTATTGGGCCTGTACTACTGGAGACACCAGATCAGTGGGCATTCCAAGTAAGAATCTTTTGGACAACGGAGGACAAATAGGGTGCTTCATCGAGTATGTGTATGCTCGATCGAGTCTCTGATAATTTTTTATTGTGTTTTAGAAGCATCATGGTTGGGACTTGACACCCACCTGAGAGCAGTGGTGTCAGCGACGAGGAGATCCGTCGATTGATTCATGAGGAGGTTGTTGTTGCCATCCGGGCTGAGATTCCTGAGATGTTTGGGGACATCAAGACCACGTTGATCGAGACTTTTGATGAGCGGTACGCAGCATTGACTGAGGCTGCTGCAGCTGCAGCTACTGTTGCTGTTGCTGCTGCCAGACCTTAGGGAGGTGACTCCTTGTTGTTCCGGGAGTTCAGCAACACGAAGCCACCAGATTTCGACGGGACGCAGGACCCGATTGCCACTATGAGGTGGATCTCTGACATCGAGGGATGTTTCTATACGTGTTCTTGTCCAAAGCACTTGAGGGTTCTGTTCGCCTTGAACCAGCTCCGCCTAAGAGCGAAGGATTGGTGGAAGTTCGTGATGGCGAACTTCACTTTGGCTGAGATTTCCGAGGTGACCTGGGAGAGGTTCACCGCTATGTTCAGAGAGGAGTATGTTCCCCCGGTGGAGAGGGAATGGTTGATTCAGGAGTTCTTGACGCTCAAGCAGGGTACTAATTCTGTGGCAGTCATCACCAGGAAGTTTCATGAAAGGGCAATGTTTTGCCCTGAGCAGGTGTCGTTTGAGCAGGCTCATATGAGTCGTTATCTGAGTGTGCTGAGGAGAGATATTTGAGAGTTCGTGGCGAACTCGACTTATCGGACATTTGTTGAGCTCCAGGCAAATGCCCGGAAGAGGGAGATCGAGTTGGAGACTCAGGCCAGGGAGGAGGCCGAGTCTCAGAGGATGGATCGGCGGCTGGCTCAGTCTCAACCGGCAGCCAAGCGGGCTAGACCCACTGATTCGAGATCTGGGGGCGCGAAGGGCCGCACTTTTGGGAAGTGCAGTAAGAGTCACGAGGGGTCGTGCAGGTCTGGGGTGTGCTAAAAGTGTGGGAAGGAGGGGCATATCGCGAGGGATTGCCCCAAGGGATTTTCGGTTTGCTGTCATTGCAACCAGAACGGCCATCGGAAGGCCGAGTACCCGCAGCCTCTTCAGGGATCAGTGCAGGGATCTGCGCCTGCTGCTAGGGCTACCAAGGTTCGGCCGGTGAAGGCCGAGGCCCCAAAGGCTCGTGGGAGAGCATTTTAGTTGACTGTGGAGGAGGTCCGTGCGGCGCCCGATGTTGTGGCTGGTATGTATTCTCTTTTCATCTTTTATTCGAGTTGAGTTTTTATGCTTATATGATGTTATGCATAGATACATTTCTTGTGAGTTATGTGCCTGCGTTGGTATTATTTGACTCGGGTGCGATTCGGTCGTTTGTTTCCGTAGCATTTAGTCAGCATATTAGTGTCCGTCGAGAGGTATTGGATCGGCCTCTGCGAGTTTCCATAGCCGATGAGCGAGCAGTGTATGCTTCGGATGTGATTGGAGGATGTGTCCTTGAGATGTTCGGTGTGGAGTCCCCGATAGATTTGGTTCCGATCGTGATGGGGGAACTTGTGTGTTATTGTGGGTATGGATTGGATGATCCAATATGGAGCTGTGATAGACTGCGAGCGTCAATTGGTGACGATTCGAGACCCTAGTTAGGGAGTTCTTAAGGTGTACAGCGAGGGTACACGTACGGAGTCAGCATTTTGTTCAGCCGCCAGAGTGAGACAGAGTCTACAGCAATGCTGTAGGGGATTTGTGGCATATGTGATGGATGCGAGGGTTGATTCAGAGAGACCGAAGTCGGTTGATGAGGTTCCGATAGTGCGTGGGTTCCCGGATGTGTTTCCAGAGGAGTTGTCGGGTGTGGCTCCGGAGAGGCAGGTAGAGTTCGGTATTGAATTGGTTCCGGGAGCTGCGCCTATCGCCTTGCGCCTCCGGAGATGCAGGAGTTATCCTCGCAGCTCCAGGAGCTGCTGGGGAAGGGATTTATCAGGCCGAGCAGTTCGCCATGGGGGGCGCCTATTCTTTTTGTCAAGAAGAAGGATGGTTCGCACCGGATGTGCATTGATTATTATGAGTTGAATAAGCTAACGGTCAAGAACCGTTACCCTTTGCCGAGGATCGATGATTTGTTCGACCAGTTGCAGGGAGCATCTTGGTTCTCCAAGATCGATTTGAGGTCTGGTTATCATCAGGTGAGGGTGTGGGAGGAGGACGTCCAGAAAACAGCATTCCGGACTCGTTATGGGCGTTACGAGTTCGTGGTAATGCCTTTCGGACTCACCAACGCACCGGCGGTGTTCATGGATCTCATGAACAAGGTGTGCAGACCGATGTTGGATCGCTCAGTGATCGTGTTCATCGACGACATATTGGTGTATTCGAGATCCCGAGAGCAGCATGAGGAGCATTTAAGGGAGATCCTCGGAGTTCTGAGATCGGAGAGGTTTTATGCCAAGTTCTCCAAGTGTGAGTTATGGCTACGAAAGGTTCAGTTTCTAGGGCACCTCGTTAACCAGAATGAGATATTGGTCGATCTGGCCAAGATCGAGGTGGTCTTGAGGTGGGAGGTGCCGAGATCACCCACCGAGATCAGGAGTTTTCTAGGTTTGGCCGGCTATTATCAAAGATTTATTAAAAATTTCTCCAAGATCGCTGTGCCACTCACCAAGTTGACCCAGAAGGGTGTTGCGTTTTCTTGGGGTCCGGAGCAGCATACCTTGTTCGAGACACTTCGCCAGAGATTATGCGAAGCCCCAGTGTTAGCCCTTCCGAAAGGGACGGAAGATTCTGTGGTATATTGTGATGCATCGATATCCGGATTGGGAGCGATGCTTATGCAGGGGGCATGTGATTGCATATGCATCGAGGTAGCTTAAGCCTTATGAGTCGAGATATCCCACTCATGATTTGGAGTTGGGAGCGGTAGTGTTCGCTCTCAAAATTTGGCGACATTATCTGTATGGGGTTCGGTGTACGATATACACAGACCACAAGAGCTTGAAGTATTTGTTGGACCAGCCCAACCTGAATATGCGCCAGAGGAGGTGGTTGGACGTGGTCAAGGATTATTATTGTGAGATCCTGTACCACCCGGGCAAGGCTAATGTTGTAGCCGATGCATTGAGCCGTAGGGCGGAGGGCGCCCCATTTTGAGATGTCTGTTTGAGAATGACAGTGATGACCCCGGTATTGGATGCTATTCGTGGGGCCCAGGCTGAGGCTGTGAAGCCAGAAAGCCAGAAGAGAGAGCGAGTTGTCGGGTTAGTATCTGAATTAGTTACCGATAGCTGGGGGCTTATGACATTTCAGGGTTGGATTTGGGTACCGTCCGTGGGCGGCACACGTACCATTTTGATGGAAGAGGCTCATCAATCGAAATTCTCGATCCATCCCGGGGCCACTAAGATGTATTTGGACCTGAAAAAGGATTATTGGTGGCCCTGTATGAAGAGGGATGTCGCATGGTTTGTAGAGAGGTGCTTGACCTGTCGCAGGGTGAAGGCCGAGCACCAGCGTCCACATGGTAAGCTGCAGCCATTAGAGATTCCCGAATGGAAATGGGAACAAATTACCATGGATTTCATCACCAAATTGCCAAGGACCGCGAGGGGTGTCGATGCAATTTGGATGATTATGGACAGATTGACGAAGAGTGCTCACTTCCTGGCCATCAGTGAGAGCTCTTTCGCGAAGAATTTCGCAGAGATATACGTGAGAGAGGTGGTATCGCGGCATGGACTGCCGATCTCGATCGTCTCAGATCGAGATGTACGTTTCACTTCCAGATTCTGGAAGAAGTTTCATGAGGAATTGGGTACGAAACTGTATTTTAGTACCGCATACCACCCACAAATTGATGAGCAGAGTGAGCGGACGATTCAGACGCTCGAAGACATGCTCCGGTCATGTGTGTTGGATTTCGGCGGGAGTTGGGACACATATTTGCCCTTGGCCGAGTTTTCTTATAACAACAGCCATCATTCGAGCAGTGGCATGCCTCCCTTTGAGCTGTTGTATGGGAGGAGGTGTCGAACCCCTATTTGCTGGGGAGAAGTATGGCAGCGTGTGATGGGCAACACCGAGATTGTGCTTCAGACGACAAAGCAGATCCAGCAGGTCAGGCAGAGGTTGTTGACCACTCAGAGTCGTCAGAAGAGTTATGCGGACAGACGCCGGTCCGAGCTCGAGTTTCAGGTCGGCGACTTCGTGCTCCTGAAGGTCTCTCCTTGGAAAGGAGTGATCCGATTCAGGAAAATGGGCAAGTTGGGGCCCCGATATATTGTTCCTTTCAGGATGATCGCTAGGGTAGGCAGGGTAGCCTATCGTTTGGAGTTGCCAGCAGAGTTGGGTCATATTCATGACACTTTCTATGCGTCGCGGTTGCGAAAGTTTCTAGCCGACGAGTCGGTAGTGGTGTCATTAGAAGATATTCAGGTGGATGCGAGCCTGAATTATGCTGAGAGACCGGTGGCGATCAGGGATTGGAAGATCAAGGTTTTGAGGAACAAGGAAGTGCCTCTGGTGCAGGTCTAGTGGCAGCATCGGAAAGGGTCAGAGTTGACTTGGGAACTGGAGCATGAGATGTGGGAACAACATCCGGAGTTGTTTGCAGAGTGAGACTTTGAGGGCAAGTCTGATTCTAGTGGGGGAGAATTGTAACACCCGGATTCCCAGGTATGATGTTTTGTTCTTTTATTTTTGGGTGTTGAGGGGAGACTCGGCGAGTTGGCGTCTAGACTCGCCAAGTATGGTCGCGGATTTGTATGCGAGTTCACTGTTGGACTCGGCGAGTTCATGAGTGGACTTGGTGAGTCCACGCTATTTAATGAAACCCTAATTTCCAGGGTTTGAGACCTATTTAAAGCTACTTATGGCCGTCATTTGCGGCCACCAACCCCCAGAGAGAAACCCTAAAGAGATCTAGAGCGTTTGTGAGGAAGGAGAGGCCAATCTTGAACTTTTTGTGGGTGTTTTTGCAAGAAGGAAGTGTTCAAGGTAAGAGGAGGCTGAAGGAGGTACGATTGTGGTGGTTTTTGAGCTCATAGAGATTGTATTGAGGTATTATTCTCGGACCTTCTTTAGTTGTTGGTGTTGATTCTTAATGTTAGGGTTTTCTAACCCTTTTAGAGGTTGATTAAGTGGAGTATTTGGTCCCTTCTCGAGTTCGTGTTCTGGATTTGGACCCAAAGAGGTCCAGAGACGTTAACCCTTGGAGCTTTATGAGTCATTTTGGGAGTCATGAGCTTGGAATGTCATTTTTGGGGCTAAATCACAATTTTGGACCATTTAGATGTTATATGTGTGTCAAGGTCCGAACTTTATGTGATTATCATGCTTGGGGAGGCTAGATCTATGATTTTATGGAACAGATCTGACCTCAGGAGTTGTATTGAGTTTGTGCATGGCATGAACTCGCCGAGTCCGAAGAACAGACTCGGCGAGTAGTATGAAGGTTGCCCGTTAATCACTTAGTGAGTGGACTTGTCGAGTTGGGGGAGTGACTCGGTGAGTCAGGGAGAGTCAGGGGTCTGAGTACAAGTTGGAACTCGCCAAGTTGTTCTTGAGACTCGGCGAGTTGAGTCGGGGTGGCCCCGCGATTCATGGTGGAACTCGTCGAGTCAAGGGAAGTACTCGACGTGCCAAGAGAGGGTCTAAGAGAGTTAGTGGACACGTGTAGACTCGTTGAGTCGCCCTAGTGCACTCGACAAGTCGGGTCAAAGTTTGACCATTGACCTTGTTGACTTTTAGGGTTGAGTACAGTTGTATTTATGAGAGTATTACTTTATGTGATTAGGCGGAGGCTAGATCACACTTCTTCCGAGTCATATATTTACCGAGAGATCGAGGTGATTCTTCTCACTATACGTTACCTGGAGTGGTACTATGCGAGGACCAGAGGGTCTTATGTGTTATGTATGAGATTATGTGCTATGTGATATTTGTAGGTTGTATGATGATATAGACCAGACCGGAGGGTCCAACGAGCTATGACCAGACCAGAGGGTCCAACGAGCTACGGGACTAGAGGGTCCTGCTGAGACACATTGACCGGAGGGTTTATAGCCTCGAGTGGCGTATGTGTTGTGACATCCCCAAAATCACGGCCAGAAAAAACCGGTTTGTTTATGCTTTGTTTAAAAATCAGAGTTACATTTTAAATGAAAGTGTTGCAGAATTTGTCCCAAAACAAAAATATGATAAAGATTTATCAAAAGCATTTCCATAGAAATGTATTTCATTAAAAGACTCGGGATGTCATGTTCGTACAGATCAAAAGCATAAACAGTACAATATAAGCCTTACTACATTATTTCATATCTACAGGCCTATATCCGTAATCCCTCGTCCAAAACATCACACCTATGCTCATGCGCCACTACCTGTAATACATAAAACTGAGTGGGTTAGGCTTGGGAGCCTGGTGAGCACATAGGGTTTTCAACCCACAATAAATAAGTTTATTAATTTCATCGATCAACAATAACCCGATTACCCGTTCCCGTTATCCTCACTTTACGTCCCTAAACACCTATCATAAGGGACCTAGCCTAAGGATCATCATCGGGACGGACACTACTGCTAAGGGGATTCCTCAGCAATAAATGTCCTAAAGGCAACCATGTGGGGGATGGAGTACACCGGTGAACATATCGTTCACAAACACCTACAGGTTGCGAGCCTGCTAGTGTTCCACTGGACTGTCTAGAAGAGTCTGTGGTCGTCATCCATACTCCGCTAGATGACAGAATCAACAACATCAACATCGAGGCCTCTCATCATTTTATCACACATCACCTATTGCATCTACCCATGTTTTACCCCAACATTTTCGTAGATATAAAATACATATACAGTTTAAATCATTGAAAACATGTATAACAACGTTCATCTAGCATAGATAGCAAGTATTCAGATAATATGCGCACATAGCACGTAATTTATATAAAATACTTCATATCTATGTGTAAGTTAAAAGTAACTATGTACTCACTTGTTAAGGTGATGATTCCAAAATCGGGCAGCGCTTGCTTCTAACGATTCTATTTTCCTTCGACGAAACCTAACATTATTATCGCTAAATTTTAGTCTAATATTTACCGTGACCAACTATTAGTCTTAGTATTATTATTATTATATAAGCGTTAAACAATATTTTCCAACCACTATGTACAGACAGGGGCCAGACATAAAACACCGGAGGGCAGGACCATTTTGGCATATAGCACTTCTGAAATCCAACAACCCTATGCGGCCCTTTAAACCAGATTCCCCGTACCGCGAGTAGTTAAAAAAAATATTATAACGACACTTATATAAGTTATAATAATAGCTCAAATATTTATTATAAGTTCATAATAAAAATACTAATTTTAAATATAAGCTATATTAAAATAAGGTAAGCATAACTTACTTACAAGGGGGTTTTAGCTAGGAGTCGGGCTCTGCAGGGGCAGAACTTCGTCGCTGAATCTTTCTAAGAAAGATTCGTTCAGCGCTTCAGCGCTCACCTTACTATACTAAGCTACAGAAAGAGAAGTCGAATCACGAGGGACCGAAATGCTCGGGGGATAAGGAGAGAAAGACTCTTGAATCAAGAGAATGGTGCAAGAAATATGGGAGCCCAAGGCTCTTATTTATACTAATTGAATTTTCAAAAACTACCCTCCATAATTACTTAATGACCTTTTAGTTATATAAACAACTAAACACCCCTCTATAATACTATTTTAAATGGATTTAACTCGTTCATACGAACTCCGTTTTTGACGTTCTTTATATCCACACGTAGGTGGAGACGTACTCTACAACTTTCGTTTAGACTCCGTCGGCTAATTTTGACTTTATTTTTAAAGTTATATTTTTAACAGGCCGGGACAAGATTGGTCTGTTTAAAATCTCATAACTTCTTCATACGAAGTCAGATTTGGGCGTTCTTTTTATGGACACTCTCAGTTTAACATATTCTACGACTTTCATTTAGATTTCTAAGGATAAAAGTCGCTCTATCGTAAGTTCACTATTTACGCTTCCCAGTGTCACGCCGGTTCCGTCGTGAAACTTCGACGGGTCATAACTTCTTCGTTATAACTCGGATTTCGGCATTCTTTATATGTACGAAAACCTTGAGACATATTCTACAACTTTATGTAGAGATATCGGGATTATCTTATACTTTAATTTTGACGCTTATTTTTATTATTTATTAATCATACATTTATAATTAAATTATAAGCTCATAAATACACATAATTCACATAATACTCAAATATTTCATTTTTATTACTTCAAAAAAAGTGTTACAAGAGTTGACCTAGATTATTACATTGACAAAAATGCTTAGCCCTGAAACCCGGGCGTTACAATTCTCTCCCCTTAGGATGATTCCGTCCCGGAATCATGCATCAGCAAACAGATGTGGATAGCGACTCATCATGTCATCCTCTGTTTCCCAAGTGAGATTCGGCCCATTCGAATGTTTCCATCGGACTAGCACCAAGTCGACCATCTTGCGTCGTAACTTCTTAGTCTTATGGTCAACAATTGCCTCAGGCTCTTCGATCAGCCTTTTATTCTCATCCATCCTTAACTCTGAGATTGGAATTATGTCGGGAACATCTCCCGTGAATTTCCTCAAATAACACACATGGAAAGTGTTATGAATACCATTGAGTTCTTCGGGCAATTCCAACTTGTAAGCTTGGTTCCCTATCTTCTGAAGAACTTTGAATGGTCCAATAAACCTTGGACTCAACTTTCCTCGTTTCCCGAATCTTATAAGTCCCTTCCACGGTGAGACTTTAAGCAAAACGGAATCCCCATCTTCGAAGGTTATCGGTCGTCTTTTCTTGTCAGCATAGCTCTTCTGACGATCCTGGGCTGCTAACATTCTTTCCCTAATCACCTTCAACTTCTCAGCAGTCTCATGGACTATCTCGGGGCCCATAAACTGCTTCTCTCCGGCTTCAAGCCAACAAGACGGCGTACGACACTTCTGTCCATACAAGGCTTGGTAAGGTGCCATCTTGATGCTCGAGTGAAAACTATTGTTGTAGGAAAATTCTACCAGAGGTAAGTGCTCGTCCCAATTTCCTTGGAATTCGAGGGTACATGCTCTCAGCATATCTTCCAGCGTCTGAATCGTTCTTTCGCTCTTACCATCAGTTTGCGGATGATAAGCAGTACTCAAACACAACTTTGTACCTAACTCCTCTTGTAGACTCCTCCAAAACCTTGACGTGAAACGACTATCACGATCTGATACAATCGTAAGAGGGACACCGTGAAGTCTTACAATTTCCTTCACGTAAGCATTTGCGAGCTTATCCATAGACCACTTCTCGTTGGCTGCTATGAAGTGTGCACTCTTGGTGAAACGATCCACGACTACCCAAATCATGTCGTGACCGTTCTTCGTCCTGGGCAGTTTAGTCACAAAATCCATGGTGATGTCTTCCCATTTACCCATGGGTACAGGTAAAGGTTCCAAACTCCCATACGGTTTCTGATGCTGTGCCTTAACCCTCGCACATGTTACGCACTCAGCCACATACTTCGCAACATCGAGCTTCATCGTCGGCCACCAGTAGTAGGGTTTTAGGTCCCTATACATTTTAGTGCTACCGGGATGAATCGAGTACATGGTCTTGTGTGCTTCTTCCATCAGAAGGTCTCTTATTCCTCCCGTCTTAGGTACCCAAATTCGATCTTGGAATACCTTCAGTCCTCGACTATTTGTACCAAACACTAACGTTCTTCCCAAACGTTCTTCCTTTCGGTCATTTTTCTCTAAAGCTTCTTCTTGAGCTTTCCTGATACTTTCCACAATCATCGAGACGACTTCAATTCTTAATGCTCTTGGCCTTTTCCTTTCCAGATTGACTTTCCGACTGAGAGCATCAGCAACAATATTTGCTTTACCTGGGTGGTAAAGTATCTCACAGTCGTAGTCCTTGAGAAGTTCTAGCCAGCGTCGTTGCCTCATGTTCAACTCCTTCTGATTAAAGAGATACTGGAGACTCTTATGATCAGTGAAGAGCTTGCACTTCGTGCCGTAGAGGTAATGCCTCCATATCTTTAAGGCAAAAACTACCGCTGCCAACTCCAGATCATGAGTGGGGTAGTTCTTTTCGTGCTCTTTCAATTGTCGAGATGCGTATGCTATCACCTTTTCTGTTTGGGTCAGAACACAACCCAACCCGACTCCAGAAGCGTCACTATAAACTGCGAAATCTTCGACTCCATCGGGTAGAGAAAGTATCGGTGCTTCACATAACTTCTTCTTTAGCTTCTCGAATGCCTCATCGTGTTTCTCACTCCACGTATACGTAGCTCCTTTATGAGTCAAAGCTGTTAATGGAGCAGCTATCGAAGAAAAGCCTTGGATAAATCGTCGATAATATCCGGCTAATCCTAGAAAGCTTTGAATCTCCGTGGGACTCTTTGGACGTTCCCACTTCATTACAGCCTTGATCTTTGCGGGGTCAACCATTATTCCCTCCTGGTTAACAACATGACCCAAGAATTGGACTTCCCGTATCCAAAAGTCGCATTTGGAGAACTTTGCAAAAAGCTTCTCCTTCTTCAACACTTCTAATACTTCCCGTAGATGCTTGCCATGCTCCTCTTGGATTTTTGAGTAGATGAGAATGTCGTCGATGAACACTATCACGGATTTATCGAGGAATGGTTTACAAACCCTATTCATCAAATCCATGAATGCTGCGGGAGCATTGGTTAGCCCGAATAACATAACCAAGAACTCGTAGTGTCCATATCTCGTTCTGAATGCAATCTTCTTAATATCCTGCTTTCTCACCTTTAGCTGATGATATCCTGACCTAAGATCGATCTTTGAGAAGTAGCTCGAACCTTGCAGCTGATCGAATAGGTCATCAATCCTCGGCAATGGATACTTGTTCTTCACCGTTGCCTTATTCAGCTCTCGGTAGTCTATACACATTCTCATACTTCCGTCCTTCTTCTTCACGAATAACAACGGAGCTCCCCAGGGTTATGAACTAGGTCAAATAAAACCGTTGTCCAACAGCTCCTGAAGTTGCGTCATGAGCTCCTTCATCTCCGTCGGTGCTAATCGGTAAGGTGCCTTTGCTATCGGTGTTGTTCCTGGTAACAAGTCTATACGAAACTCCACTTGCCTATCAGGTGGTAATCCGGGAAGATCTTCGGGAAAGACTTCCGGATAATCACACACAACCGGTATATTCTGCACCTCTTTCTTCTCCTTCTTGGCATCGATTACGAATGCCAAGTATGATGCACATCCTTTGGACAAACATTTCCTGGCTTTCATCAGGGAGATGATTCCAGAATTCACTCTGCGTTTGTCCCCATACACCATAAATGATTCTTTTCCGGGTGGGTTTACCTTTACTATCTTCTTTTGGCATTGAATCTCAGCATCGTTGGCGCTAAGCTAATCCATACCCAAAACGATGTCGAAACCGTTTAACTCTATGGGTAATAGCTCTTCGTGGAATTCGTTTCCGTTTAGGTCAATGACGATGTTCCTAATACGATTACTAACAGGTACGAATTTGCCACTGGCAACTTCTACAATCAGGGCATTATCTAGTTTTTCTACAGGCAATGCTAATTTCCCACCAAATTTATGTGATACAAAGGAGTAGTTGGCTCTGGAATCAAATAGTATATTTGCAGGCAAACCATTTACAAGAAAGGTACCTGAAGCGACGTCTGCTGCCTCCTTTGCAGCCTCGAGCGTCATCTGGAAGGCTCTTGCCTTCGGCTTCGGTGGTATGTTGGGTCTTCCCGTCTCCTTCTTCTTCGGGCAATCCCTTGAAATGTGCCCCTCCTCGTTGCACTCATAACAGACCTTCTTAGTGAACGTGCATTCATTGGCATAGTGCCCAGGCTTTCCGCATTTGTAACAAGTGACCCCTCCATCACACTTCCCAGAGTGCTTTTTCTTGCACTTGTCACACCACTTCGCTTCTGATCCTCCTCCTCTCGAACCAAACTTCGAGAATCTACCCTTCTTACCGGACCTTGAGGATCCGTCAAATTTCCTTTTCTCGCCAACCTCGACTTTGCTGGCAGCTCTTCCCTTAATCATATCCTCCACAGACTTGGCAGCCCAGATAGCTGCCTCCAAAGTAGGTGCCTGACGCACTGGCACCGCGTACTCCCATGGTAATCCCTTTGCGTACTTATCAATTTTCGTCAGCTCATCCGGAACAATACGCAAGGCAAATTCCATCTTTTCTGTGAAGTTGTTCGTGTATTCATCGATTGACATGCTCCCCTTCTTTAGGGTTAGAAACTGGTTCTCTAGCTCGAGCAGGTTTTGAGCTGAGCAGTACTTTCGTTTGAATTGTACCAGAAATTCTGCCCATGTCAGTTCCAGGGGTTTGTTGGGGCTTAAAGTCTTCCCAAAAGTATTCCACCAACGTACAGCGCCTCCTCGAAACCGACGCACTGCAAACGTGGTCTGTAGTTTCCCTCTGCAACCGCATGTCATGAAAGCTAACTCCATCTCCGAGATCCAATCCATGACTCCGATTGGATCTTCCTTTCCCGTGAAAGTCGATGGCTTGCAAGTCTGAAAATCCTTGTACTTGCATCCATTTCTCTCGAATCCGTCATCTTGGTTATTTTCTTGCACTATTGGTTGGTTGACTTGACCAACAGTTCCACTGTAGTTTCCTTCCTCAGTCTGCCCTTCGTTCAACTCGGGCTGTTCGATTTGAATAGTGCCTTCCTCTCGATTTTGCTGGAGCAAACGTCTAGTTTCCTCCATTTGACGATCCAACATAGCCTGGATCATCGCTTGCACTCCGGCCATCGTGACTGGTTCAGGTGCAACTTCTTCTACAACAGGTATTTGTTGAACCACTGGGGGTTGGTTCCTATCTCCATTCGCGTTCACGTTTCCGCTACGGGTCCTTGCCATCTTGATCTATACACCGAATAAGGTGAATTTAGATCTTTATTTAGGATAGACGTTTAAATCGTCCTTATCACTCCGAAACGTTTACATGCTAGTTCTAATATCGTAGTCGTACGTTTAGAATTCTAAACACATAAGGTTTCCAGATCCGGTCGGCAACAGACCATAGATCCGAACAATTAACAGCATATTATGCACAAAGCATTTAGCACATAAAAGCATTTTAGGCACAATTCCTAAAATAAGCTAGTGCTCACACCTCACAATCATCGCTTAGCATTCTAAGTTTAAGTCTAGAAATCCTACAAATTCCTAGTTCGCTTAAACTAATGCTCTGATACCAACTGTGACATCCCCAAAATCACGGCCAGAAAAGACCAGTTTGTTTATGCTTTGTTTAAAAATCAGAGTTACATTTTAAATGAAAGTGTTGCAGAATTTGTCCCAAAACAAAAATATGATAAAGATTTATCAAAAGCATTTCCATAGAAATGTATTTCATTAAAAGACTCGGGATGTCATGTTCGTACAGATCAAAAGCATAAACAGTACAATATAAGCCTTACTACATTATTTCATATCTACAGGCCTATATCCGTAATCCCTCGTCCAAAACATCACACCTATGCTCATGCGCCACTACCTGTAATACATAAAACTGAGTGGGTTAGGCTTGGGAGCCTGGTGAGCACATAGGGTTTTCAACCCACAATAAATAAGTTTATTAATTTCATCGATCAACAATAACCCGATTACCCGTTCCCGTTATCCTCACTTTACGTCCCTAAACACCTATCATAAGGGACCTAGCCTAAGGATCATCATCGGGACGGACACTACTGCTAAGGGGATTCCTCAGCAATAAATGTCCTAAAGGCAACCATGTGGGGGATGGAGTACACCGGTGAACATATCGTTCACAAACACCTACAGGTTGCGAGCCTGCTAGTGTTCCACTGGACTGTCTAGAAGAGTCTGTGGTCGTCATCCATACTCCGCTAGATGACAGAATCAACAACATCAACATCGAGGCCTCTCATCATTTTATCACACATCACCTATTGCATCTACCCATGTTTTACCCCAACATTTTCGTAGATATAAAATACATATACAGTTTAAATCATTGAAAACATGTATAACAACGTTCATCTAGCATAGATAGCAAGTATTCAGATAATATGCGCACATAGCACGTAATTTATATAAAATACTTCATATCTATGTGTAAGTTAAAAGTAACTATGTACTCACTTGTTAAGGTGATGATTCCAAAATCGGGCAGCGCTTGCTTCTAACGATTCTATTTTCCTTCGACGAAACCTAACATTATTATCGCTAAATTTTAGTCTAATATTTACCGTGACCAACTATTAGTCTTAGTATTATTATTATTATATAAGCGTTAAACAATATTTTCCAACCACTATGTACAGACAGGGGCCAGACATAAAACACCGGAGGGCAGGACCATTTTGGCATATAGCACTTCTGAAATCCAACAACCCTATGCGGCCCTTTAAACCAGATTCCCCGTACCGCGAGTAGTTAAAAAAAATATTATAACGACACTTATATAAGTTATAATAATAGCTCAAATATTTATTATAAGTTCATAATAACAATACTAATTTTAAATATAAGTTATATTAAAATAAGGTAAGCATAACTTACTTACAAGGGGGTTTTAGCTAGGAGTCGGGCTCTGCAGGGGCAGAACTTCGTCGCTGAATCTTTCTAAGAAAGATTTGTGCAGCGCTTCAGCACTCACCTTACTATACTAAGCTACAGAAAGAGAAGTCGAATCACGAGGGACCGAAATGCTCGGGGGATAAGGAGAGAAAGACTCTTGAATCAAGAGAATGGTGCAAGAAATATGAGAGTCCAAGGCTCTTATTTATACTAATTGAATTTTCAAAAACTACCCTCCATAATTACTTAATGACCTTTTAGTTATATAAACAACTAAACACCCCTCTATAATACTATTTTAAATGGATTTAATGATATTTGTACTAAACTAATGTCGAAAGAACTCAACATTAGTCTTATAATGACCGCATCGTCGATACCTTTCTAATGATATATACATATGTATATATATGTGTACGTATACATGATTTATACTTTATTTTAATACGTAAATATGCTATTATAATTTGTAACTCGTTCATACGAACTCCGTTTTTTGACGTTATTTATATCCACGCGTAGTTGGAGACGTACTCTACAACTTTCGTTTAGACTCCGTCGGCTAATTTTGACTTTATTTTTAAAGTTATATTTTTAACAGGCCGGGACAAGATTGGTCTCTTTAAAATCTCATAACTTCTTCATACGAAGTCAGATTTGGGCGTTCTTTTTATGGACACTCTCAGTTTACCATATTCTACGACTTTCATTTAGATTTCTAAGGCTAAAAGTCGCTCTATCGTAAGTTCACTATTTACGCTTCCCGGTGTCACGCCGGTTCCGTCGTGAAACTTCGACGGGTCATAACTTCTTCGTTATAACTCGGATTTCGGCATTCTTTATATGTACGAAAACCTTGAGACATATTCTACAACTTTATGTAGAGATATCAGGATTATCTTATACTTTAATTTTGACGCTTATTTTTATTATTTATTAATCATACATTTATAATTAAATTATAAGCGCATAAATACACATAATTCACATAATACTCAAATATTTCATTTTTATTACTTCAAAAAAGGTGTTACAAGAGTTGACCTAGACTATTACATTGACACAAATGCTTAGCCCTGAAACCCGGGCGTTACATGTGTTGTATGTGGTATTTTGGGGAACTCACTAAGCATTTATGCTTACAGTTGTTGTGTTATGTGTTTCAGGTACTAGTGATGAGTGCAGGAAGGTGTCGGCATGATTCGTACACACACGCATTGGAGTTTTTTGTAGAGATTCTGGGGAGATGTTTTGTGACAATAACATTTGATACAATGTGTTTGACATTATTTTATGAATGAATGAATGTTTTAAAAATGGAAAAATTATTTTGAAATTTTTCGTTGTTACATCAGCTGCAAGGGCCAGGAGATATCTGCAACATGGTTGTTTTGGGTTCCTAGCTTATGTTGCAGACACATAGGTTGAGTGCGCGTCAGAGTTGATCAGGGTGCCTATTATGCGGCATTTCCGTTATGTATTACCCAAGGATTTACCAGGAGTGCCTCCCGAGAGGCAAGTCCGGGTAATTCTCCATGGGGAGCACTGATTCTCTTTGTGAAGAAGAAAGATGGTTCATAAAGAATGTGCATTGATTGCTAGGAGTTGAATAAGCTAATAGTGAAGAATCGTTACCCACTTCCGACGATTGACGATTTGCTTGATCAGCTTCAGGGTGCATTTTGGTTGTCCAAGATTGATTTGAAATCAGGTTACCATCAGATGAGGGTCAAGGATAATGATGTACAAAAGACAACCTTCAGAACTCATTATGGTCATTAAAAGTTCGTGGTGATGCCATTCTGACTCACCAATGCACCAGCAATGTTCATGGATTTCATGAACCAAGTCTGCAGGCCGATGCTAGATCGGTCTGTGATTATATTCATTGATGATATTTAGGTATACTCCAAGCCTAAGGAGCAACACAATCAACATTTTCGACAGGTGTTGGAGACCCTGAAGAGGGGGAGGCTTTATGCAAAATTCTCTAAATGTGAGTTCTGGTTACACGAGGTGCATTTTCTAGGGCACATCGTTAACTAAAAGGGTATCTCGATTGACTCCTCCAAGATCGAGGCCGTGATGCCGAGAAACATCATAAGAAACGTCGTGTGATTAAACATGAATGCTATAGAAATGGAAGTTCTCCAAAAGTGACATGCCGAGAAACGTACAATTTTTGACTCGTCAGATCGTAACAGCGATATCCTTTTGACCAATACCGTACCTAAAGAAAACACATAGAGCTGATTTTGGAGACAACTAGGCCCACTCTACATGAGGTCGTAAAACAGAACATGTACACCCAAATACTCGAAATGGAGAATAATCAGAAAGTTTTCCATACAACTGTTCATAGGGAGACATCCCAGAATTATGTGTAGTGGGAATGCGATTAATGACATATGTAGTGGTAAGAACGACTTCTCCATAAAAAATACTAGAGGCCTAAGAAGATAGAAGCAAGGATTGTGCCATTTCAACAAGGTGGCAATGTTTTGTTTCTGCAATACCATTTTGCTGATGAGTAGTTGTATATGTTGATTGGTTCACAGTGCCATCGGATGCAAGCAACTGAGTAAAACCATTAATGGTATGTTCCATCCCAAATTACAATGGAAGCATTTTATAACAAAATAGTGTTGAGTCTTGACTAACATTCTAAAATCGCTATATATGGTGAAAAATTCACACTTGCACTTCATAAGAAAAACCCATATATAACGAGTGTGTCCATTTTATTAAATGGTAGAGCAAAAAAATTTGCCAGTTTTCAACCACAACAATCAGAAATATCATGATTCTTCAAAAATCCTAACACAATAATAGAAGCTAAAAATTATAAATGTGACGATGACACATATCCTAAATTAGAATGCAAAAGATAAAAAAAAAACAGAAAACGGATTCTTTAAAGGAAAATACAAAAAAAAATGACACTGGAGGCAATGACATCAGACACGTGTAGCTGCTCTAAAACATAAAGTTGCCCAAGTATATGACCGACCCCATTCACCCTCTAATATTGTTCGTCCTGTTATACAATAGAGTAAATTAGAAAAAAGACACAAAAACTAGACTTACATAACTGACTGACTGAATCAAGACTCAAAGCAAGTGTAGGAATATCATAGACATCGACATAGGTGTGTCACTAGCAAACATTACAGAAATAGAAGAACTAGAAGATATCAAAGAAAAATGAAGTATTGGATTAAGACAAAACTGAGTGAGACGTAGATGTTGACATGACAATAGGATTTAAGGCAAGGAATTGTTTGAACTGTTCAAAAACCTGAGGATCTAAAGTTAATTGTGGTGAAACTATTGTTTTAGCCGATACTAAAGGTGCAACAGCAGTAGTCTACTGTGGTGGATAAAATAGTGGAAAATATGGGCATGGCGAGAATTGTTCATATGACCGATTTTTTTGTGGAGACTAAAACTTTCCAGATGGTATGGTTTATGGTTGTTGCTGATTTCCCTTGCTCGACAAGAAAGGGCATTAAGATTTCCAATGGTTTTTATTTTTGCAGAAGGCACACTCATCAAAAGCAACTTTAGGACTAATTGATCCAACAAATCAGATACTCATTTTATTCTGTTGGAGGGCTCGAAAATAAAATTATAACTAATACTAGATTACTAAATTAGACTATGTACAATCTACTCAAGTGATACCAAATTTCCTTTTTCATGTCATACTTTTACAAATGTGTGACAATTAGGGATGAGCATATGGACCGGGGAACCGGCCGGAACCGGTACCGGAACCGGAACCGGCACCGGAACCGGAGCCCGATGGAACCGGTCGGGCCGGGACCGGGACGTTATTTTTGTGGATTTTTGGAACCGGGAACCGGTAGGAACCGGAACCGATTTAACCGAAACCGGTAGAACCGGCAAAAACCGGTAGAACCGGCAAAAACCGGAACCGTATGATGCTATTTTTCAAGGAGCGGTTCCAACATTTGAAGACACGACAAGAACCGGTAGGAACCGGGAACCGGTAGAACCGGAACCGGTAGAACCGCCGGGCCGGTTCGGTTCTTGATTTTGGCCGAAGCCGGTTCCCCGGTCCGGTCCGGTTCGGGCCGGTTCCGGCCGGTTCGGTCCTTTTGCTCATCCCTAGTGACAATAGACTAAATTACAAAATTGTTAATCCAAGTGATGGTATTGGGGTTATCAGTCTTCGATGAGTCCAATAAGGTTGTGTAATTTGTACAATTCTCATATGTTGGTTTTCCCTTTCTACCTGGTAGAACTCCCCTTATATTCTTCTCATATAAAAAAATCATCACATAACTCCAATAGACATAACTGTTTTCATCAAGTTGGGTACCAATGAGCTAAAGAGAATCATCTTTTGGACCCATGTTTCCAATAACAATAAGAGAACAGAAACGATGAACATTATGTTTTAATAAGAAATTACGGCTCAATAAGCTATTTCACGTCGATATGATTAAACAAAAGGGTTCTTTTTAAAAAAAATATTATGTTCTGATAATAAATCACGGTGTGATGACCTAAGTTGCGTCGAGATGTTCGAACGAAAAGGGTCCTTTAGGGTGAGAAATATGAAATCTCGGTGCTAAATACGGAAAACAACAAACAAATCAAAATCCTCCACAAGACGACAAAATTCAACAAATCAAACCAAACAGATCATAAAATTATACCCAAAATCGCCAAAATCTTCGATCCACAAAATGTCACAACCTCATGTACAAGTCATTCGTTACAATCATAAAGGAATGATCAAATAGAGTTATGATACCAAGTAAACTCATAAACAATAAAGACAAAATACGGCTAGGGTTTCATTATTATGAAAGAAAAGTATAATTACAAACAAAGAAAGTGAAAGTCATAATAAGTAGCAAATCTAATTAGGTTAAACCCAACTAAAGAACTAAACATAGGGCCCAAAACAAAATAGCCCAATAAATTTATTTAGGCTAATAGATGTCACCATGTAGCAACAAAGTGTCATCAGTATGAAAATTCATTATTCATGTAATTTTATTATATCAGCCATTTAAATTTAAATTTTATTTTCAATGTTACCACTCTTCTTTAGAAACCTATTAGTCACTAGGTGAAGAAGAGGAACTTTGATCGCTTACCAAGTATTATTTAGGATCTTGATTTGACTTTTCTTAAATGTCTAGAGCATTTCATATAGTTGAGTTTCATCTTGAATATACCCAAATATGGAACTTTATTGATTTTAGCATGTTGATAATTTTAGTGTCATATAACCATTTAATGTAATTATAATTTATGGAGTGCCAAAGGAGATTCAAACTCGTGATATAATAAATTATGAATATACCTAAATCTGGAACTTCATCGATTTTAAGGTGATTTCTTATCCATGGAAGAAAGGTGGTTTTTTGGGGCAATACCGCTTATGGGGTCCAAAGGGTGGATCCCATGGGGATCGTCTTGCTGAACGATCAATAGGTGGTTGCAGAAAACAATAAAATAACCCAAGTTGTCTAATAGCTAAAGTTGACATCTTCTCCTATAAATAGAAGACTAATTCTAACCCTATAAGCACTTCTCTTATGTGATTTTTGGTGATCTTTAGTAGGAAGAAACATCTTCGCCCCCCTAATAAATCATTAAGGACAGCATTGACAACATGCATTACCATCATATAAGTCTCTTACATCCATGAAGAATTTACCTTTGATGAAGATGCTTTTTCTAAAGAGATGGATGGATAAATCTTTTGAGATTACTTTTGGTAAGGTTATATGATGTTAAGATGAACACACTTTGATTATGACCTTGATTCTTTATGATTATCTGACAATTTATAAAATGAAAATCCCATGTTTCCTTTAGAATTTCTATCATTTATTTTCTTCCATGAGTATTCAACACTTTACTTTCTCAACACATGCCAAACATATAAACACATCATCGTCACATTCTTCATGCTTATAATCCAAATAATTATGTTATTTTTATTTCAACAACTGTTCCTAAAACACTTTTAATCCAAGACAAACAATGAGGTTTCTTCTACTAGTATTCCTTTGAATAAGCAATGTATTGTTTACCTATCAGCATATAATTCATTAAGAATAATATTTTTTTCTTACATGTTGCGTGAGAACCCTATGAAATATAATACTATTTTTTGGGGAAATTCTTTTATAACTAAAACTACATAACTAAATCCTATTTCATCAAAGGTAATATTATCAAAGGGTCAAAAAACCCATAAATGTCCACCTTCACCTTTAAAAAAACTTCACATCCAAGCACCTTAAAACTTATATGGAAAGGATAGTCTTGAAGAAATCAAAAAGGTTCTACACAAGATTAGATTTAAGGATCCGACATACAAGATGAAAATTCTTATAATACATATCACTAAAGTAAAAGAAATGATATTAGATATGTTCATGCTGTAATGAACTGAAATTAGCTACTTCTTTCTATCAAGAAATAAAGGGAAATGGTGTGCGTGATGTAGGAATCAACAGTTGAAAAGTACATTGTCATTTAGGGAAAGTCAATAAAAGTCAACAAAAACACGACACAAACATATATAAGCGTAATGCTTTGGTGGTCGGGTGAGTCACATGACACGTGGCACTTCGGGAGGACATGTGGAATATGGGTAGGATACGTGGCAAATTTTGGGGGAAACTATGGGTCACGACGCAACCCATAGATAAACACGGTACAAAAACAGGTTTCTCAGCCAAATATAAATAGTTTAAGGTGTCTTTTAGTGATATGTTTTTCCGAACTGAACATCTATACCTCACATGAAGATTAGTACTTAAAGGAAGTAAACATTGACGTTAGTTTACGAGGGTACGATTACCATGTAAGTTAAGGTATTCTTTCGTACCATTATTATGTAATATTGTTTATGTAGCATAAGTGTAAGGGTTGATTAGAACTTGTGTCGATTATTATAGTTCATAATGTGATGATGTTGTGAACACAATTGTTTATTAAATAGATTCCATAGTGGAATTTTAGGTTTGATTAGCAAGGGTTTTAAACCCTAAGAAATGTTACTGTCAAATATATGAGATAAGCTAAGAACTTACGGCGTGAGGTCGTTTGGTAGTCATATGGCGAAAGTTATTAATTTTGGCGACAAATGGTTACTGAGTTCAGCTTTTAATAATTTGAGACAAGTTTTAAGGAATTTGGTATTATAATTGAATAGGTTTTGGCGATGTGATAATTTGGAGGAAACATAGAGCTAGGGGCTAAAGAAGAAGTTAGTTTTAACTAACTAGTTAGGTAAGCACATGTGGATTTTATGGTTACATAGCAAAGGGGAATATTGGTATTTGAAATTATTTGAAAGGATTTCATACTATGTGTTAAATGATTTTGAAATGATATTAAAAAAGGGCATTACTACTTATTTAATTTATGAAATTCATGTGTTACAAGTGATTTGATTACTCTTGATGAATTTTCATAGTTTATGAATTATGATACGGATTATGATATTTAATTTGTGTTTAATTACTCATGATAAGTTTCGTTAGTTATTTGTTGTGATGTGAATGCATTCATAGTTTTTGGTAAAGGTAAAGGATGTAGATCAAGGCCCTATAAAGGGAATCCACCACAAGAGATTGTTTGTTCATCCATGGTTAGCAAGGAAAATGGTTGCAAATCGGTTAGGGGTATCAATTTCTTATATGGACAAAGTTTATGTTTTCGGGTACATATTCACCGTGTATGCAAAAGTTTATATTTTGGGGTATAGATTATGTTGGAAATAGTGTCCAAGTTTATTGACTATTTGGTATAATAATATCAGGGTCCTTTTGGGTTGGACTTATAACACATTTAGCTATAAGGAAATGGAGAAAAAAAGTTTTTAGTTTATTAAGTAATTAATAAATTAATATGAAATTATTTTGGAATTAATTAAATAGTTTTAATTAATAAAGGATTCAAAATATTAATTAATTCCTAGATTTACACTGGAATATTTCAAAAACTCTTAAAGAATAGTTGGGGACGCTTTTGGTATCCATGGATAGCGATAAGGCGTGCAAGTTTTGAATAAGGTAAGGATAATTCCTAAGAGTTTGAGTCCCTTAAAGATTTATCTCTTGCCTATAAATAGACTGCTAGAGATAAAACCTAGTTGTTGATACCTTCACAAAAACCATCCACCCTCTTTTTCCCTCTCTCCTTCTGTGAAAATTATAACCCCTCTCATAGGGTTATAGAATTTTCGAAAAACCCTTCACTAAGGTTAATCCTTCTTTGCTTTTTGGAGTTTTGGGTCTAACCAAATTCAAGAGATTCTACCATGGGTCTTTCATCCATTGCAAGAGTTGGAAGTTATGAGATCACAATAAAAGAAAAAAGAGGTTAGTATTCTATCCGTTTAGTTCGATTTTTAAAGTAGGTTGTTATAATTAGTAAAACCTAGATCTTAGGGTGCATGTACACATAAGTTATGTTTTTTGTTTCCACTACCTTGATCATGTCTATAGATGCATAGAAAATCTAATAGTGGTATTAGAACAATTAGTTTTAGTTATTTTCACTGCTTAAAAAATCAAGAATATGGATCTACAATGGAGGCGTCCTGTCCCTGCTGAAATGCGGCGCGTCTGACGATTTATCAAATTTCGGATTTTTTTAGTTCTTAAAAATCCAGGGATAAACCTCTTGATTAAAATATAATTTTAAGTTTTTAAATCTAAATATTCAAATCCTAGATTGATTTTAAATATTATTTAATAAGGATTTATATATAAATTTATAATTAATTAAATTTGAATATTATTTAAACTTGAATTTAAAATTTGAATATTTATTTTGAATATTATTTAATAAGAGAATTAAACTAAAATATTTAAAATAAAGTAAAATATAAATTTAAAAGGTTTAAATTTAGTATATGGTATGATTATTATATGTATTAGAACCATACAACATGTGTCATCGCATCTTCAATTAAAACATTATCGTCAAACCATGACTAGGCTCGCCCGCTCTAATGTTTTAAAAAAGGTTTAAGGAGGTCTCTATGATTCCAATGAGGTCGGTTTTCGAAATCCCTTAGGCTCACCACCCTCACATCATTTTTACATTTTGAGAGTGGAGTTACCCAAAGGGTTTGACTGGATGATGTTCAAGATTAAGAGTATTAAAAGTAATAAAGAAAATTTGTTTTATATTAAAAACGCGAGTCATGTGCTACCCATGAAGATACATAATTTATTTATATTTTGATGCTGGATCGTGTGTTGTTAATCTGCACATCATTGTGAAAATATACGTTAAAATAATGTGTACTTGTAAAATTATTCTGTTAATGGAGCGTGTGCAGTTAACCGGCATGTCATTGTGAAAATATACGTTAAAATAATGTGTACTTGTAAAATTATTTTGTAGGGTTTGAAAATGTTGTTTTGCTATAATTAAGGGAGAGGAAATTATACTTCATTTCAATTCTAAAAGCTTAGATTGAGATTTTAATCAATTGGGTCAAAATTATATATGAATGTTATGTTGGAATGATTCAGCATAAGGAAATTCTATATATGGAAATGTTAATTGCGTTCTCAAAATTTGATTATGATTACGACATCCCTCTTCATAATCAAAATTATGAGAACGTGGCAAATAGAAATATTATAGCAAAAGGATGATCAAGTATCATGTATTTATGTTAGACATTATGAATCGTGTCCCATATGCTTCGGGTATAGGATCGATTGCATGTGCTATAATATTCTCGTGTTCTAAATATTTCCAAATGCCTAGGGCATTAAGAGGGAAAAGGGACTAGAACCAGTTATGACGAAAGTGGTTGAGCAACTGTTAAGGACAATCTATGGTTCGCCAATGATTGGTCGCTTAAGGACAGTTGGAAGTATAGTAATGGATGGACAATATTGACATTATTATGAATAGACAAGATTCTATTAATAATGATTTATTGTATGGAAAATATGGAATGTTTTCATATTGGGAGTTGAAGAATATATGAGAAAGTTAGAAACTTTTATCCAAGAAGGATGTTCAAATGAATGTACTTTGAATTTGAGACTTCATTTCCATGGAATTGTCTTGTAACAATCTCCAAAGGAAAAAAATTTTGTAATATCATTGGTCAAGTCTCTATGACTTTTGGTACCTATACATTACAAAAGAATCATTGCATGATAGTTTAGAATCTAACACTTTCTAGCAGTGACAAGAATTTGGAATTCTTACACTTGCAATAAAGATTTGGAATTGTGAAATGAGCATCATTGAAATGTTTTTCAATTGATCTATTTCACAAAGTCAGGAGCATAGATAATCATAGTGTGCATGCTTGGAGCATGGCATAACTATTATTTTAATTCAAGTATTATGTTGATAAATAGAAACATTATACAATGAATAATGAGTAATCAATATGGCATTCAAAAGTTTTGGGGCCATATAGGATTAGTATTATTCTTGTGTTTCACTTTGCATGTTTTGACTTCCCGAACAACTAGGTTATTCAAACCATCCACAGTCGATCATACTTTGGAAGTAGGTATTGAGGCAAGACTGTCATGAATGGGTCTGTAGTTTGTCTAGGTGTTTTAGACATAGCTGCAGTGTTCATGAGTACTCCGGAATAATATTCGAGTATTGGATTCAACCAACGCTCATCTGAATCACTTCATGGATTTTATCATGAGTGACTTTGAAACGATAATATCATATATTCTTGAAACCAATACATGTGAGTTGTAGTTTACAAGTCGGTTGCACATTGACGTATGTAAATGCACCAGTAACTTGGTGTAATAAAACATATTGTTGTGTGTGATTTGATGAGTAAGTACAAGCAAGCATTTGAGTCGAAGTTTATCCATTCCTTTTACCCTTGGAGGGATAAAAGCGATATCTATGGGCCCTTAGATGATTTAGTGATGACGCCCCTAAGTGCTTGGCCAAGCCTGGACTGATTTGATTTGTTCAATTAGTCGATCGTCATAGATCGGAAATCGGGAAACAACATATGGACAGAGAGAATG